>NC_051157.2:198707650-199307650 GCF_013339745.2 Dermacentor silvarum | reverse complement strand
CGCAATGCATCGCGGAGACTTCGCGCACGCAGATAACTGGTGCATTCTCCCTGTGCTGCGTCACTACGGACCCTAGAATACCACACAGCAATTTTGCAGCGACAGCCGTTGCTGCCGTCTCTATGGCTAGAGTGTCGTTTCAGTTGGTAAAGCGGCGGCCTTAATAGCCGCCTCAGTGAAAGCAGCTGTGGTGAACAGCCATAACGCAGCGCTGCGTTCCCATTCATTCCCTTAATATACAGGGAATGCACAGATCATTGTCATGACTGACTTTATGCGTCATTATTGCGTCGACTTTATCGAGAATAGCACTGCAGCGCCCCTGGCGACTGCTCACCATATGAACTCCCTCGTGTGTGCGACCCTCTAGAATGTCTCCGCTTGTAAGCTATCACCTCACTGTCGCCACTCGCGGCACAAAAATGCAAAATATAAGACTTCACTAGATGTCCGTTTGCCATCACAAATTTATAGCAATCAAAACGAAAAACCGATACTTTAAGAAATAAAATGTTTGTTATAATATTTGTGGCATTTCAAAGTATTCGATTGAGGGAAAGTTTAGGTGCAACAATGTTCTCTGTTCGCATTCGACGGAGGATAGAAAGATAATGCCCGAAAGAGGAGGCACGCCCTTGACGCGCCCGAGAAAGGCGTGGCAAGCGGCTCACGGCAAGTGTGCAGATAGACAGCTGGTCAGTGACGGTATTGCTAAATTGCGATAAAACGTTGATAACAATACGCGGCGCTGGCGCGTTTTGTTGCGCAGTCCTCTGTGCTTGAAGCACGGAAGCACTGTGCCGCGCAGGTTGCGCTCATGTTGTCATACGCGGCTTTATCTCGACATTTCTTTTTACCTGCTGTTCTTGCATGTTCCTTGCTATCTCCGTTCACTGACTGCCATCGAGCAAACTCGGGTAAAACTCGTGTGAGCGAGAAACTCGGCGCATCCTGCATAGCACCCCAGAACTGGTTTTGGCACGTAAAACGCCAGGAAGAAGAAGAGTCCAAGCTATAGGTGCTCTAACCAATAGATAAATGCGCGAAGGGTTAAAGAAAGATGTGCGATGGTGGTCGGACAAGTTTAATTTGCTGAATAGTTAAGGAATTTCGTCCTAATACCACAGTGAAGACCGTAAGTACATTATTGTAACTTCAGTGGGCTGTCACGATAAAGAAACGGCTCAGCCTCTCAGATATTCTGGCTATGTGTCAATAAAGGCGTTAACGATACCGCCTCGCCTTGCTGTTCTCATGCTTCTTTGTTTTCACTGCTTAGATATGACTGCGACAGAAATTCTGGACACTCTCCAGCGTGAATACGGCAGTGATCTGACTAGAATAACCGTGGGTCTTCAGTGCTGCTCAATAACGTATCAAGACCTCCAAGATGCGTTATTTCAGGGCAATGGTGATTTCAGCGGAAGCTGCAAGTTCAAACTGGGCCTAAACACGGATATTGCAACTACAAAAGACTTCATAGAGGTGAGCCTACCGCACCTGCCAGAGCGCTAACTGCACCGTTGTCGATCAACAGTATCTTATGCTTATTCTTATTCGAATGGCTGTACGCTATTCACCAAGGAAAAAAAGCCTTTGCGAATGTAATCGCTACCACTTGCTGATAGGCACGAAGGTACACAAGCAGCCAGTGACAACCTGCTCGAATTATTTCAAAGGTTAGATACAACATAAAATCCCAGTTTCCAGCGGTGCCAGCTGCGCAGGTCAAATAAGGGTGAACGTTAACGGTACCCAGCGGCTTCGCAACCGTGGGGGCCGTGGGGCCCGTCGCCCGCATAGGTTCTAAACCGGTGGGGGTATGCCCCCACATTGAGAGCTGTTCCGCACCCCCCCCCCCCCCCCCCGCACCCTTCTTCTCCCCTCCCACCACCCGTGAGGCTAGCGCGATTCCTTTGACTAGTTAAAGGGTGTTCCCTTCCTTCAACAAAAGAAACAAAATTTTCTGGAACCTTGTACCTTCTGAGACTCTCTTTGTCGGTGCTTTTTCTGCATTGAGAGTGCTGCCTGTTTTCGTCTGGTTCAACGTATCTTTCATCCTGAAGTGGTTCTCGAGGAGGGGCAGGCTGGCGCTCTATTCTGCAGCCCTTGCAGGAGAACGTCTCAGCGCCACCATTTTCGGATGCCTCTCGTTCTCTCCCTTTTTGCGTGCCCCTATCCAAGCCCATGAAAAGCAACATAACAAAGGTCGATGTCAGCCTGTTCCTAGAAAAGCATGATTCAAATCATTAACCTATCGCTCATCAAGCTTGAAGCGTGTGTTTTCTTCTGGTTCGGCCTAAGCCACATTGGCGCTCCGCCACACGGAACGACTACAGTGAAAATTGTACACTCCTACTCCTTTTCTAAAGGAGTAGGCGTGTTTTGGAGGACTCAACAGACCCTGCGAATATCGCACCCGCATGCTCACTTCTGGCCTCCTCAAAATCAGAATGAGGTGACAGTTTGTTATCATTAGAAGAACGTATGAAATTTCTTAGATATACCATACGTAAGCTAACCCAAAAACCGCGGATATTGCAAACAGTGCTGGACACCAGAAATAACTGCACATTAAATAAATCACGCTTTCTCTGTTTCAAATAATACGGCCTTCTTTCATAAAAAAGCAGTTATATAACGCTGTTGTCGCTGTTGTCGTAAAAAAGCTGTTGTCGTAACCAACAGTTACAACAACAGCTTCTAAGAAAGCTGGTTTATTCAGGGCGAACCTGTGCCCGTTAACTGAAGAGACTGAACCCTCAATCAAAAGTCCTTCGAGCGTCGCTTCTTAGAACGTCGTTCTCTTCTTCGTCGCCGCCCGTCACGTGCCATTCCTCCGATTCTCCAGCACAAGCCGTCCTTGAGCACGTGGCGTGGGAACGTGCTGCGCTGCGTTTCCTTACGGTGCCTTGCCTGACGCTAGTGTTGTGGCGGTTCTTCGGAACGCAGCTATGATGCGGCGGGCGTTTTTTCCTTCTCGGTATGCTGGCGACAATATATATATATATATATATATATATATATATATATTGTAGGCATTTATTCAGCTATTCTTTGTCATCTACACTTGATCCCATCATGTGGGGTTCACATGGTGTTCTTCTTCAGCATCGCTTGTGGGGCTTTCTCTTGAGTGTGATTGTGCTTTGGGCGTGGTGGGTTCGCCGCATCTCCGACGCGTTATAAACGTCGTGGTAACTGCTGCGGCACAAGTGGTGGAGGTGCGGAGTATAGCCGAGGACAAGATAGTTAATGTAGAAGTGCCTGTTGGCTCGTGCTGCGACATGCTGGCGGACAGGCGGCACAATCGGCGAGCTCATCGAAGCTCCAGGAGGTTGAGCGTGAAGTCAGAGGACGGAGGACGGAAGAGCACACTCCACCACTTGTTACGCAGCCGTTATCACGGCGTTTATTACCTGTCGGAGATGCGGCGAACCGACCACGCCCAAAGCACAGATCACACTCAAGAGAAAACCCCACAAGCGATGATCATGTACAGGTGACAAATAACAGCTTAATAAATGTCAACAATATATATATATATATATATATATATATATTGTTACGCCCGCGAAAGGCGTTTATTGCCAGCCAAGCAGAGTTAGCCGCGACGGCCTTGAGTGCCTGTCGAGATTCAGCTAGCCAGCCGCACGTCGTCTTTTCTTCACCCGTCTTAGATGCCCCGCATTCTGTTAAGGCGTAAACCTCAAACGCACGTAAGAGCATCACATTTCCCTCCGCGCAGACGAAGCCAACCGGGTAAGTCAAACAGGCTGTCGAGAGACGAAAGGCTTTAAACGGGCGACATGCGTAATTTCAGTCTTTGCTGACCGTCGGCCATTTGATGTGAGGCGTGCTATACGGTAGGTCAATTCGCTTATACGATCCGTGATAACATAAGGCCCCACATAATGGGCCAGTAGCTTTTCACATAATCCACGTTTTTTAGGAGCGAAGCTCCTTATAGCGGCACCCGTTCCGTCCCCGTCGTAGTAGTAGTAGTGTGTAACCAGTGAGAAAAATGAGAAAAAAAATTCCGAAGTTGTGTCCGTAGCGCGGAATCGGACTAGGGACCCCTCGCTTCCGAGCGCGCGGCGTTAGCCCACTACGCCACGAAGCGCACATAGACACACGCACCACGATGGCAATAAATACCCAACATTAACGAAAGGCCGCGTTTCTAGCGCGTTTCTAACGCGTTTGTGCTAGCGCGTTACGGCCCGTGTAAGAAGCTGGTGTAAGACGCTGTGGCCTCTCCGCCTTACCTTCAACGCGTTTCGAACGCGCTGCCCAAGGCGGTGGCAAGTCAAGTTCAAGTCGAGGAGCGTTTATGAATACGGGGGGTATACTCTCTCAGCAGTCATGTGATGGCGTCGGCAAACGCGGTGCACGTTCCGGCATGTGTAAATGGCTGCGTAAGACGCTGTGGCCGCTCCCCCTTACTAGAGAGTACTGCACGTTTCTAACGCGTTTGTGCTAGCGCCCCTTAAGCGGGAGATCCGATGATTCCCTCCGGAGCTTCGCCCACTCATCATCATTCACCCCGTGGATATGCTGTGATTTTTTTGTTGGTTTTGACAGCCACACGAAGTCACCAGGGTCATATATCACGTGTCGGCGTCGGTGGTCGTAGCGTGCCTTCAAGCGGTCTTGTGAAACTAGCGTGCGCAAAGGAGCAAGTCGTCGGACCTCTTCAGCCAGAGAGACGGTCTCGGATAGACAAAGATTATCGTGGCTTGAAAACGGGAAGATAGCGTCCAATGTATAACGCGGCGGACGAGCATAAAGAAGAAAGAAGGGACTGTGCCCGTAATTTCGTTCTGCGAGGTATTGAATGCGTACGTAATGAAAGGTAGCACGCTGTCCCAGTTCTTATGATCAGACGTGACATACATGGACACTGGACAGCATGTTAGTGAGAGTTCTGTTGGTGCACTCCGTAAGGCCATTTCTTTGTGGATGATACGGGGTAGAATGTAGAAAACTTAAAGCACATAGACGGAGCATCTCTTCGACCACGTCTGCAGTGAACTGGCGCTCACGATCGCTGATGATGACTCTGGAAGGTCCATGTCGGAGAATGACGAAACGCAGCAGAAAAATACACACTTCGGTGGCAGTAGCCGATGGTATAGCAGCTGTCTCACAGTAGCGTGTCAACTGATCGGCACACACGACAATCCAGCGATTCCCATCAGATGACCGCGAGAATAGACCGAGAAGGTCGATGCCGACTTGCTCGGAAGGAGTGCTTGGGGGTGGCACTGGATGTAGTAGTCCAGGCGGAGCGCTCGTCGGACGCTTGTGACGTTGGAACTCGTTGCAGCTGGACACATACTGGTCGATCGTCTGACGCATTTTAGGCCATTAAATTTTCTTGCGCGTGGTATAGCGTTCGCGCAGATCCCAAATGACCAGAAGTTGGATCGTCATGGATAGCGCGCAAGATGGAAACACGGAGACTCTCCAGGACCACCAGTAGATATCGTGGGCCTGTAGAAGAATAGTTCTTTTTGTACAGTACTCTGTCACGAACGCAGAAACGAGTGGATAGTGCTGATTTCCAGGCAGTAGTGAGCAGTGGCTCTAAAGTTCTGTCCTTTTGCTGCTCGATCTTGAAGGTAATAATATCAGGAAATCCTGGCTCGAATGATGCGATATAGCGATCGAAGTGGTCCGCGTCTCAGTCCGTCGTCGGAAACGGCAGGCGCGAGAGGCAGTCAGCGCCGGCGTGCCGTCGCCCTCTTTCACAAGAAACGGTAAAATCATACTCTTGTAAACGAAGTGTCCAACGCGCAAGCCGACCTGACGAATCACGGAGATTAACCAGCCAGCAAAGAGAATGATGGTCTGTCACCACGGTGAAGGGGCGTCCGTACAGGTATAACCGGAAGCGCTGTACTGGAAAATCACTGCGAGACATTCTTGCTCTGTCACTGTGTAGTTGCGCTCGGACTTGTTTAAGGAGCGACTCGCATAGGCAACGACCTGTTCTTTGGCGTCGACGCGTTGAATAAGGACTGTGCCGACTCCAATACCGCTAGCGTCCGTATGAACTTCTGTGGGAGCAGCCGAGTGGAAGTGTCGGAGAATTATATGGGACGTCAGAAGCAACTTCAGCTCCAGAAAACTGGCCTCGCATTCAGGGGACCATGCAAAAGGAACGCCCTTCTGAAGGAGGCACGTCAGCATATACGCGATGCTGGCAAATCCACGAATAAACCGGCGGAATTATGAGCAAAGGCCCAGGAAACTGCGTAGCTCTTTTACTGAGCGAGGTTGTTTGAAGGCTTCGACAGCAGCAGTCTTCGCTGTATCGGGTCGTATGCCGTCCTTGTCCACTAGATGACCCAAAACCAGTATTTGGCGCTCTCCAAAATGGCATTTCTTCGAGTTGAGCACTAAACCTGCTTTTCCCAAGCAGTCTAGCACAAGATCGAGACGGGCGTTGTGCTCACTGAACGTGCGCCGAAAATCACTACATCGTCTAGATAGCACATGTGCACTTCCCATTTCAAACCACGCAGGATGTTGTCCATGAAGCGCTCGAAAGTTTCAGGTGCATTACACAGCCCTCGAACGGCATCACATTAAATTCAAAAAGTCCGTCTGGTGTTAGAAATGCCGTTTTCTCCTTGTCTGTCTTGTGCATAGGAATCTGCCAGTACCCCGACCTCAAGTCGACAGACGAAAAGTAAGATGCCGATGAAAGGCAGTCGATAGCATCATATCAATACGTGGAAGAGGATACACGTCCTTTTTAGTGATGGTGTTGAGACGCCTGTAGTCTACACAAAATCTCCATGTCCCATCTTTCTTTTTAACCAGAATCACTGGCGCTGCCCACAGACTGCATGATTCTTGGATTACATTCTTGCTTAGCATTTCGCGGACTTGGTCGTTGGTCACCTTGCGTTCCGATGCTGAAACTCTATATGGCTTCTGTCGCAAAGGCTGGGCTGATCCCGTATGTATGCGATGGTGTATACGAGAAGGAGGAAACGCTGGTGGCCCCTCTTGCTGCGAAAAGTCAAACAGTGCGGCATGTTTTAGCAGAATATTCGATACTTCATGACGATGTTTAGTGCGGAGCGACTTGTTCACCATAGCTAGAATGGAGGAGTCCACAGCAGGGCATGCATTAACGAAATGGCGTTCATCCGCAGAATGAGGGGCTTCTGTAAGAATGGCAAGTGACAGCACTTGATCTTCATGGTAGGCGGCAAGTTTCAGGCCCTGTGGTAGTATTACAGGTTCACTGGAACAGTTTACAGTCCATAAGATAGTGCATCCGTGAACAACTGACAGCGTGCAATGCGTTATCAGCACATTCCTCTTGATGCAGCTCAGCCGAACGGGTTCGACGGTAGCGTCAAACGTTCTGACGGTGATAGGGAAACAGGAGACTGAAACACAGGTTGCAGATAACAGATAACGGAGGCACAACTGTATCCCTGGATACACAAAGCACACTTTCGTGATACGGAGGGCTCTCCATAAACGCAGCTGAAAAGCTCGTACCTACACTAATTTCCCCCGTCCCGCAGTCGACAGTGGCACCACAGAGTTTCAAAAAATCATGGCCCAGGATTACGTCATGCGTAGAATGAGGTAGAACAGTGAACTCTGCGGTCAAAATCTTACCATCCAAAATAACGTCCCCATTGCACACCCCGATGGGATGCAACAAGTCCCCACTCCGCGAACCTTACCGGTACGGTCCCAGCGAAACATCACTTTTCGTCTTAGGAGGCTTTTAAACGCAACACTCATCACTGAAACGGTTACTCCCGTGTCCACGACGGCCATTGTGGAAACTGCGTCAATCAGTACAGGCACCTTATTCTTAAACATACAAATGGGTGGAGGTATCTCAGGCGACATCGAAGATTGTCCAGCGACCTCACCTGCAAGGGCCGCACTGACTAGTTTTCCGGAGGTGGCGACAGGTAGCGACGCCGCGGAGACGGCGACCAGCTTACGCGAGGAGTGGGTGGTGGTGTCAAGCTGCGGTCGGGTGCTGTAGAACGGTTCCGCAGCACCTCCGGGCGCTGGTTATGGATGCTTCCTGGATATGTGTGCGAGGGTGAGTATGTTTCATGTGGAGTGCGGTACCGCCTAGACATCGTCGATCGCTCGAACCTCGGTGGTTGGCGGCGATTGCAGTACCTGGCAATGTAACCTAAGTCGCCGCAGCTATAGCACACAGGTAAACGACGATCGATGTACTGCGCCTCGACGCGCTCAGCCGTGGGGGGTCGTGTAGCAGAGTGAAGTGGCTGCGCCTGCTGCACAGGAGGAACGGTCGGCCAGTGTGCAAACCTGCCGGGGCGAGGGTGTTCTTCTTGTCGTTGATCGGGGGTAAATGCGCCCTGACGTGGCCCTGGAGCTCCTCTGTGGTGGATATCCATGACACAGACCGACGACGGCTGCCACGAAGCGCACGGTGCTGCAGGCGACGTGTTGCGGAGAGTAGGCAACATGTTGTTGCATGACGTTGCACGTAAGCACCTCGTGTCGCAGCAGTTATTTACGCACGATCTGCCGTATAGGAGACGAAAGATCGGCGGACGGGCTCTCATCGACGCTGGCAACGATTGTCACATTTGCCAACGATTGTCCAAACTTTGGCGCAATGCGACGTGTCTTCAACGTCCCAAATGTACGACAGTGACGTACGACATCCGAGACGGAATCAACGTGTTCTCTGTCTATAAGGAAATTATAGACTTCTGCTATTGCTTTGAGGAGATGTCCGACTCGGTCTTCCTCAGACATTTGGGAATTCACTACTTTGCCCAGCTTGAGGATCTCTTCTACGTATGTCGTGCAAGTGTCTCCGGGAGCTTGAGCTCTTTGAGGTAGTGTTCGCTCCGCGCGCTTTTGTTTGGCGTAGGAGTCGCGAAAACACTTCTTAATTTCTTCAACGAAGCGCTCCCACGTCGTTAGCGAGTGTTCGTGGTTTTCGTACCACATCAGCGCTGTCTCACTCAGAAACAGTACAAAGTATTCAAGCTGAGTGACAGAGTCCCGACGGTTGTGTCGGCTCACCCTTGCGTAGTGCGTCAGCCACTCGTCGACATCTTAGCCCACTTTTCCCGCGAATGAGTGTGGTTCCATGTAGTGCTGCAAAGGTCCAACCGGCATCGACCTTGGAGCAGGGACAGCTAGAGCTGGGGTTTGTCCACTTCCGTCCTGAGCCATGGGGACAGTCGCTGGCAAGAGACCGGCAAGATGGCGGCTCCGGCGAAGTTCTAGGTGTTGCGACTCCGTGGTACGTTATGTCGTACCCAGCACGCTCCACCACCTTGTTACACCCGCGAAAGGCGTTTATTGAACAGCCAGCCAGGCAGAGTTATTCGCGACGGCCTTGATCAGCTGATGCCTGTCGAGATTCAGCTAGCCAGCCGCACCCGTCTTAGATGCCCCACATTTTGTTAAGGCGTAAACCTCGAACGCACGAGGTTTACGAGGATATATTACGAGGATATAAATTACGGTTTACACGAGGATATATATATATATATATATATATATATATATATTGTAATGAAGAAGAGTAACCTGTGCCTAAGCAGCATCGCCACCGGCATGAGCTCGTGGTTGCTGTCCTTGGCCGAACGCTTGTGAGTGCTACCTGTTCGCCTGCATCCGTTGCCAATAAACCTCTTAGCAAGTGGTGGAGTCTGCTGGGTTTCGACCACCCTGGAACTTCGGAGTCGCACTCTACCCCCCATCATGCCCGAGGACGCAAGCGGGACTCCTCCAACTCCTCCAACGGCGCCGCCCACGCTGGTTTGTGCCGGCGCCTTACGTCTGCGAGATCCGCCTATCTTCTCCGGCACAGATGAAAAAGACGTTGAAGACTAGCTCTCTTCATACGAGCGAGTGAGTGACCATAACCACTGGGACGATGCTACCAAGTTGAGAACCGTAGCCTTCTATCTCTCGGGCGTTGCGAAACTGTGGTTTCTAAACCACGAAGGCGACCTCACTTCGTGGTTGGTCTTCAAAACCATGTTTACCCAAGTTTTCGGCCGGCCAGTAGTAAGAAAGCTCCGTGCAGAACAGTGTTTGCGCACACGATCCCAAGAGATCGGGGAGAATTTCACGAGCTACATTGAGGACATTATTGACCTTTGCAAACCGGTGAACGCGTCGATGTCAGAGGAGGAGAAGATAAAACATATAATGAAGGGTATTGAGGACGACGCATTCCAAATGTTATTATCGAAGAGTCCTCGCACTGTCGTTGAAGTGATAGAATTGTGTCAGAGTTACGACGAGTTGCGTAGGCAACGGCTTCACACCAGACGTCCCCCTGCGCCCGCCGACTCTGTGTCCAGCCTTGGTGTCAGCGACGACCATGCTACCCTGTCTCTGAAGATTCAGGAATTCGTTCGCGCAGAGGTCGCTCGCCAGCTATCTTTGATGTCTTGCGTCCCGGAACCACCACCCGCTTTGGCACCTACGATCCGCGACTTCATCCAGGAGCAAGCTTCGCAAGCCATTCCTCCAGCACGTGATCCGACGCCAGTCACTGCACCTCTCACGTATGCCGAAGCAGTTGCCCGACCTCGCCCACAAACGCTCTCGCCGCCCGCTATGCATCGACCACCGACCTTTTCGCCGCCTCCTATGCCGTTACCAGATCTACAGCACTTTCCGACTTCTAAGCCACGAGTCGGAGCTTACCCCCAACAATGGCGCACCTTCGATGGCCGTCCAATATGTTTTGCTTGTGGTGGTGCTGGTCATGTGGCGCGCCATTGCCATCGTCGCATGCTTCCTTTCCCGAACATCTGGCGAGCGCCACCGTTCCCCGCTCAATTTTCATCCTCGCCTTCCAGCCTTCCTACCTCTTCCTTTTGTCCTGATCGCTCACCCGCGCCTACCCGCCGCTCACCATCTCCACGTCGTCGCTCGCTTTCTCCGATGCGTCGCCGTGCCGGACCCACCGAGCAGGAAAACTGATTGATGGCCGCAGTTCCCGAGGCACGAACTGCGTCTACGTCGAAATGCTCAAGTCCTCATCCCTCTCCAGCCAACGTAATTGAAGTGTATGTCGAAGGAGTCGCCGTCCTGGCACTTGTCGATACAGGAACCGCAGTTTCTGTAATTTCCGCCAAACTCTGTCGCATACTAAAAAAAGTTCTGATGCCTTTATCCGACCTCTCACTTCGAACAGCGACCGCTCAAAACATTACGCTTCTCGCTGCCTGTACTACGCGAGTCTTCATTCAAGGAGTTCTGTATACCGCCGAATTCGTCGTGCTGCCCTCGTGTTCCCATGACATTATATTAGGCTGGGACTTCCTTGCAACTAACGTCGTTATTGACTGTTGCTACGCCGAACTTGAACTTTCTGCGCTTCACGATTTTGAGTCAATCGATGACTACCCTTCTAGTGATAAACTGTTTGTGTCCGAAGACAATGCCGTTCCCCCGCGCTCTTCGCTGCTTGTCCCTGTATCATGCGCCGCTATTTCTGAGGGCACTGTTCTCTTTACGCCCTCTAAAGTTTTCCTTTGCCGCAAATGTTCTCCGCTGCCCTTTGCTCTCCTTACTCTTCGCAGTGGCGCCACGAAGATGCTCGTCGACAATCCCACGGCGTGCCCTTTACCTTTATTTCATGGAGAATGCCTAGGCCTTGTTAAGCCGGTCGAGACCTTCTTTGATGCTCCTGCGGCTTCTGCTCCTACGGACCTTAGTGCACTTTCTTGTGACCCCGCGGTTGATCAGGCTCTCCTCGACGCTTTCCACCGCTCCATCGACGATGAAACGTCATCTTCACAAAGAAGCCAGCTGCTCACTCTGCTGCAGAAGTTCCGCGCCTCTTTTGACAGCCCTGCTTCCGGTTTGGGTCGCACATCAACCGTTTTTTACCAGATAGATACCGGCAGTAATGCACCTCTACGGCAACGCCTTTATCGGGTTTCCGCCTCGGAGCGCCGTGTAATTGATGACCAGGTTGATGACATGCTCAAGCGCGCCGTTGTACAGCCTTCGAGCAGTCCCTGGGCGTCACCGGTCGTCCTTGTTAAGAAAAAGGATGGCTCTATTCGGTGCTGCGTCGATTACCGACGTCTGAACAAGATAACGCGCAAGGACGTTTACCCGTTACCGCGCATCAACGACGCCCTCGACTGTTTGCAGGGAGCGGAGTTCTTTTCTTCGCTGGATTTACGTTCCGGATACGGGCAAGTCCCCCTATGGCACCATCTGGTCGACATAAAACAGCATTTGTGACACCTGACGGATTATATGAATTTACCGTGATGCCTTTCGGCCTGTGTAACGCTCCAGCCACTTTTGAGAGGATGATGGATAATATTTTACGCGGCCTCAAATGGAACACATGTCTCTGCTACCTGGACGACGTCGTTGTCTTTTCCGCTGATTTCGATACACATCTCAGCCGTCTCGAGCACGTTCTGAAATGTCTCACTGACGCGGGACTTCAACTCAACTTAAAAAAATGTCGTTTTGGTGCCCGAAAGCTCACCATTCTTGGCCATGTTGTCTCGCGAGACGGCATTCTTCCGGACCCAGCCAAGCTCCGCGCCATCGCTGACTTTCCAAAACCAACGAAGTTAAAGGAGCTTCGAAGTTTCGTTGGTTTATGCTCGTATTTCCGACGTTTCCTTCGAAATTTCGCATCCATAAGTGCACCCCTGACAGACCTTCTAAGCGGCGACAACGAACTTTCAGCTTGGTCACCCGCCTGCGATGACGCCTTCACGAAATTACGCCGCCTGCTAACCTCGCCACCTATCCTCCGTCACTTCGACCCTGCCGCCCCCACCGAGGTCCACACCGATGCCAGCGGCGTCGGACTCGGTGCCGTACTCGCGCAACGGAAGGCGGGGTTCGATGAATATGTCGTCGCCTACGCGAGCCGAACTCTGACAAAAGCCGAGGCTAATTACTCGGTTACAGAGAAAGAGTGTTTAGCCATTATTTGGGCCCTTGGGAAATTCCGCCCTTATTTGTATGGTCAACTTTCGACGCCATCACTGACCACCACGCCCTTTGTTGGCTGTCCACACTCAAGGACCCATCTGGCCGACTTGCTCGCTGGGCCCTTAAGCTACAGGAGTACGACATCCGCGTTCTTTACCGTTCTGGCCGCAAACACACGGACGCCGACGCCCTTTCTCGATCACCGGTCGCAGGTGACAACGCTTGCCTATCCGCCCTTGAGCCCGCACTTACATCACATGCACTGCACAACATGCCGTCGGAGCAGCGCACGGATCCCTGGATCAGTGCTCTTATCACCATCCTTTCTGATCCATCCACCTCTTCACCATCTCGCGCTCTTCGCCGCCAGGCTACCCACTTCTGCATTCGCGATGGCCTTCTTTATCGTCGTAATTACCTTTCTGACGGACGCAAGTGGCTTCTTGTGATACCCCGACATCTCCGTGACCTTATCTGCGACGCTTTCCACGCGGACCCGCAGTGCGCGCATGCCGGCCTCTTCAAGACCTACGCTCGACTACGCCTCCGATTTTATTGGCGCGTCATGTATAACTACGTGCGAAAGTTCGTTCGCTCCTGTACTCAGTGCCATGCCAACGCCGTAAATTACCTCCCGGACAAGTCTACCCGTCACAACCCCTTCCTTGCCCTAGTCGTCCCTTTGATCGTGTTGGTATTGACATATACGGACCGCTAGCATCCACTCTAGCAGGGAACCGCTGGATTATTGTTGCCGTGGATCACTTGACCCGTTATGCTGAAACCGCCGCTCTGCCGACTGCCACCGCCCGCGACGTTGGATCGTTTCTGTTACACCATTTCGTTCTGCGCCACGGTGCCCCTCGCGAACTTCTGAGCGATAGAGGCCGAGCCTTTCTTGCCGATGCTTTGAAGGCACTACTCGACGAATGCCGAATCATTCACCGCACAAGTACAGCGTACCATCCGAAAACTAACGAACGGCATGACAGAACGCTTCAACCGTACTCTTGGTGATATGCTATCAATGTACGTCGCCTCTGATCATTCAAATTGGGACCAAGTTCTCCCTTTCGTGACGTATGCGTACAATACTGCGGCCCAAGCAACTACTGGATTTTCCACATACTTTCTCCTATATGGCCGAGAACCATCTAATACGTTCGATACAATTCTTGCATATCGACCTGATGCGTCCGAAAGTACTATATATATATATATATATATATATATACCAGCTTGCGGCAAATGTTCGCTATATATATATATATATATATATATATATATATATATATATACCAGCTTGCGGCAAATTTTCGCGTCTTCATCTGGCCGTTCAGAAGTCGCCAAACAGAAGCTCGCTGCGCGTGTTCAACTTCCACAAGAGTCATATACATCGTACATCGAAGATGTCCTGGCTCTATGCCGCCGCGCTAACGTTGGAAGAGAAACGCCGCTTGCCTCCGGAGGGTACGGACGCGCTCCACATAGGCTCCGATATTTTCACTCTTCGTGGCGGATAATCGACTGCGAATGGCCTGAATTTTACCAGAATCGGTCTGTGAAGGTGCCCGGCACCGGTTTGCTCCGTGTTTGGATCATTTCCCTCGAGATTTTCCTATTTTTCGTCGATTTTCCTCCGAC
This sequence comes from Dermacentor silvarum, assembly GCF_013339745.2. NCBI lineage: Eukaryota > Metazoa > Arthropoda > Arachnida > Ixodida > Ixodidae > Dermacentor > Dermacentor silvarum. Next base: position 199,293,040 of record NC_051157.2, on the reverse strand, counting down.
GCCGGGCTGGCCCGGGCCGCCGGGCCTAACGAACGCCGCCGGCTGCTCATCGCCCCGTCTCACCTCCGGGTACGCGTCGCAAGATGCCGTACCACGTCGAGGGAGAAGAGCTTTCGCCCCAAGAATTTGAGGATGACCCACGCTGGTCCCGAGCCATTCGGGCCCGCAACAAGATCTACCCCGCGCTGAAGCAAGCACCGGCGAGTGACACGTCAGCGCTATCCGGATCCCCGGCAGGTCCAGGCAAGCCTGCGGCCCCGCCGCAAGGCAAGTCTGCTTCGCCGAAGTTGAAGAAACACCCTCCTCTACCCCGGCTACCGGCCACGGACTTCAAGATTGTTTTCCGACCGCGCGGTGGCCTCGATCTTCGACCCATCAACGGAGGTGCTCTCCTCCCGATCCTCTGCGCTGGAGCAGAGATAGACTACAATCAAGCGAGGAGCCAAGACAAGCTCCGGATTAACCCACACAACAACTCTCTCACTGTGAGTACGCCCTCCGAACCCCGAATGAAGCGATACGTTCAGCTCCAAGGCCTACAACTCAACGACCAACAGTACCCGATGAAGGCGTATGTCGCTGCCCCCGACAACGCAATCAAGGGAATCCTGTACAACGCCGTGTACAACCAGTCTCAAGAGGATATATTCGAAGACCTAGTGGCTCTTAACCCAAGCCGCACCTTCACCATCGCCGACGTACGCCAGCTTGGTCGCACCAAGTCCATCTTGGTGACTTTCATCAACACCAGTGAAGTCCCACGGCAGCTGAACTTCTACGGCACCGTCTACTCCTGCCACCCATTCAAGGCTAAAGTTGAGGCTTGCTTCAACTGTCGCAAGCCAGGACATCGTGCCGACGTCTGCCCAAAAGAGCGCACCGGTCTTTGTCCACGCTGCGGCATAGCCCATCCAGTAAAGCCAACGCCGGACTGTACACCCAAGTGCATACTTTGCGGTGGAGCGCACTTCACGGGGACCAGGCGCTGCAAGGTCCGCTTCGACCGCTCCGGCAATTCAAGCAACAACACTGCCAAATCCACCACCCGGACAACACCACCAGCGAGTCCACTCCCTGTGTCTCCACCCGAGAGTTCCAGAAACTCAAGAAGTCACCACTGATCCCCTTCAAGGTCCAGAAGCCGTTCGAGAACAAGCTCCCGACAAGGCCGCCATCGAAGCCGTTCAGTGTCGTTCCCGCCACTCCCAGGGCAAAAAGACCAGAACATCGAGAAACAGGTGAGCTGGCGTCCGCAACTTTCTTCGCTCGAGAAAGAAAACGCGGAGCTCAGAGCACAGTTAACTCACCAAAGCCGCGAAATTTCCGAACTAAAACAGCAATTACAGGCCCTTTTAAGGCGAGATCACTCCCCGGTAATGTTGCCGCCAATGGTGCAGCCCCGGACACGTCCCGACGTTCCTGGATCCTCATCCGCCTCACCCTCGCGCGCCACGTCACCCACACGCAGTCCTCCTGCCAAAAGGAAATCCAATACTGAGAATGAACTGGCGCCTCAGCCGGTTGCCGAGCAGCTCGCACTCATAACGACGTCACTACAGACGCTCGAACGTGCTCTGCACTCTCTCCGCTCAGACACAGCTAGCTGGATGACTAATATATCCACCCGCTTCGAAGCCATTGAAAAGCGCCAATGCGCACAAGAAGCTTCATACTCTCAATTACAAACCCAGGTAAACGAGCTTTTCTCCAGAGGTCGCATTCAGCGCCTTACGCCCTCCGATCCCTCCGTAATCGCTCAACATGGCTGCGAAACATCACAGCATTAGAGTGTGGCAGTGGAATTACAGGGGTTTCCGTGCTAAACGGGACAACCTGCAACTCCACCTTCAAAACCTTCCCCCCGGAGAAATCCCAACGATCATTGCCTTACAGGAAACTCTGGTCTCTGTCAAACTCAGGAATTACACCGTATACGAACCCACCAACCAACCCCAAACTAGAATAGCAACCTTGATTCACCGTAATTTTACCGCCGTTGAGCACTCCCTAGAGGTAGCCGACATTGACGGTATCCTACTCGAACTCCTCCCCCGCACACGCAAGACCACCAGCCTCTACATTCTCAACCTCTACAGCCCACCTAAAAGCCTTCCAGCCCCCCTCATTGAGGCTATGCGCAAAGCCCTTGTCCTCAGTTCAGGCAGTCCCCTCTCGTTGTGGGTGACTTCAACGCAAACCACATCAGTTGGGGCTACCGCAAAAACTGTCGTAAAGGCACAGCCGTTTGGACTTTTGTCCAAAATGAAGGCTTCTCACTCCTCAATGACATTTCCTTCCCCACCCGCATTGGATCTAGCGTCCAACACAGCACCAGCCCCGACCTCACACTCTCGAAACACATCATAGATGGTCGCTGGACCAACACCATACATTCCCTCGGAAGCGATCACTACATCCTCTGCACCGAGTTCAGTATCTCCTCTCTCGCACCGCCCAAGCGACATGCAGTCCGCGTGGTCGACTGGGATAAGTTTCGCCGACTCCGGCAGACGGCCCCGGACACAATCGCGGATCTCGACGCTTGGGCAACCTCGCTAACGCAACATGTAGAACAAGCAACATCCACCATTCCCGAGCCGGAAGAAGTAGCGGCAGCAGATAGCCGACTCCTTCACATGTGGGAAGCCCATGCCAGCCTTCAAAAGCGCTGGCTAGCTCAAAAACACAACCGATCCCTGAAACGGCGCATAGCCCGCCTCGTTGCTGAGATTGAGGCCCATGCCAGCAATCTTGACCACCAGCAATGGGGGCAGGTGTGTGACCGCATGAGCGGCAATCTTGGTCTCAAAGACACATGGCCCTTCCTGCGTTTTCTCTTAGATCCAGGTCACACAAAGGCCACTCAACGCAAGAACGTTACCCGCATACTACACCAGCTACCTTTGGAGGACGACACCCTCCTTCAGGCTCTCAAAGACCAATACCTTACCACCAGCACGCCCATCCCACTACCCTCCTACACCGGTGCTCCTAACCCGGCCTTGGATGAGGACATCTACACATCCGAGGTCCGAGCGGCAATGCACCGTCTTCGAACAACATCGGCTCCGGGAGCTGACCGAATTACAAACAAAATGCTCCGTAACCTAGATGACCTATCAATCAAAGCAATTAAGGACCTTTTCAACCAATGCTGGCTTAATGGCACACTCCCAGCGCAGTGGACACACGCCCAAATCACTTTCAATCCCAAACAAGGCAAACTTCTCGAAATCAAGGACCTCAGACCTATCTCCCTCACCTCATGCTTAGGCAAGCTCTTCGAACATGTCGTCCTTGGTAGACTCATTGAGGAGGTAGCCTAACGTAATCCACTGAGCACAAGCGCGGTTGGCGTGTAGTAGGAGCGTCATGGTAGCACGGTAGGTCTAGCTGACGCAAGCCGGTTCCACAGTCAATAAGGGCAGAATGGGCAGACAGAAAATCCATACCGAGAATGAGGTCATGGGAGCATTTCTCGAGCACGGCAAGGAGTACGCTTGTGGATCGGTCAGCAACACTTATTTGGGCGGAGCACATCCCTAGCACGGGAAACGTTCCGCCATCGGCGACACGAATGAGCGGTACTGTGGGTGGTGTTAGAACCTTCTTAAGGCGGCGACGAAGCTCCGAATTCATCACTGATATCTGAGCCCCAGTGTCCACTAGAGCGACAACATGTGCGTCATCCAGTTTAACGTCTATCAGGTTTCGTCTGGTCTGCAGTGTGGTCAGAGGATTTGGCAGGCGGGTCGTCGATGCAGCATCACCTCTGGGAGCTGCATCGTCTAGTTTTCCCGAGGGAGTCGTTCAATCGGCGACGTAGGGCGGCGAAATTGGGGCGAGCGAGATGATTGGCGACGCGACAACGGCGAACGGGACTGGTGACCACGTGGGGACGGCGAACGACGATACGGCATGGGGGGGAGCGTCTTCAGCGGTGGTTTGGGGATGCTCGTGGTAGGGCTGAAATCGGCCATGATCCATGTCGGGGTGACGGTTGTTACGGTTGTTTCCATAGGGAGCCTGATACCAATACCACCGGCTGTTACAATGGCGGGCCACGTGTCCAATACGACGGCAGTTAAAGCAAATTGGACGATCATCAGCAGTCCTCCATTCGGCTGGGTTGCGAGTACGGAAAGGCGGCCTTTGACCTTGGGCGTACGAAAGTGAGGGACGGCGGTCGATCGGCTGCGAAGGAGCTGCGGCGCACACAGAGTCCAGGCCAGCATTGGAGAGCTCCCGATGAACGATAGCTTGGACTAGTGGCACCATCTGGGAACTATGATCACAAGTACGGCCGCACATAGAAGCAGGAGACGCAGCATCAAGTTCACGTCGAATGATCTTCACGTGTCCCACGGTGAGCGGCGCCGACGGCTCAGGTACGTCTTCGCAGGACCACGTTGCTGCCGTGTTCGGAAGTCGAGCGAAGTTATTGGCAATGCGTCGACTTTTGGCGGCCTCAAAGCGCTTGCACTCTTGGATGATGGCATCGATGGTGTCGCAGTCCTTGCAGATTAGCAGGTTGAAGGCATCATCTGCTATGCCTTTTAACACGTGGCCTACTTTCTCAGACTCCGTCATGTTGTCGTCTGCTTTGCGGCAAAGGGCAAGCACGTCCTGTATATAAGTCAGGTATGACTCTGTCGCTGTCTGCGCACGAGATGCCAGCTCCTTCTTTGCTGCTGCCTTTCTCCCTGTGGACTTGCTGAACAGGGAACGCATCTTTTCCTTGCATGCATCCCAGCTCCCAATTTCCTGTTCATTATTCTGAAACCATACCTTCGCGGTTCCCTCGAGATAAAATAGTATGTTGGCCAACTTGATCCAGAACCATATGGACGACAACAACCTTTTCCCCGACACCATGATCGGCTTTCGCCCGCACCTCTCCACCCAAGACGTAATGCTACAACTTTCAGAAGATGTCCTACACCCCACCCCCGACACGCTAAACGCACTCGTGCCATCCTAGCTCTTGACCTAACCAAAGCCTTTGACAATGTACACCATGCGGCCATCCTGGAAGCGCTGTCCTCACTCCAGGTCGGCAAACGCACACATCAGTACATTGCGTCCTTTCTTCGCCACCGCACAGCTGAGATAACCTTCGGATCTCTTTCCTCACCTACATTCCCCCTAGGCAGCCGAGGCACCCCCCAAGGATCAGTCCTTTCTCCTCTCCTTTTCAGCATCACCCTAATCCCCATAGCACGCGCCCTGGCCTCCATTCCCACTCTCTCGCACTCTTTCTACGCGGACGACATCACACTGTGGACCATCACAGGCAGTGTTGGCGCTATGGAAGAGACACTGCAGGCAGGAGCTGACATAGTGGCAGCCTGTGCAGCCCAAGTCGGTTTAGCCTGTTCCCCCACCAAATCTGAACTCCTCGTCCTCCGCCCCCCCAAGGAACGACTGGATATCGGACCTCCACCCACATTGACAGTGACCATTGACGGCAATCCCATTCCCGAGGTTGAGAAGGTTCGCATCCTTGGTATCCTCCTTCAAAACAATGACAAGAACACTGCCACTATTTCCAAACTCACGGCCACCATTCACCAGATGGTACGACTCATCCGCCGCATAGCTAACCGACACCGAGGCATGCACGAACATGATCTCAGACGCCTAGTACAAGCCTTCGTTCTCAGTAGGGTAGTGTACTCATTGCCCTACCTTTTCCTCTCCCGGGTAGAAGAAGATAGCCAACGCCCTTATTCGACAGGCTTACAAAGCGGCCCTCAACCTACCCCGATACACATCAAACGAGAGGCTCCTCCACATGGGGGTCCACAACACCCTCGCAGAACTTAATGAAGCTCACCGCTCGGCCCAACTCGTGCGGCTCTCTTCCACCGCTGCTGGCCGACGCATTTTGACCCGCATTGGCCTCAACGCCCCTGGATACTGCCTCTCGCAGAACACTCTTCCACCTCACATCCACCGTCTACTCACGGTACATCCCCTCCCCAAAAACATGCACCCGGAGCACCACACGGCTCGCAGAGCGGCCCGTGCGGAGGCTCTTCACAAGCATTACGGCACGCGAACAGATACCGTCTATGTCGACGCCGCCGTTTAAGCCCCAACCACAGGCATGCGTCGGCACGCTTCCGCGCGCGCCGACAAGCGAACGCGCCGCTTCGCGTCGGCTGGAGGAAAAGGGCGCGCAACCACAGGATACTAGCTCTGACGCGTGCCGGCGCTCGCTTCTCGGCTGCGGTGCACTGTTGCTTGACCATTTTGTTTTCAACCGTCCAAGTGCGGCCTAAAACAGCCTTCTGTAAACTGAGCTTGAAACAATAAGTCAGTGATCTGTATGCTATTTTAGATATAAAAAAACACGTTTGATTAATGAATGTACGCCGGCCGCAACGGTTTCCTTGAACATAACTGCACAAGCTATCGACATCAGCGATTGCGTTCGCGTTGTCGTCTGCAAGATCACTTTGCAAACACCTGCACGAGCATGGCATGTCACATCAATAGCTCTCGTACGATCTCTTTTTTTATTTTTTGTAGTTCGTTGCACAGCCAACTATGTAAGAATTACCTAAGAACTACGTAGGAACTACGCAAAGTATCAGTGAAAAATCTGTATTATAAATATAATTATGCTTGTTGGTGCATGAATGAAACGCGTAAGTGGGTTCTGAGAAAATTAGCAAAAAAATAAATAAATAATTGAAGCACTTGTGGCGCTCACAAAGAGACATTTCGAACAGCCAAAATTTACCAGGTTCGTAGCTTGTCTCCTGATTCTTGTTTGTCTAATCTTTCCCATGGAACCTTTAATTTTTCTAGGTTGTTTTGAAGCATCAACACCGCATCGGGAGGCCTTGAAGCACTTATTCAAATGTATGGGCAGCTCATTTGCATAACATGAAAAAAATATATGTAAACAGGTTATTTTTAAAATTTATACACTTGAAGTCCCCACAAAAAAAAAACGGAAAGAAATACCAGTTTGTTTATTGTTTTCAGCCTACAATGATGTTTCGAATGAGAGACATTCAATTTGTTATGTGAGGCATGTAACAATTGCTGTGCCATATATTTCACAATACTGGACATGGCAGCCAACCATTATTAAACCCCAGACGAAATTAATGGCACAATGCATATGATCAAGCAAACAGCGTTTTATTACACTTAATGGATGCTTTAAAAAACTGTCACACTATAATAATATTCCACAAAAGCTACTGAACTAAACTAATATACTAGTACATATTTAAAGATCAATTTGATATTACAGTAACAATAACCAATCAATCAAATGTTTATTATAGGGCCCTGAAACAGCTAGAGGGCCTCTGACTGGTGCACTTAAAAAGCAATATGCGAGACAAAATGTACAGAGAACACAAATGTGGAAGACAGAACAATGCGAGATAGAGAAACATATAAGGGAAAAGAAAACAAGGAAGCGTAAACTGCAGTTAATCATACAACATGATTATCTACATATATACAATACATAGGAAATGAACTCTGAAATATGTCAATGCAGGCACAATTCTTATTATGTTTTTTGGAGTCAAGCCATATATCGGACAGTCTTTATCGGAACAAGGCCAGGCAGAGAATGCTGAATGTTACCTGGTATACTGTTGCAGCACGACAAATTGCGCAGCTTTGGTAAAGTATAATGCCACGGACCACCTTATACAGGAACGAAAAGGCATCATTTAATAAGTCTTGGATGAGTGACTAACAACTTCATTAATCGAAGGGGTGAGGTGTAAGGGAGTCTAGAGGTGTGAGTTGAGGTACATTTGAGAGTGCTGGACTATGGTTGCCAGAATGGCAAAAGTGGTGTTGGAAGACAGATATCAATTTATTCTGTATGCATGCAGTGATGTCAGAATTAGATTTGCATGTTGTACCTCAATCTACAGAGACATACTCTAGTAGTGGAAGGCACACAGCAGCATACGATTTCAGAAACAGAACAGGTGAGTGATCATCATGCAATATACGACATACAATTCCAAGAGAGTGAAGGGCACTTTGTGCATATTTAATGTGTGAACAGAAGCTTAGTGTTTTGTCGAAGTACACACCAAGATCTTTGATTTCATCGACACTGGACAGTGGAGCATCCCGAAGGGCGTATGAAAATTGTACATGGTATGTTTTGCGCGTGTAACTTAATGCCATAGTTTTGGAAGCATTTAAGAGTACATACCATTATTGTTTCTGCACCAGCTTGAGAGTGAGAAAATGTCTTTTTGGAGGTCAATTCAGTCGTGAACACTGTTGACAGTCTTAAATATCCTTAAGTCGTCTGCATACAAAGCCATGCTGTCCATGTTCTTAGCACTAACAGAAAGCAGGGAATGCAATACTGATTCAAACACGTTTGACTCAATGCAGCAGATAGATATAGGCTGGTAGTTAGTAACTGCACTCGCAGCACCCGATTTGTGCACGGGCAATATCCATGCTACCTACCCAAGTGCTAAAAAATATGCTAGACTTTAGGGAACTATGGAAGATGCTTGCGACAACAGGGACGCTTCTATACGTCTTAAGCAATGTGGGAGGAATACCATCAACACCACAAGAAAGGGAAGGTTTGACGCACTTCATACACTTGAAAACAAGGTCTTCATTGACTGATAGCATAAACACTGTGCCAGGCTGAGAAGGAAGGTTACTTGGAAGCATCCTTTACACAATTGACACAACAGAAATGTTCTGCAAAGGCATCACCAGTGTTCAAGACATCATCATCATTTTCATCAAGAAGACACCTCTTTGGTGCTCTCTTTAGAAGAATGACAGCGCACGAAGCTCCAAAAATATTTTGAATTATGTGTCATGCTGGCTTCAACACCATCAATGTGGTTGTAGGGATCATTATAACTATAATAATAATAATAATAATAATAATAATATAATAATAATAATAATAATAATAATAATAATAATAATAACCTTAGCAGTACTCTAGACAGCTCGCAAGGCTTTTTAAAAAAAGTAAGGCTCATGCCTGCACTAGAGAGTCTGATAGTCAGCCATCTAGAGCAGGAATTTGCTCTAGATGACGCGCTCGCTCGCTCGCTCGCTCGCTCACACACACACACACACACACACACACACACACACACACACACACACACACACACACACACACACACACACACACACACGCTTGCTCACTTGCAGAACACATCACACGCACATACAAGCCAATAACTGGGAAGTCGACGGTGCACAATGCACAGGAGTGCCGTTTCACTACGGTCGCAAGGAATGGGAGTCCTAATGGAGAGAAAGCTCTGTATAAGAATGGAGTTGCGGCGTTGGACTGTACAGGTGTGATGGGGCTCAGGCTGTCCTGATGGCTTGTTCAGACGGACAGAACAAGAAATATAAGTGTTTCCAGAGAGCCACACAGCGCCCTGCAGAATAGACGGACAAGTGCAATTTTGCGCTGGTATTGCAGGGTGCGCCACTTAAGGGCTTTGAGGTGATCCTTGTAGGCTGGCATGAGCTTGCGACGATCGAAAAGATGGGAGTAGAGGGTGTGCATTGCCCGGCGCTGAACAAGCTCAAGTTTGTCAGCGAGATGAGTTTGGTAAGGGGACTAAACTGATGAGCAGTACTCAAGCTGTGGTGGTACGAGAGAAGTGTAGAGTGCTCTGAAAACCTCAGGTCCCCAGGGAAGGGAGAGACAGGTCACAAATCCCAGAATGCGACGAGCCTAGTGACTTGGGCGGAAAAGTCGAGAGAAGGGCTGAATATTACACCCAGGGTGGGAAGGGTCCGAACGGTCTTCATGGGGGTGCCACTGAGGAAGTAGGTTGGGTGCACAGAGGTTGTGGTGTGGCTGATATGCATGGCAGCACTTATTTCAGTGCTAACACAAAGTTTGTTATTGTAGGCCCAGTCGTCCACCTTTACAAAATGTATTTATTTCAAGCGCATATGCTGCACTGCGTATTGGCATAATGTTGCAGTGCAAGTGTTAACTAGTGAATTAAACACATTCTGCGAAGATGCATTAGGAACTTGGTTTTGAGTTAATCTTTTTCCCGACTACAGTTTATAGTATCACAGCGAGATGCATTTTAGTGCAAGCTGAAGAGATTTGGGCAGCTTAAGCATACAGACTGCGAAATGCACTGATGACACCTTTAGGCTTTACCCCTTCCCTGCAATGCATGCACTCACACCACCTGCTCTTTCCATAAACAAAACAAAGATATATCAAAAGCCAATTGCAGTTTCACTGACTCAGTACGTGCTGCTTGTCAAGCAGGCATCGAAGCAATCCTGGTATACGCAGCAGCATGCATAAGGTCCTCCTTATGACGCAGGTCCTCCTATGCATTGCACACGGTGCACATAGTGCAAACAGATTTTTTTTCCAAGTGCTCAACTACAAGAACACATGACAGTGTTGTATCACGTTTCCTACAGTGTGTCAGCGTTCTTGAGCGCTGCACGAGCGATTTATCGCCAACTAGCCCATAAGACACCTGCACTTGAAAGAAGTGAGTGAAGGAGTACTGTGAACTTGTACTGAACTAGATTTCACACGCCGAATCGAAGAGTGCACTTTCAACTAAACGAATGGCATGGCTGAAGATGTACGCGTATTTCCCATTGCTCGGCTACTAGTGTCTTTCGCTTTCGCAAGTTATCTTTGCCGCTGGAAACAGCGCAGAGCTCGCCCGTTAAACCAGAGTCCCGAGACCACATAATTCACACAAGAAACACGCCGCGGTTCACCACCTGAAGTTCCACACGGTTCATTTACACCACACCACACACAGCACGAAGTCAGGAGAGCCATATTTCAAATCACAGCAGCGCAAAACGTAACTGAAATTTCATTTCCTTCGGCAGAGTTTCTCAGCTGGGCTCGTTCACCGCCGGTCGAACTCGACGGACGCGCTAGGCCTACGCGTAATGTAAACAACATCGGCGGTAGACGAGTGCTGATTATCCAGACTTCGCACTTCGAAAGCAAGTTTCCATTCGTTTCGAGCACAAGAAAATATGCATACAACAAGCACAGGCGTTGCCGCAATCATCTGCAATCGTGATTAGGTTGGATGTTTTAGCAGACGATCGCACTGAGATCGGCGGAATCCAGCGGGCCGGCAGGTTGGGTTCGGCGGCGTCGTTCGAACGCGGCACAAGTTCTCGTCGCACTTCCACCACCCACGTCGTGGGTCGTGTCGGCCTAGTATCACAACACTGTCTTTCAGAAACACTGTCGCGCGCGTCGTGCGTCCGAAGCACTCGGACGATCGTTGGTGTCGGCGCCTTCGCATCGGCGGCCATCATCAGGCGTAGCAGCCAGAGGCTTCGCGGACTCTGATTGGTGGGCGCCGGCGACGGTTTGCAGGCTCTGATTGGTGGACGCCGGCGTCGCGTCGGCTCGCGCCGCTGGTTTTCTAGCATCGGCAGCTGGCAAAATCTCCGCGCGCCGGCACGCGCCTCCCCGTTCGCGACTGACGCTTTTGACGCATTTGACGCATTTGCGCGTGCCGGCGCGTGGCGAAGCGTGCCTGTGGTTGGGCCTTTACTCCTCAACCCCAGCCTTCGCCATAAGCGTCGTCTCCAACTCCCTGATCCCGCAGGCCACTGGCTCGGTCTTCGCCACCTCCTCTATGGAGGCCGAGGAGGCAGCCATTGCCCTGGCTATCTCCTCCACCTCTGCCACTCACATCTTTAGTGATTCCAAGACCGCGGTCCGCAACTTCACCCGCGGACGCATATCGGGCGCGGCTTCACGATTTTAGCTCGGATCCCCCCCCCCCCCCCCTTATGAGGCCGATCCAAATTTTATGGGTCCCTGCTCACGCGGGTCACCCCGGAAACGAGGCCGCCCATTCTCTAGCTCGAGGATTCGTCAGCCGAGAAGGGCAGGCCACCAACTTGGGAGACGCTCGCGAGCGCATGGTCTCATATCATGAAATTTCCCTTCATTACAGAGAGGAACGGCTCCGGTACCCACCACCACACAAATCTCTCACCAAACTGCAGCAGGTGACGTGGCGCCAGCTACAATCCCGCATTTTCCTCTCCCCCGCCCATCTAGCACTAATACACCCGGGACTTTTCTCGCCTGAGTGCACACTCTGCGGTGCGCCTAAAGCGGATTTCCCCCACATCCTATATTTATGCTCTGAGCTCCGACCACCTGCCGACTGGCAACTCACTGACCTCGAGCGATGGGAGGCTGCGGTGTCCAGCTCTGATCCGGCTGTGCAAAAACTGCTAACGGACTGGGCTTTAGTCGTCGCTGAGAAGCACCAGCTCCCAGCCACTGCACGCAGCCAAGAGCCAACCCATTCCTAAGGTGTAACCGCATAAGGCTCAAACGACTCAATAAAGTTTTCACCACCACCACCAACGTTGGAATGACGGAAGCCGAACGCATTCGCCATATTCTTAAAGGCATTGGTTCCATCGCATTCAACGCCTTAGCTGTTCAATATCCTACCTCGGTTCAAGATATTACATCGACGTGCCAGCGCTTGGACGAGCTTCAGGCCCTCCGTCTTCACCGTGACAGCGACCTTCCAATGCCACCTCATTCTGATTTACGTGCTCTTATCCGCTCTATTATTCGCAACGAACTTCAGGAGCAGCAACAGCGGCGATCCACTGTTGTTTCCGCCCCATCGCCAACGTTCGAATTGCGCAACCTTGTGAGGGAGGAGTTGGCAGCCATGACGACACCGACAACGTCTGTTGCCCCAGCAGCGTTCCCGATGCCCACATACGCGGAAGTCGCTGCAATGCCACCTGCTACTGTCCATTCTGGGCCTCCTGACCTCACCTGCGGCCATTTGGCCTCTATGGGCGCCCGAGCACCTGCTGCACCTTCGTATACTCCGTGGCGTCCACCTCGTCCGGTCTGCTTTTACTGCGGTATACGGGGCCACATATCGCGTTACTGCCGTCGCCGCCAGCTGGATGTAAGCCGAGGCTATGCCGATTTCGAGCGAGACGAGATCCGACGACACGACGCTTACTACCCAGGCCCGTCCGCTTTCACGCAGCGTCGTTCTCCATCTCCTCCAGCGTCTCCACGTCTGCCTCAGGGCTCCCGTTCGGCTAGACGACGTTCTCCTTCTCCCTACCGCCGCTCTGCATCACCGCTTCGCCCCATCTCCCGCCTGGCTGACCAACACTCGGAAAACTAAAGATTGCAGTTTTTGGAGGGAAAACTGCGTCCTGTCGAACTTCGGAAATACCTCCATGTCGCCCGGCCAATATGCTATCTGTAACTCTCGAAGGTGTTCCTGTGCAAGCTCTCGTCGATACTGGTGCCTCTGTTTCCGTTATGCGTAGTGATTTGTGCTCACGGCTCCGTAAAGTCAGAACGCCTTATCTTGGACCCGTTTTACGCGGTGCTAATAACGTACCCATTCACCCCGACGGACAATGTACGGCTCGTGTTTTGATCGACGGCATTCGTCACCACATTGAGATGATTGTGCTACCCGCGTGCATCCACGAACTTATTCTCGGTTGGGACTTCCTGCATTCTGCCTCCGCTGTTATATCATGTAGGGAGAAAGTCGTCCACAACACAGATACCACGGATGCACCTATTTTGGAGTCGTCACCCTCCATCTTGAACTTGGCTGTCGCTGCAGATTACGTCCTGCACCCTGGTCACGAACACACTGTAGCTGTCACATCCGGCCAGCTAACCGATGGAGACGCACTGGTTACCCCTTCTTCACGCTGCACTTCACGAGGAATTCTAGTCGCCCCTTGTCTCGTCCGGTTTTAATGTGGCCGAGCTCTCCTGTACGCCTGCAACACAACCCCAGATCCTGTATTGTTGCCCAAAGGGATGACCGTGGCAACCTTCACCGACCCGCCACTGATCTCTGTCGCAGCGCTTTCCCCTTCTTCGTCACCAGTACCAACCTCAGGTTTGGATTCTTCTTCTCTCCCAGCCCTAATTGGTTCTGACCTAACCGCTGCCCAGTCGGATGCGTTACTCGCCCTTTTGGCTAAGCACAAATCCTGCTTTGATAGCTGTGCCACCGCATTGGGCCAGACTTCCGAAGCTGCACACCGCATCGAAACCGACGGTTCTGCAATTATACGCCGTCGCCCATATCGTGTTTCGCAGTCGGAACGGAAGGTCATTGAAGAACAAGTTGATGACATGCTAGCACGAAATATTATACGACCTTCATCCAGTTCCTGGGCGTCTCCTGTCGTTCTGGTGAAGAAAAAGGATGGTTTCGTTCGCTTTTGCGTTGATTATCGAGCGGTCAATAAGATTACACGCAAGGATGTGTATCCCATGCCTCGAATTGACGACGCCTTAGGTACACTACAAGGAGCGGAATATTTTTCCAGCCTTGATATGAGATCGGGATATTGGCAAATTCCCATGAACGAGGCTGACAAAAAGAAAACCGCTTTCGCCACGCCGGACGGACTTGATGAATTTAATGTAATGCCATTTGGCCTGTGCAACGCTCCAGCCACGTTTGAGCGTATGATCGACACTGTTCTTCGTGGCCTTAAGTGGAAGACCTGCCTCTGTTATCTGGATGACGTCGTTGTTTTTTCTTCCAGCTTCAGCCAACACCTACAGAGATTAGACGAAGTCCTCCAATGCCTTTCAGATGCTGGCCTCCAGATTAATACTAAAAAGTGCACATTCGTCAGCAGAAGCATCAAAGTGCTGGGTCACGTCGTTTCAAAATACGGCGTCCAACCTGACCCTGAGAAGATTGCTGCTGTGCTTCAATTCCCTTGCCCATCAAATCAAAATTGCGCAGCTTTCTCGGCCTGGCGTCTTTCGCCGTTTTATACGCAATTTTGCTACAAAAGCAGCTCCTCTACTTAAGCTCCTGGTCACCGGCGCCTCTTTCACATGGTCCGAAGACTGTGAGTCGGCATTTCAAGCCCTTAAGAAACATCTCACTTCCGGACCGGTGCTTCGCCATTTTGATGAGAGGGCACCCACTATACTCCACACTGACGCAAGTGCGCAAGGCATCGGAGCAGTGCTCCTGCAACGGGGTCCCGCGTCTAAAGAGCAGGTTGTGGCGTATGCTAGCCGGACCCTCTCGCCATCTGAACGGAACTACACGATCACAGAGCAGGAATGCCTGGCTATTGTTTGGTCCATTCACAAGTTTCGCCCGTATCTCTATGGTCGCCACTTCACCATCGTCACCGACCATCATGCTCTGTGTTGGCTGTCATCTATGAAGAACATGTCAGGACGCCTGGGACGCTGAATACTGCGCTTACAAGAATATCATTTCACGATAACGTAGCGGTCTGGCAAGTGTCATCATGATGCAGACGCACTGTCTCGATGCCCGCTTTCGCCTTCTATCGATCGTACGCACTCCCGTCTCTACCACGTCGCTCTGATGCTACGCCTGCCGCCTACCAGCTCACGCTAATGTCACTGGATTAAGCTCAGCTTTCTTCACGCTCCGATTTAGCTTCCCTTCAGCACGCAGACTCCTACTGTCGAACTCTCATTGATCGCCTTCGCGGCCTAACTAAACCACCCAACAGCCGCTTGCGACGCCAGCTTCAGCAATTTCGCCTTCAAGATGGGGTGCTTCATCGTTATATTTATCATCCTACGGGTAACAAGTGGGTCCCAGTCATACCTCGCTGCCTCCATCCTCGAGTTTTAGAAGCATTTCACGATGACGTTGCCGCCGGCCACTTAGGCTTCCACAAGACCTACGACCGCATCAAGACCCGCTGCTTCTGGCTTGGATTGTCCACAACGGTAGCCAAATACGTTGCCTCATGTGCGTTGTGTCAGCACCGCAAACGCTCCACATCCCCGCCTGCCGGTTTTCTTCAGCCTCTGCCATGTCCGACCGAACCTTTCGAGTGCGTTGGAATTGACTTATATGGTCCCTTGCCGTTGACGCCCTCCGGTCACCGCTGGATTGTCACAGCGGTAGACCACTTAACAAGATACGCCGAGACTGCGCCTCTTCGATCTGGTGCTGCTTCTGAGGTTGCTGACTTTTTCCTGCAATCCATAGTCTTGCGCCATGGTGCTCCTCGCGTTCTTTTGCCTTCATGTCCCACGTCCTCGAGGAAGTCTTGCGGCAGATTAATACGAAGCATAAAACCACTTCTACATATCACCCGCAAACCAACGACCTTACTGAACGCTTTCACCGAACGCTCTCTGACATGATTTCTATGTACTTACGTCCTGACCACACAAACTGGGACATCCTTCCCTGTGTTACATTCGCTTATAATACTGCGACACAACGAACTACCGGTTACAGCCCTTTCTTCCTGGTGTATGGAAGATCTTCCTCCTCCGTTTTCGACACCGAATTCTTTTTCTCTCCTGCTTCGCCTAACACCTCCCTCCCAGAAGAGTTTGCAGCTCGACTCGCGCATTGCCGTGAAATTGCTCGTCGCAACACCGCCGCTACCCAAGAAGAAAGAAAACGTCGCTGCGACAGTAAACGCCGCGACATCGCCTTCCACTCTGGAGACCAAGTCCTCCTATGGACGCCAGTTCGAACCCCTGGACTTTGCGAGAAATTCCTTCACCGGTACATTGGGCCCTACACAGTCCTACAACAAACTTCCGCAGTGAACTATCTAGTCACTCCGCTTCACTCCGTCGAGGACCGCCGTCGTCGTAGTGCAGAAATTGTTCACGTCTCCCGCATGAAGCACTTTATTCCCCGTTCAGCCGATCTTTAGATTGCGGCCAGGTTGGCCGCTTCCACGAGGGGGGGGGGGGGGGGGAATTAGTGTAAGCACATTTCACGTACTTCATCGTTCTCATTTGTATATAGCCATCATCATCCCTGTTTCTCTTCTTCGTGTTTGAGCCTCGGCCGTGCCGGTGGAATAAACGGGTCTGCCAGTGCTGCCTGTCCTGGTCGTCTTCCGTCTTTCAATATATATATATATATATATATATATATATATATATATATACATTATACAGGAGATTTATTGAGGTTCGTAGCGACAGCCGGTCGTAGGCTGCACCGTGCACAGTGCCCTAGCTCGAGCTTCTGCTGCGCGCTTCATGCTGCCGATGCTGCTGACTTTGCGGCGACGTTCGTTATCTTTCCTTACAAGGGCCCCGCGGAAATAAAGGAGCCATCCTGGCGACTTAGTTGTTTGGAAGGATGGTAGAATGGTGATACGGCTTCAGACGCTGAACGTGAACGACTTCGCGGTTACGACGTCGCATGTCGGACGGAGGCGTGAGCAGCTCAACCAGGTAATTAACGGGTGATGTTCTCTCGAGAACGCGGTATAGCCCGTCGTACTTCGGAAGAGTTTTGAAGCGAGCCTAGGCGTGCGGTGTAGCATGAACAACCAGACGAGGGCGCCCGGGAGAAAAGTAGGAGTCGAGTTCTGGGCGTCGTGAACGACTTTTTGACGGTTTTGGACGTCCTAGGTGAATCGGTGGGCCAGCTGGCGACATTGTTCGGCGTGTCTGGCGGCTTCCGAGATAGGCAGGCATTCGGATGGGTCCGGCCGGTAGGGCAGAATGGTGTCGATTGTGTGCGAAGGATGACGGCCGTAAAGAAGGTAAACGGGTGAAAATCCGGTAGTGGCCTGAGTCGCGGTGTTGTAGGCGTAGGTGACAAACCGAAGAACTAGGTCCCAATTGGAGTGATCAGGTGAGACGTACATGCCGAGCATGTCACCAAGAGTTCGATTGAAGCGTTTTGTGGTACCGTTAGTCTGTGGGTGATAGGCAATGCATTTACGATGAACAATAGCGCATTCAACAAGCAGTTGTTCGATGACTTCAGATAAGAAGGCGCGGCCTCTGGCGCTTAAAAGTTCACGTGGAGCTCCATGACCAAGGCGGAAACGGCGTAGTATGAAAATGGCGACCTCCTGCGCTGTACCATTTGGTAGAGCAGCAGTCTCCGCATAACGTGTTAAGTGGTCTACAGCAACGATTATCCACCTGTTGCGAGTAGGAGTCAACGGCAGTGGCCCGTAGAGATCTATGTCCACGCGATCAAATGGTCCGATGGGCATTGTAAAGGCTGGAGTTCACCGGCGGAGTTGTGCGGTGGCGCTTTGCGGCGTTGGCACTCATGACAAGAGCGGACGAAGTTGCGAACGAAATTGTACATTCTCCGCCAGTAATAGCGGTGTCGAAGTCTTTCGTAGGTCTTGACTCCCGTGTGGCCACACTGAGGGTCGACGTGGAACGAGGATCAGATCTTCGACCGCTAGGTTATCGGAATGACCAGTAACCATGTGCGTCCCTCTGGGGCATAGTTGCGTCGATACAATAGCTGGTCTCAAATCGCAAAATGAGGAACTTGGCGCCGAAGCGTTCGTGACGCTGGAACTTTCGACGTATCCGAGAGAAGGTCGAACAGAGATGCAGTCCAGGGATCATTACGCTGTGCAGCGGCGATAGTGTCAAAGTCCAAAGATGACAATGTGCACTCGCAGGAGGAGTCGTGACTGGCCTTCGGGGAAGCGGTGATCGGTATAGCGCGTCAGCGTCGGAGTGCTTTCGCCCGGAACGGTAAACCACGCGGATGTCATATTCTTGAATTCGCAATGCCCAGCGGGCAAGTTGGCCCGATGGGTCTTTTAGCACCGACAGCCAACATAGTGCGCGCTGGTCGGTCACTACGTCAAAGGTCGGCCGTATAAATATGGGCGAAATTTGCCAAGCGCCCACACAATGGCCAAACACTCCTTTTCTGTGGCGCTGTAATTGGCCTCCCCCTTGGTTAACGTGCGACTCGCGTATGCGACGACGTATTCTGTGAGGCCAGGTTGACGTGCCAACACAGCGCCAAGGCCTACGCCACTTGCGTCGGTATGGATTTCGGTTGGCGCTTGAGGATCAAAATGGCGAAGAATGGGTGGCGTCGTGAAAATACGGCGCAAGGTTGTGAAGGCGTCGTCACACTGTGGAGACCATAATGACAGATCTCTAGCGCCACCAAGGAGCTGCGTGAGAGGCGATATAACTGACGCAAAGTTTCGAACGAATCGCCGGAAGTAAGAACAGAGTCCGATGAAACTGCGTAGCTCTTTGATAGTTGTAGGTTGTGGGAACGCAGTAACAGCACGCAGCTTCTCGGGATCCGGGCGAATACCCTCCTTTGAGACGACGTGGCCTAAAATTGTGTGCTGACGAACAGCAAATCGTCATTCCTTCAAGTTAAGTTGCAACCCGGCGTTGGTCAAGCAAGTGAGTACGTGCTGGAGGCGGAGCAGGTGCGTTGCGAAATCAGGGGCGAACACCACAATGTCGTGAAGGTAGCAGAGGCAGATTTTCCATTTGAGACCACGCAGAACATTATCCATCATTCTTTCGAACGTAGCAGGTGCGTTGCAAAGTCCGAAAGGCATGACGGTGAATTCATACAAGCCGTCTGGTGTAACAAATGCAGTTTTCGGGCGATCGGCCTCTGCCATCGGAACCTGCCAGTAGCCTGAGCGCAAATCCAGCGAAGAAAAGAACTCGGCTCCCTGCAAACAGTCCAGAGCATCATCGATGCGTGGTAATGGGTAGACGTCCTTCAGCGTGATCTTGTTCAACCGTCGAAAATCAACAAAGATGCGGATGGAACCGTCTTTCTTCGTGAGGAGTACCACGGGAGAGGCCCATGGGCTCTGTGAAGGTTGAATGACGCCTCGACGAAGCATGTCATCAACCTATTCTTCAATGACGCAATGTTCCGTAACGGACACGCGATATGGTCTTTGTCGCAGCGGTGAGTGAGAGCCTGTGTCGACTTGATGCTCGACTGTCGATGTACGGCCAAGAGATGTTTGCGCAACGTCGAAAGAACGGCGGAAGTGCTGAAGGATTGTGAGAAGTTGAGATCGCTGCTAATGTGTCAGATCTTCGGCAAAGAATGGGCTGAACACATCTGTCCATGCTGAGTCGGCTACGGAGAGAGCACTCAGTTCATGAGCGGCAGTAGAAGGCACTTCGTCGAGGACGGAGACAATTCGTGTTGAATCGACCGACTCGACGTAACCAAGGCATTCGCGGCGGAGCAGTGATTGCAGCGATGAAAGATGATTGTAAATGGGCATCGTGCTGACACCGGCGGCGAGGTCAAGAGCTGCAAAGGGCAAAGGAAGCGCTTTTCGGGTAACAAAGTGATGAGAGAGCATGAAAAAGACCGTCCCGTCGGATATAGCACTACACGAGACTGGTACGAATGCTGAAGAACACGGGGAAATACAGGTGTCTTCTTTCACGAGAAGTTTAGCGGCCGGATGAGCATCCACCGAGGCCAGGTCACCAAGGTGGGAAAGTTCAATCTCAGCCCGAGCGCAATTGATGATGGCATTGTGGCGTGAGAGAAAATCCCATCCTAGAATAATGGCGTGGGAGCACAATGAAAGAACTATGAACTCAATCGTGCATAAAACGTCCTGTATGGTTAAACGGGCTGAACAAGCAGTGGTAGGGCGAATGCGTTGAGCACTTGCCGTTCGAAGCGACAATCCAGACAGAGACGTCGTCACTTTACCGAGCAAGCGGCAGAACCTGGCATTAATAACTGAAATAGCGGCACCGGTAACGACGAGGGCGACTGTAGCGACATCTTCAACAAACACATCAATGACATTGGCAGGTAAAGGAGGAGGACTTCGGCATGTCGACACTTGCGCAGTTCTTGCCTCAGGAACTGCGTCTTCTAGTTTCCCTCTTCGTTAGAGACGGGTCGCTGACGCATAGGGGAAAGCGATCGGCAAAATGGCGAGGGTGACCGGGAACGTTCGAAGCGAGGACAGCGATCAGTCTGGGAGCGAGCTGAAGGATCGAAGGGTCCGTAAGGCGCATTTGGATCGGGCGGCACATAGGGCGCTCGTCGATCGTCATCGAACGCCTGCGATCGGCGGCGGCAGAACCTTGCGACGTGACCGGGATAGCTACATGCAAAGCATATAGGGCGATTGTCCGGCGTACGCCACGGGTTAACTACGGCAGTGATAGCCCAGGGAACAAGAGGAGGAGGGCGGTACACAGGCTGCTGGAAACGTGGTACGGGCGCACTGGGGCCATTGCAGCAACCGCAGCATAAATGACCGGTGTAGCCACGGCATCCTGCTGGTGAACAGCTGGCAGCGCTTTCGCGACCTCTTGATGGATCACATTACGGAGAGGAGACGGCAAAGTGCTGGCAGACTCCTGAGTGATGGACACCAGAGATAGCTGTCGTGCGACTTCTTCGCGGTCGATATCCTTGATTTGGGTTATCAGGGAGACTTGTTCGGGCCGGTGGTAATTCTACAGAGTGACTCCGCATTAGGTGTGGGATGTCGCCTTGTCAGAGCTCGCTGCTTACGTAATTCATCATAGCTCTGGCACAAGCTGATAACGTCGCCAACAGTGCGCGGGTCCTTGGCCAGAAGCATCTGGAACTCGTCAACATCGATTACCTTCATGACGTGCTTGATCTTTTCCTCTTCCGTCATGGCACCGTTCATACGCCTACACAAATCGAGAACGTATTCTATATAGCTGGTGAACGTCTCACCCGTGTCCTGTGCTCGTGTACGCAAACTCTGCACGTCTCGGAGTTTCCTGGCGGCGGGTCGGTCAAATACTTCGGTAATCGACGTCCTGAACGCCGACTACGTCCTGATATCCCTCTCATGATTCTGAACCAGAAACTGGCCACGCCCGCGAGAGTGAAGGATACGTAAGCCAGCTTGTTCCAGTCATTCGATTTGTTGTGAACGCTCACCCGTTCGTAGGACGACAGCCACTCTTCAACGTCGTTGTCGTCGATTGCGCTGAAGATGGGAGGCTCCCGCTGGCGGACGGTGCCAGCGCAAGGGATGGGTGGCGATGGAAGAGTCTGCTGGTCGGCGTCTGGCATGGCAGAGGGTAGCGTCCGCGAACGAAGTTCCAGGATGGTAGAGTGGAACGTTACCCAGCACCTCCACCACTTATAAAGGATATTTATTGAGGTTCGTAGCGACAGCCGGTCGTAGGCTGCACCGAGCACAGTCCCCTAGCTCGAGCTTCTGCTACGTGCCCCATGCTGCCGATGCTGCTGACTTTGCGGCGACGTTCGTTATCTGCCTTTCAGTATATATATATATATATATATATATATATATATTGTACTGAAGAAGAACGAGCAGTATGCACTGCTTCAAGAAAGACGACGACGACGAGTTGGTCGAAGCCGTGTGCCTGTGTTGCCTGCGCTGTGTAACCTCTCGTCTCGTTGCAGTGCTCTACGCTCTAATTAATTAAACTAGAGTGCCTCTCTACATTTGGTGGAGGTGCTGGGCCCTTTAACGACCTGGAACTCCGCAGCCGGACGCTCCCTCTCGTCTCTGCCATGCCTGAGGACGCCGAGCAGCCCGATCCTCCCCAGGCATCGCCTGTTGTCTGCTCCGGTGCCCTACGCCACCGCGATCCTCCTGTCTTCAGTGGCGCCGACGATCATGACGTCGAGGATTGGTTCTCCTCATACGCCCGCGTAAGTGCGCATAACAAATGGGACGACAAGGATAAACTGATTAACGTCAACTTCTATCTTTCTGGAGTTGCTCATCTCTGGTTCCGGAATCATGAATCCGACCTTACCACCTGGACTGCTTTTACTAATTATTTCAAAGAGGTCTTCGGTCGCCCTGCTGTGCGAAAGCTTCGTGCGGAACAACGCTTGCGTGGTCGCGCTCAGCAAAAGGGTGAAAACTTCACCAGCTACATTGAAGATGTCGTTGACCTTTGTCGGCGCGTCAACCCCACTATGCCAGAAAGTGAAAAGATAAAGAATGTCATGAAAGGCATCGACGATGATGCCTTCCAGATGACCTTGGCGAAAAATCCTCGAACGGTTGACGAGGTGATCACCCTGTGCCAGAGCTACGACGAGCTCCGCAAACAACGCCTCACTACGCGCCGAGCTGCCGCGCCGGACGACACGATTTCGGCACTCACCGACAGTTTCAATGCTGCTCCCGCGCACTCCGCGTTCCTCGACCAAGTCAAACAATTTGTTCGAGAGGAAGTCGCGCGTCAACTGTCCCTTTTGCCTGCTACCCGGTCGTCTGAGTCCTCCTTGTCTTCGGAACTACGTCGGGTCATACACGAACAAGTGAGCGACGCACTACCTCTCGCTCATCAGCCCCCTCCAGCGCCGGTTCCGCTCACGTACGCTGCCGTCGTTGCCAGTCCAAGACCTCCGCCTGCAGTTTCCTCAACACGCCCACAAGCGGCTTCTACGCGTCGCCTTCTGCAGCTGCAAACTACGTGCCCAGAAGCTACTTCTGCGCGCCTCCGCAGCCGATAGCCTGCTTGGCTATCATTTGGGCCATAACTAAATTCCGCCCTTACCTCTACGGCCGCCCATTCGACGTAATAACTGACCATCATGCCCTCTGCTGGCTGTCCTCCTTAAAAGACCCTTCAGGTCGACTCGCTCGATGGGCGCTCTGCCTCCAAGAGTACGACATTCGAGTGCTGTACCGCTCTGGCCGTAAACATACGGACGCGGATGCCCTGTCCCGCTCCCCTGTGCCAGGCCAGCCCAATTATTCGAAGGTACCGATATGCGAGTCCTCCCTCACCGCCACGGACATGCTTTCGGAGCAGCAGAGGTATCGATGGATTGTCTCTATGCTGGCTTTTCTGTCCAACCCATCAGCGCCTTCTTCTGACCGTACACTGCGTCGCCAAGCACACCACTTCGCTGTTTGTGACGGGCTCCTTTACCGCCGTAACTACCTCTCGGACGGCCGCAAATGGTTACTCGTGGTCCCACGGCATCTACGTTCGGACATATGTGCAGCGTTTCACGATGACCCGCAATGCGCGCATGCAGGAGTACTAAAAACGTACGCGCGCCTGCGACTCCGTTATTACTGGCGCGGAATGTACCGATTCGTCCGCCGATATGTGCGCTCCTGCCTCGCTTGCCAACGCCGCAAGAATACCCCTTGTTCCTCAGCTGCCCCATTGCAACCCTTGCCTTGCCCAGGACGCGCCTTTGACCGCGTCGGAGTTGATCTTTACGGGCCCCTGCCGAGTACTTCAGACGGCAACCGCTGGGTGATTGTGGCAATAGACCATCTAACGCGTTACGCGGAAACTTCGCCTCTGCCCAGCGCATCTGCGCGTGATGTTGCATGGTTCCTTCTGCGTAACATCATACTTCGCCATGGAGCCCCCAGAGAATTGCTCAGCGACAGAGGCCGTGTGTTTCTCTCTGAGGTTATAGAAGCCCTACTCAAGGAATGCCACGTAATTCACCGCACCACTACTGCATACCACCCGCAGACTAATGGGATGACTGAGCGCTTTAACCGTACTCTTGGCGACATGTTATCCATGTACGTCGCATCTGACCAGACCAATTGGGACCGCGTTCTACCCTTTGTGACGTATGCTTACAACACCGCCACACAGACCACTACGGGATTTTCCCCGTTCTTTCTTCTTTACGGACGCGAGCCTTCCTGCACAATGGATACCATCCTCCCGTATCGCCCTGGCACAACGGAGTCTACTGCCCTGTCTGAAGCTGCTGCACACGCGGAAGAGTGCCGACAGCTCGCCCGCACATTTACTACGGAAGACCAGCAGCGACAGAAGCACCGTTGGGATACTTCCGCCTCTCCTGCACCCTATGCTCCAGACTCACTAGTCTGGCTTTGGGTTCCCGCCACCAGCCCTGGACTTTCAGCGAAACTCGTTTCCGAGTACCAGGGTCCCTACCGTGTGGTCAGTCAAACGTCTCCTGTGAACTACATGATAGAACCCCTTGAGCCACCTTCGGATAAGCGCCGCCGAGGTCGCGAAATCGTGCACGTTCAGCGGCTAAAGCCTTATTTCGACCCCCCTGTGCTCTCCTGCCCGTAGGTCGCCGGGACGGCTCCTTTTCTCCGGGGAGATAATTGTACTGAAGAAGAACGAGCAGTATGCACTGCTTCAAGAAAGACGACGACGACGAGTTGGTCGAAGCCGTGTGCCTGTGTTGCCTGCGCTGTGTAACCTCTCGTCTCGTTGCAGTGCTCTACGCTCTAATTAATTAAACTAGAGTGCCTCTCTACAATATATATATTCCATGGCTGGTGCACGGCGTCCATGGATGGTGCAGCGTACACGGAACTTCTAACCCCAAGAGCTCACCAACGTACGCACAAATAGCCGCAGTTTCTCCAGTCATCGTTCCACCGATGCCTCCAAAGCCAACGCCGGCCCACATGGCTTCCATGACTACCAGCGCACCTACCCAACCCAGCTAAGTGGCGTCCGCCTCGTCCCATCTGCTACTACTGCGGCTGTCTTGGCCACATAGCACGTCTTTGCCGCAAGTGCCACCAAGACGAGCGTCGCGGATATGACGTATACGAACGGGATGACTTTTCGCCCGGAGCTACTTTCCAACGTCTAGGGAGCCTACATGACCAACGCCGTCCTTAAGCTCCACCGCGCGGCCGCTCTCCATCGCCAACTGTAGCACACGAGACGGTTCCGACGTACAAATCCTACGAGACGCCGCTCGCCGTCAACCCTTCGCCGCTCTACGTCCCCATTCGCCGAACGTCGTCCGGAAAACTAAATTATGCAGCTTTTGGAGGAAAAGCTGCATCGAACGACAGGACAAAAATTCCTCCAGCGCGTCCGTGGAATATGATATTGGTTGTAGCAGAAGGTGTACAAGTGGAAGCTTTGATAGGCACGGGTTCTAGTGTTTCAGTTATTCACCGTGAATTCTGTTCGCGACTCTGGAAAGTTACGACCCCTTATGGTGGACCTACACTACTCGCAGCTCAAGGGGCCACCTTTTGACCTACCGCCATGTGCACTGCTCGTATTTCCATCGATGGACTTCTGCATTACGTAGAATTTGCAGTGCTAAGTTCGTGTGCCCAGCAGCTCAAATTGGGATGGGGTTTTCTTTCTACGGCGTCCGCCTCCATCTGCTTCCGACAACGCGTTCTCCACATGACCGACACGACCTATTCACTTCATGTAGATGACGCACCACGTCACTTGCTTGCTGCAGAAGATACCGAACTACCTCCTCGCCATCAGAGAATTGTTACTATCACATCTGACGTCATTCGCCGCGGATACATGCTCGTACTACCATCTGCACGCTGTCTCGCAAGAGGGATAGCCATTGCATCAGGGCTGGTTCGGTTTGATAATTGCTCTGCACTTTTCTACACTACAAACCCGATATCCGAAAATATTCTCATACCTAACGGCACCACATTCGCTTGCGCCAGTGTATCGGAGACTATCTCTGTTGTTTCCTGTTGTTTCCTCTGAAGTTCCTTCTAATGGACGGGCCGCATCTCCTTCTGCTCTTGCAGCTGCCATCAGTTCCGCCCTGACACCTTTACAGTCACAACAGTTGCTTGCTTTGCTCCAAAAACATTAAGCTTTGTTTGACGCGCATTCCACTTCGTTGGGAAAAGACTTCGACTACGACGCATCGGATAGAGATAGATGGTACCTCCATCGTGCGCCGTCGTCCGTATGGCGTATTGCTAGCCGAGAGAAAAGTCATTGACGAGAACGTCACCGATGTGCTCCAACCGAACATAATATGCCCCTCTGCTAGCCCCGTTGTTTTGGTTCGCAGCAAAAGATGGCTCTGTGCAGTGGTGTAGCCAGAAATTTTGTTCGGGGGGGGGGGGGGGGGGGGCTCACGTTGCAGCGCGGCCTCCTCCTTATAGAATTTGTCGAGGGCTCAAATACATGAATAATAACTGTACTGCCATTGTCAATGTCATTGTATATGCTGTAAACTTAATTTTTAGATGCTGTAAACGAATAACACGGTAAATATACCTGGTAGCGAAGCTTCCATAGAAGCCCATACGTTCAAACCATGGCGGCTCATCCGCGGTTCATGGGGCTTAGCGCCATCTGTGTGAGGAGGAAACACTTTCGGCGAAAGAAAAAATAATGTGACGTATATTCGTTAATAACAGAAGTGACGTCATTTTGTTCTCATAGGCGCGAAATTTGTTTTCAGAGGCTTTCCATTAGAGCTGTATATTCAAATTCCCCGCCATTCGACTTGACGTTCGTTCCGAGCTTTGAGCGCGGAAAGCGATGTAGGTCAGCCAAATAACACACTTTCTTTGGAGGCCGACGAACGCTTTAGGCGTAGCGTGCTAGTCCTTTCGTCTGACGCCAAGCCGGTCGGCCAGCGCTGTAGCACGAAAACAACTAAAATAAACAAGTATCTGACGGTCGCAACTCACTACTTTTGACTGCACAGGCTACGAAACAATAAAATTACCCGCGTCACCAAATTCAGGCAAACGCCGACAAGCAAAGCAACACAACATGTGAGGGGGGCGTATTCTAACAGGTGAACTTTACGAGCGTGCCTTTCCACACACTCCAAGAGCTGAATTGCATTGCAGGATTGATAGCGGCGTCAACGCCCGTCGCTATCGATGGGCGGCCTCACGGTGGGCGCTGAAAAAAGGTATTTATTGATAATGATAAAGTAAAATAGAGTTGTCTCTTCTTTTCTCACCATGCGTATAGAAAATAGATTAGGAATTTTATTTTCGTTGAATGAACCTAACTGCGTATCGCTTTAATTAAAAAAAAGGCTTTTTTCTTTCCCAGTGTTTATTCCCATCAAACATAGTCGCGCTTCAATCACTGCTCCCATAACCACCCTTGCTGATGCCGGTGACAATTCGTTCTGAACCGCTTTTCGTGCGAAGCTTCGTGACCTATGTGGATCGACCTTGTGAATAATGCTACCCACTGTCAAGTAAAATATGTATCTTTCCATCAAAGAATATATTCTTATGTCCCAAAAATTGGGGCAGAAATAACTGGTGCCAATGCTTCCGTTTTTTTGTCTATTTAATAAGTAAAGAAAATATCACACGAACTTTAGAACTATGTCAGTTCGAAACCAGCAAAGCAGTGCATGCAGCTGGTGTGAAAAACGTAAAGGCCATGAAAATAAGTTGAGCACAAATATTTTGATAAATCTTTGTTATTCAAGAACCTTGTTTACTTTTTTGTACAGTCGCGAGCAGAAGTTTGGAGACCATGGCATCAGCAAAAAAATTAAATATATTCAAGCGCAGCTCCGCGGCCTCGAATTGGCTTAATACGTTGTATTGGTCCAACACGCGCACGTAGGCTTGCGCTCTTGATTTCAGCCGGAATGCCCAAGCTGCGAAGAAAAAAAAATATCGTGGCACCTTTGGCCCACAAACTTTCACTCGCGACTGTACATATGCAACCGCCAGGGATAAACCTCAATGACGTTGTCCTTCGTTGCAATAGATTGCGCAGGAGCAGTTGTTACCAGTCATGTATTGTAATTACACCGAGATTATAGTCGCAACAGTGAGTACACATAAGAAGCAGGAGTTCTGACAAATGTACATTAGAAATGCGAAAATAGAATGGAGTATACAAATGCGAAGATACAAGTTGATAAAGGGCAGAAAAGTCTCGCTGGAAACAAACTTCGCTGCTTGTATACACAAAGCTTTGCAACAAGATATTGAAATATACGTATAAATCTCTAATAAATCTACGTATTTAAGCAAACGTCACTGTGTATAATGCGTCAAAGAAGACAAATAAACATGTTGCGCAGTCACATGTACTAAACTTCACGCATTGAAAGACAGACGAACCAGGCAAGAACAAAACTATGATCGCAGAAATCGTGATATGTACTTGGGCCATGCGGCGGTCGCGACAGCACCATATGGGCAGGATAATAGAGGAATAATGCAGAAATCAGTACGAAAATGTGTAATTTAACTGCGTGCAGAACGTCAGCAATATTCTGCACCCAAAATTAAAGAAGGGTATTGCTACAGTTCAAAAAAGAAGTAAAAGAAGGTAGCTGAAAGGGAAAGAAAAGGCCAAACGAAAGCCATAGATGATGCGGCAAGTTGAACTATTCAATTTCCGAGTGTGTTTGTTGGGAAACGCCGCGAGGGCCGGGCTTTCAATGAACACGGTCGGTCAAAATTTGTTATTGATGTCCTCGTAATTTTTGTATTCACATGATAATTTTGATCATGATGCTAAGTGTTAGAATAAACGGCAAACATTTCTGTGGTTTTAAAAGCTGATGAACACTCATACGTTTTCATAATTACGAGTTTATGAACCTGAAGGAACAGAGCATTTTACTTGCATTGATTCTTGCTGCTTCGCTATCTAAAGGACAAACTTCACTCGGCGGGGAAGTTTAGCGAAGCGGTCAATGACTTCGGACACGTTGATGCCGACGTCTCTGGGCGCATAGAAGCGCCAGCCTGAACATGCGTTCTTCAGACATTGTCGAGCGCAAGTAGTTTTTTAGTAATCTCATGTTAAAAATATTCTCTCCGCGTTGGCTGTGGTCACTGGAAGTGTGAGTAGAATCGGAAGCAGTTTCTGCACATTTACATAGTACCTGCAGTCGCAATGAGAGAGGGCATCTATTCCGGTGCTAAAACCTAAAAGTACTCCTTCGATGTCGTTGGCATCCTTGTTTAGGTACCTTGCACAAACAGTAAGCTGTTGGATTCCAGCAATATCCGTCGTTTCGTCAGCAAATATGGAGAAGCAGCCTGCAGCGTTTACTTTTGCATCTAGACTTTCTTTGATAATTTCACCACAAATTGCTATATTTTGGTATTGTACATCTGGGCTTGAATACGAGGCATCACTGGGGCTACTTTACAAGTGGTTTTTCAGATAAGTACCGCCACTATCAGCTTGCATGCGAAGAAGCGCTATGAAAATAGCATTTTCAGTGGGGGCTTTGCTTAAATCCATAGGACCACTGTCCCTATGGCCACGGAAAGCCAGACCTTGTCGCCCACAAAAAAGAACTGCCTCAAGAATAGGCCGTTAAGTTTCTTCTGTTTTCTCTTATTTTACTTTGCCTGCCCTGGTCCAGCTGATCGATCACATTGGGCGCCCTTCCCGGAAATGTTTGGAGAAAATTATCAGCTGCCAGCTGGTAGTCACGGTCATATTTAGTATTTTTGTGTGTGTGGAAGATTGCGAGCGCGGGCTTCCATTTATGAAACGGCTTGGACACGAGGGCTCCAGTGCGCGCAGATTAGC
Organism: Dermacentor silvarum; assembly: GCF_013339745.2. Classification (NCBI taxonomy): domain Eukaryota; kingdom Metazoa; phylum Arthropoda; class Arachnida; order Ixodida; family Ixodidae; genus Dermacentor; species Dermacentor silvarum. Next base: position 199,262,979 of record NC_051157.2, on the reverse strand, counting down.
CCAAGTTTACAAGAACATATTAAACCCATAAAGTTACAGAATTGAAAATCGAAAGCTCCCTTTGGAAATGTCAGTGCACCTTTCGATTTAAAAGTTTGAGAACTTTATACCCATAAAGATTAGGAATTAGAATCCATGCACTCCGCAGATTCCGCGGCCGCTGCGAGATGCCACAACGCGCCGGCTCGCTATAGAAAAGCCCTTCAAAGTTGGTGCTCGGATGGGGCTGCTTGCGTTATGTGAGTCCAGGTGCAAGGGCGTTGCCACCAAATCCAGCCCGAGTTCGCAATGTTCGACCCGAAATGTATTTTCGAGCGTGACAAAGACATTGTAGACAAAATCCAGAATGAACCCGGCGACGGTGGTTGTTTTGGTCGGCGGAGCATGCCAGCACGAAAAAATATCGGGGGGGGGGGGGGGGCGGCTCAGGCCCCATCGCCGCCTGCCCCCCCCCCCCCCCCTCCCTGGCTACGCCCCTGCCTCTGTGCGATTTTGTGTTGACTACCCAGCACTCAACAAGATCACACGCAAGGATGTATACGCTATGCCGCGAATAGACGATGCCTTAGATTCCCTGCAGGGTGCCAAGTACTTCGCGAGTCTGATTTGCATTCCGGCTACTGGCAGATACCTATGCATGAGGACGATAAAGAAAAAACAGCGTTTTCAACACCAGATGGGCTCTACGAGCTTATTGTCATGCCATTTGGCCTCTGCAATGCGCCCAGAACGTTCGAGCACATGATTGACACCGTTCTTCGTGGCCTAAAGTGAAAAAAATCGTTTGTGCTATCTGGACAATATTGTTGTTTTCTCGTCAACCTTCTCTCTGCACCTGAAACGTCTGGACGAAGTTCCCACGTGCCTTGCCAACGCTGGACTTCAGCTAAACACCAACAAATGGCATTTTGCGAGAGCAAGACAATCAAGGTGTTAGGTCACACTGTGAGCAAAGACGGCCTTCGTCCTGATCCTGACAAGGCTTCGGCAGTTCTGCACTTCCCTCGTCCCGAAAAGACCAAAGATTTGCGTAGTTTACTAGGCCTCGCTTCATATTTCCGCCGATTCATAGGAGGCTTCACCTCAATATCGTCACCTTTGCACAAATTACTGGGTTCTAATTTTCCCTTTGTGTGGTCTCCCAAATGTGAATCAGCGTTCGCCCATCTGAAGCGCGCTGTCATATCTGAACCAGTACTTCGCCATTTTGACGAAGCTGCTCCTACCGTCCTGCATACATATTATAGTCGTCACGCATTAATGGCATTATCCTACAGCGAGACGACTCTTCAGGTGAGAGAGTCTTCGCGTACGCAATTCGCGTTCTGACAAACGCCGAAAAGAATTAAACCATCGCGGAGCAGGCATGCCTAGCTTTGTTAGCTCTGTGCAGAAGTTTCCACCTTATCTTCACGGCCGCGATTTTATCATCGTTACAGACCATCATGCATTATGCTGGCTTTCGACGCTGAAGATCTTGTCCGGACGACTTGGTCGATGGATTCTTCGTCTGCAAGAATAGGACTTTACTATTACCTACAAATGCGGTAAAAAACACAAGGAGCAGACGCGGTTTCTCTTTGTTCGCTTCCTACGACACCATGCAATAGTCCTCCAGCTACCTTCCATGACAAGCTTTCGCACAATCCCTCTTCATATGCTTTCTCGTTGGCCACTGTAGGCGAGATACCTCCACACGACAACAGATCATTCCAATCTCACCAACTTGCTGACTCTTACTGTCGGTGCATCATATACCATCTTCAAGGAGCTTCGCAACTGCCTTCGTTGACAGCTGACGCAATTTAAGATTGACAACCGCGTTCTGTACCGCCATATCTATCACCCTGATGGTCAAAGCTGGGTTCCTGTCCTGCCGCGCTCTCTACGTGCTCATGTCCTACAGGCTTCTCACGACGACATGACTGCTGGTCACCTTGGTTTCCAGAAAACCTATGACCGCGTCTCAAAGGTCACTTCTACTGGCCTGGCTTGTCCGCTAGTGTAGCGAGGTATCTCACTTCCTGCGCCCTATGTCAGCGTCGGAAGCTCCCTACATCACCTCCAAGTGGACAACTGCAACCAGCCCCGTGTCCGTCGCAACCATTTGAAGTCGTTGGCATTGACCTGTATTGTCGTCTTCCTGTGACTCTCACCGGTAAACGATGGACTGTGACCGCCGTTGACCACTCGACACGCTACGCCGAAACAGCTTGTGTGAGTTCTGCCGCAGTTGCTGCATTCATACTTGAAACCTTAATACGGCGTCACGGTGCTCCTTGCATCATCCTGAGCGACCGTGGAAAAGCATTCCTCTTGCAACTCGTAGGCGAAGTACTCAGAGTCTCCGGAACCACCCACAAGGCTACCTTCAGTTACCACCCGCAAACCAATGGCTTAATTACCAGAGTGATTTCATCACACGCTGTGAGACATGATAGCCATGTACATCGAACTAGATCACAGAAACTGGGACGCAATTTTGCCATTCGTGACTTTTGCGTATAATATCGCCGTTCAACCCACGGCCAGTTACTCTCCATTCTACCTTGCCTATGGTCGTTCGCCCTTTTCCTGTCTTGACGTCCTTTTCTTCGCGCCGACTGTAAATCGATGTCTATCCTCCTGTGAAGAATATGTGTCCCGCATTCTGCGTGGTCGCCAGCTCACCCGAATCAACATAGAAGCACGGCAACAGGACCGCAAGCAGCATTACGACGCCTCTCATCGCGTCGTGTGCTTCCGCTCTGGCGAGGAAGTGCTGCTCTGGACACCAGTTCATACTCCTGGCTTGTGTGACAAGTTTCAGCTTCGGTTCAGCGGCCCCTACAAAGCCTCGGAGGAGACCTCTCCGGGTAACTATCGCGTGGCACCTGTTATTGTTCTAAAGGACCGCCGCTGCCGCACTGCTGAGGTCCACGTTTCCCGTATGAAGCCTTTCACGAGGCGTTCTCCGTCGCTTTGAATTGCGGCCAAGATGGCCGCTCTCGCGCCGGGGGAAATTACTGTGGGCATTTATTAAGCTATTCTTCGTCATCTGCACATGAACGTCATCACGTGGGGTTCACATGGGGTTCTTCTTCATCATCGCTTGTGGGGATTTCTCGATTTCTCTTGAGTGTGATCTGTGCTTTGGGCGTGGTCGGTTGGCCGCATCTCCGGCGCATAATTAGCGTCGGAGATGCGGCCAACCGACCACGACCATAATACTGCTGCGTCACCCATATATATATATATATATATATAGAGAGAGAGAGAGAGAGTGAAGTAGACGCGCGTATGAAGCAGTTTATTGATGTTGTTGCCGGGGTCCGGCCGAAACGTCAATAAACCGCTTCATACGCGCGTCTAGTTCACTCTGAATATTTACCCGGATCCAGAATTGCTTTTTTCTGTATATATATATATATATATATATATATATAGGGTGAGAGAGAGAGGTGTTAACTACACGATGCGACATGAGCCCCCAGACGTCGCCCTCACAGAGGTATACTTCCGGGGCCCCTGACGATACCCTTCACGAGTAGGCGGGTTCGGGTGTGGTCAGTGATTTCGTAGGTTGCGTTTCACACAATAAAACGGCAGTGGACTTCTCTTAGGGCGTTATTGTCGAGTGTTCCGGAGTAGTTTGAGAACTAGAGCATAACAAAGGCATCATTACGTGTTGTGTAGCCAAATAAGGAACGCAAGACGACGGAGAGGACGAAAACACGCGCTTCAGAGATGCGCGGTAAACATCACGCGATGAAATACCGACTAGCCAATCTGCCTGATCTTTTGAAAGATACCATGACGGCCGCACACCCATAATCATGGAAGATGAACATTTGGCGCGGCGAAAGTCTGCACCTAATAGGAAGTGGTTTGTTGTACTAACTAAGGAAACTTTTGGAGCATACCCTGTGCCGTAGCTGAATAGGTATGGTGTTCTGCTGCCGCGCAAGAAGTCGCCGGTCCAGTTATTATGCCCCGGTTGGGGCATTCCGACGGGAACTGAATGCTTACGTTCGGGCAACGTTTCTTGACTAGGATGCGAAAGCTACGCGTGCGGAGTTCGGCACATGTATTCGTGTGCCATGTAGTCCGGCCCAGTATGGTACTGGTTTCGGTTTCGTTAATTTCTGAAGTTAGTCGATGTTTGAACACATCCGATATGCATCGAGTTCTGAACAGCCACCAACGCGGCCTGCGTCGGAGCCCCGAAGCATGCTTATGACCTCGGCGTCGCGCGCTATCGACAGCGGTGCCAGTAGAGCCGGCGCAGCATGATACCGGTGCCCGTCGTACACTTCGGATGGTGATCGGGCCGATCCCGATCAGATTTCTTGATCGCGATCAACAAAGCTTGCTGCTACATGGTCCAACAATCCGAATGGAGTTATCGTCTGCTCATCGTCGGCAACTCTCAGAACTGCATAATACCTTGCTACCAATTAAGATTTGCAAAATATGGTTAAATTTGGACAATATTCCAAATTTGCCGGGGGGCGGGTCCAAATTTGGACCCCCCCCCCCCCGGCAGTAGAAGCACCGTCCCGCTGTTTAAGCTACACATCCGTGGTGAAAGGTGTGTGGTATGTCTTTAGCCTGGCCATGTGAACGAAGTGAACGATGTCACTTGCAGCTGACGACGACGCTGAGAGGTCGGCGGGGATGATTTCATAAGTGACATCGGTCACTTGTCGCACCACACGGTACATGCCAGTATAGCGCGACAGCAGCTTTGCGGAAAAGCCCACACGGAGGATGGGGGACCAGAGAAGCATCAGGGAACCCGGAGAAAAGCTGCACGTCGAGATGGTGGCAATCATAGAGGCGTCTCTGATGCTCCTGTCATTGTATACGATTTCATCTTATCTTCCATACAGTGGAGAGCGATATGTGTTTGCGCATCAAATTTAACCGTGGAAGGTCATGATTTCTTTGATGATATGGACACTTTGTAGTGGCGCTGAAGAACGACGCCGTGTCAAAACTAAGTTACAAATTTAACTCATTATGGGGCTGTGCCCAGCAAAACAAGTAACATTCAAGAACAACTATAGCGGCAAGCAAAGTCGGCGATCGTCGAAAATGTTATGTGCTGGTCAAGTGCGTCGGCTTTTATACATGAGTCGTCGAACCTTCCAGAGTATTCGTTGGTGCCCGCGTGTCTTCCAGAAGTCAGATTACAATCAGCGTACAATCAGATTACACAAGCTTCGGGGACAACAGACAACGGATAGAACCTTCGATAACATTCCAGTAAGTTTCAGTCATACAGGCGCGTCTTGCGCTGAGCGATAACTTTAGGTTGTTATAGAGTTACTCTATGTGGCTCCCGCCGGGAGGCTCCCTGCGGGAGCCATATACAGTAACTCTAGGTTGTTAGTGGGTGAAATGCAGTACCCGAGAAAATGATAAAGTACACGTGTCAAAGCCCCCCTCTTAAAGAGCATCGTCCCGATGCTACAAATACGAGTGCAAGAAACTAAATCACATGCAGTGAAGAGAAACAACAAACAAAGAAACAAAGGGCCGTGAGCGGTGCCGCTGTGATTGAGAACTGCCATCTGGCACAACCTCATAGTCCAGTGCGCCTATACGTGTGATGATATTGTAGGGTCCGAAATAGCGTCGCAAAAGTTTCTCGCTAAGTCCTCGTTGGCGTACTGGGGTGCAAACACAAACACGGTCGCCGGGCTGGTACTCGACATAGCGTCGTCGAAGATTGTAGTGTCGGCTGTCATTCCTCTGCTGGTTCTTGATGGGCAGGCGGGCGAGCTGTCGGGCTTCTTCGGTGCACTGGAGATAGGCTGTGACGTTGAGATTCTCTTCGTCGGTCACGTGTGGCAGCATGGCGTTGAGAGTCGCCGTCGAGTTCCTGCCGTAAACAAGCTTGATTGGCGTGATTTGCGTTGTTTCTTGCACCGCCGTGTTGTAAGCGAATGTTACGTATGGCAGGACGGCATCCCACGTCTTGTGCTCGACGTCGACATAAATTGCAAGCAGGTCGGCAAGGGTCTTGTTCAGCCGCTTCGTAAGACCATTCGTCTGCGGGTGTTAGGCAGTTGTCCTCCTGTGGCTCGTATGGCTGTATTGCAAAATGGTTTGGGTGAGCTCTACAGTGAAGGCTTTTCTTTTGTTGGTGATCAGAACTTATGGGCCACTATGTCGCAGCAGAATGTTCTCGACGATGAATTTAGCAACTTCGGTCGCACTACCTTTGGGTAGAGCTTTCGTTTCGTCGTAGCGGGTAAGGTAGTCGGTTGCCACGAGGATCCACTTATTTCCAGATATTGAAGTCGGAAAGAGTTTTAACAAATTCATCCTAATCTGGTAAAATTGTTCGCAAGGAGGCTGAATCGGCTGTAGTAATTGTTTTGCTTTGTTGTGTGATTACTTCGCTTTGCTGGGTGATTGCTTGTGCCCCTTACATTCCTTGGTGTCTGTATCATGAAACAGTTTTGAGTCAGCGCTCGTCCTGTGTTCTTTCACACCGTCCGTTGTTTATTCGCGTTGTTACCATAATGAAATAATGATAACAGCACGTTCTAGGGCGCCAATCGATGAATTGGCGCCCTATCCTGTCTACTTCTAGGTTTACCTTCTTTTTTTTCTTGCGCCACAATTCATTCGTTTAGCTATGCACCACCTCGCCCGACGCACTACCTCGATAAGGGCTCTGGCGGAGTGGTCGAACGCGCTCTTCGGTTATGAAGGTGAAAGCGTTAGATGGCTCACGGGACGCAAAATCTGATGTCCAGCGTTAGGGCATCAAAATTTATGGCACCAAAATTCATAGCGAGTGGAACCTCGACCGTAAGTGTGAGTGGAACCCTCGACCTATGGTGGGAGTCGAACCCTCGACCCGTGGTGTTAATTAAGGTGAAGTGAATTAAGGCACAGTTAATTAAGATAGAGTTAGGGGACTTGAACCGACGACCTTTTATGGGAGTCGAACCCACTTGTAACATGGGCGAACCGGCCATATCTCCAAGTTGGACTCAAATCGGCATCGTGAAGGACGAGAGTGGAACCCACTACCTTTGGTGTTGATTAAGACGAAGTTAATTAGGACACGACAAATTAAAATAGAGTTAATTAAAGCATTCGAAACCACGACCTTTGGTGATAGAAAACAAGTAATAGGAAGTAGAGTAGCAGTCTGGGTCAGTTGGTACATACTGAATAATTACATACTGAATACTGAATACATACTGAATATACTGAAAGTTTAATAGGAAGTAACAACGCATTAGAATGAAAATGTTAAGTAGTGTAATGAATGTGTCGTGAGCGGGTATACTTTCGCCTTCATCCTCTTTAGCGTATTCTAAGGTGACTGCCAACTTTTATGCGATGCATTGAAACTGGTGTTTGTCGAATCACCGATGACGTCGAAAAGCAGTCTGCATCGTCGGAGAAGACTTCTGAGCTGTTGCTGCTTACTCATGGGGACACTTGGATTTATGTCAAAGTCTGGTTCAGGAACTATGGTCGTCGGGGTAGATGAGTCAGAGTCCGAGAGGGCAAACGCAATGCTGGTTTCCACAATTTCCTCGATGTAGGCGATCATTGTGCCCTTGTTGATGGGCTTGAACTCCTGGCTGATGTTTGTCAGCATCACTTCACTGCCATTGACACGTGTACTTATTTATCGTTTTCTCAGGGACTGCATTTCACCCACTAACAATTTCAAGTTATTGCTCAGTCCAAGACGCGCATGAACGATTGGAACTTACCGGAATGTTATCCGTTGTCTGTGGTAACCTTTCTCTCGCTTTCTAACTCTCTCTCTCTTTCTCTCTCTCTCGCTCTCTATATATAGCTATATATATTGAAATGAGGCTTATTGATACAGGCGTAGATGTAGATTCTTCGGATATACTGGCACAGAACGGGCGGCTAAACAATTACGTCGGGCAGCGCTCTTAGCGGTGACTTCGGCGTCCTCTTTTGCGGAGCGATCACGATGCTGCTACTGTTGGTGGTGTGCATCATCTGCAGAGCATGTTGCACGTGTTCTTCATCACAATCACCCCCGGGAGAAAAAGCAGCCATCCTGGCGGCTCAAACAGTAGTGATCACGAGCGGCTCACGGTAAAGCTTAAGGCAATCGACGTGAACAATGTCACGTCCACGACAACGGGGGTCAGAGGGGGGTGTCAGTGGTTCGATTAGGTAATTCACCGCAGACGTGCGCTGGACAATGCGATAAGGTCCATCGAAGTGGGGAAGAAGTTTTGAAGAGAGACCAGGAGCATGCGCAGGTACTGACAGCCAGACGAGGTCGCCGGGAGAGAAGACAGGTTGCTTACAGTGAGCGTCATGGAGCCTTTTCTGGCGCTGTTGCTCCGCGGTGGTGAAGTGGCGCGCTAACTTGCGACACTCTTCGGCATGACGTGCTGCAGTCGAAACGGGCACACACTCAGAAGCATCGGGCTGGTAGGGTAGCAAGGTGTCCACGGTGTGGGATGGGTGACGGCCATAGAGAAAAAAGCAGGGAGAAAAGCCAGTGGTAGTCTGGGTTGCAGTGTTGTAGGCTAACGTAGCAAATGGTAGGATAAGGTCCCAATCTGTGTGGTGAGATGCGACGTACATGGCCATCATGTCACCCAGGGTCCGATTGAAACGTTCCGTGAGTCCATTCGTCTGGGGGTGGTAGGCGGTGATTGTCCTATGAATAACGTGGCACTGAGCCAGAAGAGCTTCGACAACCTCAGACAAAAAGACGCGCGCTCTGTCGCTGAGAAGTTCACGAGGTGGGCCGTGACGGAGGATGAAACAGCGGAGCAGGAAGGAGGCGACGTCGCGCGCAGTGGCGGCAGGTAGTGCCGCAGTTTCAGCATAGCGCGTAAGATGGTCGATGGCGACGATGATCCAGCGGTTACCGGTGGGTGTCATAGGAAGCGGACCATAGAGATCAATGCCCACTCGATCAAAAGGTCGGGCGGGACAGGGAAGGGGCTGCAAAGGTCCAGCTGAACGGCAAGGCGCAGATTTCCGACGTTGGCAGTCCGTACATGAGCGAACGAATTTGCGGACGTATGTAAACATTCCTCGCCAGTAGTAGCGCTGACGAAGTCGTTCATATGTTTTGAAGACTGGAGCGTGGGCGCACTGCGGGTCAACGTGAAAGTATGCGCAGATAGTGGAGCGCAAGCTGCGCGGTATGACGAGTAGCCATTTACGGCCGTCAGATGCGTAGTTGCGTCGGTGCAGAAGGTCGTCGCGAATGGTGAAGTGAACAGCTTGGCGGCGGAGTGCGCGAGAGGCTAGCAGCGTGGGCGTGTCAGAAAGTAGGTCGAGGAGGGCCGCTATCCAGGGGTCGTGGCGCTGCTCTGAAGCAATTCTGAATATGGCGAGAGGCGAGACGGTGGGTGTTAGTGTTGACAGGCAACTAAGGTCGGTAGGCAGAGGAGACCGTGACAGAGCATGAGCATCCGAGTGCTTGCGGCCAGAGCGGTAGACGACGTTGATGTCGAAGTCTTGAAGTCGAAGAGCCCATCGGGCAAGGCGGCCACATGGGTCTTTCAAGTTTGATAGCCAACAAAGGGCGTGATGATCTGTGACGACGTCAAACGGGCGGCCGTACAAGTAAGGGCGGAACTTGCTAAGGGCCCATACGATGGCTAAGCACTCTTTTTCAGTCACAGTATAGTTGGTCTCCGCTTTGGTGAGGGTACGGCTGGCATAAGCAACAACGTATTCAGGGTGCCCGGGTTTTCGTTGTGCTAGCATGGCGCCGAGACCTATTCCGCTGTCGTCTGTGTGTACCTCCGTCGAAGCTGCAGGATCGAAGTGACGCAGAATAGGAGGTGAAGCGAGAAGACGTCGTAAAGTAGTGAACGCCTCGTCGCAGGCTGGAAACCATGATGACAGGTCGCCGGAGCTACCGAGGAGCTGTGTCAGAGGGCGTATTATAGACGTGAAGTTGCGAATAACACGTCGAAAGTATGAACATAAGCCGACGAAACTGCGAAGTTCTTTGAGATTTGTCGGTCTGGGAAAGTCAGTAACGGCACGCAATTTCGCGGGATCAGGTTGGACGCCGTGCTTAGACACGACGTGGCCAAGAATGGTTAACGTTCGAGCGGCAAAGTGGCATTTTTTGAGATTAAGTTGGAGCCCAGCGTTGGTAAGACGTCAGAACGCACCTGAGGCGGTGAAGATGTATCGTAAAATCCGGAGCGAAGACGACAATATCGTCGAGGTAACACAGACACGTTTGCCATTTCAATCCACGCAAAACAGTGTCCATCATTCGCTCGAACGTTGCGGGGGCATTACAGAGGCCGTAGGGCATCACGTTGAACTCATAAAGTCCATCAGGGGTAACGAATGCATCTTTGGACTTGTCAGCGGCAGCCATAGGAACCTGCCAATACCCTGAGCGCAAGTCGAGTGAGGAGAAGAATTCAGACCCCAGTAAACAGTCAAAGGCATCGTCTATTCTCGGTAGAGGGTACAGGTCCTTGCGGGCGATCTTATTTAGGCGGCGAAAGTGAACACAGAAGCGGATAGAGTTATCCTTCTTCTTAACGAGAACGACCGGCGAGGCCCACGGCCTGTGAGAGGGCTGAACAATGTTGCGGCGAAGCAGGCTGAACAATGTTGCGGCGAAGCATGTCGTCGACATGCTCACTAATCACACGGCGCTCCGTAGGAGACACACGGTATGGTCGTTGCCGCAGTGGTGAATGGGAGCCCGTGTCGATGTGGTGCGTGACAGTAGACGTGCGTCCAAGGGAAGGCTGAATAGCGTCGAAAGAAGATCGAAAATGGTACAGGACGGCGATAAGCTCCGAACGCTGCTCTGGTGTAAGGCCGTCAGCGATGGATGGGCTAAAATGTCGGTGCAAGACTTGTCGGAAGCAGAAAGAGTGCAGATGTCAGTAAGGTCGTCGTGAGAAGTAGCATCGGGCACGTGGACGATGTGCAGGGACTGAATGGCTTGGACATGGCCAAGACACTGGCCACGGAGCAATGTGAGTGGAGCGGACAAAAGGTTGCATACGAAAATATGGCTGAAACCAGCCGAAAAATCGAGGGTCGCGAAGGGAAGCAGTACAGTATTTTTTGCGATGAATGTCTCAGAAGGGGCGAACAAAACAGTGGCGTCAGAGATGCTTCCACAGGACACAGGTAAAACAACAGCGGCGTGCGAAGGAATGTCGGTCTCCTCAGCGACGACTAATTTAGGGGGATGTTCGGGAGAATCGTCGGAATGGAGATCGCACAAAGGAGAAAGTTCGACTTCAGGCCCGCTCGCAGTCGAAGATGGCTTTCTGTCGTGAGAGGAAATCCCATCCAATAATGACGTCGTGAGAGCAGGATGGCAGCACAATGAACTCAATAATGTACATCATGTCCCCAATTACAACTCCGGCCGTACAAGCTGCTAACGGCTGAACATGCTGCGCTGTTGCGGTACGGAGGGCTACACCAGCAACTGGCGTCGTCACTTTCCGGATGGAGCGACAGAGCCTTTCATTTATTACACAAACGGCGGCACCAGTGTCCACAAGGACAAGAGTTGATACTCCCTCAACAGAAACAGCAAGTACATTCGACGGAGAATTGTGAGGACTTGGACGCTGTGACGGCGACGCAGTTCTTGCCTCATGAACTGCGGCGTTTAGTTTTCCTCTTCTGAAGGCATGGTACGACGACGCATTGGGGAGAGAGAGCGCCAACGTGGTGACGGAGATCGTTGGTCGAAGGACGCGTCACGATCAGGAGCTCTTGGAGGTGATCCTGGAGTATAGCGGAGCGGTGGCTGGTCGTCATAACGTGTCGTTGGGTCATAGCCATATGAGACGGCCAACGGCATGCGGCGGCGACAGTAGCGAGCATATGTCCGGGGCGGCCACAGGCAAAGCAAATTGGTTTGTCGTCAGGAGTACGCCAAGGGTTTGCGGCCATGGGGCCAGCGCAAGGGGCGCGGGGTGGAGTCTGCCCGTGCAGCGGTTGACGTGGTGTGAAAGCAGGGTGCGTTCGAGGCCGTGCGACGACGTCGGCGTACGTTAGAGGAGCAGCCACGGGATGTGACTGAGGGGACACTGGAACAGCGTCGGCAATTTCTCTGCTTCGATCGCCTGCCGAATAGCGGGTGACAGGTAAGGAGCAGAACGGGGCTGTTGCTGAGCAAACTGCACCAGTGAGAGCTGCCGAGCTACTTCCTCGTGTATGAACGCCTGGAGCTGTGGCAGCAGTGTTGACTGGTCCGAGTGGACGGCCAGGCCTGCGAGGCTGTCGTCGTTAGTAACCAGGCGACGAGTCAAGGCCCGCTGTTTCCGGAGTTCATCGTGCTCTGACACAGTTTGATGAGTTCCGCTATGCTGGTCGGGTTTTTTGCAAGAAGCATCTGAAAGACGTCATCGTCAATGCCTTTCATGATGTGCTTGATTCTGTCAGATTCGGGCATCGAGGCATTGACGCGCTTTGAAAGGTCGAGAACGTCCTCGATGTAGCTTGTGAACGACTCGCCCGGCTGCTGGGCGCGCTGGCGCAAACGCTGTTCAGCGCGCAACTGGCACACGGCGGGGCGTCCGAACACGTCTATGAGGGCGGCCTTGAATGCAGACCAGTTGGAAAAATCTTTCTCGTGGTTTTTAAACCGCAGATGAGCCACATTTAAAAGGTAGAAGAGGACATTGTTCAGTTTAGCGGTGTCATCCCATCGGTTGTGGACGCTTACCCTAGCCAGTCCTCCACATCACTGTCGTCGGTGCCGCTGAAGACCATCGGATCCCTCAGGTAAGGCACCCCGGAGCAGATGACGGGTGGAGGGGGCGTTGACGGAGGGGCCGTGGATGGCGGGGCCGTGGATGGCAGGGCCGTAGATGGCGGGGCCGTGGACGGTGGGGGCGTGGTTGCGTCTTCGGGCATAGCGGGACGAAGCGTACGGGTGCGGAGTTCCAGGTTGGAAGCTTGGCAGGTCGTACCCAGCACCTTCCACCAATTGAAATGAGGTTTATTGATACAGGCGTAGATGTGGATTCTTCGGATATACTGGCACAGAACGGGTGGCTAAACAGTTACGTCGGGCAGCGCTCGTAGCGGTGACTTCGGCGTCGTCTTTTGCGGAGCGATCACCATGCTGCTACTGTTGGTGGTGTGCATCATCTGCAGAGCATGTTGCACGTCCTCTTCATCAGAATATACAATTATATGACAAAAACGTCATATGCGTGAACAAGAAATAAAATAAAAACGTAATTTTAAAGCTCAGAAGTAGGACAAAATTATGGCAGAACCGGTATCACGACGACTGTTGACGGCAATGCGATTAGCATTCAAGCAATGTACCGATACACCGTATGGCTGAAGTCACGTGGATTTAACATCTGTAGTAACCATTCCCAGACTTCTGTTGCTACGGCTGCATGCGACACACACAGTCTTCGGAATCGGCCCACTTTGGTATGGCACTCACGTGCATGGTCGCCCACGAGCGTGACAGCATGACGTCGACTGTATGATTACGACCTAGTGACAGCGATGGAATGACGAAGAAGGGATGACGCTGACGGAGCAAAACGGTGGTATGAGAACAGCGGCGTGACGACAATGAGATGACGATTCTGAAATTATGAAAATTGTATAACGACGACACCGGGATAACGACGGCATATGAGGACAACGGGATGGCTATGAGTGTACGACGACAACCGGATGACGACAATCACGCGGCCATGACGCCATGTCGACGATGGCAAAACAACGGACGCATAAGAGTGACTGTTAGACGACGGCGCAGTAACGATAATGAAGCCGAAGGGATGGCGATAGAACGCCAATGGCGGCCACCATGGCATGACGGCGGTATGAGAACCGATGCATGACAGCGACTTTCTGATTACAACGCAATGACGATGATGGCACGAAAACGGACGCATAGTCACCGTAGAAACACGACAGCATAATTGCGCTAGAATGATGAAGGAATTACGTCAATGGGACGATGAAGGCAGTTCGACGACGACTGCATGACGACAATGACAGGACATTTTCGAAGTGATTACGATGGTGAAACGACAGCCTGACAACGACTGCATGACAATTTTATGAAGGCGGCATGAGAGTCAGATCATGAAGACGGAATGACGACGATTGTACAACCAAGATGACATCATGATCACGAGCACATATCTAGTGGCCTAAGCCGGCATACAACTTGGACCACTGGTTCGGCGTAAGAGGATAGATGGCTTCAAAACGCCTGAAATAGGCAAACAATGCTAATTGCGATAAAAAATGCAAAGCTTATACTATGACTGCCCGTGACTACAAGAACGGGCCTAAAAGTGTCTTCACAGATTTGAGTAAACTGCAACGTCGCATAGTGAGTCATTGTAACAAGTTAAAAAAAGAAAAAAAAAGTTTCATGTAGCTTTTCATGGCACGATGTACCTATCCTGCTGTTGTGCATGCAACGCCGTATATAAAACAACCAAACATCTTTCGCAGCCGTTCATTCTGTCGCCAGATCGTATTATGGCTAGGGTTCCCGATGATGAACGGCGCTCAATTGTCGATCTTTCCCTGAAAGGTTATTCCCAGCGGTATATTGGCGCTTTAGTTAATAGGCCCCTGAAGAGTGTGAAAAGGATAATTCAAGCCTACAAGTATGAAGGTCGCATTCAGGATGCACCCCGCGCGCCCCGCCCTAAAGCTACCACAGACGATGAAGACGCCCTCATAGTTGCAGCTGCTGTTCGTAACCCTTTCTTGCCAGCCCCAGCAATACGCGAGGACTTGGATTTGGACGTTTCGGACACCACTGTTCGACGTCGCCTGCGTACTGCGGGCCTTCGCAGTCGCGTCGCAGCGCAGAAGCCACTACTAACGGCGGCAAACAAGGACGCACGACGGCAGTTCGCTGAGCTGCACGAAGCATGGACATCAGAAGAGTGGGGTCGCGTCATCTTTTCGGATGAGTCGACGTTTTCGACGCGACAAGACCAAAGATTGCGTGTTTGGAGACTACCAGGCACACGGTGAGGCAAACTTCCTGCTTTGAAAAGCAATTGTTTTAGTTAACGTCACAATGCCACGCAGGAACGACCCGGACAACGTGCAAGGTGTTTCTGCCAGTGGGAGATCGAGTGTGAACGTGTGGGGTGCTGTTTCAAGATATGGTTTAGGGCCCCTGCAACGTATACGTGGACACTTATCGTCGGAACAATACTGCAACATTTTGAACAATGTGCTGTTGCCATATGCGAGCAGTTTATTCCCAGACGGTGATTACCTGTTCCAACAGGACCGGTCACCGATACACACGGCGCGGGCTGTCAAGGAGTTCCAGGCGGAGCAGCACATGCAGCTACTGGAATGGCCTCCGAAAGGAGCGTACCTGAATGTGATAGAAAACGTGTGGGGCCGTCTGAAAGCTTCTTTGGCCAGGAAGCCCCTTTATTCCGCGACTTCGGACCAGTTGTGGGCGCAAGTCAGCAACGAGTGGGTAAGGCTGAAAGCCGATCGGGAATATGTTGGATCACTTTACGACTCGTTACCGTCCAGAATAGCTGAAGTCGTTGCTGTAAGTGGTCACATGACTCGCTATTAGATTTGCTCATGTTTTTATATTTGTTCTCATGGTTTTGTTTAACTTGAATTGCAAAAGTGCAATTTTCTTGAATAAAAAGTTTAATAATTATCCCTCTTACACTCACTTTTTTCCTTCACGCGCCAATCTTCAATCCAGATGGACCTTGAAATGCAGAAGGTATCAGCTCAGCGAACAAAAAATGCGGCTAGCAGACGACGAACAAGCGTATCGATGACGTGATGCGCGCGGTGGAAAGAGTGTTTCGCAAAGCACATGCTGCGCATGTGCAATGTTTCCAACGATGGCTGTTACGCGGCGCTGATAGTGCCGTCGGCCACGCGCTCGCGTGTTCACCCTAACAGTGCTCACCGCTGTACCTATCCCTGAGGATGTCAAGTGATTTAATAATCTTCTTATCCCACTTTCGATAGTATTGCAGCTATGGCTTGTTCTATAGAAAGGAAACAGCCACGTGGTCTTGTAGCGTACGTTGGATAAGTTTGCTGGGGCATTCCTTAAATCGCAATGTGATAAATATATTTGGTTATTGAACAGTCGTCTAATTTTATATTGTACTAACAATCTGTATTTACATAACTTATGAAATGGTAATAGTTGGTATCTGTGAAACAGATTGTGCCAAAGGTGCATGTCACGGAGCATTAACAGTATGACGTACGGAGCACTTTACTCTCAAACAAAGACAAATATACTTTATATATAATATGTTGTGACGTTGTATCTCTAGCTAAATAGCAGTATACCTAACATGGGATGACAAGAATTAGTTACATGTACTCAGTAATTTTCTACAGCTAGATAACAGGCCAACTATTCTTGCCGAATTCAATAGAACGTGTCTAGCTTGGGAATTACATAGTAACATTTTATTTACACAACACTTAGTACTTCAGTCTCCGATACTAAATAGTTTATTGACCTATTCGAAGAGAAAAGTTGTGATGGGCGTATTGTTGATATGGCGTAAAGAGAATTGCTTTCCATTTTCTTTTTGATATTTCGCAGTGAATTCCCAATGTTACAGTCATTAGGCTTTCGAAGTGCGGAATTTGCTTTAGAACTCAGCGTATTTGGTTACCAGACTGTATGAATATGCTTGAATTAGGTCCGTAAATAACAAAAGAAGCCTCCTCAGTGATGTGTATAATATCGTTTGTGCATAGAATAAGCAGCGAGGGTACTAAGATACTACAATGAGGAACACCTGCTTTCAACAGTTTAAAATTTGATAATCTTTCAGTTATTGAAACTGATTGCTGTCTTTTTGATAAATATACCTTACCAGGTTTAGTGTTACTGGGTACATACCGTGTGGTTTTATTTTAGTAAAAGTGATGGTGATTTTAAGAGTCAAACGCCTTCAAAAAATCAATAGAAGTGCGAATAATCAAGTATTTCATCAAGAAAATTTGTTATTTCTTTTTGCCTCATCAATACAATTTCGGTGAAAATTACCCTTTCGAAACTGGTGTTGAAAGGATGATATGACAGAATTATTTTCGGAAACGGAACGGATTCGCAAAAATACTAAATCTCAATTATTTTATTTTAAAGCCGTCGATATCTTTAGCTTTACCTATTGTTTAATGCTAAAATTCTCGATCGAACATCACACTCGCAAGTCGGACGAAGAAAAAGCAGTGGCTTTGTTGGCTATCGGTGAATGTATTAAAGACGGTTCGTTATGTTTAATCTTCACAAAGTTAACAAAACATGAAATAAAGGTGTTAGCTAGTGACATACCCACCAGGACAGCGTCGTTAGGATGGATTTCACGTTTTGACCTACCCAGTGTTGAGAAATTTGAGAATTAATTTAATTTCCACCACAATTTATCTGTACTCATAGTGTGTGTTTGTGCGAAAATACCTTCTGAATATTCTCGTTTTGCATTACGAAGGAATCCTGTCAGAACACTGGAAAAATTCTTATACATGGCTAAGTCCTCCAATTTTCGGCTTCAAAAATGAAGTCTAAATTAATTTTTCTGTATCAATTTAACACATTCTTTCGTGATCCAAGACTTCTGAGCATCTTTAGGTTACCTAAATTCTTTTCGTTTGAAGCAGTCTTTAAACACACTTTTATTTATCGATTTGAATTTGTTATAAGCTTCACTAACACATGTGCAGGAAAGCACTGATTGCCAATCTGTAAAGGATAGGTGGTGCGGAATGTTTTCGAGGTTTTTAAGGTTAGAAAAGAAATTTACTCTACTATGTGAGACAGTTTCTGTATGTGTGTGCAATGGGTGAATAACTAAACTCTGCAAAGCAGTTAACATTTTATTTAGAATGCACGAGTGTTTGTCGCCGCTGATGCAACTGAAACTCGAGGCAGGCATTACGAGTTTGTGTATAGGCCAAAGCAGCACCGAGATGTAATAGTAATAGACTGTCCAGACATCGTAGATGTGTCATGAAAAGGTTGCGCTCAGACTGTAGGGCTAACCTCAGCAGAGAGATTAAGTGGTCGGGCATTCTTCAAAACTCAATTGCTCACTGTTAACTGTTCTGTCAGCCTCCCCTTTTTTGTCCTCGTGGTGATCCGCTGTTCAGACGCCTTGAGTAACAATGCCGCAGCGAGAAACAGCGTGGGGGCTGCGCAGCTTCATTTGACTGTTGTTCTTTCAGGAAAATACCTTATGCAACAATATATTACTCGAGCTTGGGGAGGCCAAGGAAGCAGACATCAATCGTCTGGCACCTCTGTAAGTATTGAGCGAGGTAGGTGTCAGGCCGCAGTACGCTGACACTGTTTCAAACCTATTTTGTTCCCCAGTACGTGCCGATCACACTGAACGCATCTGGTACGTAATTTTAATATCGGGCATTGTGCCGCTAGGCCAAAGCATGCAAAAGCTTATTTCCATAGTCTTGACAGCAATAAACAAAAATGATTATAATTTGTTTCATTGTAAAGCGCCATGCCTTAGTCCCCTATTCGCAACGACGTAGGCACGTTTTATTTTTTTCGGTTACAGAGGGAATAAAAACGTACACGTTTTACTACTGTAATTTTACTAAAACGCTCTTTGCAACTTCGAGAAATTCCTTCATTAAAAGGCACATTCATTGGCACATTCATTGAAGTAAAGACTTCAAAAAACTTCAGTACTATGTACAACACCATTATCGTGTACAGGAAAAGGTAACGCCACGCGTCATCGTGAAGGCCGTATGTATTACCAACTACCTCGTACCAGTCAATTACAAGTGCCACCTTACCCATATATACGACAGGTTGTTTACGACAGAATCCCAAAACATGAGGTGGCGGCATACCCTATCGTATGTCACGGCCTTTGCAGGCGGATATTGTAAACGAAGTGTCAAAAGCTACGTCCCACGTATGCACAAACAATCCAGTTTATCGCCTTGAGATACGGAACTGCAGATCCATACGGAGAACTCTCTTTCCCAACCACATTTCAGTGGCTAACATACGTACAGAGCGGCTTAGCATACACCCATACATTACCGTGATCACATCTGCAAGCTAGGAACCTGCACAGACAAGAGACGTGCTGCAACGCATTTCGACGGCAATTAGTGCTCGCGCGGCGGAGAGCTCGCTATTTTAACGAAATAGGTGTTTTGAAGCAGGTGTAAGCGTTTAAACGTTATAAGACAAGAGGTTAGAGAAGAATGTATACGTAAAGCGCAAAATAATCGGCCTTCTAAACGCCAAAATTAACAAAAAATAATACTGCAATGAACTTATCTACTTTGAGGCAGTAGCAAATAAGACATAGAAAATCGATATAGCAAACGTATGCCTACTAAACATGTAAATTAATTGTGTGTTGTAAAATAAATAAAAAAAGTACAAAGAAGGTAACGTCTGCCTGTCATGCGACTGTTCAGATTTCCATTCCCCGTCCAAACAGATCTTTCTTTTTTGGGTTACCTTTTTGCTTGTCTTTGCCTATTTTGTTTCTTTTCTTAGCATTGTCTCTGACACGGCGAAAGCATTTTCGCCACTTATATCTGATAGTTACAAATTACAGCTAGACAGGCGTCCTGACGGCCGCCCAACAGCCGGATCTAATGCACCGTTGGGTCATACTTTTCTTTAATTTTGAAAGCTTGCCCTTAGGCATAATACAAAGCATGTCAAAAGTACACGAACAGACTTGACTCATGCAAAAAATATAGAAGTGAACTTCTTCTTTCTTGGGTTTTACGTGCCAAAACCAGTTTTGATTATGAGGCGCGACGTAGTGGAGGGCTCCGGATTAATTTTGACCACCTGGGGTTCTTTAACGTGCACTACAAATGCTCTAGAAGTGAACGATGATATGGTCCATAAATCCAACGTTCAAGGTCGGTTGGGCGGCCAGGCCGAAGGCCTGTTGCCCGGTGGTGGCGGAGACGGCTTAGGTGAAATCCTGGCCACGTCCATAACAGGTGTATCACCTTTTATGGACCTGCACTACACTGCAATACCTGCACTACACAAAATGCACTACATTTTGAAATGTAGTGTCACATAATGGGCACGATGTATCGTAGGGACCGTGGTACTGTTGTGGCCAGAGAACGGTCACAGACGGGGTGAGTGCGACCCCGACACGCAGCCTCCGTAACGTAACCTCCTCTCGGCGGGTTAACCCACCAGAGAGGTCTGCCCCACACGGAGATATAAGAGGTCGTGTGGTACGTGGCATGTTTTCCTTTTCCCGGAGCAGCTGTCCGCAGGCGTCTTCAGGAAAATGCGGAAGTGGGTACGTTATGTTCTGTAGGTATAGCTTGCCAAATCTGCTTCAAGTAGACCCGGCAGGGCTGCTCGAAGCACCCACTGGATATTACCAACTCACCATATGGCAGCAAGACGCTAAATGCTATCCGAGAGAAGAGAGGACTGAGGTACCCTACGTATGTCGTGGATGGCTTGAGTGGAGTCCGCGCGAATGATGAGCTGAGAATATCGAGCAGCTTGAACAAAAGGGAGCAACGCGGTCAAGCCGTCCCGTATGACGGCAAGCTCGGTGAGATAGGCCGGCGGTGCCTCTGGTATCAGTGGGCACACGAAAGCTGTGTGAATCGTGGTACCATTAACACTGGTATCAGTGTATGCTACGAGAGTCGCATCGTCTTCATTATCATCGGTGTGACGAAGTCGGTCAACTTGAGCATTCGCCTGGCGAGGAACCGGGCTATGCAGACAACCAAGAAGCTTAATGTCACTGAATTGTACCCTGTTCCACGAAGCTACATCGGGTGTCATAGAGGCTGGATTGTCTATTTCATGTCCCATGTACCGGGCCAGGGCAGCAGCCGAGCATAACTTCGATGGCTTAAGGGCGCGCGCGCATCGACGTTGGTTTGTCGAGAGTGCTGAGTTGGGACTCGGCCTGTAGGGTAGGCAGCGGAGTGAGACGTGGTAGTCCCGTTATGGCCCGTATGGATTCGTGATTATTGGCCTCAAGGCCAGTCCATTCCGTCTTCGTGAAGTGTTGAAACTGGGCTCTGTAGGCGAGTCGTGGGGCGCTATAACGTAAAATGATTCCAAACTATTTTGATTCCAATTTCTGCAATAAGCCTCCACGATTGGTCAAAACATTTTCGGGCCACTCCCAACTTCGCCTGTCTGTCACCCTACGTCACGAAAACCGCAATAGCTCCCCATCTGATATAACGTGTACACACTGATTATGCATGATTAAACCGCGCAAAAGAAAAATAATCATTCCTGATTCGATGCCTTTTCACCATTAGCCCTCTGCTATTGGTTCAATGTTTTCTGGCTACGCCCACTTCGCCTGTCTGTCACGCGACCTCACAAAACCGCGAAAACTCATCACGTCAAAGTGACGTGCACGCGAAAAAAAATGCATTAATATGCCGAACAAAACTGAAAAGTTTTCTGAATAGCCACAGACTGCCCCGTTCCGAAAGGAATAGAAGATGGCTGCTCGGCGATCACTTAGGCCCTCGCTACTCGCACCTGCCGATGAGCATGCGTTTATTTGCGCATGATAAATCTTTTTGCGTGGCAGTAAAACGTTATCGAGCCCTTTTGGCATGCATGCGACACCTTTCTGCCAAATCTTCCTTTCTGAGGGTCTGTTTTATCGGCATTTTTATTCTTCCGTTGCATGCCGCCGCGATTTTCGACCAGCCACCGCAAGCTAAGTAAAGCGAAGCGGACCAATCGGAGACGCCGGCACCACCCTCTTCATGCGGTTATCTATTTTCACTGTGCTGGCTCGGCCCCATCGAAACCCTCTCCACTAGAGCGTGCTCCTCGCCTCTTGTCAGCCAATTAGATAAGAAAAACCGCTGTGTGTAGACAATGTTATTGGTTTTTAAAGCGAACAAAGGTGACCTCCTATAAACGATGAAAGTGTTTGATTGGGTTGTTCAAAGAACGCTGCGGGTCACCGCCCGATGCTTGCGTCGGTGGTTACGTAAATTTGACGTCAGGATTTTGGAATCAAAACAGATTGGAATCATTTTACGTTATAGCACCCGTGGTTGCAGTACGGAAGGGACAAGAAGGCGAGCCATACCGGTGCGCGCTCCGTCAGATTTCTTCGCAATCCGACGTATCAACTGTAATGTTTCTGCGGCTTGTTGCTTTGCCTTCTCGAGCCATTGTCCCGCAGATCCAGAAGCATCCATTTCAAGGTCGAATACACGAATAGTTGAAGCCTCGTGTAATGGCTGCTGATCCAGATTTAACTGAAAAGGCCGGAGTGCCAGTAGACGGCGCCCATACTTGTTCGCTACTGCCATGTACGTTGTCTTGTCCTTGGAAATTTCAAGCCCAATCTGAGCACATCAGTTGTGTGCTACGTTCAGGGCTTCTTGAAGCGCTTCTTCTTGGCAGCAGATTTCCGTATAGACTAAACGGTGACGTCATCTGCATACATTGTGTATTGTGCGTTACGTATCGTCGCTAGCTTCCAAGCTACAGGAAGGAGGGCGATGTTGAAAAGGACTGGCGCGAGCACAGATCCCTGTGGGACACTGAGATGTGCGACAAACTGACCTGCTGCGTGGCCAGCCAGGCGAATGGAGAAGGTACGAGCGTGCAGGAAGACTTGGACGAATGAGCAGACACGGCTAGGGAACTAAAGACAATGGAGAATTTGAACAACTGCTTCGTGACTCATATGGTCATACGCTTTGCGAATTCTCTATTGCCAGAATAGTGCGAATTCTTCGGGAGCGGCCTCCGATGAGAACCATAGAAGAAAGGTACGCAAGGCCATCCTCAGTGCCCAGATGAGGACGAAAACCGATTTGTCCAGGATGATACCAGGAGTATCACTCGAGTCGCCATGTAATACGTGTCGCGAGCATACTGTGATGGCTCGTGGGCCTAGGGACTCAGATACATGAAGCAAAGTCATAGACAGGACAAACATTTATCAACGACAGACGGCGAAAATTACACTTTCGATGAGCTACAAGACAATGAACTAATTCTATACGGTCCACGCAGTCCGCGACTCACGCTATTTGTCACAGCGCATGTCCTCACTGACGATACGACGAGTCTCTAAGTGTCTTCGTAAGATGGTCACTCACAGTACTGGGTGACGATGTCGGAAGCGTCGACGCTTGCAGACGCAGCGCTGTTTGTACGAAGAGCTGGTACAGGCGGCCAGCGCACGAGAAGACGAACTGCTCGCTCGACAGCACGGCAGGGTGACGCGGTCAGCAACGCGGCACCGTGGCCACGACCCCAGCAGGTGGTTGTGCCGGACACTTTCACGTGGCTCGCCCCAAAACCGCACTCTCGACCAAGGCCATCTGGTACCTCTGGGTTCGAACGCTCGTTCACCGCAGGAACAGCACCGACCCGTTCAGTCTGGTCAGCATCTCAGCTCTGGTCGGAACATAGGTTCACCGCAGGACACGCCAGTCTCGTCCCGGCTGGTCTGGTAGCACCGGTTCGGTCCGTGTCGTGTCTCAGGTGGAACCCGTACACGCCCTGGCTAGCCTGGCAGCGCTAGCTCAGCCGTTCGCGTTCCGAAACCCTCGAGCTCCCTATCCCTAGCATGTTCGTCACGAGCTCGCGCATTTACTTCTTCGTTGTGCCTTCCGTTGATTTCTTTCAAGTTTCAAGTCTTACTAGTTTCTTACTACACATACGCTTCATCAGCCAGCCTAACGTTGTAGTTAGTGCTAGAGCACTGCACGGGCCGATTTTTGCGGCCCGGGCCCGTTTTTACATTGGGCGGCCCGCCCGAGCCCGATCAAAACCTTTATGGCGAGACCCGGGCCCGGCCCGGGCCCTGAAATAATCTACTTTACGCGCCCGGCCCGGCCCGCCACCCCTTTACCTTAAGCCCGAGCCCGGCCCGAGCCCGACTCGAAACCGGCCCGAACCCGGCCTGAGACCAAAAAATACATGTTTTTCAGAGTTGAGAAGCCCGAGAATAACTCGCAGACCGCCCGAGCCCGGCCCGGGCCCGCGTCAAAAAACCCGAGCCCGGCCCGGGCCCGGGTCAAAAAGCACACACCGTGCCCGAGCCCGGCCCGAGCCCGTGAAAAAACTCCTCTACCCGGCCCGGCCCGGCCCGTGGGCCGGGCCGGGCCCGGGCTTTTGGGTAAGCCCGAGCCCGTGCAGTGCTCTAGTTAGTGCTATTTGGCGCATATAAGCGATATTTTCCGGGGGCGTTTTGGGTTTAGGAATAGGGACCATTGCCCCTAACCAGCACATCGAGAACATTGCCTTCCGTGTTTTTATAAAGTCCATACGGTATGCCGTCCGGTCCTGGTGCTTGGCCTGGCTTCGACAGGTCTATTGCCTCTAAAATAACCGCAAAAGTAAAGGCGGCTTGTTGATCACGGCGAGCGCAGGCGGCGTGTTCGCGTCCGTGGGAAGCCTGTTTTGAACATCGAAAGGCGGCGGTGCTGTGTCCAAAGCAGTAAAAAAAGGGTGGGCGACCGTTTCGGCGAATACTGCTGGTGTCTGGACAGATGGTAACAGCGCGCAGGCTACGGGTTCTGGAGGGCGCCGACCGCGTTTCATTACACGGAAGGTGCGCCAAATAGAGGCAATGGACGACGAAGGGCCGAGGTAAGAGCACCAGTCTGTCCAGCGGCCACGTTCTAAGCGGTGTTCATGGCGCCGAGCTACTGCAGTAAGGCGTTGGGCCTCCAACCGAAATTCATTTGATGAAGGGTCACGTTCTGATGCAAGTTCTGCTTTGCGGCGCGACGCTCAGAGACGCAGAAGTTGCAAATCTGGGGCGGTTCGCGATTCATGAACCCACGACATATGGTTTGCTTCAACTAGTACCGCACTAAGACAATGGGACGAGTCCTGCAGGGAGATGGATACAGCACTTTATGATACCGCTCTATATCGATCCCAGTCCACCATTCGACACAACCGGCAAAGGCGGCCTGTTCCGTCTGAAGATTACCCCAGCAGTTGGGTTCACGTGAACACGAGACGGTCGTCTTTCCTAGCCACCAAGATAGGTCCGGTGAGTTGGCGGCGCGGGCGCGCGAGGGTGGTCACGCCGACGAGTAGATACTGACACATTATTAAGCAGTGTGAATTGGGCGTCCATAAATGTGTGCAGCACACACGTACCACGCACACTGGAAATGGCGTAACCCAATGTGGTGGGGGGCGCGTTAAAATCCACTGATACCATAATGGGGCAACCAGGGCCGCGATTCTGTAGCGAGGCATTATGACTTATTCTACTCTAGTCTTATCATCCACCGCTCACGGCCGGCTGATCCCGTTGATAACGAGAGCGGACCGTCGCTCCGACCACTGACAAAGCGCGATAAGCGCGAGAAGGCATTATTACCGGAAAGGCATCGCTACAAAATACCGGCCCTGGATGTTTCTATCGTAGGTGCACCAACCTAAAGTCCCTATGCCAACCAGGGCCGCTATTTTGTAGCGATGCCTTTAAAGTAACAATGCCTTTTCGCGCTTATCGCGCTTTGTCAGTGGTCAGAGCGACGGTCCGCTCACGATATCAACGTTGATAACGCGAGCGGACCGTCGCTCTGACCACTGACAAAGCGCGATAAGCGCGAAAAGGCATTATTACTTTAAAGGCATCACTACAAAATACCGGCCCAGCCAAGACACAACCGAGGCAGCCGCACGACCACTGTAGGGGCGTGCATAGTACGAAACGATGATAACGTCCGTGCGTTGCAGACGGACAAACACGGCCAAGACTTCTTGCCGTGAATTGACCACCGGGAAAGATTAACACGGGTCTGATAAAGGGTGGATCGTACATAAGCTGCAGCCTTTCGTGGAGGGACGTCAAGCGTAGCACTCCCACGGTCAAGCATTGAAGGCGATGAGTATGCCACAAATCGTGAAATGGGTGGCTGGCCGTTAGTTTCCTGAAGCAATAGAGCCCAAACACGCAGTTTCCCATATCTGAGAGGCTGGCGCAGCTGTACGACCTTCCCAGCGATGCCGCGGCAGTTACACTGTAAAACGCCTTCTCGCGCACTTGAAGACATATCAGCCGTCACAGGTTGAGGTTGGCCACTAGAACCGAGGTGAGATGCTGGAGCTGTTGCGCAACGAAGCGCAAGAAGTTCTTGGGGTGAGAGACTTTGACATAGATGCTGGGTTAACCACATGAGCAGGAATGAACGTCGACGACGAGTGCGATGACCGCGCTCCGTCATGACGGCGCCGGAGTAGTGTACGGCGGTCCTCGAGACGCTGGATTTCTTTTTCGAGAGTGGCCAGGCAAGCGTCGATTACGAATTTTTCATTCGCCTAGGGAAGCGGCTTGCCTTCTATTGATTGTGATGCCCGTTACCGTTGTGGTCATGAAGTGGACGCCCTAACAGCCGCGCTATATGTAGGTTTGGCCGCATCACTTTCGCTGTACTTGCTGTTGTCACCGGGCTAGCGTCTTCTTCCAGCGATGCTAGAACGGCCTAACGGCTGTACATAGGGACTTGTTTCATCAATCGACCTTGAGGGGTGCTTGGTTGCTGCTGAGAGCGGCGTTGTCGAGCTTTCTTAGTAGCTTTCAACTTCATAGGGCATGTCGTGAAAGTGATGTCATGATTGTTTGTTTGGCATAGGCCGCATCGAAAGGATGCTGATGGGTCAGGCTCCATGGTGTCGTCATTAGGTGGAAAGGAGCACGATGACTTCATGTGTCCCTCTTTGAAGCAGTAGTAGCAGTACACAACGGATGGTTTGAATGGGCGCGGGCGCAGTACGCAGCCGTAGCACAGAACACGTTCAGTTGGGGAATTAGGACATTCAAGTGTAATTAGGCACGTACGATCGCTACCTAGGTAGCGAGCAGCCACAGCCTTGTGCGTGGGACATGATAGTTGCTGCGGGAGCTTTTCCGGTTCTTCGTCATGGTAAACCCCATTAATCACATAGCGCCTTAAATCAGTACCACTGGTGAGGTAGGCCTGGACTGGAAGGACACATTCTTATGAGACTTGGATCTGTTGCAGTTCTTCTAGCTTATAAACTAGTGCCATAGCAGACACCCATACTGAGACAGTATTGGTGAGTTTGTGTAGGGCGAAACCTTGGCCGTTTGAATGGTAGGGTTGGGCAGAGTGGACATGTAGGGGGGGGGGGGTATATCTGCACCGAGGCTTGATAACCATTTTTTTTCACCATGTCGTTGGCGACAACGCAGGCGTATGTGCGGTCGAGGTGGTAGGCGTTGTGATGAGCGAAGTCTTTTTGGCGCCGCTGGAGCTGCATTTCCATCCGTTGGAAGACTAGTAGGTTTCGTCTTTCTTTTGGCGAGGTGTGCGCCGTGACTGCAGGGCTGTTGCGCTCCGCGCTGGTGGTATCCATCCTCAGGTTACTTTCTTCGCGCGTCGCACTCGTCCCCGAGATGGATACGCTCCTGGCAAGAATGGCAGTTGCATCGGTAACGTTCCGGACCTTCGACACAGCGGACGACAACTTCCGTGCTGAGGCGGCGAACGCCGCAGGTGCACTCCCACTCACGAAGCCGCACAAAAACTCGGGCTGCAAGCCGCAGCAGGAGGGTGTAGATGCCGACTAACCTTGTAAATAGGCGCCAGTAGTGATTATGGACAGCCAAAGCGATCCACAAAAACATTCCAGTAGGGGGAAATAACCAACAAACGTGGCGAAAATCCAGAGCTACGGAAAAATACGTCCGACCAGTGCGTGCGCTGGGCGCGTATCCGGTCGTACTTATGAGTACGTTTATTTCGTGTTTGTACAATATGTATATTCCGCTGTTTTTAGATGTGTCCTATAGAGCATGTAAGAACAGCGCTAGGCACTTTAGGGCGTGACCCGACAGTCCGATGCGTGTGGCAGTCCGGCAGCAGTAATGACTCACTGCTTTCTGCTTTCGTCCGTCTTGCCTTCTCAGGTGTAAGTGGCGAAAATGCTTTTGCCACGTCAGGCAAACTGTGACAGAGAAAACAGAGACAAAAGAACAAAAAAAATTGTTGATTTGTATCAAACTCAGGCACACTGCGTAGAAATTGGAGCTTTTAGAGCTATAGCCAACAAATGGCCGATTTGCGATAGTTGCCGTACTGTAACATTAACCACTCACCGTATACTGTTCACCTTTCTGCCGCGTGATTTTCGTTCTACTCTAACCTTTAATATACACGGTGTCCCAACAATCACGCACCAAGATTTAAAAATATGCAAATGCCACGTAGCTGTACACAACCAAGGTAAGGTTGTTTGCTGTCGCTTGGAGATACTCAGACTATTAGTCTAGCAAAAGGTTTCGCAGGTGTTCGCCCCTGCCCCCCGTAAACATGTGCACGACGTCCTCCAATGTGTGAAATGGTGCCGACTTTTGCTGGCTTACTATGTCAATCATTATATCTCTGTGCAAAGTCAGACATCCTGTTTCAGGGTCGTCACCGTGGAACTTTGTTACATATGCTCCGTCTTCCTTCGCTATGGCAAGGTGCTCAATGTGCGACATATGCTGCCACATCTGAGGTGGATGCCTGTGGCTTAACGAAGACAGTACTGTGTCAAGTACTTCGTAGAACCTCTCGCAGTACATGCCACTCGCTGATGGCAACACGTGAGTTGAGGAACCTTCTTGATAGCGGCGTGGAGTCTTCTTTCGCCTAGTAGCTAGAACATACGGCTCCTCAACTCCTACTTTTCCTGCCTCTGTTATACATACGCGGGTCACGTGCTTTATTTTGGAGGTAATTTCCGCCGGGTACAAGCTTGTGGAATCCGAGATGGCTAGTCCTTTCGGGTGCGCTGTCTCTCCGAGCGCGTAGAGTTACGTTTCCGCCGGGGATTATACGGCGGAAAATACGCCTCCCTTTCAGCGTCAGCCGGGTTCTGGTGAAGTATCGATAAGCGACGTGCCCACTGTTGGCTTTGTCGTTGGTGATCATGCTGTGTTTGTAACCGGTGCACATTGCGACGTCCGCAGACGCTGTAGAAGCGAGCTCGACGCATGCTTTCTATTACTCGTTTTATTGCGATAGCAGTTGTATTGACACACCAGGAAGATTTTCGTTGTTGTTGTCGCCGTGATATTCTGCATAAAGTCCAAAAGTCACATGAATGAGCGACCCATACATTATGGGTACTAGAAAGAGCACCTAACAGTGAGCAGAGAAGGATGGCGGCTTGATGGGCAATATCTTTCGACGCGCTCAATATTCGGGTTAGTTGGAGGTCGCGTGATGAAACGCCTGCATGGGAAGGAGCACGCGTGTCTTCTCTTCTAGCCCTGCCGCAGCTGCGGATGACTGTGCGCGTTTGATGCTTAAGCGGCCCGCGTGCCGTATCTAACTGCTGGTAGTCATTGGTGGATGCAGTGATAAAGATCGAGCAGGAACGGCTGCTAACTTGATGCGTGCTGGCTGCCTTTTCTCCTTCCGATGGATGAATGGATGCTAGGAGCATCCCCATTGGAATGGGGCGGTGGGTTGGGCCACCAAGCTCTTGTTGTTATATTGCCTAATGTCCTACCTCTCCTAAAAAAAATTCAGAGCCCTTCAACTACTGTGAGGATGGAAGCCAGCGAAGCTGTGACTATGGTGGGTCTGCTGTAGTCAATATTGCCCCGGCGATGAGAATGGGCGTATCGTCCTTGTGCATTACAAAACCGAACATGTATATCATGAACGTTTCGATGTCTTTTGTAGGTGTTGCAGGGGGAACGTACACAGTCGCGATCACCGTACCGTCAAAGCGTTTTATTAAAGACGGCTGCGTCGATCGCGGCGCGCACACAAGTGCTAACGCGCTCACGTGGTTGCGAGGGTGACCTACGTCACTTAATGAAACCATCCGGCTATAACTGCGGTATAACGCACATTTTTTTTTAGAATGCTAAGTTTGAAAACGCCGCCAACCCGGCGTTTTCATACGGCTCCACCAGGTGGCGCCGAGGCGGAGGTACGCTTAGGGTGCCTCGATGCCCAGCGCCGCCGTCCAGGGTGGAGACAACCCCGCTGGCGCCGCCATATTGTGTCACACGAGCTGAGACTCAGCTACGCTTGCGTTCATAAAGTGTTACTCGCGGCGCGCTTCCAAGTGCTTTGCCTTGATGAGGATTTTTTTATCGGTGTCCCATCTGCATATCTTTATAACCAATAGCCGTTAACTCGTCGAAGGTCGAAGACGTAAATGTATGGCGCCGGAACATGCCCCAAGTTGCCTAATTCAATCACATTTAATATGCCGTGTGTATGTTTAAAATACGCACTATTTTTTTTGCGCTTCGATGCTTGGTATATAAGGTTTGCGACCCCCTGTGTGTGGAAGTTTTTCTTTTTCGCTGTTGTATTTTGGTTTACACGTCACGCCTCCTTTACCGTAGCCAGCCACTCGCGCACGGCGGTTAGTTTCCCTTGCGTTGCGCGTGCTCTTCGCGTTCGTTGCAATTATTTGACGATATCTACGCGCAATTTTTGCTTTTTTGCCCACAAAACTGTGTGCTGACAGGATTAAGCTGGTGTAAAAATAACTGCGATGTGAAAATAAGGTTTAGTTAGTGCTGTAGAGAAAAATGTAACGTAACTTGTCTGTGTCAATCTTGCGTAGTACACACAAGAAATCAAACGACGCACAAAATACATTTACTTATAATGTCTAGTACAATCAATCATGAAAGAGATATGTACATGAAAAATTATATGTACTGTGTGGCGCCTGAAGGTTATGTTGAAAGACGAGATAACAAAATTAATTCGCAAGGTAGGCTCGACACACAATTCGGGATAGAGAGAGTTTTTTTTTTATTTATTCATTACATGGGGGAGGGGGGGGTTCAAGTGAGTACATCAACCTTATTACACACAATATAAATCGAAAACAAGAATGCAAACAAGAAAACGCAACCGCGGGTAATATTAATCAAGATATCCAGCCAGATATCCAGCCAGAATACATACATCAGCTACCATCGAATACGTCGCATCAGCCAAACACATCGATGGCGAGTACAGATCATTTCATAAGTAACCATTAGAGCACTGATAACTACATTGAAAAAATAAACAACACTGCATACATATCACGTACAAAAACCGTAAATGAAACTAATACAGTCAAATACAGATTAGAAATGTCTTTCACTTCGAAAATATAGTCCATGATGATGTAGGGCTGTTGACTTTAACAGACGGCGCCCATCCTGTTGATTTCCCTCGTACTGGTCCTCTTCAAGGTGTTTCTAAGTACAGGTAAAACAACAAAAGTGATTATTGATATGAAAAGTTGCCTTGTAAATACAGAGAACCCATTATAGTGCTTAAAAATAAATTTTAGCAGAAGCAATGCTGTATTACCTCGCTTCACACGTTTCGAAGAAATGCACAGGCTACAACAGACACCATGCCAGAAAGCGCCGAAACATTTTGGTCCCATGATGCCCCTTAACTCTACTACACCTGGGCATACCGTGCACAGGCATTTAAAGACCGTCACAGTACCCACTACGATCGGGAATGAGCACGAATGACCATGGGCTTACGATCACCACGCTACAAATATGTACAAGTCTAAAAAATCAGCTATGTAACGTAACACCCTGAGGTCCGCAAGATATCTCCTGAGAAATCAGAGAAAATCACAATGTTTCGCTTACCACGTACAAAACAGCCGCTCTCCCCAGACGAAGCACTGCGTTCTTTAGTCCCAAATAACCAGTACCGAAAAAAGAAAAAAAAAAGAAACAAGAGACACACACGATGTGTGCTTCCCGTGAAAAAGGAAAATAGGTGGCTTACGTGACGATTCGTAGCTAATGTAAGACTATTTCGCGGCTAAGCATCTTCGTCAGTCCTTAAAATAAGGGTACAGACTGCGCCCATCAAAACGAAAAAAGCCTATGCGACGCGCGCTCGCAAACCATACGCTACTCAGACAGCATCGGTGCAGTGCTTACTTAGTTCGTGAGCGAACGTAGGTACGTGAGCGAGGATCAGAGAATACTTTCTTATTTAAATGAAAAACACGGTGCGGTAGTCTAAACATTCTTGACACTTACCTCGCAAATGCAGGAGTTATCCGTTGCCTTCCAGTGATCGCGCTTTACTTGGGCTTCCCATCTCTTCTGTCGCTCTGGGTCCCGGGGGAACCGAAAACAACGCAGTCCTTTACGCGTCGATCCGGCGCACTTGGGAACACAACAGCCCGTCATGTCGACACGATGCACTTGATAGCTTGTCAGTCATGCGGCTGAACACTGTCTAGCAAGTAGAAGCGTCCGCGAAGCATCCGCGCGCACTGTGCCTCGAACTCAGCACCGGCACCAAGCAATCGCAACGGCTCGCTGTGACACAATATGGCGTCGCAGCGAGAAAGCGGCGGCGCGGGGGCGGTCAAAGGTTGGCACCACCCTGAACGGCGGCGCTGGCATCGAGGCACCCTAGGTACGCTTGGTGGCGCAACCCAACACCCCGTTTCAAAGAGGATGCTCATAACATTCATCCATCCAGCAAAGAAGGCGCGCTGCCGGCCTAGCCTTGCTAGCCTCCGAGCAGGGCTCAACTCTAGTCGGGCGCAGCTTTCAGCGGGCTTGCCGCGCTAGCCTCGCAACCGGGCCCAACTCTACTCAGAGGGGAACGCGGCATAAAAGAAGGTCGACTGGCGCAAGAGAGGAGAGATGGCGGGGGCTCAGCCGGCCGGGAGGGAGGAGGGGGGGGGCTGTGCGCTGAAAAAGACGATGACGCTCGAGCCAATGGTGCTGATGACAGTTTTTTCTACACGCGGACACGATCCTGGAAAACCTAGCCCTTAACAGCTTTGCTGTAAATAAGAAAGAACAACAAACAAACAAAACACGAATAATTCCTTTCACCAAGTTTTCTGAACCCCTATTGGGAAATGTGTTTTTGTACGCCTCCATTGTTTGTCGTTTCCCTACTTTTCTTCCACCAATCTTCCAACCGCCTCTTACTAATCTTTATTGCGGACATATATAATTTCCCCCTGCTCTCGCTGAACCCAAGGGCTTCAAGGAGGCCAGAGGTGCCCAAATCGACCGCTGGGCAGATATCTTCGAATTGTAATAAACCATGTTCTATCGTTTCCCTAGCTTTACCGCAGCAAGCACATGCTTCTCCCTTTTTCTATCTCGTTTTATAAAAGTCCGTGTTCTAAGGCATCTTGATCTCGCTTCGAAAAGTAAAGAGCTGCCCTTTGAGTTATCATAAACTGTTTCTTTCCTTATTGCGCTGTTCCCTGTTAATTCGTTATTCGTAGCAGGTTTCTTTTCCATTGCGAACAACCTTCAGATTATCTTTGTTGCCATGTTGCTCACCATACCAGTCGCATATTTGCTGGTAAGCTTCCTAGTTCTTTTCCTCCACTGTGAACCAATGGTTTTCCTGCACTCTTGTAAACCTAGTTATTACGATCGGAAGGTCTGTTTGGCTTGGTTTTGCAAAGACTGCACACAGTGTTTCATTAAAGTTAGGCTTTGTTGCAAATCTGATAGTATGTCTCTTTGTGTTTCTTGAATGCTGGCGACGACGCTCTTTGCTTGAGATTTCGCAGCCTGCCGTCTAGCCATATCTACTG
The DNA here is from genome assembly GCF_013339745.2 of Dermacentor silvarum. Lineage (NCBI taxonomy): Eukaryota > Metazoa > Arthropoda > Arachnida > Ixodida > Ixodidae > Dermacentor > Dermacentor silvarum. The sequence goes on along the minus strand of NC_051157.2, from coordinate 199,229,426 downwards.
GATGATTGAATTCAGCCTGTCGCTTGCGCTGAAGCGCGCGCACAGAAGGCCAAGCCGACGCGCCATCCATGGCGAGACTGAGCGACCAAGCGCCGGCGAAGCAGCCGTTAAACCCTCGCCTAGTCACGCGCTACCGCAGCGGCGAGGCTCCGAGCGAGCGCAGCTGCGATGCCTCTCCGCAGAGAATCACGTGGCGTGACGTCACACCGGCCACACTTGCGCTCCGGCGGCTCAAGGTCATTGCGACGCGATCATGGCGACGCGACCTTGCGAGACATGGCGTAGTACAGCTTTCGCAATAAAAAGACGAAGTGAAAAAATACAGACGAGATAGCCGTCGCTGGCGCTTCTAATGCACTTGTCTTCCTATTGTAAGGATTTGCAGAAATAAGGCGAAAGTGTGTATAAAAGCCGTGCACGTCCGCTTCAACAATCATGCAGTCCGCATTTCGATGGGGGCGAAATGCGAAAACACCCGTGTACTTAGATTTAGGTGCACGTTAAAGAACCCCAGGTGTTCCAAATTTCCGGAGTCCCCCACTACGGCGTGCCTCATAAATTATAATCAGATCGTGGTTTTGGCACGTAAAACCCCATAATTTAATTTTCATGCAGTAAACTTTTAGCTACAATAAAATTTTAAGTGCAAAGGCAGAGGCAACTCAAAAAAAAGAAACCTTGCATAAATGATGTGGGTAGCCGAACTCTGGTAATGACATAAGGGGGGGGGGGGGGTGACTTGGGCATCGCCGCTACCCTTCGCTATAGCTGTGGCATTGCCATAGCTACCCTCCCCCCCCCCCCCCCGGCTCCCGGAAAACTCCGGAGGGGCTCGGGTCCCGTAGCTCCCCCGTAGTCGGCGCCTATGGTACCATGTGAGTTAAGGAATCGCTCGCACGGTGCCCCGTAAGGACGCCAGAAAACTCTCCTTGGCTTGTCAGTCTTGTTTGCTCCATGCAGGCTGGAACTTGGCGACTTCCTTTTTTACGCTCCCACTCCCATGACAACGGAAGCTCTCGCGCAGCGGCGTACCACTCTCCTACCGAACAACTTCCAGGGACTTCCCGGCTCGGTGAGAGTGTGCAGACTTTGAGCAACGCCTTTCGAAGGTCTATTTAGTTGCTAGAATTGTGAAACATGTTACTGATAGAGATTTCATTGGAGCTACAGCAGTTTACAAGGCAGCATGATTTCACGTTCGTGTCCTGGAAGACGAATGTTCCCTAAGGAATTAAGTGTCGTTCACAGAGGGGGTGACGGAAGTTACATCAAACAATAAGTGGCTAATTTCTTCTCTGCCAGTCATCTCAACGGTTTTTTAACTGGTAATAAATAGCAGTGGCTAAGGATTTCCGAAAACGAACAATATCATTGCTAAGGCACAATATGGTTTTCGGAAACAACGCAGCCCAAAACTGGCATTGGTCCAAAATGAAACATAAAGATATTACATTATCGATACAGAATTGTTAACCATTGGCATATTTCTAGACCTGGATAAAGTATTCAGCAAAACATAGCATAATAAAAAAATTACATTCCTGGCATTGCGGATACATCGTCCAACTGAAACTGTAAGGCATTTTTTTCTTTTACTAAACTCGTTTAGATGGCCGGATTCTTGGGTTCTCATCTACAATAAGGGTACTGTAAGGCATATTTTGCGTTGATGCGATCAGGGACAATTGGCAAGATTGTGTTCATAGGACCCGAGGAATAAGTCATCCACCGTAATACCTAGGTAAAGGCAGATATTGTGAAGCAATACTTCCCACTAAAAGTCGCCAAATTTCTCTGTGGTACTTCCCGGTCGGTCAAGCTGGAGAAAGAAGCTCTCGTATCTGTGTTTCCACGGAGTTTCCTCCTAAAGAACAGCAGATCCATCGAGTTGGAATCCACATACAGCCAAGCTTTGTGTAGGTGCGTAAAGAGTCGAAACACGAGTTTGTGTTTATTGAATCTCTGCACAAAGTGACACGGAGTGCTTTATTCGGGCACTGTAGAGAGGCTAATGCAGGGGCTTGTAACCGAAACACGCAGACGTCCTGGCGTTTTTATGGTTCCGTTTTTTTTACTTCCCCCGCACATTCGGCGATGATGATGATTTAATAGCATCCCCTTTGGAACGCGTCGGTGACAAATAGTTACCTAGCCTGCTTGATTTGATCAGGTTTGCTATACATATTCTTTATCTAGCATTTTGTATACATCTATCTCTTTAACCTTTTTTACAGCGCAAGCTGTTATGGGCTCATTCCAATAGCCGTTTCGGGTCGCGAGGATGCCGCCGCCGGCGTCCGCCGCGTAACCGCTATCGCCGGAAACGGCGAAAAACGTACCCGATTCCTGCCGGGATCGAACCCGCGCCCGCTGCGTGGGAGCCGGATACTCTACCACTTAGCCACGCAAGCGCTTGCTATCGGGCCGCGGAAAATACCGTAAGGCAAACGCAGGGTGAGACGACTCGAGCCTTAGCCAGTATGGTGGCGCCATCTAGGTAAGGTGCCTGCAAACGCAGCGTCCGCAGGCGCAGACGATATGCGATTCAGACGAGACGCGCAATCAACGCACTCCCGAGCTGCCGAGCCTCCGCCAGTATGGTGGCGCCATCTAGTTAAGGTGCCTGAAAACGTGGCGCGCCCGACATGTAAGTTGTAGTTGTAAGGCTAGATCGGGCTCAGCAGACTGCTGTGTAGGGAGCATTACAAGCCGCAGCTCGCAGTCGACGCCGGGCGGACAGTTCAGATCGTTCTCGTCAAAACAAGGCGAACAGACTGCCGCGAAGACCCTGTTCTGCGTGGTGCCCAAATTGGAGCTACTCTTGAGCTGCTTCACCAGCTTACGCTGTGACTGTGCTGTGTGTGCCGCGCAGGCCTGTAACTTTTTCTTCTTTTTGGCCTCGAAATCTACCTTGTACCGCTACCTATTGCTTTAAGAGACGCTTGGTGTAAAAACTGGCACATGGAACTAAACTCCAAGAAGTGCAAGCTGATGACTGTTACAAGACGCGACGTCTGTGTGCCTGCATATATGCTTAACCACGTCCAGCTAGAACATGTTTCATCCTACCGTTATTTAGGTGTAACTATATCATCTTACTTATCCTGGAAATGTCACATCGACTCCATAATCAATAACGCAAATCGTATGTTAGGCTACTTGCGGCGAAACTTTAGCAAATCCCCTTCATCAATGAAACTTTTATTGTCTAAAACACTAGTTCGATCTAAGCTGGAATACGCTGCTGCCATTTGGGACCCTTACAATGCTACTCTTGTTAATTCTCTTGAAATGGTTCAGAATAATTTCACTCGTTTCATTCACTCAAACTACGATCGTACTTCTAGCATAACTCTTATGAAAAGCAACTTGTCTCTACCATCTTTATCACTGCGCAGAAAGGCTTTTCGCTTATGCCTTTTTCATAGAGTATTTCATCATCATATTCTTAGAAATGAGCTCATTCTAGCACCTACTTATCTGCCATCTCGAGTTGATCACCGTCATAAAGTAAGAGGCACTCTTTGTCACACAAACAGGTTTTTATATTCATTTATTCCCCATACAACGAACGACTGGAACCACCTTCCTGATGCTATCGTGTCAATCGAAGACAGCGCACTTTTCCGCCGAACCTCGTTTGCTTTTTTTTCAACTGTGACCATGCACGTGGCCACATGCGATGTATTTGCGCAAGCGCCGTCGCACCGTATTTTTTTCTTTTTTGTTCAGTTCATATGTCGCTATATTTTTATAATTTGCATATCCTAGTATTCTTGTACTGTGGGGCATGTGAAATAATTAAAAAATAAATAAATAAAATCAGGTCGTATCAATCTCTTCCCTGCCTCTCTTCCACCAATGCTCTAACGTCTATTGCTTATGTCGACTGCCGCCCGGTTGATAATTCCGCCCACTTTAAATCCGAGCGCTTATAAGAGGTGTACGTTACCCACGGTTCTCACTGGGTGAACCCCTTCGTATTCCATTAGGATGTGCTAAGTGGTCTCCGGATTTTTTCTGCAGCATACTCATGCATCCTATTCGCTATCTTTGTTTCTCTCAGTTTCTTTCTGATGTCTCTAGGTTGCCTGTTTACACTTTCAATTAGCCTGTACTTGGTTGCCAACTTTCTTGACCACTTCCTCCATTCTGTGTTCACGCTTTTCAGATACAGATACTTGTGCACTTTAGCCGCCCGTTTATTTTCATCCGCGTTCTTGAGTTTTTCTTCAAAACTAATTTTGCTCTGTGCTTCTCTGACTTCAAAAGAGGCCCAACCCATGTCACCCTGCAATGCCTCATGTGTGGTTTTACTGTGGGCTCCCAAAGCCAACTGGCCTACTGATCTTTGGTTAACTTCCAACCCCGACAAGATATCCAATTTTAAGCACAAAATGGCAGTTGAAAACACTATAGCTGGCATCATTACTCCTTTCCAGATTCCACACACCACCTCATACTTATTGATGCCCCACAGTGCTCTGTGTTCTTCCCCTTTATTTTCACATTATCTTGGTCAGTGCTTAAGTAAGCCTTTCCTTCGATTGTGTATACGCTGAGGTATTCATATTGCCTGACTATAGGTATGACTTGCAGTTGAATTGACACCCCGTAATTACTCGTCACTTCATTAAAGGTCATAATTCTCGATTTCTCTGTGCTCAACTTGAGGTCTAGATTTGTCGCTGCGTTGCCACATATATTCGCAAGTGCTTGTAAAGCTCTTGCATTGTCCGCTAGTAGCCCTATGTCATCCGCATATATCAGTCCAGCGACCTTCTGTTGCACCATTTGTCCGAATGGCAGCCGTGATACACCGACAGAATTTGCGGAGGTCGCTTGCACTTTTCGTGAAAACGTGAACTAAGCGGCTGCGACGTTGGCAGCGTCTTGCTGCTTTCATGCTGTATGATGTTAATTTGGAGCGTGAACACAGCAGGAAACCACCGGAACAAAAGCGGTCACGGTCGCGTTTATGTGATGAAAACAGTACATCACACTTTGGCAGCGCTATCCACATCACTTATTGAAATAGATCAGTTTGAACTACGTGAACAGCGGTTTGTAACAGTGCGAACTAGCATTTAAACTTGTTGCCGCATCGAGTGATGCCACTCAGGCATTTACGACCGCGATTTTGCTCGATCCGGATCATTCAGTTGTGATTGAATTTCTTGATCGCGATGGTCAATCGTCGGTACCCTCAGTGCTCAGTGAGCTCAACCAAGTGTCTACACATATCGCCGTACATTTAAAACGAGCGGTACGGTTTTATAGATCTCGTACAGTGTATAATGCAAGTCTGTTCACATAGCAGGGTAAAGCTCGCCCCAGGCGAAGAGCTTCTCGAAGAACCACTGACGGGCAGCTTCTGGCAGCGAACTCGCGTACTCGGACAAATCAATTGTAGCAGACACTATCACGCGAGAGAAATGTCTTGCCTCGCCGAGCTGGGGGAAGGGGGGGGGAGTTCTGAGAGAGAGAGTGAAAGCAAAGTATAAAAAAAATGTCGCAGTTTCGCCCGAAAGGCGAAGCATCGATTGCGATAGCAAATTAGTAGAGCGCTATTCGGAGTAAGGATAGTGGTTTTATCGGCTGCATAAACTTGGACACATTGGCTTACTAACTGAATTAACAATCGTGGTGTCAGCGCGCACAAGCAAACATGAATAGATCACACTGAATGACCGCAGCCAACGACTGTCAAAACGATGGCAGCAAGCGCAAGTTCGCGCGGTCTATCGCTTCAACGGAAACTGAGCGGCAAATGCACAGCCCATACAAATGTCAGAGCCGTGTGGACATAAAAGACGGTGCGGGCGACCGCCGGGCAGAGAAGTTGTTGGCAGAGGAGAAGCTGCCCCCCCTCCCTCCCTCCCTCTTACCGTTTTAGGGGCGAAGCTCCTTATAGCGGCACCCGTTCGTCCCCGTCGTAGTAGGTAGCCACGTCTAGTTTTATGAATTGCTCAATAGATGGCGTTGTGTGTCCGTATATGTATGTATACCCATATATACATATATATGTATACGTATAGTATAACCGGAAGCTGACTTCCGCTTCCGGTTCCACTTCCGGTTCCCTTTCCACTTCCGGTTCCGCTTCCGGAAGCCAGCTTCCGGCTTCCGGAGAACGCTTCCGGCGTTTTATGAAAAAAAAATTCCGAAAGTTGTGTCCGTAGCGCGGAATCGAACCAGGCACCCCTCGCTTCCGAACGCGCGGCGCTAACCACTACGCCGCAAAGCGCACATAGACACACGCACCACGATGGCAATAAATACCCAACATTAACGAAAGGCCGCGTTTCTAGCGCGTTTCTAACGCGTTTGTGCTAGCGCGTTACGGCCCGTGTAAGAAGCTGGTGTAAGACGCTGTGGCCTCTCCGCCTTACCTTCAACGCGTTTCGAACGCGCTGCCCAAGGCGGTGGCAAGTCAAGTTCAAGTCGAGGAACGTTTATGAATACGGGGGGTATACTCTCTCAGCAGTCATGTGATGGCGTCGGCAAACGCGGTGCACGTTCCGGCATGTGTAAATGGCTGCGTAAGACGCTGTGGCCGCTCCCCCTTACTAGAGAGTACTGCACGTTTCTAACGCGTTTGTGCTAGCGTCCCTTAAGCGGGAGATCCGATGATTCCCTCCGGAGCTTCGCCCAGTCATCATCATTCACCCCGTGGATATGCTGTGATTTCTTGCTTTCGCGTGGGAGATTGAGTGGTAAGATACGCCTTTGGCGCCGGAGCACAGCGCCGCCCCGCCTCCCTCCCTCCCATACCCCAACGGCCTTTCGCGGGACGGTCGCGTTTGCTTTCCGCCGTGCGTTCGCCCTACGTGATAGCGCGCGTCCCCCGCGCGCTTTCGCTCGCGCATACGGCGCGCGGCGACGATTTTATCGCCCTTGGAATCTACACGGAACCTCACGGCGACGGCGACGCCGAGGGCAGAAATCCGGTTGAAGTGTCCATGTAATTGCTATCGCAATAAAAATCAGCAGTGGCTTAGCTCGGCTATGCCACGATATACGTAGCGTGAGCTAAGTCGGCCACATCGTTCAGAACCGGTAGACTTGGTGGCATGGGCGGGTAACGATATCCATTGGTAAGGCTATAGAGTGGAATCTTCTGCTGAACGAGAAAGTTCTTGCACGTTGTACAAACCCGCGCCAGGGTTTCACCCCACTCAGGCGGCGCCGCTAAACTCAACGTTTTACGCATGGCACTACTTACCGGCGTCAACTCTTTCATGTGCCACAGTCTTTCACACACGTCGCACACATATCCAAACGCATTGTTTACGAAGTCCGTCTCGAAGGTCCGAGTCGCACTGGTGCTTTCGCTAAGTTTCACCCCGTATAATCAGTCAATCGGCGAGTCTTGACGTCATCGACGGCGTCTTGTTGTTGCTGCTGCTTAGATGGTCGGGCACATCGCTGAGCCTCCTGGCGACGCCGCTTTGCTAGACGTTCCTCCCTTTGCTCTGGTGTCCCCGCAGCGCGTTTAGCCTTCTTGTGTTCGTTCTTCCTACGCGCAACCACTAATTACCAGGCAACTACTCAGGGATCGAATGAGTTAAGCTTCTCCGGTCTTCTGCGCCGCTGAGCAGCAATTTCGCTCTCCTTCTCCATGTCTATACCACACTGGCAAACGCCCAGCGCAAACGATCAAACGCCCAGCGTAAACACCGGGCAAACGACTGGAGCGCCAGCTGTGCACCGTGTGACGTCACTGCTCCTCGCGGATGCGCAGCCCGGTTCTCCAAGAGCCACGCGAAACTGCTCAACCTCGGCCAGTGTGTTCACGCTACAAAATAGCATCGCGCAGCATAGCGGATGCGAGGTGGAGAGGAGGAGTGCATATGTCGTAGTGGGACGCGAAGAGCTGCTGCCGCGTTATTAGCACGACGCTCTAACCGACTGAGCTAGCAGGCCAGACTAGCCTTCCATCCCGGCCTGATACGTGCCGCCACAGCCTGCCGGTTTTGCTTCGCCCAGCCATGGCGACTCCACCGTATCCTCCTTTCTCCCCCACTTACCCCTTCCCGTTGGCGCTGAGCCGTGCTCCCTCAAGGGCTGCAGAAGATAGCGTCAACATTTCCCTTTCCACATGAACCACTTACTACTGCTGCCGACGCCGGCCGCGCTCGCGCCTAACGAGCCCTGTGTCTGCAGCCGATGCCTCTGGCGGCGGTTCAGCAGATTTCGACCAAAGAACTGGACACTAGTTGCTTCCGAAAGACGGAAGCGAGAGCTAGGGAAGCTGAAACCAAACGTCGCAGAAGAGAACATCCCGAGTATAGATTCAGGGAAGCCGAGAGTTCGCGTAGGTCAAAGAAATGAAGATCCGGAGGCTTGTGAAGGTGGTCGGTTGAATTCATCGCGATACTACGTCGAACATGGTGAAGAAATCCTGAGTGCCCGGAAAATAAGCGTGTGGCTTTACACTACTTTACTAGGTTTTCCCCGCTCCGCTGGTCTCTGGTGTTTGTGGTAGCACAGCCACGCATAATTTCTTATCAGCTTTATTTCCCAGACGCTTCTGTGTTAGCTGTATGAAGCACATCGGTTGTGTCGTATGTGACGATCGTGTGTCCTTCGTATGTGTCGTTCGTGTTTGTGTGCGTTATATGGTATTTGTGCAAGCTTTTCTAGCGCGACATTTTTACTGAGGCTCATAACCTACATCTGTGTCCTCTTTACTGGTATCAATGATGCAGCGATCCAATACTGCGGAGACTGCAGAGAAGGCACTCGCGGCAGCCCAGAAGCTTAAAACGGTTTGCGTCATGTTTACCGTGGCGGCGTTCAACTCGAGTGGTGTCAGCAGCACAGGCACAGGGCCGGACAACCAGCCGGCGACAAAGGTCGTGGCGATTAACCAGTTGGAGGTGAGCGGCGAACACATTCACGCTGCCAATATTTGCTAAGCGTGGCACAAGGACGCTACTGAAAACGTTGGTTTCAAAGAAGGGCCTTGGGATTAATTACATTTGGACCATGAGCAGTCCATAGCGAAGTGGTATATACTAGTGTCCTTGTGTGAGAATTGAAGGTGTGCTGGTACTAAAACATTGTCTCGTTTTTTTGTTAACTCTTTTCCTATACCATGGGGAAAATGTGTTTTTTGTATGTTAGGGCAGATGTTTTTTCTGAAGGTACTACTGCACTTAATAATTAATGTAATACATAAACAGAAAGCAAAATGAATGCAATTTTCACGCATAAAAGCTTTATTAACCAGATGCATGTCCTAAAAGATATAAATTGTTAAAATCAAGATTGTGCGATAAAATTGACCAAAGTTTGTAAAGACACACTAAGGTAAAAAATGTTACAAAAATTCTGAGATATACCAAATGTATTCCTGTCTGTTGAGCACTATCCACCCCCCCCCCCCCCCCAAAAAAAAAGTCAAAATTGTTCATTGTACAGGTATTCCGCTACAAAAAACTGTCAGCCCTTCCACTGTGGTGGAGATGGAAGACCGGAAAAGCTGTACTATGGTGTGAATTATGTATTTCCAATTATGACTATTAAGATCTCATGGTGTAATTGGTTATTTGAACTATTAAAGAGTGAGAAATATATATGATCCGCTGGTTTTCATTTATTTAGTGACCACAGGGACCATGGCCTTATGGTCGCTACGGCACACCGCCATAGGGTGTACTGCAAAGGTTGGCACGTTTTTCATAATCATGTCACCAACGCCGCGCGGTTCGGTGCGAACGCGGGCAAAACGACACCGTCGTCGTCAACAGTTTTTTGAAATTGAATTTTATTTCTCGTTCATTCAAACGAGGGTAGGCTGAGACTAAAGGCATAAAGCCTGACAAAGGTCTCAGCCCCCACGAACGACAGGGTTGACAGCAGATCACACACATATGCACAATTTTGCGCGTTACAACAGCGTTGGTTACAGTGAAAGTTCATGGTTGCACTGTCCATGGTCATTAGACTCTTCAAATTTATATATATAAAAAAGTAAAAAAAAGTACACCAACAGCTAAGTACAACTAGGCATTTCAGATTCTAATGGTGCAGAAAATAAACGTCAGCGAATTTATAGAGTAATATAGAGTAACGACATGCGCAAGAAAAAAAACAAAAAAAAGAAACACATCCTGATTGTGTGCCAAAACGTAAAAAAATACAACATAAATAAAAGAAATGAAGTTGTGCGCGTTGCTTGTGTGACCGCAAACAACCGCTGTCAAAACGCTGGCTACGTGACGCAAGGGCTAAACGCCGTTGTCGACACTGTTAGGGGAGAGGCCGGCGAGAGCGCGGCAGAGGCCGGCAGGGCTGCGCCCATGCGCCGCAGTGGGAGAGCGGGCACGCACACGCACGGTCTAGGGTACCTCGATGCCCTCCTCGCCCACCGCTCCCCTTCCACTGGGAAGTCGCGTTTACCCTCCGGCGTGCGTTCGCTCCCCGTGAAAGCGTGCGTTCCTCGCTCTCGCGCGCTTTCACTCGCACATAAGTCGCGTTCGCTCCCCGTGAAAGCAGGCATCCCTCGCCCTTGCGCGCTGTCACTCGCACATACAGCATACGGAGAATGAGAGTTTTAGATGCGAGAGCATCATATGCACGGGCATAGCCTCCTATGCTCGGGGCAGTGTACGTGCTGTGGCGTCCGCACCCATACTGCGCATGCGCAACTCTCCCTCTCCCCCTCTCCGCCACAGTTGCGGCACAGCAAATCATTGCATATAATTCTCTCTCTCACTCTCTCTCTAAGGGTACGGCGGTAGGCGGCGCAAGTATCGCGGCGCAGTATAAAGCGCGCGTTTGCTGTGCTTCCGTCATTCTCTCTGAGCAACGATGTGCGAAACGCCATGAACAACGTCAACGTCGGCACTAGTTGCAGCGGCAGCGCCACCGCCGCGGAGCAGAGGAAGGCTCGGGAAGCCGAACGTAAACGTCAGCGTCGGCAAGCGGACCCCGAACTTCAGGCCAGGGAAGCCGAACGTAAACGTCAGCAGGAAACTTCTACGGAAGCAACACGGGCTCGGCACACCGAAGTGGAACGCCAGCGTTATCAAGCCGACCCCGAACTCCTGGCTCGGAAAGTCGAAGCGCAACGGCAGCGTCTAGCGGCAGCTCCCGATCCCGAAGCGACGAGGCAACGCGAGTCTGCGGCCAGAGCAGCAACACGTTCGAGGCCATTACAACGCCCGGGCTTCGACGGTGCTGACGCGCGGTTCAAGCGCGGCTTCCTCAATCGGAGCTTCGGGCACAGCTACAACGTGTGCGACCGGCTTTGGTTCGACAACAACCTTTGCGATGCATTTCCCAAGATCACAAGCAACCCACCCCCATCAGGGGAACATGCATGGACCTCGTCATCGCAAACTTCAAACTCGACCCTCTGCAGCAAGACCCATTGACGCTACACGTCACCGACCACAAAGCCATCGTCTTCAAGATACCGCGCGCACTGACGCTAGGAATCACGTACGATCTCTAAATAAAGACGCAACGACCCCGTACAAACTTCTCCTCTCTTCTCAATACATTCTCTCACTCTAACTTTCATTGGGTTGTGTTGCCAAGTGAAACGAAGCGGAAACTCGATGCGCACCCCCCGCGATGCTTTCGCATCCCACCATGGTTGCCCGTAGGGTCAGATGATGTGTTTTCTATTGCCGGACGCGACATCGAAGAGTGAGCCCTTAAAAGCTTCGCTGTAAAATTTAACTGCAAGCACTGCATTTGGGCGTGCCGGGCTGCGGCCGCCGATGTCCCTGGCTGGTTTGCGTCGTCGTCGCTTTCAGACTCAAAGTCCGACGAAAAGTCAGAGTCCTCTGACTCGCTGCTATTTGATGTATCGATAAGATCAGCCGCAGAGGCAGCGGAATCGCGATATCTGCGATCTCCCGAATCGCGCGCACCGTTTCTGGAGCCTGACATTTTGCGTTTTGCTTTGACGATCGCGAAACTTCGGAGCGCGTTTAAAAATCACCGCTTCGCGGGAAAAAAGCAAACTGCTTAGAAAAGAAAACTATAATTTCTCCCCTTTCTCGTTCGATGGCGCAGTGTATCCGTGAGCCGCGCGGAAGGTCTCGAAAGCGGTGCTTCAAACCATCGATAGCGGGCGGCCATTTTTAACAGCGGACCTGTCTAAGCCGGTCGTAATGGGTCTCTTCGCTTATCCGTCTCTGACAGTCCCGGACTGTCCGAAAGACTGGATACGCAACGCTCATTGGCTGAAAGCACTGTCTCGGGCAGTCCGGGACTATCAGGAACGGATAATCGAAGAGGCCCAGTGCCACCTGCCACTGCGTTGCCTAGCAACCACCTCGCGGAGCGTCGCTCGCTATGCTCGGGAGAGAGAAAGAGAAAATGACAGTGAGAGATAGTGCGCGCGTCGCGCGCTATGCTTGAGAGAGAGAAAGAGAAAATGAAAGCGGGAGAGAGAGAGAGAAGCAAATTGTAGCAGCTCCAACGAGACAACGCGCAGAGTAGCTGCCGACGCCATCCGCGCTTCTCCGTTTCCCCGCATTAGCGCCAAACGCTCGGGTGTCCGTGACTGCAGCAGGCACCTCTGGCGGCGGCTGGGCCGAGCTCCCACCAGCTGCGCGCTACTGCGCATGCGCTGTGACGTCATCCCGGCGTGACGTCCGCTGCGCGCCGCCCGTGCACTGTGCCTAGCTTTCGCCCCACTTCATCTACGTGTGCTCGGACTTTAAGTGTTCGCGAAGCGTTCCCGGATGCCACAAACCACGAGGAAATGCTTGTACACTTCGTATATCTTAGCATCACTTGGCATTACTTTGTATAACTTAGCATCACTTCGTATAGCCAGGGCCCGCTAGGAACCGATCAGCTCCGCTTTGCCGTTAGCATTGCGCCACTAGAGCAAGCTACCCCGATTTTTTTCGTTCTCCTTTGACGATCATAAAACTTCGGAGCGTGTCTAAAAATCACCGCCTCGCGGGAAAAAAGTGAACTGGTGAGAAAACTTATGTATAGTTCCGTTTCACGTCGGATAGCGCAGCATGTCCGTAAGCGGCGCGGAAGGTCACGAAAACGGCGTTTCAAACCATCGATAGAGGGCTAACCATGCCCAATGGGCGCGGTACGGAAAGAGTTGATGCGTTGGCCTTTTTAGGGTGCTTCATGCATTTTGCCGGGGCTGTCTATTTATGTGTTGATGTATATATCTACGTATGTTTGTATCTAACCGTTTTCTCGCCTACCTAGGTCAACACGTTTCGTTCTAATTTAAGATAACGGCGACGATTGCTAAGAGGTGCGTACCCTCTGTGTGTTTTATTTCGCTAATTTATAGCGTGGTGATGACTGGATGCTGGCAATTTATGCGTCCGCTTTTCGTTCTATGGATTCTTTTTTCGGCCACAGCCTTAACCTGCGTACTCAGTGAGTTCTTATAATGAGCTTTGCCGATCTTGGTGCATGTTATGCGGAGCTTCAAGCAATCGAGCTATGTAGAGAACGCTGTTTAGAACATGCGAGCTGCTCGGTGCCGTGCGATCTTGTCGTCAGCAATGCCAGGTGTCTGCAGTAACACCCACTTGTTCTTCCCTTCCCCGACATCATTGTGTTCAAGAGATTCCCTTGAACAATTGTTAAAATGCATGCAAAACTTCCGGAAATAACTCAATAGCAGTTCCCAGACCATTCGACCGAGATAGCACTCGGACGTTATGTTTTTTTGTTTTTTTTTGGTATTCAACAATCAGCACAGGTAAATCGTTTCTCGCTCATACGCTTCAGAACATGAACACAGGCAAGTCTCTATACCGAGGTTTCCAGACCTGTGTACTCCGCAGGTAAGCAAGCTCCACGTCCCAAATGTATGACTGGGAACCCTGCATCTCTGCATTTGCCTTGCCAAATTGGCCACAATAAACACATAATAAAAACTCACGGGACTTTGTTGTAAACCTTGTATGGACTATACAGTCCACATAAGGCGGACCAAAATGCCTACAATGTATTTTCGGATTACTGCGGCATAATTTACCTGCCGAGGAGGCAATCATTTGCTAGAAAGAAACCAAGTAATCAATTCACTAAGTAAACCAATCATATCAATTAGTTTGTTGATTAGAAGCTTTGGGACACAGGTTTATATTGAAAAGTTGATGGGAATGGCCTTAAAAGTCGTTTCCTGTTTTTCTGTTTTATAATGGGCATGACCGAAAGAAGCCGTGAAATTATTCGTTCAATTTACCACACACACGCATGTATGATCACGAAGCGCGGCTTGCGATCCAACCCTCCTGTAACGTAGAATGAGGAGCAAAATGAAGCTTCGCAATAGCATGCGTTAAAGGGACGCGAAAGCAGTTTTCAACCAACTTCGTTTCAGCAGAACGATTGCAGCGTGGCTCTCAGCCAGCAAGCGAGGGTGGATGCACGCATGCGCCTAACGGTCAGCTGCGAGCGCGTGATCCGTTAACTTGCACTGAACACGTATACTACTTTTTGTTATGTAGCACCCACTCCGTAACGCTCTGTTTGTAAGCCCCAAACGAAGTACTCCCATAGATAAGGTCTTCAATGTTTGTTAATGTTAAGAAAATGAATATGTTGAAATTCAAACGTTTAGGCTCCATAGTTCGTTCTAATCTGTGGTGTTTTTCGAGGGACATGCTGTCACCTTCTACTTGGTTGGGAGCCGGAGAGTTGCGTACATGCACTACTCTCGATGGAGGAGAGATGACTGGCAGCACAGCAAACAAGGATTTAATATATACAGGGACGGCATAGGCACAAGGCACACAAAACTAGAACCATAATTCACCAAAAAATGTTCACTCGAAGTTAACCACAAAGTTTAGGCTAAACACAAAACTACCGGCAAATATTCTATTTCGGTTTCGGAGCCTAGCTCCGCCTTAAAGTCTCTCGGTCAGTCCTAGCACTGACTCGTCAAAGTCTGGCCACCCTGGCCCCGGCCTAACTGCGTCGCAATATGGAAGTGCGGGTTCTTACGGACCGTCGGTTTGAAGTTATTGTTGGGTCCACATCGGGCTCGTCCGAAGCGTTGCGGGTGCCGTAAGTGCCGACGCCTCGCGGTTCCGTTGACCTGACCGAATGCGTGGCTGGTGCCCCGGTGGCCGCCGCTGACGTGTCACTTGCCGGGTTAGGCTTCGCGAAGCGTTCTTCGCCCTACGTCGATCGGCATGGTGACCCGGTAGCACTGTGATTATCGGTTGAACGGGCTTGGCCGAGGAAGAGGGATTCTCGAGAAGAAGACCGGAACCACCGTGAATAGCAGCAGCCGGTCCCAGGAGCTTCGCCCGGACGCCTCCGACGACTACAGCTACACCTGGGCCTTGCCAGCTTCACGAGCTTCGTGGCCGGGTCCTCCGCTCTTCCAACGTCAGAGCATGGCTGACGAGGCGACCTTCCAGCTCAAGAGCCGCGTCCATATTGCTTCGATGCTTCTCCCTCGCGGATTACATCTCGCCTCGCATGCCTCGAGCGCTCGCGCCGTTCGGAACGCTCTACGATCTTCGTCGTCCTCTTTTCTCGCCACGGGCGACCTCTTACATGTGACTCATGCCTCAACTCATAATTGGTGTGGCAGTGCTGTCAGAATATGGTATGTTGGCGACAGCTCTTATTGCCCTCTTAGGAAGGATAAATAGTCAATTGAGGTATGTATAACACATATGAGCCCAGGCCAACAAACAGTAATGCAAAGCAAACTAAATGTGAATAAAGTTGCCTCTTTAGTCATAGTGGACAGGAGGCACTTAAAGTTTTTTATTATTACGGCAGATTAAGAAATTTTGGAGCGGACATTTATAACGTGTTCTGCCTGTGAAAGTTGTTCATGGATAGTGACACCAAGGAATTTGGCCAATGACACACGTTGAAATACGTTGCCCGAAAATTTGACATCGAGATTATCGCTAATGTGCTTGTGTTTATTTTTAGGCAAGAAGAACATATACTTTGCCTTCTTAACATTTAGTTGCAGCCTATTCACACTGAGCGACATTTCCAATTCATTAAACCATGGATTTGCATTTTTGGTTTAAGATTCGCACTGTGCCCGCTAAAAATACGTTGGCGTCGTATGCGTTTAATGCCTATTTGGGCGTATTCGGAATGTTACTTATATTGTTGACGTACAAAAAAAAACAACGTGGGTCCCAAGATTGAGCCCTACAGTACACCAATGTCGATAGATTTGAAACGTGAAGAAAAAAGTTGCAGTTTCGCCCGACAGGCGAAACATCAATTGCGATTGCAAAGAGTAGACAGATATACGCAGTAAGGATAGTAGATTTAGCGGCCCTATAAACTTGGGCGAACTGAATGAACAAGGATGTCAACGTACACAAACATGAACAGATCACACTCGATGACCGCATACACTCGCGTTCAAAACGCTGGCGTGAGCAAGAGCAGCTGCAACAGCGAGCGAAGTTAAAGCCCCTTTTTCCAGAAGCTTTAAGCGAAGTGACCTTAGTGCAGGGGCGCGATTGGAGATCTTTGTTCGAAACGAGTTCTGTTCAGCTGCTGTGACGTCATAAAGTGGCAGCGTGCAATTTTTTTAGAACGGGAGGGAGAGGGAAGCCAATAGGCAAGCGGTGAACCATTCTGTAGCCGACACGCTCCTGTCAATCAGGAGCGTGTCATTTTGACGTCACCAAAAACTCGCCGCTTGCCGATTGGCTGCTCTCTCCCTCCCGTTGGCACAAATTTTGCATAGTGCCACTTTGTGACTTTGCAGCAACTGAAAAGGACGCGAAACGAACAAAGATCTCCGATCGCGCCCCAGTCTGTCGCTTGAACGGAAGCTCTAAAGAATCTCTATTCTTACTTTGAAAAAAAAAGAAACACTGTTATCTGAGTTTCTGAAGGAGAGAAGTGCAGCCCACATCATGCACTTTTGTCTTGATCTGCGTAAGCATATTGATGCCTATGTTGCAAGCACTACTTAATGATTTTTCGTACATATCTCCTGCCTGCTATCCTTCGAACAATTACGTTCGGGACTGAATGCGACTGCTGTGCGTTCTCCTTTATTATCATATTTACTTCACTCAATGCAGGTGTGTCCGCTTACGGGTCTTATATTCGACAGACCTTCCATGACGCTCTACCGAAAGGGCGTTTACATGATAAGCCAGGACAACGAGACAACCATCGCTAAAAAGGTTAGCCGCCATAAGACATGCTCTTATGTGTCAAGCTTCAATACTACATCGTGATATATTCGAAAGCCACCTTCTTGTTTGAATTAGGACGACATAAATATCGAAAGAACCGTAATTTGAAATATAGAAAGTTATTATATCCATTATAACAGAGAGCACGCGATTTTGCATACCCAAGCATAAAATTTAGTGAAGACTTTTTAATCATGCTGTCAATATGAATGCATTAAATTTCGCCGCAATTTTGAACTCAAGTTTTAACATTTAGATACGGAGAGATAAAAGTCAGAGCCCTTCCGCCCTGTGAAGAGGCAAGTCCAGCGAAGCTGACGCTCTGCTGGGATTTAGTAAGTTGGTGTTTAGCTATATTTAGGATTTGCTGTGTTGAATTTTGCTAGAAAATGGTAAACCGATCCCTTCGCTAAGTACTCTGGAAAGAGGCTTCGGTGCCGGCTCCGAGTAGCACAATAGTGTCACGTAGTAGTGACGCTGAAGTAAACAGTCGTAAAACTGTGTATGACGAAACTGATTCTTTATTGGGCGAACCTGTGCCCACAAAAGCAAGCTACACTCAAAGCACAACGAAAGCGGCGAACACAGTCGGCGGTCGTCGAAAATCTGATCAGCGGCGAAACGCGTCGGCTTTTAAACCTGAGTCATCGAAGGTTCCATATTAATCCCTGATGCCCGCGTGTCTTCCAGAAAGTTCTAGACAATTCGCGTCGGTCATACAATCAGATAACTTAAGCGTCTGTGAAAACAGGCAACGGAAAGAAGCATCGATAACGTTCTAGAAACCTCCGACACAGGCGCTTCCTGCGCCGAGCGATAACGTTTAACATTTGTTAGCCGGTGGAAAGCGGCCACCGGCGAAAGATAAACATGTATACGTGTCAATACCCTCCCCTTAAAAAGCATCGTCCCGATGCTACAAACAAATGTGAAAGCGAAAAAAAGCACGCGTAATAAAGAAAAAAAAGATAAAGTAACAAAGTACCTAAGTTCGTCCGTGGGCGTAGAAAGGCTCAAGACGCACCACGTGGATGACTTCGGGTCGCGCGCGGCGCCGCTGTGATTGCAAAATGCCGTCTGGCACGACCTCATAGTCCAGTGCGCCAATCCGTCGGATAATCTTGTAGGGTCCGAAATAGCGTCGTAGCAGTTTCTCGCTAAGTCCTCGCCTGCGTATCGGAGTCCAGACCCAAACACGGTCTCCGGGCTGGTACTCGACGTAGCGTCGTCGAAGATTGTAGTGTCGGCTGTCGGTTCTCTGCTGGTTCTTGATGCGCAGGCGGCCGAGCTGTCGACCTTCTTCGGCACGCTGCAAATAGGTGGCAACGTCGATATTTTCTTCGTCGGAGACATCCGGTAGCATGGCGTCAAGCGTAGTTGACGGTTTCCTTCCGTAGACCAGGTTGAACGGCGCCATGTGCGTCGTTTCTTGCATGGCCGTGTTGTATGCGAAGGTCACGTACGGAAGGATGGCATCCCACGTCTTGTGTTCGACGTCGACGTACATTGCCAGCATGTCGGCGATGGTCTTATTTAGGCGCTCGGTGAGGCCATTCGTCTGCGGGTGGTAGGCGGTGGTCCGGCGATGGCTTGTCTGGCTGTAGCGCAGGATGGCTTGAGTTAGTTCAGCCGTGAAGGCCGTACCTCTGTCGGTGATGAGGACTTCTGGGGCACCGTGACACAGGAGGATGTTCTAAACGAAGAATCGGGCTACCTCGGCAGCACTGCCTTTGGGCAAGGCTTTTGTTTCGGCGTAGCGGGTGAGGTAGTCCGTAGCTACGACGATCCATTTATTCCCGGACGTCGACGTCGGAAAAGGCCCCAGTAAGTCCATCCCCATCTGCTGGAACGGTCGGCGAGGTGGTTCGATCGGCTGTAGAAGTCCGGCTGGCCTTGTCGGCGGTGTTTTGCGTCGCTGACAGTCTCGGCATGTCCTTATGTAATGGGCGACGTCGGCAGAGAGGCGAGGCCAGTAGTATTTTTCTTGTATCCTCGCGAGCGTGCGGGAAAAACCGAGGTGTCCAGCCGTTGGGTCGCCATGTAGAGCTTACAGAACCTCTGGACGCAATGCTGAGGGTACCACGAGGAGGTAGTTGACTCGGAGAGCCGAGTTCTTCTTTAGAAGAATGTCGTTTTGCAAGAAAACCGACGTCAACCCTCGCCTGAACACCTTCGGCACAATGACGGTCTTGCCTTCCAGGTAGTCTACAAGGCTCCTTAGTTCCGGGTCGGCTCGCTGTTCGGCGAATTCGTCGGCACTGATGGGTCCCAAGAAAGTGTCGTCATCCTGGTCGTCCTGTGGCGGCGGTTCGACGGAGGCGCGTCACAAGCAGTCGGCGTCAGAGTGCTTTCGCCCGGACTTGTAAACAACGGTGATGTCGAATGCTTGAAGTCTCAGACTCCATCGTGCGAGGCGACCTGAAGGATCCTTCAAGTTACCTAGCCAACACAAGGCGTGGTGGTCGCTCACAACTTTAAAGGGCCTGCCATAGAGGTAGGGGCGAAACTGTGATGTAGCCCAGATGATGGCGAGGCACTCCTTTTCTGTTGTGGAATAATTTGCTTCCGCCTTCGATAGCGACCGGCCAGCGTAACTTATAACCCTTTCTAGTCCGTCAGTCCTCTGCACAAGAACGGCGCCGAGTCCTACGCTGCTTGCGTCGGTGTGGACTTAGGTATCGGCGTTTTCGTCTAAATGCGCAAGTATTGGCGGCGATTGCAGGCGTCGCTTCAGTTCTTCAAATGCTTCGACTTGCGGCGTCTCCCACTTGAACTCGACGTCGGCCTTCGTGAGATACGTCAGTGGCTCAGCGATCCGTGAAAAATTCTTGACGAAGCGCCTGTAATAGGCGCACAGTCCAAGAAATCTACGCACTGCCTTCTTGTCAGCGGGCGGAGGAAAGTTGGAGATGGCCGCAGTTTTCTGAGGGTCGGGGCGCACTCCAGACTTGTTGATGACGTGGCCCAAAAACAAGAGCTCCTCATATGCGAAGCGGCTCTTTTCTGGCTTTAACGTGAGTCCGGAGGTTTTGATTGCTTGAAGAACTGTTTCAAGGCGCCGCATGTGTTCTTCGAAGTTTGAGGCAAACACAACGACGTCGTCCAAACAGACGAGGCAAGTCTGCCACTTCAAGCCTGCCAGTACTGTGTCCATGACGCGTTGGAAAGTCGCAGGTGCCGAGCAAACACCAAACGGCATGACCTTGAACTCGAACAGTCCGTCTGGTGTTATAAAGGCAGTCTTCTCCCGGTCCCTCTCCTCGACTTCGATTTGCCAGTAGCCGGTTTTGAGGTCCATCTACGAAAAATACTTTGCGTTGTAGAGTCGATCCAAGGCGTCGTCAATCCTTTGGAGGGGGTATACGTCCTTCTTCGTGATCTTGTTGAGGCGACGATAATCGACGCAGAAACGTAGGGTTCCATCCTTCTTCTTCACTAACACCACGGGGGACGCCCACGGACTCTTGGACAGCTGGATGATGTCGTCGCGTAGCATTTCGTCGACTTGTTGCCTTATGGCCTCGTGTTCGCGCGCCGAAACTCGGTACGGGCTCTGACGGAGTGGGCGGACATTTTCGTCGGTTATGATGCGGTGCTTGGCGACAGAGGTTTGTCCAACTTTTGACGACGACGAGAAGCAGTCCTTGTATTGCAGGAGCAGAGCTTTTAGTTGTTCTTTCTTATGCCTGGGAAGGTTCTGATTGACGTCGAAAGTTGGTTCAGGTCTTATAGTCGTCGTTGCAGGTGCACTGGAATCCGTGAAGGCGAAAGCACTGCTGGCTTGTACTATTTCATCGATGTAGGCGACCGTGGTGCCTTTGTTAATGTGCTTGTATTCGGGGCTGAAGTTCCCTACACGCAGCTCAGCTATGCCTCTAGCGGCGCAAATTTCACGGTCGAGCAGTAAGTGATGATCACCCTCGATGACGCCCTCCATGTCTGCAGGCACTTTGGTACCGACGGAAATCATTACGCTGGAGCGACGCGGAACGGTGACTTGTTCTTCAAGCACATTCAAGGCATGATAACTTATGCTTGTAGCCGGTGGTATCGCGTTGTGCGTTGAAATCGTTATCGACTTGGACCTTAAGTCGATGACTGCACCCTGTTGATTTAGAAAGTCCATGCCTAGGATGACATCCCTGGAGCAGTACTGCAGGATTACGAAGCTCGCCGGGTAAGTACGGTTGTTTACCATGACTCGCGCTGTGCAGATTCCAGCCGGCGATATTAGGTGGCCTCCCGCTGTCCGGATATCGGGTCCTTGCCAGGCCGTTTTCACCTTCCTCAACTTGGCGGCAAACGGGCCAACACCTCACCATTGGATGGGCTACACTTGCGGACGTCTTTGCCGCGCGGCAATCAAGTGATCAGGCATGACACCGGGTTATTTAGTGTTCCATTTTGTTAAACTGCGCGAAACGAGGTAAAGGACGGCAGAAATGTGAGACAGCACATTTCTTAAGTCGTCTCACCGTTTTTGCCGCCTTTGCTTTGCTTCGCGCTGCTTATCAAAAATCAAGTGATAGACTCGCTTTCTGTTGCAATCACTGTGGTTGTGATCAGCGATGCTGAGAGAGGGCGGCAGCTCCTCCTGGCTTGAGTGAGCCCGCAGCTTCTCATCGGTGTCCCCGATCGTTCGAGAGCGGCATGCTGCAAAAAAATTTGGAGGACATTTAAGCTTCGCCTTTAATAGTGGAACGCGATAGCATTCAAAGATCCCTGAATGATTGTCAGGCTTCCCGGCAACTGCAGCTTTCCTTTTCTCCACCCTCAACTCTGTGCGCCGCTACCGTTTTACGCTGCCCAGGAAGCGAGCGCCATTTGGATGGTGTTTTCGCGAATAACCTACCCGGGCGCACCGCTGTTGGTATGGTAGAAATGCTGGAAAAGGGGCTTGTGTCTGAGTTTCCTCGTAACAGAATTGTTTTCTCGTACATTTAAATTACAATCCGATGCTATCATGTCTGTAGGTTGTAGCTAAGTCGTACTTCATGATGTTTTCTGACGGATTTTACTTTGAGAAATTCAGTTTTGTGCACTGACGCCTCTGCGCCACATGGAAGGCCTACGTGGTCGAGGTGGCTCGGGATGACCCACTCACTTCACGGCACAAAAAAAAAAAAACTTGGGCAGCTTGCACTAGTGATGCAAGGCTGGAGTTAACAGCGCAGCTGGTGATCGACCTAGCTTTTCTTCCAGGTTTTACTAGGCTTGGCTAAGTTTTGCTAGGAAATGCTAAGTGCTGCTAGTCACGGTATTCCGAATCGGCTCGTCGAATCTCAACGACATGGCCCATAGGAGCGCGCGAGACCTAACCCTCCGCAGCGCCGCCCTCACGGGTCCGGACCATCTACGAGAGATAAGGGACGCCCCACTCACATATAAAGAGCTCACTAAACACTTCTACCTCAGCCGAAGGGAATTTGTCACACCACCACCCACACTCAAGAGACCACAAGCGCTCACTTTGAGACTACTTCAAACCAATACATACCCCACACCCAAATGCCTACACTACTACATGGCGGAACCAATCCCCTATACACAGTGCGCGAACTGTAATGAATGTCTTAACCTCAAACATATGCTCTAGCCTTGCGACCGAACCACCAATGCCGGTTACACCCAGGACCTGGCCAGGTTCGAGGCTGCTATTCGCAGTCCGCATCTGGTTGAACAGCTTTGGGCAGTCCAGCAAGCCCACGACGCGGCCGCGAAGCTCCGTCTTCCGGTCCCGACGTGGAATACACCTTCCTATGGGTCACCCCATAGCCTTGCAGGACCCAATGAAGTTTTACATCCATGTATCACCGCCGACGAATAGATTCTCACTCGACCGCGCGACGCGCTTCGAGATGAGCGGATTCTTCTTCGGGTGTCCGGATCTTCTTTGGTCGTCCCATTTCAAGGGTACATGTACTCGCCATAGAGCCAACGAGAGCTGCCGCTGTCGCGGCGGCTCCGAGCTTTGTCTCACCGGTCACGTCACGGCCAAGCTGCGCCTCCACACTTGCCGGGGCGTGGCTGGTCGAAACCTGCCGAGCCGAGGCCAGAGGCGCCTGCTGCAGTCACGGGCACCGCGCGCGTTCGGCGCGGGCGCGGGGAAACGCGAATGGCGGCGGGAGCAGCTCTGCGTGTTGCCTCGTTGGTGCTGCTACAATTTTGCTCTCTCTCTCGCTCTCATTTTATCTATCTCCTGAGCATAGAGCGCCCCGCGCGCTGGCTCTCCTTCCCTCTCCTTAACGTCCCATGTCAAGGCAACATATACACGGCACGGAGAGGAGGCGAAGCACACGCCGCTCCGCGAGGAGGTTGCTAGGCAACCCAGTTCGCTCATCGCTCGGTGAGGGGTTTTTGGATTCAGCAGACACAATAGACGAGAAAACGATCACCAGAAGGCGCTAGTGCGCCTCCTGACAGCGCCCCCAATGTGGAAATGTCAAGCAGCGCGGTCGCGCCGTGGTGAAGTCTCCGCTTTGTTTACATTGTTTCGCCCGTGCTTTCCTGCGCTGCTCGTGCTCACAGCGCTCCGTTTTCTACGGTGGCAGATCGCGTGCTTGCAGAACAGCGATGCAAAGGTTGCAATGCGGTTTCAAGAAGGCAGCCGACGCCCACAGCTTTTTTCGTGGCGGCAACCTCAAGGAAGGGTAGCGTCTGCTTCCACACATGTATGGCGTTGAACAAATTGTGGGCGGTGATGTGACAGTGAAAGCCAAGTACGTGTCGGAGGTGTCCAACAAGATTGTATACGACATCGAGTTAGAGGTACACACCGAGTTAGCAATTTAGTCACTTTTATTTCTTTATGGTGCAGTCACAAAGCGGTCATGCATGCTTGCAGAGATATGCAAAGACGGTGACGATTGCGGTTTGTTTCGTTGGTCGCTGGCGCGCACACATGGCTGCTCTCATTTTGGCTCCCAGGGAGTGGCATCCGCACTGTCAGCTGAAAAAGAACACATGCATTAGGCACCAATAAGCCAATAAAATTAATTTACGGTGTAAGTACTACATGCTATGAGCATAATGCCTTATATCATGCTGTATAAGCATTTAATGTATATCATACCTTATTCAATGCAGCTGTTAGAATCATGGCAACTCATTGCATTAGTGAGCAAGGTATCTTTTCACTGCTCATGACAAATCGCTCGTACAAACTGCTCCGCGAAATGAAGCCATATCACGGTAACTGGCTATTACCTTGGGACCATAGCACAAGCGCAAGAATTAGCGATACATGCCTCATTAAAGCAAAATCTACTTTCTCGTCGGGCGAATGCCCCGCCGCAGCTGAAATAAGCTCACACCGAAGGCCGGCTACAACACGAAACGAAGATTCTTGGCGGGGAGAGTGAAGCAGGAAGAATGTGCAAGGTGGCAGTTACTTTAAAGCATGCTTGGATATTGTGAATCTAGAAAGCATGGCCAAGCAACGAACATAATGCGCATGTCCCGGGAAGCTGCTTTCCGATCTGCCGCTTACCGACGCACGCGTTCACCGCGGCTTGCATTAAATACGGATTGCCGCTACACAAAAGACAAGTAGCACGCGGAACCTTTTGTTGCCTGCACAATTAGCAATTTAAGTTGCAGCGTTTGGAAAAGGGATATAATTCTCTTGAGCTCGTCCTTTCCGATCGCGAGTGAACGAAAAGTACAATCAAATAAATTCGGGGTTTTACGTGCCAAAACCACGATATCATTATGGGGCACGCTGCAATGGAGGGTCTCGGGAATAATTTTGGCCACCGGGGGTTCTTTAACGTGCACAAAAATCTAAGTACACGGTAACAAGTGTGCTCTTGCATTTCGCCCCCATCGAAATGCGGCCGACGTGGCCGGGAATCGAGCTCGCGTCGTCGAGCTCAGCGGCGCAACACGTATGCATTTACCGCTAAGCTAACACGGCGGATGTCACTATAGGATTCAAGTACGCGACAGGTCTAAACAAACGCCCATGCGCTAAATACAGGAATATTACTATTGCGTTTTTATTGCGATAGCAATTATATGGACACTCCAAAGCGGATTTCTGCCGTCGTCGTCGCCGTTGCCGTCGCCGTCGCCGTGAGGTTCCGTATGACGTCAACGGCGATGAAATCATTGCCCCGCTCCGGACGCTGTATGTGCGAGTGAAAGGGCGCGAGGAATGTGCGCTTTCACGGGGAGCGAACGCACGTCGGAAAGCCAACGCGCGTTATGCGCCGTGCTCCCTGAAGGGCTGCAGAATTATTTTTCCTCCTTTACATTCACCATATATAGAGAGCAAACGCGCCTTCTTCTATCGAGCGAAAGGCCGGGGGTGGGGGGCGGGAGGGAGGGAGAGAGGGGAGGTGAGGTTTAGTTGCGGCACCAAATGCGTATTTATATAAACATGTTGCGAGGCGAAAAGGTGAGTAAGATTTCCGACGCTGCTCGACGAGCGTCCCTTTCTGATCTCGTCGAAAACCTCCGAGCCGCCCCCAGAGGCACCGGCAACAGTCACCAACGCCGCGCGCGTTCGGTGCGAACGCGGGCAAAACACCGACAGCGTCGACAACAGTTCTGTGCGTTGCTGCTGCATATCCAAGTTTATAGAGCTGATAAAACCACTATCCTTACTCCGTATAGCTTTCTACTAATTTCCTATCGCAATTGATGCTTCGCCTTTCGGGCGAAACTGCGATATTTTTTTAACGAGTGGTCGTTATATTGGCATTATATTGCGAAAGTACGTGACTTACTTGACTCGGTACACTGCAGTTATCCACGCTTGTCGTCTGTCCTCCTCGTACCACCTCCCCGGAATTCTGTAGGACTTCACGGGCGGCTTTCGACCTTTCCAGGCTGTTGTGGTAATCAACAACACAGCAGTATTGCGTGCCACCTTTCCTGGTTGATGTGGTCGTGCTCGCGGTCGCGAAAAGAACGCGCACGATTGCTCGCGCCGTAGAGAACACGGGCGCGCGCTGGCCCAGCGACGACCTTCGACACTTCCATCCTTCCGCCAGGGGAGTATTCGGCGCTGGTGCCGCGCGGGCAAACTTGAGGTTGCCTCGTCTGTACGCCCGGCTTAAAACGCTCCGCTGTTAAAGATGTTGCCGGTCGCCTGTTTTCGCGACGCACTTTTTCAGCATGCGGCATGTTGCGCACGCTTTAGAGCGCAGCTCCTAGGCGCCCATTCCTGAGTTGAGCGTCGGCGCGCCTGAGTGTCCGTCAGCGTGCCTCGGCATCACCGAGGGCAGCGAAGGATTGAAGAGCGACCGCGGAACGAAGCAGGGGATGAAAGACGGCAATAGTGAAGTAAGCGTGAGAAGTAAACCGGAGGAGGAGAGTATGGCGAAACGGTGAGGAGGAAAGCGGAGTGCAGCACGAGATGTGCTCTACGGCGGCGAACAGGCATGCGGCGAGTGCCTACACCGATACCATATTTGGAAACAAAGCGCTTGCGTGGGCTTCAGCTAATTCACCTGCGCCGCCACCGCTAGAGAATGCGCTCCACGCGAGCCAAGCGTTCCCGTGTTCGCGTTTTATTTCTGAACAATGAGCCACGCAACTGGTGGAAATGCTTCGTCTGCCGCTGCTGCTAAAGGAGCTGCCGAAGTAGAGGCTCAGCGCCGCCTAGAGGACCCTGTCGTTCAGAATCAAATTATTTATCACAATACATCGCCAAGACAAAATACCCAAACTGCGCTCAAAATTCGTTACAGGGAGTTTCGTAATCGTCGACGAATATTTTATTGCGATAGCAATTATATGGACACTCCAAAGCAGATTTCTGCCGTCGGCGTCGCCGTCGTCGTTGCCGTCGCCGTGAGGTTCCGTATGACGTCAAAGGCGATGAAATTATCGCCGCGCGCCGAACGCTGTATGTGCGAGTGAAAGAGCGCGAGGGACGCGCGCTTTCACGGGGAGTGAACGCACGGCGGAGAACAAACGCGCGTTCTGCACCGTGCTCCCTTAAGGGCTGCAGAATTAAGCGTCTCTTTCCTCCATTACAATCACCATATATGTAGAGCAAACGCGACTTCTTCAGACACGCGAAAGGCCGTGGGGAGTGGGGGGGGGGGGTGCAGGGAAGGGAGGCGACGTTTAGCTGCGGCACAAAGTGCCTATTTATATAAAAACGTTGTGAGGCGAGAAGGTGGTAAAGACTTCCGACGCTGCTCGACGACTGTCCCGTTCTGATCTCGTCGAAAACCTCCGAGCCGGCTCCAGAGGCTCCGGCAACAGTCACCAACGCCACGCGCGTTTTGTGCGAACGCGGGCAAAACGCCGACGGCGTCGACAACAGTTTTGTGTGTTGCCGGTGCTGCTGCATGTCCAAGTTTGTCACCAAGGTAGGCCTCACCTGCTCACCGGAAAAATCTGAACTTTTGTTGATCCCGCCAAAGGGTACAACGTATCATACTCCTATTAGAATCTACCTACAGGATAGGGTGGTCCCACAGGACCACACCATTCGAATCCTTGGCCTCTACCTGCAACAAGATGGGAGAAATACCGAAACCATCAAACGCCTAAAGAGCACGCTAGCAGCTACCACGCAGCTAATACGCAGAGTAACAAATAAAGCTCACGGCCTGCGGGAAGAAGATACTCTGCGAGTAGTACAAGCGTATACCATGAGTAGAGTACTGTACTCCACCCCCTACCTCAACCACAATATAACCGAAACCCAAACAATAAATTCTATAATCAGACAAGCTACCAAGGCTGCGCTCCGCCTGCCCAAAAGCACCAGTAACGAACGACTGGCGGAGTTAGGCATGCATAACACCATACAAGAACTAACCGAAGCACACCTACAGGCACAATATCTCCGACTAGCCAGTACCTCTACCGGGAGGCATATACTTTCAAAACTCGAAATTCGCATCCCTGCTAATCATGACTCCCTAAAAGCCCTTCCTACAGAAATTCGTCAAACGCTACGCATTCGACCGCTCCCTCGTAACATGCACCCCGACCAAAACCGCGAGCGGCGGAAAGCCAGAGCAGCAGCCCTTCATAAACGGTACGGCGATGAACAGAACGCAATATGGGTAGATGCTGCTTGCGATCAGCACGGAGCCACAGCGGTTGCTTACACACTGAACACACCTCCATTAATAAAGGAACTACCCCAGGGAACGGACCCAGAGGAAGCGGAAGAGATCGCTATAGCGCTAGCGCTCGGCAGCTCCAGTGCTACCTACATCCTGAGTGACTCTAAAACTGCACTGCTAAATTATGCTAGGGGCCGAGTTCGCCCTGCCACCTTCCACATACTGACCCAGAACCCCCCCTTCTCCCGCAGCGCTGAGCTCATCTGGGTGCCCGCGCACACGGGAAACCCCGGCAATGAGGCCGCCGATTCTTTAGCCCGAGGGTCGAGAAACCGGGCACAGGCGGACCTCATGGGGGGTTTCTCGAGGGAGCGTGCGTGTACCTTCGCTGAGCTCATCGCGAATGCTCGCGCCGAGAGGCAAATATACCCACCGCCCCACTCTTCCCTCACTACCAGGGAGCAACACATGTGGCGCCGTCTGCAAACGCGCACCCTACCTACCCCATCCCTCCTCTCCCACTACAGACACATCCCACCTTCCTGCCCTCTGTGCAATGCGCCGAAAGCAAACCTCACCCACATACTACTGGCTTGTCCGGCTTCTCCTCCCCCTGGCGGCCCGACACCACTCCAAACCTGGGAGGACTGGGAGACCTCACTGCGCTCCACGGACCCGGCAAGGCAGAAGATCGCCGCCATCCGGGCTGCTAGCGTCATGGACATGTTAAATATGAACGTTTGAGTGCGGTGGGGTCGTGCGGGGACCCAGGGGACCTGGGAGGTCCCGAATGCCCTGTCAGAATAAAGTTTTTTCCTCCTCCTCCTCCTCCTCCTCCTCCTCCTCCTCCTCCAAGTTTGTACAGCTGATAAAAACTAATATCCTTACTCCGTATAGCTCTCTACAAATTTGCTATCGCAATTGATGCTTCGCCGTTCGGGTGGAACTGCGACAACTTTTTTTTAACAGCGGAGGTGTTTGAGCCAGAAGTTGACCCGTTTAGCGTAGACCAGAAACTGCGCCTGGCGATGACGTCACCGCGCGTTGCCTAGGAACCACTTGGCACAGCTGTGCCTCGATTCGCCGATGCTCCGCACCGCCACGCCGAGCTGCTACGACGGCGCACGTGCTCCATCTAGCCATGACGCCACTTCGCGTCGCCTAGCAACCACATGCCTCGCTTCGCCTAGACATGGCAACGCTTTGCCAGGCCGCGTCTTGAAGCGCGTCGTGCGACCAAGCGCGCGTCGGCGGAGAGCCGATCCGGAATACAGTGCCGAAGCTGCAGCCGAGTAGAGGCGCCGTTGAGTCGAAGATCCCGAGTTCCGAGAACGAGAACGCGAGAGTCTGCGTTCGAGTATCCAGCGACGTCGTGATAGCGACCCTTGCTGTAGCTTAGTCGATCACAAGCTCCGCTGTTTGCTCGAGCTTTGCACCACTAGAGCAAGCTGCGCTATTTTTTACCGCTACTTTGAACGTACATTAAAGTAGCAAAAATGTCCAGCAACCGCTCTTATGGACTGGATTTGGCGGCATAGCGTTCGGCGCTTGCACACACTCTGCGCGGCATATACAGACAGGGTGCCCAAACTATCATGCACCAAGATTTGAAAATATGCAAATGCCGCGTAGTTGGGTAGAACCAATGTAATCTTGTTTGTCGTCGCTTGGAGATACTCAGATTACTTTTTTTTGCATTCCGCCTACTTACATAATTAGTCCTATGTAATTAATGAACTTCTCAAATATTTTAATTAGATGAACAGTGTCAATGAGAAAGTTGTAGAGCAACATGAAAAATTCCTGTTACAGCTGTCTTTTGCTCAATACGTGCTATATAAAAGTTTTTCCGAGCGTGAAAGGAACCTGCGAATACACGCAATATTGCCGGGCGAATGGCCGCAATCCCTGAGAAAAGCATAAATAGTTCACGTGACAGTATGACAGTAAAATGGTACTCGGAAGTGGCAAGAACCTCTTTGTTGGGTGTTCTTTCTCTCTTCCTTGTGGGAATATCGAGAAGCCCCGCCCCCCAAAAAACTAAGCAACCCTTCCGCTACCGGAAAATGGGGGTAAGCGAAGCTTGTCTTGGGCGCACCTAAAATAACCATGATGCGACGGATGCGACGGAGAGAACGCCGTCACTGACGGTATGCCCGCAGTCCACCGTTGTTTGCGTTCGATGTCTCGAGTTTGCTCGGCGGCGTGGTTAGCAGCATTCGCCCGCCATTGCCGCTTGCGATTCTTCGAAATTAAATTCCTCCAAAATTAAATTTGTGCGTCACGTAAGACTGAATGGTTCATACTCCCGTAAACGCGGCCTCCATTACAACGGTAGAAGAGAAGTGAAATTGACCCTTTTCGCGGCGATCCCGTGGGCGCTGCCATGTTTGATCACGTGGTCTCCGTTGCCCCCTTGTTTACAATGGAAGTGTATGATGCCGGCGCGGCTTAAAAAACGTCTGTTTTCGGAGATATCGTAGACGGTGACTAAGTGGACGACACGAAGCTTTGATCACATCTTCCGAGAACATGCAAAAGCGCTTTCGGAGCTGATTAAGCTATGTCCAAACGGCGCAGGCAGCGTACATGGTGCTTGTTCTAAAAGCGGGGCTAAATATGTATTTGAAGCTATCCAAACTTTCCGCTCATGAATTGAATCAGGATTATGGTGTTTTGGTCTTCGGTCTTTATTTGTCGAATATTTTGAAGCAGAGGCTTGTCCAGTTTCTGACTCAGTAAGGTTCCTCGGTGCAGTTACAATCTGATCATTTTCTGCCTAATCTCTCGCGGATGTACTCAGTTCCGTTAGATTTGTTCTTGCTGCACACAAGGCTTGAAACATAGCTGTTCTGCACATTGTAATACCTTGTAGCAAATGCGTATTATCGCGAGTAACTCGATTACTCTTGTGGACCGTCACGAAACATTCAGCTTCGACCATTCGTGCGCTATCGGTCTAGTACCGTCACTTAGTGCGCGTATATAGAGCGCATATATTTAAGTTTTCGCACATTTACTTATTCTTGACACGTTGGCGAAAGAGTGGGCGTATGTTTCCGTGCTGGTTTGGTAGATGTGTGTAGATACTACGCGCGAAACCTACTATGACAGAAAGCGGCGCTTCTCCCGTTATCATTGTTTAACGAGCGGTACTCACTCTTGCCGACGTACCGGGGCTGAAGCCCTTTCTTTGAAGCTTAGCAATACAACGTTGGCGGATGAGCAAACTTGTGTATCCTCGAGGAAAGCCGTACATCTCGAAGTGCCCAAAACATGCACGGACAGTTGCAGCAGCGGTCCGCTACGTTGGCCCCACATATTCATTACATTCCTTAATATGCCAGTCACTATTTTTGCAGCCAACTACTGCACACGTCTTCAATCAACATGATGCAAACCAGCATGAATGGAGCACCGTACGTTAGCGAAAACTCAGTTGCATTTCCGACAGCTGATCGCTCAGAAGCAAGGTAGAAGCGGTAATGGCTTCGTATTCGCGCGTGGTCGCTGAGGAGACGTATGGCGGGCCACCGTAAGCGTCATCTCGTTTCTTTAGAACAAACTGCTTCGCGAAAAGGGTCAATTCTACGCTGGAATGATGAGTGGCAGCGCAGCCAGCTGTGGAAGCAGACGACGAACGCGTGAGCAGTGGCACGAGCGCGTGCCGAGCACGAGCGCAAACCGAGGTAGCTGCAGATTGCCCGACTGAAGAACGAGAGGAAGGCTCTACTATGGGAGTACCTTCCTAGCATCTTTCCGACCATTTCCGCTCGCCTTCCCAGAGAAGCCCAGGTTCTCATCCACAAAGCAAGAGCTAAGGCATCCATTACACCTGATGCTCTGAGCAAGTGGAGAGGAACACAGGTGGGATGCCCCAACTGGGCTGCGATCAACGTCGACCTCAAACATCTGATCTGGTCCTGTCCTGCCACAGCAAGCCTCCGGGACGAACACACCCGACCTCTAAGGGTGGCGTCGTTCGAAGACTGGGTCGCACCGCAAGGAGACGCTACCAGAAGAATTAACGCTTTGCTGTCCTTTGCGACGGAGGCAGGCATCCTTCCTTTCACCTGACCCATTACTCCTATCTTAGGCCACGGAACACCCTTTCTAATAAAAATTTCAATCAATCAATCAGCCAGCTGCGGAAGAAGACGACGCTCGAGACATTGCTGATGATGATAGTTGGTGTACACGGGCGCCACCGAAATCTGTGTCTTATAACAAGCTTCGCGTGAAAAAGTAGCTGCGCCTGCTTTGCTTTCGCGCTCGACGAAGACATTTGCCTTGTAGGTTGGACCTTGTACACGATGAGGCAATACCCTGAAATTCCAGGAAGAATGCATACGCAACTTACAGGAGCCATTGACAACAGTGGGTGCTTCGACAATGTACTTCTTTCTGGCGTTTTACGTGCAGTCACTATCCGATCATTTTCTGCCTAATCGCTCGCGGGTGTGCTCAGTTCCGTTAGATTTGTTCGTGCGGCACACAAGGCTTGAAACATTCTGATTATGAGGCACACCGTAGTGGAGGGCTCCCTACTAATTTTGACCACCTGGGGTTCTATAACGTGCATTACAACGCAAGCACACTGCGTTTTAGCATTTCGCCTCCATCGAAATGCGAACGCCGCGGCCATGTAGACTGAAGTCTAATATTGCCACCAGTCGATAGTGGGTTGAGGGCAAGACTGGGTTGAACCCAAAAGAACGAAGTAGACAGCGCGCGTCTTCCCTGCTCAAGAGCCAGCCCCGACGGACGCGTTTTCCAGGAAGTAGCTGCTCTACGGTTTATTAAACCGACAAGACTACTGAAGTTTCTTGACCATATTAAGGAGAACTATGGAAATGAAATGCGTGAGGGTTGCCTGACAAAGCCGCGGGTCAATACCTGGCTCGCAGCTGAGAGGGCTCGCATACCTGGCTCGCAGGGTACGCTGCCGCATGAACCCCATAGGCCGGAACTCTCGCGAATTTTACAGCGTGTTTTGCGGGCATTGTTCGAACTCGGAATTTTGAGATCATTTTATTTTTCAGATGGAGTTGACTCTTCGTTCATTGAAGAAGCTAAAATGCAGTTTTAAACAAATTTGACACCTGTTTCCAACTAATGAACAGTTTCTTTTCGTGGTGACACCCGTCTAACGGGTGGATCCCACATTGTCTCCTTTGTGAACATGCGAATTCTCACGTGAATCCATTACTCAATAAAGGGAGCTAGCGAGCCTACATCATTTACTTATTTTATTGCAGGTGAAGACAGTCCTGAAGGCACACGTCGACGTCTGCATAGCCGCGTACGACGTGCAGTTCGACACCTGCAAGGGTGAAAAAGAGCGACCTCTGACGCACACCATAGGCGCAACCTTCAAGAAGGAGCTCCGGCGTCGTTGAATGACGCCTGCATATTTTTTCATCGTTTTTCTATGGTTAAAGCTATGGTTATGCGTACATATAGAATATTTTCTTTTCTCGATGACTATTGACGCGTGCACTTGTTTATCTTTCACCGGTGACCGCTTTTCAACGGCCAACAAATGTTAGACGTTATCGCTCGGCGCAGGACGCCTGCATGTATCGGAAGTGTATTGTCACTACCACGTGGCAATACCTATGTGTGTATAAAAAATGAATCACTGCTGCCGTAGAGAAGCGTTCGAGCACCGGGTTCTTATGATGAATTTCCCAAGTTCGTATCCTCGTCCACGCCGCTGCAGTTTCAGGCGCAGAGTGACGTCTGGAAGCACAAAAAAAGGTCGCCGAAAGCCAGTAGTGCTATACTAGTCAAGCCGCAAAGAAATCAGGAAAGCCTACTGAGATTAAACATGACACCTACGCTCTCACAAGGACAAAAATTGGCCTCGCTGGTGCAGGATAAGTCAATGCATCTCTCAATAGAACCCCTGGCTCTCAATCCCCAGCGCCTGCGGAGCACCTGGTCAGGGCGACGGCCAGACTGACGAAGTAGCAAAAAGTGCTAAGAATCTCTGGAACCGGACGGGCCACCAGTCGTGAAAAGCTAGCTTAGCGGCACTCTTTGAAAAATTAGCAGGCATTGCCTTAGACATAATGGGGTTTACAGGGATTAGAACTGGTGAGCCTTATACAGTGATTGCTATTGACCACGTCTTCTGCCAAATAATTCTTCCAGATAATAGGAAACAAATGGTAGAATTTTTAAATCATAAAGACATAGCATGCAACATTGATGAATTTACAGCTTTACTGCAGGGTAGCAGTCGCCGTAATCAAGCTAAAGAAGAGGCAGAGAATAAATGCAGTAAATGTCTATGCTCCAACGTCCAGTCATGTTGATGAAGTACACCAATTTATGAGCACGCTTAACTAGCAGTGGCAAAGGCTGCAAACTCGTTAGACTGTAGTCACGGGTGACTTCAATGTGAACGTGGGGGGAAATCAGGGTGGGGGAATAGGCGATTGACAACTGCAGCATCGACTCTAGGAATAAAACGAGATATTTTGGTGGAATTCGCGAAAAGGAATCGACTAATAATAAGGAATGCTTTCTACCAGAAGCTCAATAACGACACGGAAAAACCCGCACGGGAAATCAAGAAATGAAATAGATTTCTTACATTTTACCGACCCTATAATAGTGCAGGATGTAGAAGTATTAGGTGGGGCAAAGGGGAGTGGTCACAGGATAGTGAGGCCAAGAATTATTCTAAATTTCAAGAGATAGTAAAACTAATGAAAAAACACTCGAACTGAAAAGCAAGTCGCCATTGAAGTTGGTGGTAAGCATCAAGACTGCTAATAGGTAAGTTGCTCCAAGTCACAACTGGCCTAATAAATCATCGACAACGCTAAAAAGGGTCTAACTCCAGAGTTGAGAGTGAATTTGATGAAGTGTCAAAGCTGAAAAACAAGAATAACGGTAGCGATATTCAATTAATCGGAAAGATTGAGCAAGTCGCAAAAAGAGGCACCATGAAATAGAAATACATTTGTCATAGGCAACATCCAGATGTAGGCAGTGAAAAACGACGGCATGTCATCAGCAAGATAGACGATATAGCAAAAGCTCTAGAGAGATGCTACACTCCACTGTAGCGTATACCCAGATAGATAGATAGATAGATAGATAGATAGATAGATAGATAGATAGATAGATAGATAGATAAACTTTAATCCAAAGATAGTTTTGTCTTGCCCCAATGGGGCATCGCTAATGGTCGGGGCCCCTAGTCCAGGGCTCTGCTGGCTCTTGCCATCTTCTCTGCTCTCTGGATCAGCTTGAGCTGGTCGTCGAGGGCCGAGCTGGACAGCAGTGCCTCCCATTGCTCCGTCGTGGTGTTCGTGTCATGGTGTTCTATGTTGTGTAGCGTGCACTCCCAAGTAATGTGGTATAGGGTTGGTGTGGCCCCACACCCCAGGCATTCGTCCTTGTAGGCTGTGGGGTGCATGCGATGTAATATGTGTAGGTTGGTGTAAGTGCCTGTCTGGAGCCTACGCCAGGCAGCGGCATCCTCCGTCTTTAGTATTCGATGGGGTGGGGGATATCGCAAGCGACACCCTCTGTGGTAGTTCAGGATTGCTGAGTACTCGGGTCAACTGGGTCAGGGTCATCTGCAGTCGGCGTGATGAGTGCTCGGTTATGTGCAAATTCTCGAGCTGCTCTGTCGGCATACAGGTTACCCGTGATGGCAGCGTGACCCGGTATCCAAATGATGGTGTTGTCAGTGTCCTCCTTGAACAGCCGTGTAACCTTGATTGGAAGTACTGACGAACGTGATAAAGTTCTATGTGTACTAGTGATAAAATTAGAAGGCCTTCGCAAGACATGTCACGAGAAAAGAAAGGCAGGATATAATGGAATAACAGCCGATTTGATCCGAGATTGAGAAGAATCTTATGCTCGAAAAGCTTGTGACCTTTTATTCGCAATGCTTGAAGACTTCAAGGATACAATAGACTTCGAAGAATGCCATATATACTCCATAGGCTGGATTCGCTTTCTTGCAGTATTATACAAAATATTTACCAAGATGATTTCCAGTACAATCAGGACGACCTGAGTACCAAGGTAAATATACCTGGTAGAGAAGTTTCCATAGAAGCCCATACGTTCAAAACATGGCAGTTCATCGGCGGTTCATGGGGCTTAGCACCATGAACCACTTAGTGTGAGGAGGGAACACTTCCGGTGGAAGAAAAAATAATGTGACTTCATATTCGTTAAAAACAGAAGTGACGTCATTTTGTTCTCTAAGGCGCGAAATTAATTTTCGGAGGCCTTCCATTAGAGCTGTACATTCAAATGCCCCACCATTCGACTTGGTGGGCGTTTCGAGCTTTCAGCGCAGAAAGCGGTACAGAAAAAGTTCAGCCGTACGGATGTTGAAATCGCACCGCGGCACAGAAGATACTGTTTTTGAAGGTCGACAAAATCTTCGGCTAACCCGCCACAGTGGCTCAGTGGCTAAAGCATTGCGTTGCTGAGCACGAGGTCGCGGGATCGAATCCCGGCCGCGGCGGCCGCATTTCGATGGAGGCGAAATGCAAAAACGCCCGTGTGGTTGCGTTGTAGCGCACAATAAAGAACCCCAGGTTGTCAAAATTATTCCGGATGCCTCCATTACGGCGTGCTTCATAATCAGAACCGGTTTTCGCGCGCAAACTTCCAGAAAGAACAAGAAATCTTTGAACATGGAGGGCTGGTCCCATTGTCGGACGCCAAGCCCGTCGGCCAGCGAAGCCGCACAAGATCAGCTAAAGTAAACAATTATCCGGCGGTCGTAATTCACTACTTCTGACTGAACAGGTTAAGAAGCGATGAAACTACCCACGCCACGAAACAGACAAACGTCGACAAACAAAACAACACAACGTGGGAGGGGGGCGCATTGTAACAGGTGAACTTTACGAGCGCCCCTTTCTGCACACTTCAAGAGCTAGATAGCATTGCAAGTGG
Organism: Dermacentor silvarum; assembly: GCF_013339745.2. Lineage (NCBI taxonomy): Eukaryota > Metazoa > Arthropoda > Arachnida > Ixodida > Ixodidae > Dermacentor > Dermacentor silvarum. Next base: position 199,192,303 of record NC_051157.2, on the reverse strand, counting down.
TAGCGGTGTCAACGCCCCCTCCTAAGGTGGGCGCTGAAAGACGGTATTGATAATGAAAAAGTAAAATAGAGTTGTCTTTTCTTTTCTCGCCATGCATATATAAAATTGATTAGGAATTTTATTTTCGTTGAATGAAACTGTGTCTCGTTTTATTTAAAAAATGCTTTTTTCTTTCCTAATGTTTGTTTCCTCCTCACCTAGTCGCGATTCAATTGCTGCTCCCATAACCACCCTTGCTGATATCGGTGAAAATTTGTTCTGAACCGCTTCTCGCCCAAAGCTTCGCGACCTATTTGGATTGACCTTGTGAGTACAGTCAACCCTGAGAACAGGCTGGCTTTAGGAGAAAGACTGTGTAATAGATCACATCCGAGTCTTGAAACACATAATTAGAAATCTGCGTAGTAAACCATCCTCTCTAATTGAGCTTTATGGATTACTAAACGGCGCTTAATTATGGAGAAATACCAGCAGTAATGAATACAATGTATTGTCAAGCAGTGCGCGGCGCATACAGGCCAGCGGCGCTTGGTCCCGCTTGAGTGAGCCGGCTCTGTTTAAATATAATTTTTGGCCACCAGGCACCAACGTCTGTCCGGTTTTTCGGGGGGCGTAGGACATCGCGAACAACCGCAGCAGTATTTATCGAAAGCGCTCCAACGAAGTGATCGAACATGGTAAACTGCGAACTGAGGCGGTGACACGGAACGAGGATTCCATGGTGATAAACAAAAGTACCGAGTCCGACGACCAGAACTCGGGGAGCTTGACATCGGAGACCTTTGGTTCGCAGGGTGATGGCGCTGATGACGGTACTTGACCGGAGGAATCCGAGGCCATGGCTTGCTGGATAGCAGGCGGACAGCGAAGACAGCGGGGCACGAACTCCGGGTGGCGGTAGGCCTAGCGAAGCGGTTGGTGCAAGTGTAGGGCAGGAGCTGAAAGCGATAACCCGAATTCAGGAGTCACCAATTTGTGGGCGAGGAAAAACCAGAACCAGGAAAAACGTTGGTGCCTAATCGCCACAAGTTATATTTAAACAGGGCCCGCTTAATCATAAGGGAGTGGGACAAAGCGACGCTGGCCCAGTGTTGCCAGGTTTGGCTATATATAGCCAAATTGAGCTACGGGAAAAATTTTTGGCGTCGGCTTGGACGAGTTGGCTATGTGGCTGTATTTGGGCTGCTGAAAATCTGCGACTTGGCTGTGTTTGGGCTATAAGTGGCGCCCTAATCCACGCTCCAGAGGTGGCTCTGATCAGGTAAAAGCAATTCTCGAAAGCTGTGTTTTAGCTGGCAGAGCCGGCCGCGTGGGTGTGCGTGTGTGCGTGTGTGCCACAGACTTGTTTTAGCTTATCAAAAAGGAAGCTGTGAGCACGTCGCCGTCGCAGATCGCTGGACAACTGAACTTCTACGCCGTAGGCAGAGATAACGTGAGAGATCGCTGACGCTGAACATTATTTTGTGTTCACGACAGCTAATAAAAAGCAGAGTTCGTAGTTAATATTACTGTAAATAACAAAAAAGTAAAACTTAGTACTATCTGTTATAAAATAAAAGCACTGATTTCGCCCGCTGCAGCGATTCGCTGGAACTTAAGAGCTTCCGGGGCCAACCAAAAAGTGGTCTGTGCAAGCATGATGTCGCTGTTATTGATGTCAAGGGCCGACCCACACGGCGGCACGGACATATTGTTACGACATGTGCAAAAAAGGATTGCCGTAGTCGAATGTGAAAAGGTATACACAAATAAAATTGAAAATAAAAATGGCTATATTTGCTACGAAATATTTTGGACTTTGTTTCTATTTGGTTACATTTGGGCTACAACTTCTCAAGCTTTTGGCTACGCCGCCTCGTCGGACCTGGCAACACTGCGGCCTTCGGTCTTGTCACTCCCGATTCCACAGCTTGCGCACCGTGAGCGTGCTTGCGTGTTGTTGTCTTTTGTGGTCCGATCACTGCAGCGCGTAGTATCACGCTACAAATACGTTAGCAAATATTTGTAAGGATCCAACAACTACCTAAACTTTTCACAAGGAAAGCGGGAAATGCCTAACACAAAAGGGGTAACGCAATGAGGCAATCTCTTCAAAGTTGCGGACTGCATGCTTAGAAGTATTCAACCAATTAAACTGTGAAGCTGCAGAAATGAGGATCAGCAGCAACTATCCCGGCACTCCGTGGTTTGCAGAGAAAATTGTCGTATTCAGCAATTCTCTAGATCAATTACAACACGCGTTTGAGGACCTTAACTGACAAAGGCAATGTTCAGTGCCCTAGCAAGATGGAGAGAATTCGCCATTGGCAGTTGGCAAGTATAAGCTGTGCAAGAGTGCGTTTATCTAGGTATATTACTCGCATGCCCCAAAGCCTCACCCGCCATCACCCACCGCCCTAAACTACACGCATCATAACTACGGCTGAGCTGTAGACGATTTTGCTGCTCAGCTCGGACCCACAAGAGTAGCTTTGGGCCATCCAGATGGCCGAAGACGGCGCCAGAAAGCAAGGACTGGTCGCCGTCTACTTCACGCGTTCGCGCCGACGTCATATCCGTTGCAGGAAGTTGATGGTGGACCCCAGCATAAAACATTTTCGTGTTAAAAAGATTGTCAGAAAATGTACAACGCTGGCTCGACTCCGCCCAGCACAGGGAAATGTACATTAGTTTTTGGTCATTGAAGAGCTACACATACCCAGTTACTCATAGATAGGCAGCCAAGTGTGATATTTTGGGCTGGCGCCGCGGAAGGAACTCCAAGAGGCAGAAGTAGACTGAGACGAATAGCAAGAGTTTAATGACATGGACGGTTTTATATACAGGAGAACACTAGCGCCATCAGCGTGTACAATGTTCGTAAACTGAATGGCGATTGTAAAACAATACAGAACCGAAACCGAAACTGGCAATACAACATATTTATTCCCTAAAAATTAGTTGGTTAGCAAATGTGAGTAAGTTAATACTGCTTTGAAGCGCAATAGGCGCCTCAGGGCACTCGCGACACAGAAACGGTGAAAAATTATAACAAAGAGATTGCAATACACAAATGCTGTCCGCTGTGAAGGATGCACGGCACAATGCAATACACATGTTCTAGAGTACTCCTTTGGTACTTCAAGCCGCGAACAAATTACGAGTATTAGGCATTGGGTACTTCAAGTTAAGAACAAATGATAACAGGTTTTGAGAAGTTCACCATCTATTTCTTGCAGCGACATTGATCAGGAGCTCTTTTACTTTTTGGGGTCTGCAGCCGTCGGGTCCCTGCGAATGGTTGGATGGTGGCAGCTTGCTGCTGTGGAGCATGTGTCGGGACGGCTGAGGCCGAAGTTCTCTCATATGCGGCAGTGCCATGGGCAGCCAAGTGTCCCCTGTGGCTGCGTGATTCGGTAGCTGAGGAGTACAGGTTCCCCTCAGTCTGAGGGTACTCAAAGGAACCTTGAACAGCTGACGCGTTCCAGGTTGTTCCGTTATCGAGACGAAACGAAGGCGGTCATTGCTGGCCGATCACCTTGTTGAAACGCCTGTTCCAAGTATAGTGGTAGCGTCGTCTGCTACACTTTGCGGCGCATAGAAGCCGACGAGAACGAAGTTTAGAGGAGTGCGCGTGGCACGCGGTATGCGGTGCATGGGCACGAGAAAGCAAAAAAGAAAAGAAACCCTGAAAACTAGCTGACGCACTGTCTCTCTGTCTCGAGGCTTGTCCGTCCCCGACAACGCAGCCTGCTCTTTCCTACGAAAAGGCCTTTACATTTCGTTCCGGAACCCGGGAGCAGGACTTCGACTTGGATGGGCCATGGAGCGCTTGAATAAAATGCATGCAGCTCGAATTGCTCAGCAGATGCCACTTGTGAAAGAGACCAGCGACCTCACTGAATCCAACGAGTTCAACCTGGCATCGCTCCGGACTATCCTTCAGCGTCTCGAGAAGAGCACGAATGGGCTCATGAAGATCAACGGTGAGCTTCATGCCGAGAGGTCCGACGATGAGGTCGCAGCTGACTACGATTCAGTACTGGAATATGAAGATCAGGCCGCAGGCGCCCTTGGTCTGCTGCGACACCATATTTTGGAGCTCTCAAATCTTCCGACCACCGGTACAGGCGTTCGTTTACAGCCGCCGCCCATACAGCCTACCAGTGGGATGCCGTCTAGTGAGAACGGTCCCCAAGTGAGTGCCACTGCCCCACTTGGACCAAGACAGCCCAAACTGGACCTACTAAGGTTCGATGGATCGACGATGAAGTGGCAGTCGTTTTGGGATCTGTTCCGCCCCAACGTGCATGAGAACTCTCCCCTCAGTGACATCGACAAGTTCCAATATTTCCACTCTCTTTTGGGCGGCCCGGCAGCCAAGGCTATCGCAGGGATCCTTACTACCGAGAACAGTTACACCGATGCCATTGAGGTTCTCAAGGAACGTTTCGCAAACGCAAAGATTATCGAGGCAAAGTATCTTAATGAACCTACCTACCCTCACTCCGGTGAGCACTTCGACCCATGTCGCGGGATTGCGGAATCTATATGATTTCGTACAGGTTAATATAAGAAGACTGAGAGGTCTCGCAGTTCCTGCACCATCATATGCAGCAATGCTCGGCGAAAGGAAAGCCATCCCTCAAGATGTCATGGTAATTACCATAGACACCTTGGTAATTTGATGTCCTTAAGGCAAATAATGATCGGAACCGGAGGCCCACAGCGAAGGAAGACCTCAAAGATCTCTTGCAGTATTTTCGCGCCAAGGTTGACTGTAGAGGAGAACAGCACACGGACCACTAGAGGTGTCCAGTAGACAGTACCTGCTGCCCGGATCCGGTCGCCGAAAGACACCAGCTTCATCGGCACCAGTGCTTAAGAACAGTGCCACTGAAACGTGCGTCTTTTGCGAGAAGCATCATGCAACTTCATAGTGCGACTCCGCTTTGGAATACAACGAGAAAAGGCGTCTGCTCACGGCAAGCGGCCGCTGTTTCCGGTGCACTACCAAGGGGCACCGGGCCCAGAATTGCCGCCGCAAGGTTAGCAGCCACTGCGCCGGCAGAAATGCTTCATATATGTGTTATAAGAACGGATCGCAGGCGGTTATACCTCAACTGAAGAAGTCTCTCAGCAGTGCGTCGATGCATGCTATGCAAGTAGGCAGTGAGAACCGTTGCAAGAGTTGACACGGCTATTCTACTTCATACGTTTAGAGCATGGATGCGGGCCGCAATCTTTGCTGCTATGTACGAGGCATTCTTGACAGCGGCAGCCAACGTACTTTTGTTAGCCAAGAACTATCGCGCAAGCTGAAGCTCTAAGTAATAGACGAACTTGACTTATGCATACGCGTCTTCGGTCATCAGCGTCCCAGCCGCACTGCACGACGAAGGATGGTTAAACTTGCACTGCAGTCAGTTTGACGGGACCCTTGTGGAAATTGAGGCTATTCAGATCCTGCACATTTTCCGCACAAAGGGAATGAAAAGTAGCAGGAAAGGGAAGGGAAAGTAGTTGGTCAAGTACACATACTACAACCTTCGCTTATCCCCATTTTCTCGACAGCGGAAGGGCTGATGATTTTCGTTCTCTTTCTCTCTATCTTCCTTTCTCTTTTCTTTACATCTCTCTCTCTCTCTCTCTATTTCTTTCTCTCTTTTTCTGTTTCCTTTCTTTCTTTCTCTCTTTTTCTTGTCCCTGGTATGTGCCATATTGAGCTTGAACCCTTTCTGCACACCAGGATCGGCCCACTTTTCACCGTGACACCACCACCACCGCCGAAACTTGCGAACCTATAAAGCTTCGCTTAAAAATTGGCGTAGCTTGCACTGCAGGAGCAATACTGAAGAGACAGCGGAGCTGATGGGCACCTAGCTATAGCCCTGGCTTTTGGGCTATAGCTAAGCACTACTAACTCATCCCCAGCATTTTCCAGAATTTATTTATTATTGATCGATTATCTATTAGCTATTGATTGGCTGTCGCACGGTATTGGCCATGTACTTGGGCTAGGCTAAGCCCGGCCAAATCATCCCCAGCATTTCCCGCAATTTATTGATTCGTTCATTATCGATTAGCTATTGATTGGCTAAAGATTGGCTATCGCAAGGTATTTGGCTAGGCTGAGCACTACCAAGTCATCCCTAGCATTTTCCGGAATTTATTGATTACTGATCGATTATCGATTAGATATTGATTGTCTATCGATTGGCTATCGCAAGGTGTTGACCACGTATTTGGGCTAGGCTAAGCACTACAAAGTCATCCCGAATATTTTCCGGAATTTATTTATTATTGATTACCTGTTGATTAACTATCCATTGGCTATCGATGACTGACTAAGCTTAAGCAGTCCCAACCATGCTTAGCCAGACTTAGCCAGGGTCAGCTTCGCTATTTCACATGTGTATGTGCTATTGCGCTTGGGCCCTTTCTGCACAACCGCCAGGATCGGCCCACATTTTCTGTTCGCGGTTGACGCATTACGCCCGGCTTAAGCAGCGCCGCAGTTAAAAAATAAAACAATGTCTGTTAACTTGATTTCACATTCGTTTTTTCCGATGGTCGCGGCAGCTAACGGACGGCATGAATACTAGCGTGACGTATTTCCTGTTGCCAGTTTTCGCCCAGTGTCCCCTCTCTTTCAATTTTTTTCTCTTTGCTGCGATCGTGACGCCTCAGGCGCTTTCTTGCGTGGGTTTCACTTTCAGAAAGAGAGAATGCTTTAAATGCATTGTCATGTGTTCTCTCGTGGATTTAAACATGGGTTTGCATAAACTCTCTATACAATATGTCTCCTAGAGCAGGTGTAAGGAAGGAGATGCACACCTACACGAACACACCCTGACACACACAATATGCACGCACAGATAAGCACACACGCTCTCTCTCTCCCTCGCACGCACACATACACACACTCTCTCTCCCTCGCTCGCACACACACGCTGTCTCTCCCTCACGCACACTCACTCACTCCCTCGCGCACACACACACTCTCTACCTGGTACACACACACTCTCACTCTGTCGCACGCACACACACTCTCTCCCTCGCACACTAACACGCACACACTCTCCCTGGCATGGACACACACGCAAATACGGACGCGGAGGCATCCATGCGCACACAAACACCCGCACATTTCTTCACACGTATGCATGGTGAATGGGGCAATGTCATATGCAAACCGAAGGTTGCTGAGATATTCACCCTTGAATACTTCTTCACTAACACGTGCACGCACACGCGAATGCTCACACACGCACTCGCGCGCAGGTAAATGCCAATACAGAGGCACACGCACGCGCGCACATACACGCGCGCACCCGCGCATACAACCATACACACGCACGCTGAAGACGTGCACACGCATAATACCCCTCTCTCCATCCTGGCTGCCTCTCAAAAACCTGCGCATGCAAACAGACTGCATAACACTCACTCTACCATTAGCACTCTAACGCCAGCTGTAATAAATCGCTTTACGGTTTAAATTTGGCGCTAATGATGATGATGATTTATTGGTGTCCCCTTTGAAATGGGGCGGTGACAAATAGTCACCTATACTCGCGGACAACTTTCTGTGGCAATAAAGGGACAGCTATGCGCGCGTGGATGCTGCACATGTGTTACCGCGCCAAGTAGTCCGGCAGCGTTTGAGAGATCAAACGCGACTTCCCAGTGGAAGAGGAGTGGTGGGAGAGGAGGGCATCGAGGCACCCTAGACTGTGCGTACGGTGGCTAGACTGTGCGTGTGAGTGCCCGCTCTCCCACTGCGGCGCATGCGCCCAAGGCAGCCTACAAGCAACGCGTTGCATGCCGGCTCTCTAACCCTGCCGGTCTCTGCCACCGACTCTCTCTGGGCTCTCGCCCCCCTCTCCCCAAAGAGTGTCGACAACGGCGTTTAGCCGTTCGTCATGTAGCTAGCGTTTTGACAGCGGTTGTGTGCGGTCACACAAACAACGCGCACAACTGTTGTCGACGGCGGCGGCGTTTTGACTGCGTTCGTACCGAACGCGCGCGGCGTTGGTGACGTGTTTATGAAGAACGTGCCAACCTTTGCCGTACACCCTATGGCGGTGTACCGTAGCGACCATAAGGCCATGGTCGCTGTGGGTGGGTGGGATAACTTTATTGTAAGGTCCTGCGGGTTACGGGGCGCAAGGCCCCATAGAGCGGGCTACTCCCACGTTGGGACCGGGAGTTTTAGCTCCCTGGCCGCATCGCGGGCTCACTGGACGGCCCAGAGCTGTTTCGCCAGGTCCGTGTTGCGTAGTGCTTCTTGTAGCCTGGCGGAGTCTTGATTCTTGTTTGCTTGGGTCCGACCACACGGCCAGAGCAACTGATGTACGTCTAGTTTTCTAAGGCAATTTTCGCAGTATGATGTTGTGTATAGCTCAGGCATGTAGTGATGTAGTCTGTTCTACGTGGGGTACGTGTTGGTTAGAAGCATTCTGAAGGTGATGGCTTGAGGCCTGGTGAGCTTATTGTGAGGTGTGCTGTATATTCTGCGGTCTAGATAAAAGTACTTTGTGACCTCGTTGTATGTGGAGGGAGGATCCCGATTCTCGCGGGGATGGTCACGACCAGAATAGGTGGCGTCGCGGAGGGTTAGGTCTCGCGCGCTCCTGTGAGCCATCTCGCTGAGATTGGGACGGGCGTCCTCGATCTCTCCGAGGTGTGCCGGGAACCAGCAGATGCTGTGATGCTGCAGCGGTGCGGATGTATTGATTATATGTAGTGCTTGTCCCGCAACGGCGCCTTTCAGAAAGGCTTTGACGGCCGAGCGTGAATCGCTGTAGACGTGGCTGGTGGTCGGGTCTGTGAGTACGAGTGCGATGGCGACCTGTTCTGCTATCTCGGACTTGTGGGTCTTAACTGTGAGAGCGTTTGTGACTTGACCTTGCTTATTGACCGTGGTGGCAACGAAGGCCTGCCTGGACAGGCACTGTGCCGCGTCTACGAAACAGGCTTAGATCTTGTCACGTATTTCGCGCAGGATGAACGATCCGCGTGCCAGCCTTCTGGGTTGATGGTGCGTAAGATTCATGTTGCGCGGGAGTGGGCGAACCGTGTAGGAGTTGCGTGTGTCCGTCGGAACACTTTCATATAAATTCTCGATTGCTATGGTGTCATTACCTAGTTTGGCTAGGATTTCTCTACCCGGTTGGGTTCCAGCGAGTCTTGTCAATTGAGCCGTTCTTGAGCTTCGGCGATTTCTTCAAGTGTATTGTGTACCCCCAGTGGCAGCAGGAGCTCTGTCCCGGTGCACTTGGGGATTGCCAGTGCTAGTTTGACTAGCTTCCTCAGTTGCGCATTGAGTTTGTCCTTCTCCGCTACCTTCCATTTGTGCATAGCCGCCTCGTAGGTGAAGTGGCATAGCGCGAAGGCGTTTGTGAGCTTGAGGAGATTTTCTTCCTTAAGGCCGTGTTGTCTGTTTGCTACGCGTCGCATCAGATTTTTGGCGTTATCCGACTTTGTGGCGATCTTCACCACTGTCACAGCGTTAGAGCCGTTGCTCTCAATGGGCATACCGAGAACTCTGATTTTGCTGACGTGCGGAATGGTTCCTCCGTCTTTTGTTCTGATAGTAATGGCGTGCGTGTCTCTGATTTCGCTCTTTGGCTTGGGACCGCTTCTCGATGGTTTATAGACGAGGAACTCCGACTTAGCGGGCGAACATCGCAGACCCATGGGAGCGAGGTATTCCTCGATGGTGTCGATCGCTTGCTGTAGAGGGTTCTTAATTGATCCCAGGCTACCTCCGGGGATCCACAGCGTTACGTTATCTGCGTATATGGTGTATTTGACGTTCTCGATTTGATCCAGTCTCTTGCCTAGGCCGGCTAGCGCAAGGTTAAAACGCGGCGGAAAGATCACAGAGCCTTGCGGGGTGCCCTTGCTGCCTAGTTTGTATTTCTGGGACTTGATTTCTCCTAGACGGAGGGTGGCCGTTCTGTCGCTCAGGAACGACTTTGTATAGGCGTAGAGTCTAGTGCCGAGGTCGAGGTTAGAGATTGTATCGAGTATGTAGTCATGCGATAAATTATCGCAGGCCTTTTCGAGGTCTAGCCCTAGGATTACTTTCGCGTCTCTCGTGTCTTCGTCAATGATCTCATGTTTGAGGAGTTTCATGGCGTCTTGGGTGGACAGCCCAGGTCTAAAGGCGATCATTGTTGCGGGGTAGATATCTTTTTCTTCTAGATGTTTCGAGAGCCTGTTTAGGACCGCGTGCTCGGCTACCTTGCCGACGCAACACGTCAGCGACATCGGTCTGAGGTTATTCATGTTGGGCACCTTGCCAGGTTTTGGGATGAGCACGATGAGGTCCGTTTCTCCAGTCTTCGGGTATTGCTCCATTCCTCCAGATTTTGTTGATTTCCTCAGTGAGGGTTTCGATGGAGGTGTCGTCTAGGTTTCTAAGTGCCTTGTTAGTTACGCCGTCCGGCCCTGGCGCTGACTTGCTGTTTAGATTCTGAAGCACTGTGCGTACCTCTTCGGTTGAGAAGTCCCGATCTAGCTCTGGGTTGGCCTTGCCGCGATATGCTTCGGCGGTCGTGCCTCTAGCATTTTTTGTCAGCGGGAGGTACTTGTCGGCGAGACGATCAATGAGGTCATTTTCCGTGGTATTCTTGAGTTCTTCGTGCATGATCCTGTTCAGCGTGCGACCTTGGTCCGCTTTGGTTCTGGTTCTGTGTAAAAGGTGTTTAAGCAGGTGCCATGTCGTCGCGCTGTTGATGCGGCCGTCCGCGGCGTCGCACACTTCGTTCCATTGCTGGTTAGATAGTTGCGTGCAATATTCTTCAATCAGCCGGTTGAGGGAAGAAATTCTTTTCCTCAGCCTTCGATTGTGTCTTTGTTCTTTCCATCTCCTGGTGAGCGATTGTTTGGCTTCGAGCATGTGAGCCAGTCGGCTGTCCATGCTTTGAACGGGTAGATCTGTCTTTATTTTTTTTGTGGCCGCCTTAACGTCGGCCTTTAGTTGCGACGTCCATTGTTCGATCGATTCTTTGCCTGTTCGGCGTTCGTGTCTGAACTCGCGGAACTTGTCCGAGTCGACGTACGTCATTTTTCTGGGTTCTCTGGATGGGGTGTCGATCGTTGTGTCAACAATGTGATGATCGCTGCCCAAATCCTCGAAGAGGTTGTTCCTCTGATAGTTTGGAACGTTCCGGACGAAAGTGAGATCCGGTGTTGTGTCGCGGTTGACTGAGTTACCCGTTCTTGTGGGGTATGCGACGTTCGTAATGAGCATTAGGTCACGTTCATCGGCGTCGTTTAGTAAGTCCTTCCCCTTGGCCCTGCTGGTGACTGTGTCCCCAGGCCGTGTGAGGGGCGTTGAAGTCCCTGGTCACGATCATGGGGTTATCGCGGGCACGGTTGCAGGCAAGCTTGAATATTTGCCTAAATTTTTGTGCTCTGTGCTTGGGGCTGCTGCAAACGTTTAGGATTAATATGCTCTTGGCGTTCTTTGCTCTAGGGAAGACTTCCGTGAGAATGAACTCGCAGTTGCTGCTGTCGTGATTAATATTGCGTCTCGTGTGGGCTAGCTTGTTGACCAACGTGGCGATACCTCTGCATTTGTGTTGCGGTGTCGTAGCGGCTCACGTCATAGTCGGATAGCGAGGGTGTAGCGGTATTTGTCTCTTGTAGGAGAATGACTTGGGGTTTGCCTTTTTTGGCTTGAATGTATTGTTGCAGGCGTAGCCCCTACGTAGCCCCTACAATTCCATTGCCAAACGCGAAACGGTTCAGTTGGCGCTGCCATCTTTGTTGTTGGCGTTGGGTGGCCTTTGTGAGGCCTATGTTTTTGCTGCGTCTGTCGAGCGACAACGCCCGAGGTAGCTTGGTGATAGTGGACTGTGACATCACAGACGGGTGGTCTGCCATTTCTAGCGCGTTGAGCCTTGCCCCGTGGCTGTTGATGGTCTCCATCATGTGGTTGATTTGTAGCGTTATCCTGTCGTAGCTTTCTTTGAGGATCCCTACTCTCGTCGCATGTTTGTCTTGCCCTTCCTTCAGCGACGCGACCGTAGTTGCAAGCCCGCCGAGCAGTTCTTTGATTTCCTTAATGTCGCTGTCCGTGCTCGACAGATGTGTATTTGTCGCGGCTTTTCTCTTATGTGGATTGCGCGTGGATTCCGCGACCGGCACCTCCACTACCATGGGTTCAGATGTGATTTCGGTTTGATTAGAGTCGGAGGGTGGCTGCGTTGGCGGCGTTTTGAGGTGTCTGATTTCCTCGACGAGTTTTGTGATTGTTTGCCTTAACTCTTTGTTTTCGTGTTCTAGTCTTTTAATCGTATTTTCTATTTATACCTGCTCTGGCCGTGCCGTTGGACTCACCTGGCTGGCGGCCTGCTGTTGGTTCTGCTGCTGTTGTCGCTCCTGTTGTTGTTGCGGCTGATGAGCTCGTTGGGCCCAGGTCAGCCGGTCATCACCGCCAACTCGTGGGCTGAGGGCGAATCGTATCCTTGACGTGGATCTCTGGCTCGGGTTCCTGGAGCACTCTCCGGTCCGTGACGACGGGCGACCGCGGCTCGATCTCGAGCGCGCCCCGCTCGCCGGTCAAGCGAGCATCTGCGTTGCCGGCCACGTTGTCGTTTATGGCGGTACTCTCGCCGTTCTTTAGCGGCGGGAAGTCTTGCTGACTCTGAGCGATTGGTCCTGGCCCCGTGGTGCTTTTGCTTGCGTTCGCTGCGATTCTTCTATCAACTCGTTTCCTTCGGACGACGTAGGGGAGTTGGAAGCGGTTCGTGCATTCCTTGCTGGCCGGGACCTGATTTCCCGCGCAAAGCGCACATTTGGTTCGAGGTGCACACATGGTCTGCGTAAGGGTTTGCGAGTCCACAGCCTTTGCAAATGGCGTCGTCGGGCGAGGGGCATACGTCGGCACGATGGCCGAGTCTGCCGCACGCGTGGCACATGGCGATCTGCTTGCGGTAAAGGGAACACTTAACCAGGGCGTTGTCGTATCTGACATAGTTCGGGACTCGAATGCCGTCGAAGGCGATGATGACCGTGACAGTTTCCTTGATTCTCTTTGCCGCCAGTGCGAGCGGGTTGCGTGGGTTGACGGTCTTGCGATTTATGGATTCCTGCGTCTCATCGAGCGGGACTCCTCTTATAACGCCTTTGCACGTTTCGTGCGGCGCCGTCCTATATGCAGTGGTCTGAAACGTTTGTTCTCGGATGGAAATGTTGTGGATCCTGAGGTATTTCGCTGCGTTCGCTTCGGACGGTGTGCTGACCACCATGATGTTTTGCTTCAAATTGGGGCATATCGTGTCCTGGCTTCGCTCGTTAGGTTCGGTGCAAGCAGCCATGCAAATTCCTTTGGTGACCATAAGTTGGCCTACCTTGGCTCTGTTGATTCCGCCACGTATGCGAATCACGATCTTGCTGTCGTCTTGGGGCAGCGCGGGCATCCTGCTTGCTTTGTTCACGGAGTTTCTCGCTGTTGAGACGGTTGCGTTCGTATTTCCTCCCTTTCTCTGTAGGTTAGCGAGGTCGGGCTGGCTCAACGCAGTCTTGATTACTGACGGGCGCGGGGCCACGATAGTCCAGCCAGCGTCTGCGGTAAAGTCGTCCGGGCTCATGTCTTGGCCTTTAACGTCGTATGCCATCGCTGTAGGGTCGTTCTCGGGTGAAATGCTCGTTTGTTGTGATTGCTGGAGGCCCCCGCAGCCGGGGTGGGCGCAGGGAGGCCTCAGGTCGGCGGTGGCGGCTTGGTCGGAGTCGAGACGGGCACTGATGGCGGTGGCCGTACTCGGCATTAGGCTTAGAGACCGTGACGTGGCGGCGAGAGATGAAATCACTCGTAAAAAAGTCCAGAGGTCACGGACTTGCCGAAATGTGGTCTTCCCAGGTTACAAAGAACTTCAAGAATCCGATTCCGCGTAGAAAAGGCACCAAACTGGGCAAAAGACGCATTTAAATTGGCGAGAAAGCCGGAGCCGGCACGGACGCGTCCGCACGCGCCAAGCGTTCCTGAACTCTGGTCGCTGTGGTCACTAAATAAATGAAAACCACCGGATCATATATATTTCTCATTCTTTAATAGATCAAATAACCAATTACAATATCACATCTTAATAGTCATAACTGGAAATACATAATTCCCACCATAGTACAGCTTCGCTGGTCTTCCATGTCCACCCCAGTGGAAGGGCTGACAGTTTTTATCAAGCGTTTTTGTTTACATTTCATTGACCTTCTTACCCACTCAATAACTACCTTGTACCGCTACCTATGACTGTAAAACATCAAATCAGTTCGCATCAATCTCTTCTCTGCTTTTTAAGCATGAAATGCTTTTAGCTTCCGGTGTCGGCGACCTTCAAGCGACCTTGAGCAAAAAGCCAGAGCAGTTATTCGGGCACTGAAAACGAGAACATGCCGGCAAGTTGCGAGAACAAACCGAGATCAAATCAAATCAAATCAAATCAATTTATTCTCCAGTTTACATTCTGGACGGTCATTTTGGGTTAAAAACTACATACGTAGCTTGACGTGACCCAAAAGACCAGGCAAGGCAATATCACAGCAAACAGTGTGCGCACATGTACATAATTCACATAATTCCAACTGTCGCAGGAATTCCTCATGGACGAAAATGCATTTAAAACAACACTACATTACAATACAAGCTATACAAAACAATCAAACAACAGCTATACAACATAGCATGAGACTGAATTCACAAGGTTAACATTTGCTAAAAAACAAAAAACAACAAAAAAACGAAACAAGTTGTACATTACATACTCAGAACCATACACACAGGCAGAATAATAATTACATCAGATACATTACAAGCGTACAAAGTAAGAGCGGAGTTCTTTCTTACTGAAATTATCGATATTTTTGTACTTGTTCAATGTGAATGGCAGGTTATGTGTTAACGACTGATGCTTATAGAGTGTTCTGAAGTATGGAATGGACCATATCTGAGGATTTCTTGTGTTCACATTAATGGGGCGTCGCTCTAAAGAGGCTAATTGTTCTATGTAGCTCCAAGCTAATTCTGATGAATATCGTGCACTATGTAATAAACGATAAGTGTATAGGTTATCAATTCGAATAACATTATACTTAGGGAACGCTTCTCTGGTGCTTGAATAATAATCTATATTTCCAACATAGCGAATTATCTTCTTCTGCAACAAAAGAACTTTATTTATGTTAGTTTTGGTGGTTGTACACCATATTAAAGCGCAATAATATAAGTGTGAGTTAAATAATGCATTGTAAATCTGCATATTGGCTTTTATAGGAAGTATACTACGGCATCGTGACACAACCCCTGTCACGGAAGAAAGCTTTTTACAGAGATAATTGACGTGCATGTCCCAAGAGAGGTTTGAAGAGAAATAAACGCCAAGAATTTTATGATTGTCAACTATTTCTATTTTTTGACCTTCAAAAGTGATAATATTGTTTAACTGCAGTAATTTGTTCTTGGAACGAAAAATAATTATCTTAGTTTTAGTTGCATTAATTTTAATTTGGTTTAACTGAGACCAGGTAGATAGGTTTTCTAGCAGTGCATTACATTCTACTGTTAAGTTGTGCACGTCATTTCCAGATAGCATGACAGTGCTGTCATCAGCATATATAATGAATTGAGCTTTAGTATAAATATTTACAATGTCATTGATGTAGACGTTAAATAAAAGCGGTCCTAGTACGCTTCCTTGTGGTACGCCAAATCTGTTCATTAGGAAAGACGACATGTGACCGTTCGCGCACACAGCCTGGAATCGGTCACTTAGATAAGATTTAAATAGAGATAAACAGACTCCACGTATTCCGTAACGCTCTAGTTTTTCTAATAAGATACTATGGCTGAGGCAGTCAAATGCCTTACTAAAGTCTATAAATAAAGCAAGCGTATAGATATTCATTTCTATGTTTTTTATTATGTTTTCCTTTATTGACAGTAGGGCTGTTTCTGTTGACCTGTGTTTCCTAAATCCATGTTGTGCATTAGTTATAACACCAAATCTATCAAAGAAATTGACCATACGAGAGTGAATGATTTTCTCGAGGCCCTTCGAAAATACAGGCAACACCGAAATTGGCCTATAGTTGTTTGGATCATGAGGACTACCGCCTTTCAAAATTGCCGAAACTTTAGCGTACTTCATTGCTTTGGCAAAGACGCCTGATTGAAGCGTTAGATTGAATATGTGAGCAAGAACAGGGGAAAAAGCAGGCTGGTGAGCAAGCAATTAGCAACTACGGCATCGATTCTAGGAACACTAGAGGAGAGATGTTGGTAGAATTCGCGGAAAGGAATAGGCTCCGAATAATGACTACCGTATTCAGGAAGTGCAGCAACAGGAAGTGGACCTGGAAAAGCCCTAATTGAGAAACAAGATATGAAATATATTTCATAGTCTCTCCCGATCCCTGCATAGTGCAGGATATAGAAGTGTTAGGTAGGGTAAAGTGCAGTGACCATAGGTTAGTGAGGCTAAGGATTTCTCTCAATTGGAAGAGCGAAAGAATAAAATTAGTCAAGAAGAAACAGGCCAACCTAGACGCAGTAAGGGTAAAAGCAGACCAATTCAGGCTGGTGCTCGCAAACAAATATGCAGCTTTAGAACAGGAAGGTGAAGACAACATAAAGGTAATGAATGAAACCGTAACTAGGCTGATCTCAGCCTAGATCATCCGGGCAACCAGTCAAAACGTAAACAAAATGCGGTCTCTGGCCCTTAACCCTTTGCACAGGATTGGCATTACATACGCTAGTTACTCTACAAACATGTTACAAGAAATGTTGCTTCCGAGTTTTTCCTAAAGTTTCTTCACAATATCACTCAAGCTGTAACTTCTAGTAAGCTGACGTTTTATTTGTCATTCCCAATGGCGACGTTCAAAAGGCAGATACAGGGGACCTAAGGCCGCACATTTGCAGCCTGCTACTTCGATGCGACAAGAAAAAAAGAGTGGCGACAGACGCTGAGGGCGCTGCACTGTTGCGAGAAGAAATGCTGTTGAAGGCAGCGGCATCACAGTCAACAAAAGACGCCACATGGTAGCCATTTCATGCTTACATCTACTCTCGATGACGGGAGAGCCAGCAATTTGTTTTCCTTCAATACTCTAAACGTCTCTTGCTTATCTCGGCTGCTGACAGGCTGATGTTTCCGTCCACATTAAACCTAAGCACTTCTGGTAGATGTATGTTACGTACCGTTATCACTAGGTGAATCCCTTCAAAGGCCATTAGGATGTGCTGAGTACCAGTGAGTGGTCTCTGAATCTTTGCTGCAGCATACGCATGCCTCACATATACATGCTACACAGGTGTGGCGACGACATTAGGAAGTTTGCAAGGAAAAATTTTAAAATAGCTAGCGCAAGACAGGGGAACTGGAGATCGCAGGGAGGGGCCTTCGTCCTGCAGTGGACATAAAAATAGACTGATGATGATGATGACACATGCTTCATCTACTTCCGAATATTTGCTCCGCTATATTTTAGTGTGGTGGCGTGGAGGAGAGGTAGAACGCCCGGCTTCTAATCTGTAGGTCGTAAGTTCGAATCCTCCTCCAGTCCACTACATTTTCAGGCATGGATTGACGCCTGACACTGGCAAAAAAGAATATCGCCGAGAACTAGCGGGGCTATACTAGTCCAGGTGCAACGAAATTTGGAAAGCCGACTAAGCTTCAACAAAGTCACTCCCTCACCAGAACAGGAATTGGCCTCCATGGTGCAGTATTCGGTCACTACCTCCCTCATGACTCCTACAATTAACCCACGGCCCTCAGTCCCTGGAGGCTACGGAGCACCTGACCAAGGCGGTGGTCAGACCTGCGACGCGGCAGTGGGTGCTAAGAATCTCTGGGTCCGGACAGGCCGCGCCACTGGAAACTCATTCTGGCAACGTTCAACACGCGCACCCTATCGAGTAAGACTAGCCTAGCAAGGCTATTTGAGTAATTATCAGGTATTGCCTAGGATATTATTGGCCTTAGTAAGGTTATCAGAACAGGTGAGGCTTATACAGTGCTGACTAACGGCCACGTCCTCTGCTACAGAGGTCTTCCAGATAAGAGAAAATTCGGAGTAGGGCTTCTAGTCCATATGGACATAACGCGCAGCGTTGATGAATTCTACAGCATTAATGAGAGGGTAGCAGTCGTCATAAAGCTGAAAGAGAGGTATAGAATGATGGTAGTACAAGCGTACACCCCAGCCTCCACTCACGATGATGAAGAAATAGAACAGTTTTATTAAAATGTTGAATTAGCAATGAAAAAGGTGCTAACTCAGTATACTGTAGTCATGGGCGACTTCAATGCAAAAGTGGGGAAAAAGCAGGCTGGTGAGCAAGCAATTAGCAACTACGGCATCGATTCTAGGAACACTAGAGGAGAGATGTTGGTAGAATTCGCGGAAAGGAATAGGCTCCGAATAATGACTACCTTATTCAGGAAGTGCAGCAACAGGAAATGGACCTGGAAAAGCCCTAATGGAGAAACAAGATATGAAATATATTTCATACTCTCTCCCGATCCCTGCATAGTGCAGGATATAGAAGTGTTAGGTAGGGTAAAGTGCAGTGACCATAGGTTAGTGAGGCTAAGGATTTCTCTCAATTGGAAGAGCGAAAGAATAAAATTAGTCAAGAAGAAACAGGCCAACCTAGACGCAGTAAGGGTAAAAGCAGACCAATTCAGGCTGGTGCTCGCAAACAAATATGCAGCTTTAGAACAGGAAGGTGAAGACAACATAAAGGTAATGAATGAAACCGTAACTAGGCTGATCTCAGAAGCAGCAAGTGAAGTGGGAGGCAAGTCACCAAGGTAACCAGTAGGTAAGCTCTCCCAAGTAACAAAGGATCCAATAAAGAAACGACAAAACATGTAAGTGCGAGACATCAGATAAAATTCGCTGAACTGTCGAAACTTATCAACAAGAAGAAAGTAAGGGATATCCGAAATTGTAACGTGGAAAAGATTGAGGAGCCAGTAAAATATGGACGCTGCACGAAATCAGTTAGAAGAAAACTTGGCATAGGACAAGGTAAAATGTATGCACTGAAAGATAAGTAGGGTCAATTTCGATGACCTAGTGAAAGCAGCGGAAGAATTCTGTACTGACCTGTGCACACCCTATAGCAGCCAAGCTACTTTTATTCGAAGTAGTGATGAACAGGATACAGAGGCTCCTTTTATACTTAGCGATGCGTTGAAAGCCATGATCAGGGGAAAAGCTGCTGGAGAAGATGGAATAACAGTCGATTTAATTAAAGATAGAGGAGATATCATGCCTGAAAAGCTTGCGGCCCTTTATACGCAATGCGTCACGATTTCAAGTGTAGCAGAAAGCTGGAAGAACGCCATCATTATACTCATCCATAAGAAGGGAGACGTTACAAAATTGAAGAAGTAGCGACCCATTAGCTTGCTTTCAGTTTTGTATAAAATATTTACCAAGATAATTTCCCATAGAATCAGGGCAACACTTGACTTCAGTCAACCAAGATAACAGGCTGGCTTCAGGAAGGGATATTCTACGATGGATCATATCCATGTCATCAATCAGGTAATCGAGAAAACTGCGGAGTACAATCAACCTCTCTATATGGCTTTCATAGATTATGAAAAGGCATTTTATTCAGTAGAGATACCAGCAGTCTTAGATTCATTGCGTAATCAAGGAGCACAGGAGGCATACGTGAATATCTTAGCACAGATATTCAAGGATTCCACAGCTAACTTGGTTGTCCACAAGAAAAGTAGAAAGTTACCTATCAAGACAGGGGTCTGGCAAGGCGATACAATCTCTCCTATGCTGTTCAGCACATGCTTAGAAGAAGTACGCGTATTCAAGCTCTTATACTGGGAAGGCTTAGGAGTGAGAATCAGCGGCGAATATCTCAGAAACCTTCGGTTTGCAGATAACATTGCCCTATTCAGCAACAATGGGGACGAATTACATAAATGATTGAGGACCTTAACCGAGAAACTGTAAGAGTGGGGTTGAAGATGAATATCCAGAATACAAAGATAATGTTCAATAGCTTGGAAAGGGAACAAGAATTCAGGATCGACAGTCAGCCTCTAGAGTCTGTAAAGGAGTACGTTTATCTATGTCAACTACTCACAGGGGGACCCTGATCATGAGAAGGAAATTTACGCAAGAATAAAGTTGGGTTGGAGTGCATACGGCAGGCATTGCCAAATCCTGACTGGCAGCTTAACAGTCTCGTTGAAAAGAAAAGTGTACAATCATTACATTCTACCGGTGCTAACATATGGGGCAGAAACTTGGAGGCTAACAAAGAAGCTCGAGAACAATTTAAGCACCGCACAAAGAGCGATGGGACTGAAAATCTTAGGCCTAACGTTAAGAGACCGAAAGTGAGCGGTGTGGATCATAGAGCAAACAGGGATAGCCGATATTCTAGTTGATATTAAGGTGGAAAATGGAGGTGGGCAGGCCATGCAATGCGTAGGATGGATACAGCTACAGAATAGATACCAAGAGAACGGAAGCGCAGTCGAGAACGGGAGAAAACTAGGTGGGGTGATGAAGTTCGGAAATTTGCAGGCGCAAGTTCCAATCAGCTAGAGCAAGACAGGGGTAATTGGAGATCGCAGGGAGAGGCCTTGGTCCTGCAGTGGACATAAACATAGGCTGATGATGATGATTTTGGTCCTTAGGTAACCGGCTCGAGCCTCAAATACCAAGGCACTGCCCTTTGTGTTATGTACAAATTTTCCCTTCTAAATTCTTTCTCCTCATTGTTAATCTCCATGCTCATTTTTGTTCCCATTGTTTGCATCCAATTCACTGTCTCTATTTCTCTCACTTTCTTTAAGATGACTCCTGGTTGTCTGTTTACAATTTCGATTATCCTGTACTTGGTTGCCAACTTTCTTGACCTCTTCCTCCATTCTTTGTCCACGCTTTCCTGGTACAGATACTTGCGCACTTTAGCCGCCCATTTATTTTCATCAATGTTCGTGAGTCTTTCTTCAAAACCAATTTTGCTCTGTGCTTCTCTGACTTCAAAAAAGGATCAACCCATGTCACGTTGCACTGCATCTGTTTTGGTTTTACCTTGGACTTCCAAAGCCAACCGGCCTACTGATCTTTGGTTAACTTCCGACCCCGACAAGATAGCCGATTTTAAGCATAGAATGGCCTTTGCGAACGTTAGCGCTGGCACCACTATTCCTTTCCATATTACTCGCACCACGGAACGTGCACACAGTGCTGTGTGTTTCATTATTGCTTCTTTCCGCTTCCCCTTTATTTTCAGATAATGTTGGTGGTTGCTTGAGTAAGTCTTTCCTTCGTTTATATACGTATACGCCGAGGTACTTATATTGCTTGACTATGATTATGACTTCCTGTTGAATTGACACCACGTAATTACTCGTCTCTTCATTAAAGATCATAATTCCTGATTCCTCTGTGCTAATCGTAAGGGCTAGATTTCTCGCAGCGTTGCCACAGATATTCGCAAGTGTCTATAAACCTCTTGTATTGTTCGTAGTAGCACTATGTCGTCCGCATACATCAGTCCAGGGACCTTCTGTTGCACCACTTGCCCATTACGCATGTAGGATAAATCAAATCCTAATCCACTGTTTTCCAGTCGACTTTCTATGTCCTTAACATAAATTGTAAACGACAGTGAATACAGACGACACTCTTGGTGAATTTCCACAACTTCATTACTTTTTCGACCGTCCCATACAACTTGTACTTGGTTGTTTTTATATATCTCCTTCAGTAGCTCCACGAAATCGTCATCTCTGCTTTCGTGCTTGGTGCATCTATGCCGATAACAATGCCTTGTCTACGTTGTCATAGGCTCCTTAAATATCTAGAAAAGCTATCGATATTCTGAGCTACTGAAATCTCAATGCAATGACTTAGTACAAACATATTATCCTCTAAACGTCTGCCTCGCCTGAACCCATTCTGTAGTTCCCCCAGTACATCATTTTATTGCACCCACTTCGACAGCTCTAATTTTATGGCTTGCAATACCATTCTATATATCACCAACGTTAATGTAACTGGCCTGTACGAGCTCGTCTTATCCTTAGTTCCTGTGTCTTTGTAGATGAGGTTTATCTGGCTTTCGCGCCATCCAACCGGAATTTTCTTCGTTCTAATCACTTGCCATATGGCATTAGTAAGCAATGCCTTCCTCTTTGCACCGAGGTTTCCGATAAGCTCTATTGGGATATCACGTGGTCCTACTGCCTTGTTATTAGGGACATTTTCTTCTGCCTATTTCCAATAAAAGCTTTCTGTGCTAAATTTTGATCGCTCAGGCTTCTCTGTTGTTGCTGGATCTGTTGTCTGAACTACACTTTTTCTCGTGCCCAAGTTATCCCTAATAACGTGTGCGATGTACTGCAGCGCATCGTCTCCTTCGTCGATGTTACCGTCTTCATTCCTTATAGCCGTTCGCGAGTTTTGAGTTGGAGCTGCGAGTGCTCTTATATGGTTACAGAATGTTTTTTGGGTGCCTTTGCGAATGTTATGCACCCAACGTGGACTTGTGCATTTAATTTTCTCTTCACGAGCTTGCTCGACACACTTTTCTTTTCACGGTATTTGTTCCATCTAAGGAGCACCTCTCCTTCGTGTAATCCCAACTTTTTGGCTTCTCGATGATCCCTAGACGACTGCTTACGCTCTTCTGTAGCTTGCTTTATTTCCTTGTTCCACTACTTACATGGTTTCCTCTTTCCAATCCAACAGTTTTTTGCCGTGTCTGTCTTATTTCCTGCTGCATAACGTCTACCAGTTTCTTATTTCCCCAGACTGCAGTAGGAAAAGCCTCAATTTTCTTCTCTATGTTCTTTTGCAATTTTTGCTATTTGCTGTTCATTCATGTTTAGAAATTAAAATGCTATTGATTCGTATTTTGCCTTAGTATCTCTCCCAAACTTCAATTTTAAACGGCTATGATCGCTACCCAGGGTATTTTTTTTCATTTTCGTCTATTATCATTTGGTGTACTTGTTCGTAGACCATTTCTGAGGCGTAGTCGATACATGACTGCCTGTTTCTGCATTGCCAGGTGACGTGTTCATGACACTTATTCTCCCTGTTAAATTCTGTAAGATTTTCTTGATCACACAGATCCAGCACTACAGAACCGTTGTAATCAGAATATCCGTCTAAATCTTCGATGTGCGCGTTCATATCTCCCACTTAAATGACCTGCCCGAATTCTTCAACTCATTAATATCGCTTCTAATGCAATCAACCAATTCCTTATTTTTTTCTTTGCGATCACTACCTGTCCAAAATTGAAGCCATTGAAGGTGTCTACTACGCTGGAGGGCCTCACGAAAAGGAGGTCCCCATCCTGCGTCTTGTACCAGGCGTCGGTGTTCCTGCTGAAGTTCCAGCTGGGCGGACAGCTCCACATCTACGCGGACGGCTCCGTCCATGCAGACTCCTGATCTGCCACAGCCTCCTGCGTGATCACTGCCCTTCAACGCTCAGGAGCGTGCCGGCTGCCTTTCGCAGGCAAGCTCCATCTTTGCTGAGGTGGCTGGACTTTATCTGGCTGCGGACCTGCTGGCGGAGGACCACCCGGATTCTCTGGTTGTGATCCTCTGCGACTCGCGAGCAGCGCTCCTGGCTCTTCATCGACCGGCGACCTCAACGTTGTCCTGCTGGCGGAAAAGCTTCGCATCCTTGTTTCAAGTGGCTTGAAATTGTCGCTGCAGTGGATTCGCTCTTACGTCAGCGTCCATGGCAGCGAAGAGGCTGACACCCTGGCAAAGGCAGCACACCATGCCAAATGTACCATTCAGCACCGCTGTAACGGCCTGCGGTAGGGTTCCTCGATGCGTGCGCCCCCCTCCGCCGCCGTGGAGGGTGGAGACAACCGCGTCGTCTGCTACGGCGTCCGCCATTATGATGCCCTCTCCGCAGGAAGCCTATAGCCAGGATAGGCAGCAAGCGGTACTTTGCGCAGCTGCACGTAGACTTCGTTATGTAAAACGTGTGGTACTTTAACGATATGACGAGAACACAAAGTTTTCGCATCGGCAGCGTGAAGGTCTCCGATTTACGTCCTGTAATCTTTATTTTTAGAGCGGAATTTGCAGCCGGTCTCGGTGGCAGCGGAAGGCTACCATACACGCCAGCTGCGTAAACACCTTAAGATAGCGTCTTGTTGGGCTATATATTGGTTAAACGTGCGAAACACACACACACACACACACGCGCGCGCGCGCGCGCGCGCGCGCGATTCTCATCGCATTTCGTTGTGTGTGTTTTGTGCCTTTAACAAAATTGTAAAAAACATTCGTGTTTTCGAATCAGTCATCAGCTACCCCATTTATGGACTGCATGCTGCAACGCAGGGTATTCTGAATTTTTTTATTTCGTTTACCGTCCTGTAAATGTGCAGATGGGTAAAAATTGTTGAATACATGTCAGATGATTTGGTGCTCTACATATGGCTTTTGTGGCATTAAATCATGGCTCTCATGCAGGCATTGACTATGAAACCTTGTTGAGCATGTTTTCCGCAGCAATATAGCTTAAACCGCTAACTGTTATAAAGCAGCCGGTCATCGATATCTTTAAAATAAAGCGGCCACACGGCTTCTCAACGTAGAGGAAACAAAATGCATTCAATACATAGCGATTTCTCATGTCGTACATTGTTTATTTGGTTGAGAATTTTTTCAAGAACAAGCGCTACAACTCACTGCAAATTAACTGCAGCGCATGTCTTGCTTCCACTCCCACTGATTCTCGTGGCTTCGAGCTGGCGCGACATGCATGTCACGATTTTCATGTTATTAGAACGTGTCACCCATGGTCGTCAGACATTGTTGTCTCGTCATACCAATTTTGGTATATATCAAGTTAGCGAAACGTCCGCAAGAGTACCAAGACCGTGGCACGCAAATCATGCCGCTCATGACATTCATGCTTTGATTTTCATGTTATAACCTGTCATTTATGTTCGTCATGCAGTCATCTTGTGGCATACCAATTTTCGTACTCATCCCATTAACGAAACGGCCAGGGAAGCACCAAGACCGTGACACGTAAATCATGCCGCTCATGACATGCATGTCATGATTTTCATGTTATGACCTGTCATTTATGTTCGTCATGCAGTCATGTTGTGCCATACCAGTTTTAGCATACATCCCATTAACGAAACGGCCAGGAGAGCCCAAAGTCGTAGGCGGCTAGATAGATAGATAGATAGATAGATAGATAGATAGATAGATAGATAGATAGATAGATAGATAGATAGATATGCTCAATGTCGCCGAAGTGCGCTAATGAAATGCTTCGCATTTAAAAGCGCACAACGTAGGCGCAGATCTTTACGCACTTGCAGCTCATGCACAACAAGCATTTAAGAACAGCGCATTTTGTGCTATCCAGAAACGAACGAGTTAAACAGGCACGTTTACATGCCAGATATCAAGACTACAAGACGGACAAACGCTACGGGAAATAGCGTGCAAATGAACTATTACACACGGTGCACTGGTGATTACGATTAAGCCCGATCGGGATCTGATTTCTCAACGATGATCGGGTTCCTTCTGCAGCTTGGGCAAGGGAGCTGATGACGATCGAGAAATTCGATCCGGATAAGGCTCGATCGCGATCAAAAGTGCCAGTGTCACACAGCTTCAACTCCCCAAGCACAGAAAGGCAATAACGTATACGCTGCACAAACAGGAACGGTCCGTGGGTTGCCACTTCTCGCGCCTGATCTTTACCAGCCACAGGAGTCGCCTCTTCGGATCTTTCGGAACATCTTCCAGCCATTTCGCGAATGGTTTGTGCACTGTGGTACGCAACACCTGGGCATTTTGCCCTAGAAGACGCCGCACACGTGTCTCACTCAACCAGCCGCGACGATGCGTGGGGAGCGCAATGGCGGCCGCCGGTCGAAAGGCGGCATTCACCCCTTCACAGAATGACTCCACCCTCCACGGCGGCGGAGGGGGGCGCACGCATCGAGGAACCCTAGCCTGCGGCAATGCAAGGCACACGTTGCAGCGGCACCTAACGGCACTCCACCCGGATAGGCGCGTCACCAGCGGTCGCCCTCATCGTCCACTTCCTGATCGCGGCGTCACAAAGCAAGAGTGGTCTCTCCTGCTGCGCCTCCGGATCGGCTGCTCCTGGACGGCATCGCTGAGGTACAGCAAAGGCCTGGCTCCAACCCCGGCCTGCTCAGCGCGCAGCGACGACGAAACAATCTACCATCTACTATGTTTTTCCCCGCCTTTTCCAAAGAGGAGGCTTCTCTCTATGCGCCATTCCGACGTCTGGCACTCTCTGCGGTCTCAGCATCGCAGCTGCTGTTTCGCGGCCTGCACCGCGGCTTCCCCTTGAGGCACCTTCTTGCATTTCTGGGGCACACGGGCCCGTCGTGTAAATTGTGAATGCGCCCCCTGGCTACCGCTGACAGTCAAGGTCTGTGTATTCACATCGATCTTCTCTCCGTTCTTCTTTATACCCCCTCCGCTTCCCCAAGGCGCTGAGTCGTGCTCCCTAAAGGGCTGCAGAAAATAGCGCCTCTTCCTCTTCACAACCACTCTCTATCTCTTCCGTGGCTGGCGCGTCAGAGGTAGCCCCGTCGTGACCACCACTGCCGTTTCCGCCTCTGCTTTCCGGCGTGGTGCTTTCAGCTTCCTTAACTATTCTCACATCGGAGCCAGCTCCGTTCGTGGTGCTCGCACCGATGCGTTCACCATTACTTTGCGGAATGGTGGCCCTCAGCTTCATTTCTATTTTGGCCTAGCTTTTCTTCTACCTCCTTCCTCTGCTTCTGTTCGCTCTTAAGTGACTTTTCTAGGTTTCCAACCCCCTTAGATAGGTTATCCTCCTCCTTCTGTAGACTGTCTAACCGCGACCCTAGCACACACTCACACTACAGATAAAATCTGCACCGTTCGCTTCGCGTACTGACTCAAACCTCGCTTCTTCCAACGCGTAATAACGCTCGCACTCAAAACAACGCACTCGTGGGTTCTCCCTAGTACCAACCATCATCTTGTACTAACAAGGCGCAGTACAAAAAAAAAAGATTCATTTGTTACCTACTTATATCTAAGCAAAAAGACCCAAGAAACTAAAAAGCATGAAAAATAATTTACACAGATTGCTCAGCTAACATAACACTCCTAAAAGACAAATGAGCGAAATATCAAATAAGTAACCTATCGCTTTGGCACGCTGATCCCGCTGCACTGAGAAGGCACCTCCACGCGGCACGTCTGTTCCATTCGGCTTCACTCGAGCCGCTTCGTCAAGTCAATGTGCTCTCTTCTGGGAGGGTGCAAAACAATTTGCTCCTGTCGCGTGACTTCACCGCCCATCCCTGATTATAACATTGCTTTAACGCACCATCAATGTTCCGACTGCCCTCTCGTTGTAGTCAGTTGAAACGTTTTAATCCTAGGCCGATATTTTGAAACATAATTCTTGAAAATTTTGCCCATGCAGTTCCGCTTGCGCATTGCCGTTAAGTTCCGAAGGGAGTGTCCAGAATTGCTGGACATGGTATAAACACCGTTTCGTGCAACCTTCGCAGTTGCTCTCATCATTCGTGACGCTTTATTATGCGTTATAGAAGCTATTCAACAGCCTCGTCGCAACATTAGGGCGAATGCTGCGTTTCTTGCAAGCCGCCTGCTTTATCGGGAAGTCTTGAAGCACTGACCAGGCAGAAAAATCATTCGGATGCCGCGCAGTTTGGGAATAAATCTAAGCGAAGCTTTCTGTGCTATTTGCGTTGATAGACGATAACTGGTGGTGATAGTATTAGTTGGGCGTCCGCAACAGCTCTGCGTGCGCAGGAAACCCGCGGATATGACGGTGTGCATGCGGAGTACGCAGGAGCCCGCAGGAGACCCTGCGTGCGCCTGCAGCTTTTCAAAAGCTGCGTATAGCGTCCGCTGCGGGCTCTGCGGTCTTTGTGGGACGCTCTCGCGTGTCCACGAGAGCGCGCTTTTCAATATTTCTGCGGCCTTGATTGCATTGAAATTCTCAAAACGCCTGACTCTGCCAGATTTTCGTGGCACATAGACAATTGTGGCTTGACATGCTTGTGGTTTCACTTCGTGGTGGCTGATATTGGCTACACAGTTTCAGAAGGTGGCGTATGGCGGCCCTCAGTAGCACACTACTGTGCAAGTCAGCAAGCCACTTCTAAACTACTGCGCCCGGCCAACTATTGCGGTGAATTAAGAGGAAGCTTTAACTCCTATCTAAATTGATGGAAAAGGAGGAATCGTTCTTCCCAGCACCACTGCACCAAGTGTGCTGAGTTTTATTGCATTTAAAAGAAAAAGTTATAATCTAGTGAATGTGGGTTGCGAATTTTTTTAGGCAGTCAATTTTTAATAAGATTTGACAAAATCAGCAAATTTTAAGAAAATGAAACTATCAAGTTTACAACCCTGTAACTAAGCAATGAGAAATGGTGTCACAATTCAGTAAACAGTGCCTAGTAGTACGTATAAAGCGGACCGAATTCGTATATAGTACATGGCTCTCAAATAGACCACTAACTTGGGAGTAGAACGTTTGCAAAACCTTTGTAAGCATGCAACATACTCACGTAACATATAAATTGACATATCAAATTTTTCCGCTTGTGATTCTCTAATGGGTGCAGTTTACAGAACTGCGATATCTGTTCTAGCTGCATTTATGAATTTGTAAATCTTATGCTTGTATCATTTTGAACCCTACCAATTAAAAAAATCGTTTAAAACATTGATGCCTTAAATCGAAATTCACTAGAAATCGAAGTCACTAGAATTTAGGTTTCTGTCTCAAATGCAACACATTTCATTAAAGTCGGCGCAGTGATTATCTCAGAAAAGCGTTTCCGCGCTTTGCATGTATGAATGGGCGGCATCGCAGTTGGCCCTGAGCTAAAGTTTGCCCTTAATGTTCCTTTGAGTCTGCACACTCCGTGTCAGTTGATTGCATTGTGATGTGCTGATTTTTCGAAAAGAGCAAAAACATTCCGTACCTACCTTGAATTTACATTTATCCACTTTGTCCGGACGCAACTGTTGCCATCGGTGGTAGTAGCATTTCTTTTATTCAAGAGCCCCAAACAACGTCATCTAGCCCTAAACGAGGCAAGCTTTCTGACTTCGCGTTTCCCCTCTGCTGCGCTCCTCCCATGTATGCGAGGTGCCACGAGCGAAGACATTTCGACTGCGCTGCCCGCTGGCTGGCTCTACCTAGTCTCTGCCTCGTTTCTACTATTCTATCGGCCTCATCTCGGGACTGCGGCGCGCGTACAAAGCGCTGCAGCTTCCGCAATACTTTTGCGGGTGCTTCGCGCCTAATTACAACAGTCCACAGAGCATTGTGGCGATGCCCATGCAGCTCCAAATCCAAAAGGCTCCAGAGCAGCAGCGACAGCATGTTGCTATCGTCAAGCGGCATGCAGCAGGAAAAAAAGAAGCACTGAAGAAGAGTGCACGTAGTGAATGAGGAGCATTTTGTATCACACAGTTGTATTTTGTGTTGAATGATCGCAGCGCTGTTATCGCAGCATTGTTTTCAACTCCTAAATCTGCAGAACTAGCGGAGATAGGTCGAAAGGAAAGGAGTAGCAAGCATCTCTCTCCGCCACGGTGGAATAACTCGATCGTGTGTAGTTCTCCAGCGCGGCGAGGAGTTTGAGCCGAGCGTAAGGGCCGCGAATAGTCAGGGCGTCGCACGGTTGTCGTGGATAGTCGAATCCCACATCGTACACTGCGATTCCGTAAGGTACTGCTAGGGTGGACAACAGCCTTGCATTGCAGATCTGTATCATAAAAAGAAATAGACACACGTAAAACAACTTTCAAAGTACCACCCAAGTACCAAAGTCTGCTTGTGGGTCGCTTATTCTGTGGTTAAGATTGGCAACATGTACATTTTGTCATATTTTAAACACTCATACGCCACCTATATTGTAAGCAGGTATAGTTTCTCCTTAACGCTAGACTCGACATAGCGACGATGCACCCTGCGGCGTCAGCGGTTCAGTCAGCGACAAATTAATCGACGTTTCGTCTGCTTCAACGCAAGTTCTTGAACAATGTTTCGTGTTCTAGGAGAAGCTTTTAAACATAAGCTTGAGGATGAGGAGGACTTTGCGCAGTCGCTATTGGCTATTGTCAGCACCGAGAAACAATCACTGGATCGAGAAGATTGTTCTCGTATTGGCTTTGCTTCGTCGCCCGACGGTCACTAAGAAACTCCGACTGGCGACAGGATACGAGACGACCGATCCAGTGTGCTTGTTTCGGTAAAACCTGGCCCTCAGCAAGTGTAAAGCATTTGGATGTCAATAAAAACCTAGAGAGCAGCAAATTCGAAATATTGGGAGCTAGCAGAACGATTGACCTATTTCACCATAGAAAAACGCATGTGCGGCATTGGACGTGTTCAAGCACGTCATTTTTACAAGTGTATTTTATGAAGAGAGAACAGAAAATGGCTAACTTTGTTTGTGTTAAGTACCATTGAAAGTTGACCAAGTTGGCAGACATATTAGGGAAACGCAAACACATGCAAAAGTAGGAACAGAGGGGTCACACAAACGCTATCAACTGAAAGGTCCAGGTCGCATAGTCGTGGAAAGGATGGGAGACGCAGAACCTTATGTGCGCATGCTCGAAGAAAAGCAGCACAAACCATCAATCATGCACAGGTGCGGCCACGGATTAGAGCTGCCTGCCCTTTAGAATGCGCAGATTAGTTTTGTGTCTTCCCCTTTCGCAAGTGTGTGACCTTTGACTCGATAGCCGGTGTTTGTGCTGTCCTGGTTTTATTAGGGCTCGTGCTAATCACGCCTGCCAATCCATATCACGAGTCTACGTCTGTCACTACTTCAGTAACCGACACTAGACAAATCACCTAGCAAAAGTGGCTTTGACAGAAGTGCATCGGGTTTACTGTGATCTTACTGAATTTTACAAACAGCGTCGTGCACAGTAAGCACCAAATGCAACTGCATCTAACAACATCGCGTTACAACAGCATCGAACGCACACACTCAAATATAGCCAAAATCACACACACTACAACAATCAACAGAATCATAATTCAAATGTTAAATGAATGTCTAGTGCGAACAAAGAACAAGACACGAGAGCATCAGGCAGCGTTGGCAGCGTCTCAACCAGAGCAGTCCAGGCAATCTCGAGCTCGCGCCTCCCGGACGACTGGCGATGTGGCTGCAGCGCCGGGCATTCCTTTTCACTACAATATCCCCGCATAGTAAAAGAGCCATCCTGGCGACTCATGGTGAACATAGTACGAGTGGGTCGTAATACGGCTTATGGCGCTATACGTGGATGGTTTCACGGCCACGATAGCGTTGGTCCGTACGTGGTGGAGCGGCTCGACGACGCAGTTCAGAGGCGATGTCTGTGCTATAACACGGTAGGGTCCTTAATATTTAGAGACAAGCTTGGATGAGAGACCAGCAGGAACTGCTGGAACCCAAAGCCACACAGGGGAGTCTGAAAGAAAGTGACAATGCGGGTTCTCGTCATCACGTCTAGATTTTTGTTGCCATTGGCCGTCGGTTGCGGCGGAGCGGGCGAGCTGACGGCATTCCTCGGCGCGGCGGGCAGCTTCAGAGACGGGCGTACATTCGTATGAGTCGGGTCCGTATGAAAGAATGGTAGTCGAATGTTCGCGACCATAAAAGAGAAAGAATGGGAAGAAGCATGTGGTAGCCTGTGGTGCAGTGTTGTAGGTGCACGTCTTGAACTGCAAAATAAGGTCCCAATAAGTGTGATCAGAGGCGACGTATTTGGAGAGCGTGTCGCCAAGAGTGTGGTTGGATCTTTCCGTCAAACAATTAGTTTGAGGATGGTAGGCAATAGTCGTGCGATAACAATGCGACATTCATCAAGGATTGCGTTTACGACTTCGGAGAAGAACACAAGTCCTCAATCGCTCAGAAGTTCACGAGGTGCGCCGTGACGGAGAATGAAGTTTTGCACCAGGAAGTATGCTATATCACGGGCTGTGGCAGCGAGCACAGCGGCTCTTTCTGCGTATCGTGTCAAGTGACCGATGAAGACGATTATCCAGCAGCTGGCGCAAGCCACACGTGCACGGAGGCGGACCCTACAGATCAATGTCAATGCGATCGAAGGGCCAGGCAGGGCACAGGATTGGCTGGAGTGGACAAGAGACATGCTGAGCAGGAACCTTACGGCGTTGGCACTGGGGGCACGATCGACTGTTTAGTACACAAAGGTCTACATGCCACGTCCGTAAGACCTGGAGCGAATTCAGATGTACGTTTTGAAGACACCCGCATGCGCATACAGTGGGTCAGCGTGGAAGGCAGAACATATTTCACCGGAAAGATGTCGAGGTATCGCCAGTAGCCACTTGCGGCCACCAGACACATAGTTCCGGCGATAGAACAAGCCAATCCCCATCTCGAAGCTTGATGGCGCAAACCATCGAGAAGGTGGAGGAAGAGTCGACGGGTTTGAAAGGCGGCGGAGAAGAGCGCTAATCCAGGCACCCTTACGTTGCTTGAAGCCATGTCGCAGCCTGCTGGGACGGAATGTACTTCCTCAACGGCAGAGAGGCAGGTAGCGCCTTCGGTTCACACGGGCGAACATGAAAGCGCGTCGGCATAGGTGTGGGGGTGGCCAGACCTGTAGACAACGAGCATGTCAAAATCTTGCAACTGCAAAGCCCAGCGAGCTAATCGGCATGAGGGGTCCTTCAACAGCGACAGCCGTCAAAGCGCATGGCGGTCTGTAACTACGTGAAGGGTACGGCCATGGAGGTAATGTATAAATTTAGCAAGTTGCCAGATTATGGCCAAACATTCCTTTTCCGTAAGGGAATAATTCATCTCTGCTTTGGTGAGGGTGCGGCTTACGTATGCAACGACGTACTCATCTAATCCAGATTAGCGCTGCGCGAGGACAGCGCCGAGTCCAACACCGCTGGCGCCGGTGTGTACTTCAGTCGGAGCTGTAGGGTAGAAGTGACGCCGTATCGGCGGCGAGGTTAGTATCGGCGGTGAGGTTAGTATATGACGCAACTCTTCGAAGGCATCGTCATGTTAAGCGGGTGACCTGGCGTAATTTTTGAGTTGGTCCGTAGAAGCTGATTCAAGGAAGCGGTGATGGACGCAAAATTCCGAATCAAGCGTCTAAGTAGAACAGAGGTCAATGAAGCTACGATGTTCGTTTATGGAGGAAGGTTTGGGAAAATTAGCCACTGCAAGGAGCTTGGCCGCGTAAGGATGAATACCGTCATTAGATACCACATGGTCAGGGATGGTGAGCTGACTTGTGCCAAAGCGGCGTTTCTTCAGGTTGAGCTGAAGGCCAGCGTCAGTTAGCCAATCTAACACTTCCTCTAACCTAAAGAGACGGGGGGGGTGAAAAGTAACCCCATCATGGAAGTAGCAAAGGCACTTTTTCCACTTGAAACTAGGGAAAAGGTTGTCCATCGAATGCTCAAATGCTGTAGGGGCGTTGCAAAGCCTGAAAGGCATGACCCGCAATTCATATAGGCAATCTGGTGTTACAAAGGCGGTTTTAGATTGGTCGTCTTGTGCCATGGGGACTTGCCAATACTAGCCGCTGCGTAAGTCGATAGAAGAATACAATTCCGCGCCTTGGAAGCAGTCAAGGGCGTCGTCAACCCTCTGCAAAGGGTGAAGATCTGTGCGAGTTATTTCGTTAAGTGGACCGTAATCGACACAGAAATGAATCGATCCGTCCTTCTTCTTAACAAGAACCACTGGGGATGATGACCAGTGGCTATTTGAAAGCTGGATGTCGCCGCGCTTAAGAATATCAGCTACTTCGCCATCCGATAACACGGCGCTCTGTCGCGGACACACGGTATGCTCTTTGTCACAGTGGCGCACTGGTACCAGTGTTGATGCTGTGACAAACAGATGTGCGGCCCAAGGAAACATGCTGGTAGTCGTAACAATAACGGAACTTATCGAGAAGGCGTAGAAGCTGGGTGCGTTGGGAAACAATCAGAGTGTCGGCGATGGCGTTATTTAGAACATCGAGCGAAGTCGGCTCTTGCGCTGGGTGACAGGTCACTCCGGCGACCTCATGAGTCGTGATGGAACCAGTTGGCATGTCAATGATGACAGCAGAGCCGACACACTAGACACGGCCAAGGTACTCCGCACGAAGCAAATGTGGGGACATGACAATTGGAGACGAGCAGTCTGCTGACACCGTCACAAACTTCTAAATGAGCAAAAGACAGCGGGGAACATTTGCGACGAACAAAGGCGGCAGAGGGCTTAAAACGTGCGCGTGCATCAGCTACAATGTTGCAGGACACAGTGACAAGGGCAGAGGAGTTCGCTGGTATTGCAACGTCTTCTGCAACAAATACTTTATCTTCTGCTTCACTAGCGTCAAGAAACGGGACGTCGCAAAGCGTTTGAAATTCCACTTCAGCCCGAGAACAGTCAATGACGGCCTTATTAGCGGACAGAAAGTCCCAGCTGAAATTAAGATCGTGGGAACAAGAATACAGCACCAAAAATTCCACGATATAGAGGAGGCCGTTAATTACAACGCGAGCAGTACATGTAGCCGTCGGCGTGGTGCAGTCTGCGCTGACAGTACGAAGTGATACGTTTGGCAGTGGCATCGTAACCTTTCTGAGCAAACGAGACAAAGTTTGGCACAAAGAACTGAAGCTGCAGCACCAGTGTCGACGAGGGCGAGTGTAGCGACGCCGTCCACATCTACATCAATAACATTAGTCGGAGAAGGGAGAGGCCTTGGTCTTTTCGTGGGTGACACAGTTTTTGCTTATGGAACTGCGTCGATTAGTTTTCCCGTTCCGGTGTAGAAGGACGACGACGCATCGGCTAAAGCGAACGGCGTCGAGGCGATGGCGAACGACGGTCAACAAGAGGGTGGTGGTCCGAGTATGAAGACATCTGGCCAGGGTTATGACATGCGGAGGACGACGGACATGGCGAAACATATGGTTCGGAGTCGAAGCTACGGCGGTAGGATGCTGCGCGGCGACAGCAAAATTGTGCAACGTGGCCACGTAGACCACGCGCAAAACATATTGACCGGTTGTCGGGAGTGAGCCATTGTCCACTGCTGTGTGGTAACCACGGCTGAACGAAGTGGCGCAAAGGTCTGAGATGGTGGCCATGGGATAGCCTCGGCATAGCTGAGAGGTGTAGTCACCTCGGTAAAAGCAACGGGAGTCGGCACCGGCAGAGGCTCCCATGCAGAAGGTAGAGCTGCGCAAACTTGCACCTGTATGACCTGGCAAAGGTTGGCAGGCAAAGGCGAGGGTGGTTGCGAGGCTGAGGAGAGCAGCGAAAGCTGGCGAGCGACCTCAGCACGGACGAACTTCTTTATTTATCTGGCAAAGCAGGGAACCCATGTCGGGAGCGTGGCCATGTCGGGAAGTGTGGCGGAAGTGTGGCTCCGCAGGGAGAGTGCGTAGAAACGCTCAAATACGGCGAAGGCTCGCGAACGAAATTTTTTGTGGGAATACCCGCACCACGACATTTTTGGGACTTCACTTGACCAAGTTGTTAGCGATTAGACCGGGGTCAAAATTAATTTACGGATTTTAAAAAATCTCCTTGCAGGTTGCATAAATCTTATCATGACCTGGCTTTTCAAGAGTCGACTGATCACACGAGAACAAAACCATTCCCAATGCAATATCGGCCCAGTAATCCCTCATGACTCCCACAATTAACCCATGGCCCTCAGTTCCCAGTGGCTGCGGAGCACCTGACCAAGGCGGCGGTCAGACCTGCTACGCGGCAGAGGGTGCTAAGAATCTCTGGGTCAAGGCAGGCCGCCAATGGAAACTGAACCTGTCAACGTTCAACACGCGCACCCTCTCGAGTGAGGCTAGCTTAGCAGGACTATTTGAAGAATTATCAGGCATTTCCTGGGATATTATTGGCCTTAGTGAGGTTAGAAGAACTGGTGAGTCTTACACAGTACTGACTAACGGCCACGTCCTCTGCTACAGAGGTCTTCCAGATAAGAAAGAATCCGGGGTAGGATTTCTAGTGCATAACAACATAGCGGGCAACATTGACGAATTCTACAGCATTAATGAAAGGGTAGCAGTCGTCGTAATAAAGCTGAATAGGAGGTACAAAATGAAGGTAGTACAAGCCTATGCACCAACCTCTAGTCACGATGATGAAGAAATTGAACAGTTTTATGAAGATGTTGAACTAGCAATGAGAAAGGTGCAACTCAGTATACTTTAGTCATGGGTGACTTCAATGCAAAAGTGGGGAAAAAGCAGTTTGGTGAGCAAGCCATTGGCAACTACGGCATCGATTCTAGGAATGCAAGATGAGAGATGTTAGTAGAATTCGCGGAAAGGAATAGGCTCCGAATGAATACCTTCTCAGGAAGCGCAGCAACAGGAAGTGGACCTGGAAAAGCCCTAATGGAGAAAAGGAAGAAATAGATTCATACTCTCTGCGATCCAAGCATAGTGCAGGATGTAGAAGTGTTAGGTAAGGTTAAGTGCAGTGACCATAGGTTCGTGAGGTCTAGGATTTCTCTCAATTTGAAGAGAGGAGAGTGAAATTAGTCAAGAGGAACAGGCCAACCTAGAGGCAGTAAGGGTAAAAGAGACCAATTCAGGCTGGTGCTCGCAAACAAATATGCAGCTTTAGAACAGAAGATGAAGATAACATAGAGATAATGAACGAAACCGTAACTAGGCTGATCTCAGAAGCAGCAATTGAAGTGGGAGGTAAAGCACCAAAGCAACCTGTAGGGAAGCTCTCCCAAGAAACAAAGGACCTAATAAAGAAACGACAAAACATGAAAGTGTCCAACTCAAGAGATCAGATAGAATTCGCTAAACTGTCAAAACTGATCAACAAGAAGAAAGTAAGGGATATTCGAAATTATAACGTGGGAAAAATTGAGGAAGCCGTAAAATATGGACGAAACATGAAATCAGTAAGAAGAAAACTAGGCATAGGACAAGGCAAGATGTATGCACTGAAAGATAAGCTTAGTAATATCATCAGCAATTTCGATGACATAGTAAAAGCAGCAGAAGAATTCTATACTGACCTGTACAGTAGCCAAAACAACCAAGCTTCTTCCATTCGAAATAGTGATGAACCGGATACAGAAGCTCCTTCTATAACTAGCGATGAAGTTAGAAGGGCCTTGAAAGACATGACCAGGGGAAAAGCGCCTGGAGAAGATGGAATAACAGTAGATTTAATCAAAGATGGAGTAGATATCATGCTTGAAAAGCTTGCGGCCCTTTATACGAAATGCCTCACAACTTCAAGTGTACCAGAGAGCTGGAAGAACGCCAACATTATACCTATCCATAAGAAGGGAGACGTTAAAGAATTGAAGAATTACAGACCCATTAGCTTGCTTTCAGTATTGTATAAAATATTCACCAAGATAATTTCCAATAGAATCAGGACAACACTTGACTTCAGTCAACCAAGAGAACAGGCTGGCTTCAGGAAGGGATATTCTACGATGGACCATATCCATGCCATCAATCAGGTAATCGAGAAATCTGCGGAGTACAATCAACCTCTCTATATGGCTTTCATAGATTATGAAAAGGCATTCGATTCAGTAGAGATATCAGCAGTCATAGAGGCATTGCGTAATCAAGGAGTGGAGGAGGCATACGTGAATATCTTGGCAAATATCTACAAGGATTCCACAGCTACCTTGGTTCTCCACAAGAAAAGTAGAAAGATACCTATCAAGAAAGGGGTCAGGCAAGGAGACACAATCTCTCCAATGCTATTCACTGCATGCTTAGAAGAAGTATTCAAGCTCTTAGACTGGGAAGAATTAGGAGTGAGGATCGATGGCGAATATCTCAACAACCTTCGGTTTGCAGATGACATTGTCCTATTGAGCAACAATGGAGAGGAATTACAACAAATGATTGAGGACCTTCATCGAGAAAGTGCAAGAATTGGGTTGAAGATGAATATGCAGAAGACAAAGATAATGTTCAATAGCCTGGCAAGCGAACAAGAATTCAGGATCGCCAGTCAGCCTCTAGAATCTGTAAAGGAATATGTTTATCTAGGTCAATTACTCACAGGGGACCCTGATCATGAGAAAGAAATTTACAGAAGAATAAAATTAGGTTGGAGTGCATACGGCAGGCATTGCCAAATCCTGACTGGGAGCTTACCACTGTCGTTGAAAAGAAAAGTGTACAATCATTGCATTCTACGTGCTCAACCCGATCAGAAACTTGGGTAGGTCTCAAAGAGCTCGAGTAAAGTTAAGCTGCACGAGCTGAAAGAAAATGCTTGGAGTAACGAAGAGCGAGAGAGCGCGGTGGATTCAAGAACAAACGGGGTATAAGATCTGATTGACTTCTCGGAGATGGAGCTGGGATGCCATGAATGCGTGAGGATGATACCTCTGGCCGATTAGGTTACGATGTTTCCAAGAGAAGGAAGCGCAGTCGGGACGGAAGTCAGGTGATGATTGGTAGAAATTCGCAGCGCCAGTTGAATACGCTAGCCTATGACGGGGTAACTGGAGATCCAGGAGCCTTTCGATCTCATGAATCCTTCAGAGATTCCCTGAGGGAATCTCTGCGATTATTGCATGAAGATCCAGGGAGCCTTTCAGGAATATCCCTGAAGCCAGCCTGTTCTCTTGGTTGGCTGAAGCCAAGTGCTGCCCTGATTCTATTGGAAATGATCTTGGTGAATATTTTATACAATACTGAAAGCAAGCTAATGGGTCGATAATTCTTCAATTCTTTAACGTCTCCCTTTTTATGGACTAGTATAATGTTGGCGTTCTTCCAGCATTGCTTATAAAGGGCCGCAAGCTTTTCAAGCATGATATCTCCTCCATCTTTGATTAAATCTACTGTTATTCCATCTTCTCCAGCAGCTTCTCCCCTGGTCATGTCTTTCAAGGCCCATCTAACTTCATCGCTAGTTATAGAAGGAGCCTCTGTATCCGGTTCATCACTACTTCGAATGAAAGTAGCTAGGCTGTTTTGGGCACTGTACAGGTCAGTATAGAATTCTTCCGCGGCTTTTACTAGGGTCATCGAAATTGCTGATGATATTACCATGCTTATCTTTGAGTGAATGCATCTTGCCTTGTCCTATGCCAAGCTTTCCGTATTTACGGCTTCCCCGTGTCCGTATTTTACGGCTTCCCCAATCTTTCCCACGTTATAATTTCGAATATCCCTTACTTTCTTCTTGTTCATCAGTTTTGACACATCAGTGAATTCTATCTGATCTCTTAAGTTCGACATTTTCATGTTTTGTCGTTTCTTTATTAGGTCCTTTGTTTCTTGGGAGAGCTTACCTACTGTTTGCCTTGGTGCCTTACCTCCCACTTCTATTGCTGCTTCTGAGATCAACCTAGTTACGGCTTCATTAATTACCCGTATGTTGTCTTTATCTTCCTTTTCTAAAGCTGCATATTTGTTTGCGAGCACCAGCCGGAATTGGTCTGCTTTTACCCTTACTGCCTCTAGGTTGGCCTGTTTCCTCTTGACTAATTTCACTCTTTCTCTCTTCAAATTGAGGGAAATCCTAGACCTCACTAACCTATGGTCACTGCACTTTACCTTACCTAACACTTCTACATCCTGCACTATGCTTGGATCGGCAGAGAGTATGAAATCTATTTCCGTTAGGGCTTTTCCAGTTGGTGAGCAATAAATTGGCAACTACGGCATCGATTCTAGGAATGCAAGAGGAGAGATATTAGTAGAATTCGCGGAAAGGAATAGGCTCCGAATATTGAATACCTTCGTCAGGAAGCGCAGCAACAGGAAGTGGACCTGGAAGATCCCCAACGGAGAAACAAAGAATGTCCTGCTTATGAAACTGTAAACCACACACCATGGATTTCGCAGAGAGTTCCTGGTCAGTACGAGGAATCGCTCTGTTCGCGAGGAACGCCGAGCGAAGTGTCGCATTGCAGGGAGCACACAAGAAGTGGTACGCCGAACTGTCGACATCGTTCGATAGCCGCTTGTTGCTGTCAGGAACGCAGCACGTCGGCATCATCTGCTAATATCCTTAACAAACGCGGCGAAGGCTACAGTTTTGAGGATGACATGCTTCCTAAAATCCGCCGTCAACAACCAACCACAGAATAGACCAACGCTGCACCGCGTGTTTCGTCCGGCCAGTTCGCGTAGCCGGCTAGTGGGGAAGTGAAGTGGGGAAGGAAATCATGTCGCTGCTGTCGCTGGGTGCGACGGCAGCGACATGAAGGCGCGGGCGGGTGGCGGTTCCGCGCAACGCCGCCGAGTTTTACAACTGAAGCCAGTCTAGTAACGTTGGTTCTAGCTGAGTGAATCCCTTCGCATTCCATTAGGATATGCTTAGTGATCTCCGGATCTTTACTGCAGCATACACATGCCTCATCTAGTTCCGAATATTTGCTCCGCTATGTCTTGGTGCTTAGGCAACCAGCTCGAGCCTCAAATAGCAAGGCCCTGCCCTGTGTGTTATCGTACAGATTTTCCCTTCTAATTTCTTTTTTCTCATTCTTGTAAATCTCTATGGTCCTTTTTGTTTCCATTCTTTGCATCCAATTCACTGTCTCTATTTCCCTCACTTTCTTTCTGATTAGTTCTGATTGGCTCGATTGTGGGACGGCAGCGCCACCGCCAGCGCCACCGAACCATACAACCGCGGACTACTCAGTGAACCAGGTAGGCGGGAGAACGGTTAGATACAAGCATAGATATATAGATATCCCCGGAAATATCTATGTAGGTATGTTTGTATCTAGGTAGCTATGTTTGTTTGTATCTATGTTTGCATCTAACCGTTTTCCCGCCTAGTTGGGTCACTCGGTAGTCCGTCTTTGAATCCTTAAAGTATCGGGCTGCTGCGCTGAGGTAACGGCATTTGAAATCAACCATCTCAAGAAGTTGGGTCACTAAGTATTTGTGAATGTGTACATACGTGCCGCGTTTCAACAAACCTCTTTCGTGCTCCCATGTGTAATTGTAGAGACGGGATGGGTAGGCACCGCGGTTCGAAGAAACTCGTTGACGCGGACTTGGAGCAGTGGGTATATGCCTATCGGTCTGCGCTGCTCTTCAACGAACCTCTTTGATGCCAACTTGAGTCATTGGGTATGTGCTAGTAGGTGTGTGCCGCTCTTTATGAAGCTCGTTGGCGCAAAGCTTGGTAACTAGGTATGGGCCGCTCTACAATGCCAAAATGTTACCGATGCTAAGCAGAATCGACTCAACCTGACAATGGTTCCTCAAGAGGCTGCACCAAAAATGCACTGGCTATGTGCCGCGATCCAATGACCCTCTGGCCAACTTGGCTGACTGTGTATATGCCAATCAGTGCGTGGCAAGCGAGGGAGCAATTATCAGCGCTCTCAGGCACGGGCGCAGCAAACTTCTTGTCTTGGAGGCCACGCACGCACTTCTCGACAGTGCCACTGAATGGTTGAGCGTGTTCAGAAAAAATCGCGATAGAGAATCCCGGTTGCCGCATAACGTGCTTTCCGGCGGTCGCCCGCACCGGCGCGCCATGTATTTCGGAGGCTACGTGCACTCTTCGTGGCGGCGGCGCTTGATGGCGCCGGTTGTTCTTGGGGCTGCGTGAAAGAGGAATCCCGCTGCGGTACGCACCACATAACTCGTTTCGACGGCGCCAATACGTTTCGTCGCTATAGTCACTGAGTGCTAAGCGCATTGCCGTCGACAGTCATCGTGAGATGGCGTTCTGCCACATTTGTTTCAAAACGCCTCCGCTTGTGTCACAAGCGTAATACTTTGCACAAAGGCTGCTCCATGTCTACGTTATCTGAAATCAATGTTTAACTCGGTCCAAAATTTTGGTGCGTGGGCATTTATGTTTTGGAAAAAAATAACAGCACTGGGTAGACAAGGACACAAGGAAGAACACGACACTGGTTCCTCCTTGTGTCCTTGTCTACCCAGCGCTGTTAGTTTTTCCAAAACATCAATTCCCACCAACTCGCCCAAGTTTCTCTTCTAGTACAGTGGGTATTTAAGTGTGAGGCTTCCGCAGGGTATGCTTGCCGGGCACCCAGACCACAAAAGAAGAGCTTTTACAGCGAAGATGTTAAAGGCTAGGTTCCCCAGGATCAGCATTGGCTCGAGCGTCATCGTCTTCTTCCGAAGCTGGCTCGGTGGCACCCCTCGATTTGCGCTCGTGCCGTTGAATGCCATGCCGAGCACGAGCGCGTGCCAATCCCGAGCTCGTGCTCGGCACGGCATCCAACGACGCGTACAACAATTTCGGCTCCATGTGCGTGGCGGTTTCCCGCCAGTAGTGCCTTAGCGCAGGTAGTGAAAACGGATGATGGATGGCCCATTGTTATACCTCTCTCTACGCCGATGCCTCTTTGACAAGTGTCCCGATACTCGGCGGCGGCACGTCCCACCAATGGTTGTGCCCCTTCGTCTCGTGACGTAGAGGTCGCGCTAGCGCTGTTATCAGCAGTTGCCCTTTGGACTCGCTATGGGACGGACGCTCGTTTAACCAAATCATCCAGGATCCTGTGTCGCGGCTATGAACGCTGTACACCATGGCTCATACGCACGTCCATGACGATGGGGCGGACTTGGCGACGATGGGGTCGAAGACGCTCAATATAGTCAATAATGATAA
Source organism: Dermacentor silvarum (assembly GCF_013339745.2). Classification (NCBI taxonomy): domain Eukaryota; kingdom Metazoa; phylum Arthropoda; class Arachnida; order Ixodida; family Ixodidae; genus Dermacentor; species Dermacentor silvarum. The sequence continues at coordinate 199,149,642 of NC_051157.2, read as the reverse complement.
TATATAAATTTACTATAACAATATTCACTATAGCAGACCCACCGTAGTCACAGCTTCGTTGGCTTCCATCGTCACAGTAGTGGAAGGGCTCTGATTTTTTTTGTTTCTAAATTTAAAATAACTTATGTAGCAAGACATCTTAATATTGCGTGGCTCGATTATCACCTGCAACACTGTATAGGTAGATAGCGTCTAGCGCGGTCGTGTGAAACCTCGCAAGGCGTTCAATGTTTCGACAGCGGGTATGGCCTATTACTACGAAGAACTTAGTCGTGCTATCATAAAATGCGTACATTCATAAAGTGCGTGTTACAAACAGCACTCAGGGAGCAAAAGTATAATTGAAATTGTGGAAAAAGACTCTAAAAAGTCAGCAGGCAGTGACCATAGATCTAACAGTAGCGAAATAGACTCGCTTGTCACAGGGCGGGGCTGTATCAAAGGTAAATGTGTCTCTGCCAATATCTTCAGATATTACATGCGAAGCAGCTTATGGTCGGGGCTATGTACCTCCCTCCCTCCATCCATCCGCCGGGCGGCGTCCACACCCGCACTGCGCATGCGCATCCTCCTCCCCCTCCTCTCCTCTCGGTATTCCTCCTCTCCTCTTCGACGCTCCTCTCCTCTCCCGATTGCGCAACGAATGGCAACACCTGCGGCTCCGCGCGCGATAATGCGAAGCAGCTTAGGTTAGAGGCGCGACGGTAGGCGCTGCATACTCCGCTGGGGGGCGCCACTGTAGCTCGTGGTATAATGACGCGCGCGCGCGCTCCGCTCCTCTCATTCTCCTCCCGCAACGCCGCGATCAGTGCCACGGACAGCGCCAATGTCAACGCCGTGGACAGCGCCGCGAAGAAGAGGGCTCGAGCCGCTGCCACGAAATGGCAGCGGATCCCGAACTTCGGGCTCGCGAAGCCGGTAGCTACGTACCTCAACCTAACAGAAACGACGAACTAAATACTAATGGGAACTTGAGTCGATCCCATGGCTGCTTCGCATACTACTCAGGGTTCCCCAACGGGAAGATGGTGTAATTTTTTATCGTATCTTATATCTGTATCGTGATACATTCGGCAAGAGATGTATAAGTATTTGTATTTTCGATGCATAATGCGAAGTATCGCGTATCGCATGTTATAAGATACCCGTATAGCAAAATCGACAACACCCCCTGTCAGTGACCGCAGCTGGCGTTTATTCTAATACTTTTATTTAGATAGCACTTATATGGACACTCCAAGAGCATTTCTGTCGTCATCATTGGCGTGCTGTCCCACACAAAGTACAAACACGCTAACATCATCGTCGCGCACCGCACACTATATATGCGAGTGAAAGCTTGCAAGGATCAGCTCACGATCGCGGCTCAATCTCGCGTGCTCCAAGCACAGGGGCGGAGGAGGAGGGGGGGCGTTCTACTTTGGCGGCTGCTGCTTACGGCGCCGCAGCGCGGGCGCCATATCTTGAAAGCGATCTGCGATATGGACCAAGTGCGCGCCCGCACGGGCCTCATTTTCAAAGCTATCTGCGATGTGGACAAAGTTCGCCGAGCGCCGGTAGCTTCGTATGCACGGTGCTTTCGACGTTTAGTTCGTGCTAAAGCGAGAGACAGCACGAAGCTCAATTCGCTTGCTGCTGCGGCCTCCCTTCCTCACTCCAGCGTTTTGACAGCGCGTCTACGCGGTCAACGAGCGAGATGTGTTCATGTTTACCTGTGCGCGCGTGAAACTGTGATTGTTGATGCGGTCGATAAAACTAATATCTTTACTTCGTAGAGCTGTCTACTAATTTGCTATTGCAATGGATGCTTGGCCTGTCGGGTGAAATTGCAACATTTTTTATGCTAACTTATTTTCTAATAACCAAACCCGATTGAGAAAAACGAATGCTGTGTTGCAGTAGTAATACGAACTAATAAATTTCACTCTTCAACTTCCCAATTAGAGTCACTAGGTGGAATGTTGGAACTGCACGATGGAAGTCAAACGAGTTCTCATAGCGTACACTTTTGAGAGACACGTTGTGCTTACAATAATTTTGGAGAAATGCGTTGGGAACACCCGTCGTGAAATGCATTGCAGTTCCAGCTAACAGTTCTACATACATTTCGCAGAGTGTTTCACTTTATGTTGTAACCTTGCGCGACATCATTATGTAAGCATCAACTAGCCCAGCAGCATTTCCTTCGGCAGTCTGTCACTGCCGCCCTATTTTACTATTTCAAATGCAGGTTCACTCTAAAACACACGTCTGCTGACTCGGTAAATACCTCCTTACTTTTCGCTATATGAGTATTTTGTCATGATAACAAAGCATGCTCAATAGTGTCTGCTCTGTTTCCGGACAGCTACAGACCAAAAGCCGTAGGCAATATTTTCCCTTTAAAACATTGCGTTCAGACATCCATAGCGAATGAGATATCCCTATGTACGTTGCAACATCAGTGCTCAGCGGCTTCGCAGTACCATGGCATCTCTCTTTTTTCCTTTTATTCTAGGCTTTTAAATAAAGTTCCGTAGCTGGTTTCCTCTCCATCGCGCCTATCCGTCGTGTTGTTTGGCCACCTCGTTTTAAAACCGTCTCATCTGCCGCTGCACACACGTCCGTGAACAATACATTTACTTGTTAGTTCTGTCACAATTTTGCATATTTTCTTCACTCTGAATGAACGGTTTTCAAAAGTTGCCACGATTTTTTTTTTCAGATTGTTGTAGCGCCCTCCCATGCGAATCGGAAGGACGAGTTTGTTGTCCAATACGCGCCACCTCCGCGATCTCCTGCATCGTTTCCTAGAATATTTTCTGGGAGAGTTGAGGTCGACTAATGGTAGTCGGCGTGTTGTCTGCGTTGCAATACCATGTGCTGTTACGTGATCTACCGTTTCCTCATCTAACGGGCAGAGAGTCAAATCAAGATGCGCGCTTTGCAATACTATCATGCGCAGCTTGTACTGCTACACCTCGAACTCTAAGAATCGCTTAAAATTGCGCAAATTTTCAATCTTCGTGCCAACATATTATGCCGTTGTCATGATCATAACAAGATATGAGCATGCCGTTTGAAACAGGGTCGTGGTATGTGCCACCAAGTTCTTTGTTTCAACTTCTGGTGCTTTTACTTCTTCAAGGGCTTTGATACCAGTTTTTGCTGTCTTTCACTAACACATGGACACAAAGAATAGAAAGCGCGATGCATTATTTACTGTATAAACATTGTTACGGTTAGACAAGCACATCTCATAGAGTGCGTGATATGCAGATAGCACACTGAAACTTAGTGCTGGAAAATTACGAATATGCACAAAAGAACAAGCAGAAAACTAAGACGTCAGTTTTCCCTCAGCTTTATCTGCGTCTGGAAACGGCCTAGGAGTCGTCCTCTCGTAGCATAAGAGATGAAGCGTTACTCCACTGCGGGGCATTCGTGAGGACGAACAGTTGGCCCTACGGATGCAACTGTTCGGCATGAGGGAGCATATGAAGAAATAAACATTGAGTGTTGGTAGCAGTATGTGCGAGAAGCAATCGTTGGTCTCAGGACTAACTGCTAGAGGACAAACATTTCATCTTGTGAAATATATTGATCCCTTAGGTACTAATGGTTCTGACAACGCAGTCGCTCCATAAAGGAGTAACCCTACTAATCGTTTTAGTGCTATTTGATTTAAGCGCAAGTGAAACATGGTTCGCGAAACAGGCTTTATTTAATTTACAAGTCGTTCAATCTTTGTTATAGCCATGTCCCTTGCTGTTGCCGTGATTAATAAAGGCAAACATGGCGGTGATCATTAATATTGATTACGCACCTTAATTCGCAGCGAACGTTCGGTGTCGAATGTCGTTATCTTGTCAATGGTCCTGTCAAACACCAACGAAGTATCGAAGTGCGGAAGAAACCGGTAGTTTTGCGATTGTTCAGTTTCATCTTGGCAAATCTGCAAAGACAAGGTAAAATGAGAATCCCCATAGTACAAGCCAATGCATAAGTGTAAAGACTCGAGTGAGATTCGTGGGACGCATATCTTTTGGCATGCTTTCACGGTCACAGCTTGCATGTGTACACTAAGCTTCCTTGGCAGTGAGTAATGAAATCTCAGCGCTTTCCCGATGGCGCAAAATACGCTGGCTTACAGGTATTAAAGTGTGCTGCTGCTATTGGACCACTCCATGTGTATTGGAGGAGGAGGACTGTGATGCACTCCAGAACAGAGGTCGCATTGATACTGGTATATTCATTAAAATAATATTTATTCTCATTTCATTGGAGTTAATGTGTACATGTGCTTAAGGCTCTACTGTATGGCCAAAGCGTGCTCTCTTTGTCGTTGGTGCTGAGGATGACGACAAGAATGTGCGCGACCAATTGAAAACGACGCGCACGCGTTGTTGCAAACACGTCGGCTCAGAGCACTGGCTTATTCTATAGTTGTATTTCTGCTTGCTCTGCTCTTGTTTCACGAGACCTATCTGCTATAGGTGCTTGGTTACCGTTCTGCGGACCGCGACTGACAGGAAAGATTCAAAATCAATCGCGAAACATTCGAAGCGCTCGCTGACCACAGCCGATGGCAACCGCTGACTGCGTGGGAATTACGGAAACCGATAATCCCGCACGTCCACACGCGTGGCATAAAGCGGAAACCACATGCACACGATATTCAAGCGACGCCACAGGCAGACCCTGTCGCGCGGCGTGGCACAACCACATGGATGCGACATTGCGAAAAATAGTACCGACAAATTTACATTGTTGTCCGAATGAATGCAATCGTGAGCGCTGAAAGAAATCACAAACGTGCCACGACGCCAATGATTTAACCTAGGTGTATATTAGATCTAACTTGAATATCCTGTCATCGCCAGTGAAAATCCGTACCGTGTTGCCAGCGTGAAATAACGTGGTGACATCCAATGAGCGAAATTCAAAGCACTTCCCCTTGTCCACGCACACACACGCAGACTCACACACACACGCGCGCGCGCGCACGCACACACAGACACACACACACATACACGTGTGTGTGTGTGTGTGTGTGTGTGTGTGTGTAGAATTTCACCCAGGTGGTAAAGAATAATCTGGAGTACCCCACTACGGCGGGCCTTAAAATCAAATCGTGCTTTTGGCACCTAAAATCTCTGAATTTAATTCAATACATATATATATATATATATATATATATATATATATATACATGCACGCATGTATGTATGTATGTATGTATGTATGTATGTGTATCTATGTATTCATTCATACAGAAAAATATTCGCAAGAAAAAAAAAACGCAAGCAAGCGTTGGTGCTGCCCATTGCACTGAATGGAAATGTTAAAGATAGTGAATCGACTAAATGAGAAATGCGTGAGGAAAAGCTAAAGCTTGCTGGTGAAGGCAGTACACAACGAAAAAAAAAATAGAAACGAGAAGCTGTTGCGACTCTACCGGTGTAGTTTATTATAGACCCTTTGCAAAAGCTCGCGAACAGTACGGGGCAGTCTGGCAACGAAGGCGAGCGGCCATGGTGAAGTATCCGGTCCGATCCGTCTGTAAATCCGCTGGGTAGGATGCCTTATGTGCAGCATGGCAAGTACCTCGCCTCCTATTATTTTCCCATCACTGGGTGGGAAAACAACCTTAATGTTATCCCACCAGTGAGCGAAGAAAAGATATTCAAGTTCTATTCGACCAGGTCGGCCACAGAACGCTGTCTCGACCGCAGCTATATACAACTTCCACGTTGAGTCGCACGTGGTATGGTCGTCCGCGCGGACAAACAGCTTCCAGCACAGGCGAGTTTTTCTGCGACATTCTTTTGCAGCACGGTTGGCTACTGTCATCAGTGTGATGGAGGGGGGGCGGGTGAGTTGTTGTGCGGGATTCATCGATTGTTCGTGTTTAAAGAAGCGCCGAAAACATGCCCGCGCGACGATGATAAGCGGTAGGCGGAGCGCGCGGTTTTCACCTCACTTAAGCTGCGTCTGAAAAGAGCGAACATTAGCTTTTTAGGTATATGCTTCTTTGCCCGCTCGCGCTGAACGATGATTTCGATAAACGGAGCGGTCGCCGTAACAACGGTACGTGAATCCGTAACTGCTCATGCTCCGCGCTTTATCGCGGTCGCGGCGTCGAAAGCTGTACATTCCTCGGTTAACGTTTCGTCCGGGCGTGATGTAACAGAGCTTACTCACGGTTTAGGGCGCAGACCTGACGCTTATTATCACTAAGTTTCAGAGCACCGCACGTCCGTTGCTAGAGCCAAACTTATACACGTGCCACACGGGCAAAGTAAAGTGCACTTTGAGCGAGTGCACTTCGCGGCTAGTGTCATTCGCAGGCTGCTACACGGGAAAGCTTAGTGACACAGCAAAGGGCACTCGCCGGCGAGCGTGTTCGGCGAACTCACTTTGTGGCGGCGAAGTGTGTAGCCTCGTTAGCAATGAGTAAAGAATAAGTAAAGTATTACTGAAAGAAGAGTCAGGAGTAATTTTTAATAACATTGTTTTAAATTGCTAACGTTACAAGATAATAAAATGTGACACACCGCAAAAAACAACAGTAAAAAAAAAACTACTCTCGCTCTCAGACAGTTCACGACCACGCCGGGTAATGGCTGCGCAGTTGTTTGGCGGAGCGAGTCGTTTTCACTGTTTCTGGTGAAGTTGCCGTCGTTGCCGTCGCTTGTTTGTACGCAATGGACACGAGTTCTCACAAAGCAGCGTGGTCAGAGGAAGAAACCAAGACGCTCATACGGCTCTGGGAAGAGCACCTTAGCGACCTACGCCGCGCAAAGCGCAACATAAATGTTTACGACGCCATGCGGCAAAAGATGCAAGAGTTGGGCTTTAAGAAGACGACAAAGGAGATTAAGAAGAAAATGGAAAACCTCGGCAACAAATACAGGTAAGCCTTTATACCTTTACGCAACAGAGAAAATTGTCCCGTAAGATGTATGGTTTTCAGCGGTGACTAGCCCTCGGTGACAGTCTTTCACTGCATTAATTTTTATGGAGCATTCTCAGGAGCCACCGTCTTTGCATTTGAAGGTTAAAAATTTGACGTAGGCGTCATGTAGACGCTTAAAGCAAATGTATCGGCGTCTTCTACTTTGTTGTAGCGCAGGTAAACACGCGGACACACAGAAAGAAAGGGCACATTTTCTAGCCGTACGCGTTCTGATATCGCATTTCGACTGCATGCGGTGGTGGATGCCAAGACGCGGCCAAGCTGTTAAGGCGAAACTTGTGTTTGGTGCCCTCCGAAGGTTACATGCTATGACATTTGAGCCGATATTTTGTAGCGATGCCTTTCTGATGCTATTGCCTTTTCGCGCTTTTCGCATTTGGTAAGTGGTCACAGCGACGGTCTGCTCACGTTATCAACGGGATCAGCCGGCCGTGAGCGGTGGTTGATAAGACTAGTATAGAATAAGGTATAAGGTATCAACAAAATACCGGCCCTGGTACCACCCTTGCGCAAGGTGGCTATCTACGTTATTTTGCGCATTTGTCTGCCTGAATTTTGTTCTCCGTATTTTCACAACTCATTCAAGACTGTCGCAGGCAACTTGCTGTAACGCATTTAATAGCGAAGGAGTAGCGGCATCGCTAAAAAAGAGCTGTTCAGTGGTGTATGCGAATGATTGTTCTTTGCTTACTTTTGCTTGCAGACTCATAAAGCGTAAGGATACAGGAACAGGGTCAGGGGCCATAGCCTGGCCTTATTATTGGGACCTGCACCGGTTCCTCGCTTCACTGCCGTTGCACGACGACAGCCTTGCGCAGGAGAGCACCTGCACTGAAGCTTCTTCCCATGCACAAGAGGTGAGTGGGCAGACACCCTTCGCAATTTACCTGCTTGATACGTGAGTAAATTCGGACAGTTCCATATTGATTTTGCTCAAATTGGCTGCTTCTTTATTGTCATTAAAATATATTGCACAAGAATAGAAAAAATAGATGTTTGCAGGGATTTATATCCCCGCCTAATGTGCACTCCTCACCCACTTTTGTACAAATACTGCATGTAAGAAAATGTTTACTGCCCGTAATACAAAGTATTACGGTAATACTGAGCCATTTCAGAAGGTGGCCTTATTTAAATCATTATTGTCGAGAAACAGGAAAAAAAACTGCTACATGCGGAAATGCTGTCACCCCCAGCATACACCCATAACTGATCTTGCCACTACCGCATACTGATGCCGGAAATCATGTAACAGAGTATGCAGGTAACAGCCACTTTGGCTGCAGAGGTAAAAATCCTACGTGCCTTAAACATCATTGTTATTACTACTTGCGATATTCAGCATGCTAAATTGGCATAAATTTATAAACGCCGTCCCCGAAGAACTTTCTTACAGCAAAAACAAAAAGCCACTGTACTTATTTCATATCATGCTCACTTTGCCACCGGTGCTTCATGTGGTAAGGATGTGTACTTCGTTTCTTTGCAGATCCTAAACGGCATTGTGTGTTGTGAAGTAGATGAGCCTGACAATGCCGTTGATGAATGGTCGACACCGCTTAGCATGGCAACGCCATCACCGAGTGGTTCACCAGGAGTATGCACCTCACTGCCATCTACCCCCTCCCTGGCATGGCCCACCCCCAGCGGCGAAAATGAATTCCATCACCAGCAGGAGACAAAAGCTGCTAAGCGAAAGCGGCAGCCAGCCACGAATACACTACTGACGCAGCTTCTGCAGGAGCAGCACCAGCTTCACCTTTCACTTGAGTCAAGGCGAGACCGGGAAATCAAACTGAAGGAAGAGGAACTGAAGCTTTTGCAGCAGTTTTCTAAAACTGACGATAAACTACTCACCATTTTAAGTGACATGGCAAAGAAATAAATGCCGTGTGAAGCCATGGTGGATACATTTGTAGATGTTTTATTGCGCACAAGAACACACACTAGTCGTGACATATATATCATGAGCTGTCGCGAGCATCTGAATGCATGTTGGCACTTCGAGCAATGCAAGTTTACATTTCAAATATGTTAAATTGCTCATGATGAATGGGACACTCGTTTCGCAAAGTATTTTGCAAATGCATTCCTTGCCTTCTCGCCCCCTTCCGTTCAATCTTGGGTGTTGTGGGAAGGTTGCATATAAAGAGTAGAAAGTTGTTGTGCTTCCTGCTCCCATGCCTGCTCGACGTTGTCCCGGAAATCCTCACAGATGTTGTGCAAAGTGCAAGCAGCCCTTATTGCTCTCTTTGAGTTTGGCAGGCGACATTCTATCCTTTTTGCGACAAACCGGAAACGTGCTTTCATTCTTCCGAAAGCGTTTTCTACTATCCTTCTCGTTCTTGAAAGATTATAATTGAACACACGTTCAGCAGTTCCATCCCGCGGATTCGCAAATGGCTTCATGAGGTGTTCTGTCAAAGGAAACGCCTGATCACATAAAATGACTGGAGCAACACGAGTGTCCTCAATGATTGCCTGCGGAGACATGAAATGTGCACTCTCAACTATTTCTTTTAGTCCTGAACCAGCATACACGCTGGCGTCGTGGCATCTCCCAGGGCTTCCAACGCGGATGTACCGGAACCGGTACCTGTGGTCTACTAATGCCAGAAGTATAATGCTGTACCTGTGTGGGAAAGGAAGGTGTGTAAGTATTGCACCTAAATGTTCAGTAATCAGAAAACGAGAATTTATAGCTTACTACTAACAGCAAGCACTAAAAACAATACTGCTGAACTCACACAATCAGTAAACATAACTTCGTTTACAATGCAGAGTAGACATCGTAAAGGACAACTTGTACTTAAGTGTAAACACTATGTGCATTTATATTAACTAAATGCTTACACGAAGTCTACATAATTTGCAAAATAACCTATAATACACATAGCACGAATAGTACAGAAGCATGCGGTATACTACGTTACGAAGGAGTCCATTCGGGCCAAATGAATGCTGTCATAATAAAAATTATGTTATGTGATTTCATAGCAACGTCGAAGTGAGCATAGTACGCATTTTTTTTAAACAAGGGAATATTCAACTTTGCCGCTGTAATTGCTTCCTTCCGTGGGACCAGAGAACTTGCACTATATATAACATACCATCCCTTGTAATTGTAGTAGTCCGCTGCATGTTCCTTTGGTGGTGATATGGCGAAGTGGCAGCCATCGAGGGCACCAACAGCTTGTGGGAATTCAGTCACGGCGAAGAACTCCCTCACGTGGTCGTCCATTTGGTCACGACGGACCATGCAGAGCCATTGGCCTTCAAGCTGCTCAATAACAGCCGCACAGAACTGCCTCCACATCAAGTTCACTGTTGAACGACCGACAGCAAATAAGTGTGCAATCGTTCTGTCCTCCGCAGATGAACACAAGCGGTATAGTCCAATGGCCACTCTTTTCTCGACAGAGATGGATTGTCGCATGTTTGTGTTTGACAGATTCAGAACACATGCCAGCGACTCGACAAGGAACCTGAAAGTGCTGGGCGAAACACGAAATGCCCGTCTAAAATGAAAATCGCTCAGGTTAGGCAACGTGTCCTCAAACCAACGTTCATTCATTTCAAAAGCCCATGCCATGCGGCGCACACAGGGCAAGCTTTCAGCGATAACGGCGGCGATAGTGAAAGAGTTCACAAGTAGCTGGTCTTCGATGTCCCTTGAGATATCCGCTTCGCTCTCAATTTCAGCTTCAATCATCATGTACGCGTGAAAGCGCGTCACTCGCGAATGAATAAGCGTTGCCACGGCACGCTTCACACGCTCGCGATCCGTTCGCGCGGGCGCTACAACAGAATCCGCCATTTTTTCTCAGCTCGCTTTGGACGCGATGAGTCTTGTCTTGGCTCGTGATGATTAATCGTGCTATTGAGGTTGCAATTAATTACTTCACTTGCACTTAGGTGGATTGCAAATGCTGTTTCTAACAATAATAAACTGTTTTCGTGACGCATTTTTATATTAACAAATATATGCCTTCCCGTCTGACTCCCGATCGCCATGGCCATCAATTTGAAAGAACACTTTTCTATCTCGTGTATCAGCGCGCCGCCAAAGTGACACTCAGCGCGCTGAAGTGCACTCGCTCAAAGTGCACTTTACTTTGCCCGTGTGGCACGGGTATTAATGCGAGACACTGGACACTTCATCAACGACGTAGTGCGGCGCTGAAAATGACAAGCCGCTCTGTGGAACCGGTTTTCTCTTATTTTTGAAGGCCACACCTGACTGCCGCCGATATTTTTATAAAGAATTAATAGGATCGTTCTTCAAGTCGCTGATATATGGAAATAAAATGCAGACACTATTCTCAGCACATTATAGGGCATTATAATGTGCAAGTGCACATTATTATATGATTAACATTTGTAATTCATTTTCTTTTCCAGTGTGGGTGTTGTTTTCGTCAAGGCATCATGTTTCAGGAGCAAGAAGAAAAACTCTTCTCCCTACTCTGTTATCATTGCTCTCAATCAACAAGGTGACATAATTGATGGGAACTGCGAATGTCCAGCAGGGAAGTTGGCATGCAACCATCTGATGGGAATGCTGCGCACGTTTAATCTGATGTAGTGCAAAGGCTTTCAGAAGTCCACTGCACCACAGTGGACTTAGTCTTGTTTTTTGTCCTACATGGTTTTGTTTCGGGGGAGGGCAATCATCCCGTTGACGAGGTGGATTTCTTGATGACTTCGGTTTGCTAAAGCAAAAATTGATGGCACTGCTGTCTCTCGCAGCAACCGAAGGCCACTAGCCATGTTTGTCCAGAAGTCTGACTCCATGAAATGCTTAGAGCAAACTTTGGTACCTTGTGATATTTTGAAGAGTGTCCCTGATCTCTCATTATCGCCACTATCTACTTCTTTTTCATTTTTTCATCTCTTGGAAAGCGGTGGAATGAAACCTGAAAAGAAGAGGAAAACGTAAGAATATGTACTTGTTTTCGCTTAACAGTGTTTTAATATTGACAATATTTAAGCCTTTGAAAAAATTGCAGCAGAACCGAGGCTCTAGTGGTGCAGCTCGGTTACAGTAAGGCAACTATTTTCGTGCCGTACAGTTCTGACGGAAAAAACCTTCGACAGCATGTTTGAGCCTTTGCTACTTATTCGCTTTTCGTTTACTCTATATAACAGCCTTCGTGATAGCTAAGTCTCGATCACAAACGAGGAAAACGGACGCTCGGTCACGCGCAAGGAAACGGGACATGACCGGGGGACGCGACTACAGGATACGACTCGGGTGAATGCGCTGTCGCCGGGCATCATGTTTGACACTTCGCCTGCCGTAGCAGTGCAAACGTTCTCCTAATATCTGATACTTTAAGGTCGAAATGAAGGCAATACAATGACAAATATATTAGCAGAGTAAGCACAGCCCGCGAAAACGAGAAACATGATCGAGTACTACACGAACGAGCCTTTCGATTACGACATGTAAATACGTCGTACGCGCTGTGTTTGCCTCCAACAAATGCCTCAAACAACACTCGTGTGATTTCCATAATCTGCTTTACTGTTAGAGCACAATAAATGCAGAGATTTGCAAGGGTCAAGCGGCATACACACCAGCCCGCGAACACTGATAGAACAAATTATCGCTTGGAGCAGGACACAGACTAACGTACATACCTTTCGTCCGGTTGAGTCCACGTACCCAGTTTGGTGGCAGAGGGGCACACAACAATGAGTCGGCATGCTGAGCCTCCCAAAAGAGCATGGGGACTGTAGAAACGATGTATTTTGCAGCTGATCGAGCGGGAACGGCACCCGGTGAATCGCGGGAACTACCACCAGCAATCCTTTAAGAAGGCCGCCGCGGCGCGCGGCGCAGTGTTGCCCGAGCTTTGCAAAGGGTCTATTGCGTAGCAATTATATGGACACTCCAAGCGCATTCCTGCCGTCGCCGTCGTCGTCCCCGTGAGGTACCGTAAAAGTTCAACGTCGATTAACTCGCCGCCGCGCGCCGTATGTTGCATGTGCGAGTAAAGAGCGCGCGAGGGACGCGCGCTTTCACGGAGAGCGAACGCACGGCGGAGAGCAAACACGCCGTCTCCGGTCGTGCGAAAGGCCGTGGGGGGATCGGAAGGAGGAAGGGTAGGCGACGTTTAGCTGCGGCACTAAATGCTTATCTTGCGACCGGGCGCAAGGAGAACAGACGGCGACCGGGCGCAAGGAGAACAGGCGACTCAATCTCCCACGCGAAATGAGGAAAGCGGCAATGCAGCGCGGGAGGGAGGATGCACGGCTTCTACTCTGCCAGGAACTGCGTACTTTGCGCGGTTCGGTCACTGCTCCTGCCACGCTTGCACACGCCAGCGTCTTGACAGTGCTTGTGTGCGGTCATCGAGTGTGATCTATTCATGTTTGTTTGAGCGCGCTGACACCATGTTTGTTGATTCTGTTAGTAAGCGAATGTGTTCAAGTTTCTGCAGCCCATAAAACTACTATCCTTACTCCGTTACTGTACTAGTAAATTTGCTATCGTAATTGATGATTCACCTTTCGGGCGAAACTGCGACTTTTTTAGAACAGTGAAAACTTAAAAGGCACGAACTTCGTCTCAGAACGCGCATACGCTTGGAAGAACACGTGAGTGAGTGAATAACATTTTATTGGGTGCAGCAAAACGCGATAAAAGGCGCACCCGGCTAATCGCACGATGCGACCGACAGGTCTAGCCTGCCGGCCCGATCACGGGCGCACTGAACGGCCAGGATTTGGCCTTCAAAGACGGGACTTCGCAGGAGTGCGTTCCCGCTCTTCCTTGGTGAACTTCGGGCACAACGATCCGCACTCTCAGAGCATGTGAGCCAAAGTAGCAGCCACATCACAGGCCGCGCAAGAACAATTCGGGTAAATGTCAGGATAAATGCTGTTAAGGGACACCAGATTTAGGTAGGAGTTAGTTTGCAGGAGTCTGAGAGTGACCGCCTGCGGCTTGCTTAGCTTAGAATGAGGCGGCGGGAAGACCCTTCTGGCTAAGTAAAAGAATAACTTCATTCTGCGTGATAGGAGCGTCCCTGTGTCCGGGGGGAGAGTCGCCCGATCCGAGGGCAGCGTGGTCGGGAAAGCCACGCGCAGCCTTGGGGCAGACTCGTTGAGGTTCAGAGTTTCGAAACACCTCGACCGCCCCGACGTGGGCAGGGAAGCAAAGGATGGAGTGCGTGGAGCTGTCGCCGTGTTTGGCGCATTTCAGAATTTAAACTACCTGCCGGGCTACCCGGCCTTTCTGGAATGCCCTGCAGGCCGCTTTCGAATGTCCAGCAGGGAAGTTGGCATGCAACCATCTGATGGGAATGCTGCGCACGATTAAGCTGATGTAGTGCAAAGGCTTTCAGAAGCCCCTGAACATTTATCGTGCACTGATCTTCAACAGCAGTGGAGGGTTCCACGCAAAACCTCAATAAAGGGGTGCTCATTTCAAGCTGTAGATTGGAGAAGTGTGAGGGTAGGCGGTTTGTGTGCCCCAAAGCCTGCGCGGCCAAAAGAACGGCGGTGGTATCCATGAAATGAGGAGCAGCAAGAAGTTGCAATAGAAAAGTTCGCCAGCTGGTTGCTGTCTCTGGACCCGGGGAACGAGTTCGCAGAAGGTCTGCTGCTCACACCACTGCAACCCTTCAAGAAAACCAAGTATGGCTATGCATCGGCATCATCTCCAATGTCATACCACCAAGCACTGCAGCCATATGGTTTCACCGTGCATACAGCAGGAATTGTGGCAGCACCAAATCCTTGCATTGCAACCGTGCCTGCTCCTGATTTTTTCAGTGGTGCCAGTGTGTGGAATCCGCCGGCTCACCTCAATGGCAGTCGGATTCTGGTGGTGTGCTTTGTGACATGAATTTTCTATTTTATTAATACTCTTGACAACCATTCAAAGCAGAAATGTTTACAATTTTTTTACAAAGGCCGGAGAGCAGCATTTGTACTTCGAACAATCTTGAATTACTTTTCCATACAGCATTGCCATTCAAATCTTTCGAATCGCTATACACCCTGTATCTCCAACCGTCTTGCATGGCGAGTGCTATCGTCACTTGTTCGGCCACCTCGGGGACTGTCGTCCGAACCGAGGCACAGTTGATGATTTTGCCCAGCGTGTTGTGGGAAACCGCAAAATCCTTGCCGTCTCAGTACGCGGCGGCATCGAGGAAGCTTGCTTCAATCTTGTCGTTGTAGATTTGTTTTAGTATCGTGGACGCTCTTGCCTTGCGACGACCTGCGTTGTGCCCAGGATGAACGTTGCGGGGCAACGGGGCGACGACGAGCTTCTGCAATACTTCTCTGGGGATCTGTGTGTTGCTAGCCAAGTTCTTGGTGGGGGCGAGTCCGAGCTCCTCAAGGATCTGCCTGCCGGCCGGCGTGGTGGATAGCCGAGTTAGCTGGGCCCGTTCCTGAGCCTCGGCTATCTCCTCCATGGTGTTGTGTATGACGAGCCGGAGGAGGTCCTCCGTATGCGTTCTGACGGGCAGCCCGAGGGCTTTCTTGACAATTTTTCTAATGAGGGCATTGAGCTTGTCTCACTCGGCTCTAGGCCAATTGTGCATGGCCACCGTGTAGGTGAAGTGACACAGCACAAAGGCGTTGATGAGCCGAAGCAGGTTGTCCTCCTTGAGGCCACGACGTCTGCTCGTGAACCTTCCCACGAGACGAAAAGCGTTGTCGGTCTTTGCAATGATTTTGCGCAATGCAGTACCGTTGCCGCCACCCGATTTGATTAACATACCCAGAACTCTGATGGTGTCGACCCTGGGTATCGGGTCGCCACTCCGAGATAACAGGTGAATGTCACTTCCGGAGACCGGTTTCCAGCCCTTGAGCCTGCGCCCTCTTTCTTTTCTGTCCGGTGAGTAGTAGTCCGGTGGGTAGCAGGTACTGCTCCATGACGTCTACAGCCTCTTGCATGGCGCTTTCCACTTGCACTTCGCTACCACCGGTGCACCAGATGATGCCGTTGGCGTAGATGGTGTGTTTGATACCTTCAACTTGGGCGAGCTTCCTCGAGAGGCCGACCATGCAGATGTTGGAGAGAGTGGGCGAAATGACCGAGCTTTGCGGCGCACCTCGTGAGCCCAGGAGCACCTCGTCGGGGACAAATTCGCCGATCCGCAGCTTCGCTTTCCTCCCCGTCAGGAACGAACGGACGTAGTTATACAGTCTGGGGCCCAGCTCGAGGTCCGCGACGGAAGCCAGGATGTATTCGTGGAGAACGTTGTCAAACGCTTTCTTGAGGTCGAGTCCGAGCAGGGCCCTGGTGTCCATGGTACTGCCGTCGATGATGTGATATTTGATCATCTTCATGTTGTGCCAATCATGTTGTGAGTACAGACGTTGTCTTCGAGATATCTGCTTAGCCCGTTGAGGACGACATGCTCCGCCGCCCTCCCGACGGAGGACATGAGAGAGATGGATCGGAGGTTGTCCACGTTTGGAGCCTTGCCGGGTTTGAGGATCAGGACGGTGTTGGCGGTCCTCCAGTTCTCTAGGACACTGCCGTTTCTTCACGTCCCGTTGATCTTCTCGGTGAGGTATTCGATGGAACGGTCGTCAAGGTTCCGCAGCATCTTGTTGGTGATGCCGTCGGGACCGGGCGCAGACTTGCAGTTGAGTGCAAAAATGACTAGCCTGATTTCCGCCACGGTGAAGTCGTTGTGCAACCCCGGATGGGCCGGGCCGAGGTAGTCGGGAAACCGGACTTCCTCGTCTGCGTGCTTTACGGTGAGGTACTTCCCCATGAGCTTGGCTACCAGCTCGTCCCAGGAAAAGGATCCGGTACCTTCGTGCAGGGGTCTGGCGAACGTGTGTCTCTGGTTGGACCTGGTGCTGCCCTCGTCGAGGAGATGTTTGAGCATGTCCCATGTCTTGCCGTTGCGCATCTGCTGGTCGATCGAGTCGCAGACCTCGTCCCATTGCTGCTTGCCGAGGGTGCGGCAGTTATCGTCGATGGCCTTGTTGAGCTCGGAGATCTTTTTCCTCAATCTTCGGTTTAACCTTTGTCTCTTCCATCGGAGGAGCAGCGCCTGCTTGGCCTCGATAAGATGGGCTAGCCTGCTGTGCATTTTCTCTACCTCCAGGTCGGTGACGATCTTCTTGGTGGACGGCTCCGCGTCACTCTTGATTCTCTCGTACCAGCCTTCCAGGTCTTTGGGGACGGGTGCGCTTTTGTTTCCGCGGAGCTTGCGAAAATGGTCCCAGTCTGTGGTGGTGAACTCTCTGTATTTACTTCGGGCGACGTCGAAGCGGGTCTCGAGCACGTAATGGTCGCTACCAAACTCCATTGCGGTGTTACTCCACTCGGCTCCCCCGACGTTCTTCACGAACGCCAGATCGGGGTGGTGTCCCGGCTCACAGAGTTGCCGATTCGGCGCGGGAACGCCTTGCCCGTGACGAGCTTGAGGTCCATTTCGTTGGCTTTCTGCCACAGACCCCGGCCTTTCCTCGTGTCGTAGGTGTAGCCCCACAGTCCGTAAAGGGCGTTGAAGTTCTCGACGCCGAACAGGGGACGGGTGCCGGCCATGTCGATGTACTTCTTAAATATCGTCTGGAACTGCTCTCGGGAGTCCCTGGGATTGCTGTAGATGTTCAGTATCGACAGGCTGTTTCTCAGCTGGTTGCATTGTCTCGTGTTGAACAGAACCTCCGGCATGACGTATTCAACCTTGCAACTCGCCAGCTTCAAGTCGTGAGACAAGTGCGTAAGCTTCTTGTCAACTAACGTGCATACTCCCCGACTGCCGGGTTGACCGGAGACGACGCGATAATTGGGAAGGGATGCGGCAGACACTAGGGTTTCCTGTGATGCTAGTACATGTGGTTTGTTAGCTAGCGATCTAAAATATTGCAGCAACGGAGCCCTCTTGTTGGAGCACCCCCTGCAGTTCCATTCCCAAATTTTGAACTCTTCTTTCGAACTATCCATGATTCGACAAGTTTTCTGTGCTAAGTAAGCAAAGCCGCACATAAAAACTGCCCCCCCCCCCCTTGTTGGGCTGCTGAGCACGAGGTCGCGGGATCGAATCCCGGCCACGGCGGCCGCATTTAGATGAGGGCGGAATGCGAAAACACCCACGTACTTAGATTTAGGTTCACGTTAAGGAACCCCACGTGGTTCAAATTTCTAGAGTCCCCCACTACGGCGTGCCTCATAATCAGATCGTGGTTTTGGCACGTAAAACCCCATATTTTAATTTTAATTTTTAAAAGTGCCCCCAGTCTGATGCGCCGATGTGCTCGTAGCCCTGATTATAGCTGACAACGTCTTCGAAACAACGACCTGCATCGCAGTTGTGGACAGTACTTGGGATCACGAGACGCTCGAGGGCGTCCATGCGATCGGCCAGCGCGCCTAGGCCTCTCTTCGGGTCTCCTAGGGTGACCTGCACCTGTGCTAAGCCTTGCTGTAACTGCTGCATGCTCGTAGTGAGCGTGGCCAACATGCACATGATCTCAATGGTTTGCGAACCTGATTCTTCCTTACTGGAAACTGACCTGCGCTTGGAGGCCCCGGCCGAGTCGCTGACTGTAACTGGTAATTCGGTAGCGGTCGGGGCCGACGCTTTCGCCAAAGCACTATGACTGATTACCAATTTCTTAATCTCCGTCATTTTGCTAGCCATCTTTCTGACCATTTCTTTTAAGTCCGCGTTTTCCTTCTGAAGGCGCGCTACCTCGGCGTCTCTAGCATGCTCTGGGAACGAGTCGCGTGGGCCCCTAGAGGGTCCCGCTTTGCCGCCGCCACGAACCCTATCGGCCCAGGATAGGGTCGACTCCTTCTTTATGTGCTGACCGACGCTGGCACCGGACCATGCCCTGGACACGGAGCGGCTCCTGGAGCAGCGCCTAGATGTGCCCCTGGATCCGGATCTGCCCCTGGACCTGGATCTCCCCCTGGACGAGGACCTGGAACGCCCGGGGGTAACCGGCGGAGAGGGGTTCCTGAATCTGGAGCTCCCGCAGGCCCCGGAGTGACCGGCGATGTCCGGGAGCTGTCGCTCGTCCATGGCGAAGACCGGAGACTTGCTTCTATTGGCTCGAGATCGCTCCCCGCGCCTGCGTCTGTCGAGGTACGGCGTCTGGTACCTCTGCTTGCACTCCTTGGCGGCGGTGAAGTGTCGGCCACCGCACAGTCTGCACGTGAGGTCGCGCTTGTGTTGTTCGTCCGGGTTGGTGACGCCGCATCCTTTACACATGTTTTCGTCTGGAGAGGGGCAGACGTGTATTCGATGCCTGAGGCGGTCACAGGCGTAGCACACCTCCACTTTCTTTCGATGTAAGGTACACTTGACGAGCGTACCGCCATGGCATCCTTCCACCTCGAATAATCTTGGCTTTAGCCCTGCCGCGTTCTCGACGGCCCTTGGCAGCCAAGTTGTCGTTTGGCTTAGCGCCGGTGGAAATGGCACCAACTCGTTCGACGGGCGCCGATTTGGCTCCGCAGCGCCTGACAGCAACTGTTTGCCATCCGGAATCCTTGGAAAACTCTTCGGGAGTCAGAAGCTCCCATTCCACTTCAGTTTCCATGATTGCACCGTCTCAGAGTGTCCGCACAGGCGAGAAAAGAGGCGGGAGTCGCAGCAGCGCCTCGCCGCGCTAACCCAAACGCGGTTAGCGTTAGCTTCACAGCGCCATGATTCGGACGAAAAAGGGCGATAAAATCGCAAAGATGCCATCCACGTCAAAACATCGGATATCGACGCGATCGCCACAACCTAACGTGTCCATAGGCATAAAAATCGTCGAACTAGGCACAAATTAAATCACCGAAATCATTTTCAGAGGCAGGAGCCGGTCTTCACACGTCCGCACTCCCCACCGCTCACGTGCGTCTCAACACGCGAGTGCGCCGACGCGAGAGGCGCTTGCCTGTGCGGACCTGCTGACCACGGCATGCATTTCACCGCCGGATTGAGCGCAGCTTAGGCTCCTATAGGCTCGAACAGGGCCTCTTATATAGGAGGCCCTGCTCATACCGACACCCTTTATCTTTTCTTCTTCATCCTCTTTCGCTTCCAAATACTCCCGTCTCTGCACCTGCACACACAAAGCTGCCTTGAGCCATCACCCCACTCGATGCGGTGACTTAGCGGCTATGGTGTTGCGCTGCTAAGCACGAGGTCGCGGGATCGAATCCCGGCCGCGGCGGCCGCATCTTGATGGAGGCGAAATGCAAAAACGACCGTGTCCCGTGCATTTGGGGGCACGTTAAAGGTCCCCTGGTGGTCAAAATTAACCCGGAGTAACCACTACGGCGTGGCTCATAATCAAATCGTGGTTTTCGCACATAAGACCACACAATTCATTCATTCAGCCATCAATCTAATAGATTAACTCGTTATCCTATCCGTATTAAGAAGATCGAAACTCTGGGGGCTTCTACGGGCTTTGTGCGCTTTTTCATTTTGTGCGGACTAGTTTTCTTGTTAACGAGAGGCGAATTGACTGGAGAAGTATCTTGCGTGCAAAAGTTTTTCGCAGTTTGATTCCCCCTTAATACGAGAGTCGTGATAACGAGGCATGATTGTAATGCATGACGTAGTGGTGGTCCCCAGAATAATTTTGACTAGCTGGGATCCTTCAACATGCACCCAATAGATGGTAAATGGGAATTTGTGCATTTCGCCCCCATCGACATGCGACCGTCTCGGTCTGGATTTGATACCATGCAGCGCAACGTTTAGCAGCGCAACGCCTAATCCACTGCGCCACAACGACTGGTGTATATAACTTATTTTTTACAAAAAATTTTCAGCTGTTACGATACTCCCTAATGCGAAATTGGAGCGCAGCTGTATACGTGTTTTAATTTCGCTATATATTGAGGAAAAGAATTTGAAACCGAGATCACCGCACTGACTGGCAGTGGGACAGTGCCATCAGCACCTTCGCAGAGGGAGGGGCAGTATGGGAACACTGGCATGATGAGTGGCATCGAAGCCAGCTGTGGAAGAAGACAACGACGAACGCGCGAGCAGTGGCACGAGCGCGTTCGCGCAGTCACGCCGAGGGACGCCGACGCTTCGCTGCGCTCGTTCGCTCGGTTACTAAGGGAGGTAGAGGCACGCCGACGCTCAACGCAGGAACGGGCGCCTAAGAGCTGCGCTCTAAAACTTAAGCTTGAGATTTATCAGGTAGTCAAGGCGGTCATGTGTTCGTACTTGCACTTCTACTTTTCGTGCCACCGACTTTATTTGCTTCCCTCGTGTAATAGATAGAAACTAACTTTTCCTGTGAAGAAATATTAGCATCATGTATAGCGCTATACCTTAAGTTGACAAAAACTGCCTAATTAGCGCCTAATGTAAGTTAACGAATGCGTATTTTGCAAAGACCGCTTTCGAATCAATGCTTCGTAATCTATGTCGGGAGGAATGTTTCGTACAGGCGAGAAAAATGTAAAGCAAAGCACTTACGTTTGCTGGCTCGACGTAGTGGGCACCCTGCGTACATGTTTTGAATAAGCCATAGTTGTTGTTGTGCGTTAGTTGATTCGGTTCACGAAGGTGATGTTCGCGTGCTTTTAGCGTCACCGAAAGTGCTAGCATTGGAATTGGAGAGGCATCAGCGACTTGTCGTAGTAGGTCCGAAGCAGTTTGCTGAAATTACGCATAACATTTCTATGTAGAGAAAGCTCCATTTCACCATTCTGCCGAAATTCAATAATACGACATACAATTTGCTTTATTATTTTATGCGCACTGTACATTTTATTGCTTCTCAACCCGCATGCCGACAGATTTATTGAATCCAACTCTTTCTAATTTTTTTTCCTTTTTTAGAACTCAGGGTGACTTAGTGTAAAATAGAACATGGCGATTACTAAGGCCACGGAAAAAATACCGCGAAAGGTGTTTCTCGGTCCGCTGTGCCCGGAAATTGCTTGGAGAAGGTTAACATTTTTCTAACCACGTCCTTTCTGATCGATCAGCGGTTATTGAATATGTATATCGCTTACTTCTTCTCGTTAGCACCTTTTCTCAGGTTCATTACGCTATACATTAGGTAGCCAAAGAAGAGGGTTTCTCTGCACCACTAATGTGCTTTTCATATATGTGTGCTGAAGTCAGGCTTACGCGTTGTGGAGCAATTTCATGTGGCCAGTGCCCTTCACCGCTTCTGAAAAAGGAAATCAGGGCCAAGTGCGGGACCAAGTACTCATGTTTGTGTACTCAAGTCTGTGGTGTCGAAACACACGAAATGCCTAAGACCGTAGACGCCTCCGAGAAAACAAAGATTAGCAGATGCAGTAGTCCTTTTCCACATGTGTGATTTACCTCTCACAGCATTTTCATATCAGCTTGCAGGGTTCTATACGTAATGCGAAAAAAGTGAACCTTCCTAAGGTGAATAAGAACCCAATGCAGTTGCTGTTTAGACAAAAGCAACTTATTCTTAACAAAGCCATTCGCTACGGATAGGTATAGAAAGTCAGTAAACTAGAAAAACAATAGGCGGACAGCCTTTCCACTCCGTGAAGGTGGCTAACCAGCGAAGCTGAAACAGGCGGCCCCGGTGTTTATCACGGGGTATCACAAGGGTTATTTCAAGTATTTTTCAATTATGAGGTTACACACACATTCGGCTGCGACGGAGAGACGGACGTCACTGACGGTATGCCCACAGTCCGCCGTTGTCACTTGCGTTCGATGTCTCGAGATTGCTCGGCGGTGTGGTTAGCAGCAGTCGCCCGCCATTTCCGCTTGGGATTCTTCGAAATTAAATTGCTTCAAAATTAAATCTGTCCGTCACGTAAGACAATGAATGGCTCATACCCCCTTAAGTAATGGCTCACACCCTCGTAAACGCGACCTATCCATTACGACGACAGAAGAGAACTGAAATTCTACGCTGGAATGATGAGCGGCAACGCAGACAGCTGTGGAAGAAGACGACGACGATGAACGCGGGAGCAGTGACACGAGACGTTCCGAGCACGAGCACGAGCGTAAACCGAGGGGCACCAATAAGCCAGCTGCGGAAGAAGACGACGACGCTCGAGCCACTGTTGATGATAATAGTTTTCTGTCCACCGCGTTTTATCGCTAACCTCCGAACAGAAGACTTCAACCCCACTCGTTACCACTCGTTAAACCACTCGTTAAACAATCACAAAGGAAGTAGCGTCGCTTCCTGGCATAGTAAGTTTCGCGCACATTATCTACACACATCTACCCCAACTAGCACCCAATCTTACGCCCACTATATCGCCAACGTATTAAGAATATGTGAATGGGTGCACACTTGAATCAATGCGTCAAAGCATGGATGACGACGACTACACCGAAGCCCACGAGTGGTCGAAGCTGAATGTTTCGGGAAGGTTCATAAAAGTGAGCGAGTTACTAGCGATAAGACATCTATGTTACAAGCTATTAAAAATTACAGAATAGCTACGTTCCAAGCCTTGTGTGCAGTACGAACAAATCTTTTGCAACTGAGCACACCCGCGAGCACTTAGGCAGAAAATAATGAGACAGTGACCGCACCCACGAACGTCACTTAGTCAAAAACGGGAGAAGCCGCTGCGTCAAAGTATTTGCCAAATAAAGAAAGGAAAGCAAAAACTGATCCTGATTCAATTCATGAGCGGAGAGTTTGGATAGCTTGGAATACATTTTCAGCCTCACTTTTAGAACAAGCACCATATACGCTGCTCGCGCCGTTTGGGCAAAGCTTGATGAGATACGAAATCAGTTTTACACGTCATCTGAAACTTCTGGCCCAAGTTTCGTGTAGTCCACCCAGTCAGCGTCTAAGATACCTCCAGAAACAGAGGTTTCCTGAGCCGCACCGGGCGTCATGTACATCCATTGTAAACACGGAGGCAACGGAGGCAGCTGAGGCAATCAATGGACGCGTCACCACGTGATCAGTCATGGCAGCGCCCACGGGATCGTCGTGACAAGGACCAATAGGTGGTGACAGGAAAAATAATGTTGTTACAGTGAAATGCGTTTTTGCGCGGACGGCTCCCGCTCCTAAATTCCTACTGCTGTGCGAAAATGGCGACTGAGCCCAACCGTATCGAACGTGATTCTGAAGTTCAATCGAATTATTTATTGCGCACAATTCAATTCACAATGTAACAATTGGAGTCGCTATAGCAGATTTATTTATTTATTTATTTATTTATTTATTTATTTATTTATTTATTTATTTATTTATTTATTTATTTATTTATTATTAGTACCTCAAATACCCTTTTCGGGGTTTTACGTGAGGGGTGGGCATATCTATTAGGTTACATTTTCAATGAATGCCTTGAACGATGACTGATTGGATTGGTGCACCACTTCGGCAGGTAGATGATTCCAGTCTTTCGCTGTCTGTACGAAGAAAGAGTTAAGATGAGCGGCGGTGCGAGCTGGGGGGGGGGGGGGGGGGGGATAAACAGCCTTTGAATGGCTATGACGGGATGAAGTTCGATGCGCAGGTATGATGTCGGTCTGGTGAGGCAACGAGTGATAAAACTTGTAAAAGAGACATAGCCTTGCTGTTTTGCGGCGGTGCCCGAGGGTTGGAAGGTTCAGAGATGACTTAAGTTTAGTGACGCTAGTGTGGTAAGAGTAGTCGGAGTGAATGAACCTTGCTGCGCGATTCTGTATAGATTCTGGTGCTGTTGCCAGGTTAGATTGGTATGGGTCCCACACTGAGCATGCGTATTCAAGTTTGGGCCGAACAAATGTTAAATATGCTAGTAGTTTTACTGAAGGGGGAACAAGACGAAGATTACGGCGCAGGTAACATAGAACACGATTGGCATCATTGCTAATGTTGCAAATGTGTGAAGACCAACCGAGGTTACTGGATAGGTTAACACCTAGGTACTTATAAGAAGTGACGGCACATATTTCAGCACCAGCGATAACGTATTTAGCTGAAATAAATGATTGGAGGCGGTGGAAAGTAAGTAGCGACGTTTCTTGACGTTGAGAGACATTAGCCAGTTATTACACCATGTTTCAATGATGTTAAGGTCGGACTGGAGTGAACGAGAATCAGCGTCGTTAGTAATAGGACGATATATAACGCAATCATCAGCGAACGAACGAATTTTCGAACAACAACCTTTCGGTAAGTCGTTAATGTATATTAAGAAGAGTAGTGGTACTAGGACAGTGCCTTGCGGCACACCGAAGATAACGGGTGATAGATTAGACGAGCATTGGTTACCGAAAACGAACTGCTGACGGTTAGTTAGAAAGTTGCGGCACCCATTGGAGAACAGGAGGGTTAAGATTTAGACGCGATATCTTTAGGAAGAGTCGTTCATGAGGAACCTTGTCGAATGCCTTTTGGAAATCTAGAAAGAGGGAGATATAGCGGATTACTTGCCTCTTTAAACGTTTTCTAAACAAAATAAAGAATTTGGGACAAACGCTAACTCGCGCATTGCCCAAGAAATAAATCTAACATCATTGAATAATTTTCGAAATCAACTTCAGGCTACAGACTGGAGCCCGGTGCTTGAATGCACCAATGCTGATATCCCATGAGACACTTTCATGTGGACACTTGAAGAAGTTTATAACAAGTGCTTCACGTAGAAAAACGCGTGCAAATGTAAAAATATTCGTAAGCAAGGGCTTACAAACGAATGCTTCAAGTTGATTCACAAAGAAACTCAAATGTGTCATTACTTTGCGCGTACAAGGAGGCCGAATGACTTTGCGCTTCTAAGAACCACAGTAACTCTATCAATAAGTTTGTCGGTGACGCAAAAAATTGTAACTTCGGAAAACATTGTAATAAAGCAGAATAACGGTGTCATACTGTGTGGCGGTCTATTAACAGAAGTTTTAAAAAGTCGCAGTTTTGCCAGAAAGGCGAAGCATCGATCGCGATAGCAAATTCATAGACAGTTATACGAAGTAAGAATAACAGAATTACCGGCCGTGTAAACTAGTAAACATTCGCTTACTAACTAAAATAACAAGCCTGGTGTCACGCCCGCACAAACAAACATGAACACATCTCATTCGATGACCGCGGAAACTCCATGTGAAAACGCTGGAGCGAGGAAGTGCGGTACCAGCAGCGAATGAATTGACCTTCGTGCTGCCTCTCGCTACAACGCGAACTAAGCGGCGAAAACACAGTGCACACATACACTGTATCCCCATCGCAGATCGCTTTCAAGACAAGGCCCGTGCCGCCGCGCCATACGCAACAGCCGCGGAAACTCCATGTGAAAACGCTGGAGCGAGGAAGTGCGGTACCACCAGCGAATGAATTGACCTTCGTGCTGCCTCTCGCTACAACGCGAACTAAACGGCGAAAACACAGTGCACACATACACTGTATGCCCATCGCAGATCGCTTTCAAGATAAGGCCCGCACGGCCGCGCCATACGCAACAGCCGCCGGAATAAAACGCCCCGCCCCCCCCCCCCTCCTCATCTCTCATCAAGACACTTCGGACACACTAAAGCGGCACTTATCTTCGTTGAGAGTTACACCGAGATAGGACTTGCTCCAAGCGGGTATCCTGCTTTTTCCTGTCACGACCTAAGACCAGGATGTCATCTATCATATTTCCTACACCTTCTTGACCATCGAAGATCCATACCACCTGTTTTTGAAAATATTCTGGAGCTGATGTGATACGAAATAGCAGGGGACAAAAGCCGTATCGGCCAAAAGGCGTGACGAAAGTCGTTAGCTCCTGAGACTGTAGCGAGCTTGACCTGGTGAATGCCGGCTGTAGCATCCACCTTCGACAAAACTTTCGAGTTGCCTAGAAGACCGAGATCTTGCTCAACGGTTGATAATATGTGGTGCTCGCGCAGCGCAGCTTCATTCAAACGAGTAAGGTCGAGGCAAAGTCGGTAACCACCTGAGGAGCTCGAAACTATTACGAGTCCCGCACCAAAGAAGTTGGCTTATCAATCAGGCGAATGACTCCTTCGGCTTCGATCCTGTCCAGTTCCTGTCGAACAATACCTTGCAATGGGATAGGCATTCGTCTAGGAGCGCTAAGTGAGAATGGTACGGCGCCAGGATTAAGTCTGATCTGGTACTGATCTTTCAGCATGCCGAGGCCTTTGAACAGTTCCGCATGATGCTGCGACTGAGGGGTCGCTCCCGAAGAAGAGTGTCACTCCCGAAGAAGCTGAAGCGCGGCGCGAAATCCGCCGCGCCACTACGCGAGAGCGAGTGAGGCGACTTCGGTCCGATCCCGAGTATCGCGCCGCCGAAGCGGCGGTGAAACGTCGGCGATTCGCAGAAGATCCGGAGTTACGAGCCTGCGAAACCAAGCAAAAGCGTTTGAGCGTCCAGAAGCGTCCAGATACTTTAATGACCGAGTTTTCGTTGCTCCTTGGGCTGTTGATGATATCAGGGTGATCTTGCACAAACCGTGGTGAGTCTCGAAGCATAATCTCGCAAAAACTTGGCCGAACCGAGATAAAGCTAGGTGGGGTCGCCAGCTTCGCTGTTTGCCCAGTCTTCCCAACACTAGTGTGAAGCTACCCCTAATTTTTTGCAGCGAAGCTGTTACGCGCTCAGTCTCCGATGTTCGTGTTCGCGTGTAGAAAAAAAGTCACAGGCCTGCGCGGCACACGCAGCACAGTCACAGCGTAAGCTGGTGGAGCGGCTTAAGAGTAGCTCCAATTTGGGCACCACGCACAACAGGGTCTTCGCGGCAGTCTGTTTGCCTCGTTTTGACAAGAACGATCTGAACTGTCCGCCCGGCGTTGATGGCGAGCTGCGGCTTGTAATGCTCTCTGCACAGCAGTCTGCTGAGCCCGATCAAGCCTTACAACTGCAACTTACATGACGGGCACGCCGCGTTTGCAGGCACCTTAATTATATGGCGCCGCCATGCTGGCGGAGGCTCGGCAGCTCGGGAGCGCGTTGATTGCGCGCCTCGTCTGAATCGCATATCATTGTCTGCGCCTGCGGACGCTGCCTTTGCAGGGACCTTACCTAAATGGCGCCACCATACTGGCGGAGGCTCGAGTCTTCTCTCCCTGCGCGCTTGCCTTATAGGGTATTTTCCGCGGCCCGATAGCAAGCGCTTGCGTGGCTTAGTGGTTGAGTATCTGGCTCCCACGCAGCGGGAATCGGGTATGTTTTCGCGTTTCCGGCAATAACGGTGACGCGGCGGCATCATCGCGACTCGGAACGGCTATTGGAATGAGCCCATAACCGCTTAAGCTGTAAAACTCTCATTGGTTGTATACTGTATGTGCGAGTGAAAGCCCGCGAGGGACGCGCACTTTCACGGGAAGCGAACGCACGGCGGAGGGCAAATGCTACTTCTTCAGTCGCGCGAAAGGCCGTGGGGGGACGGGAGGGAGGGGAGGCGACGTTTATCTGCGGCTCCAAATGCGTATCTTGCGACCGGCCGTTTTGTTTCTAACTTTTATTATTTCAGTCTGAGAACGTTCGACATAAAAGGCATGCCCTGCCGGTGTTTTGTTTCATGACATTTGTGTATGGGCTGTCATTCTCAAAGTTTTGAGGAGCTGTATAAACTTGTACATGTAGCAGCACCAGCAACGCGCAGAACTGGGGCGGTATTCTTTAAGAGTCTACCTAGTGGACTGTCCATTTCGGCGACCACTGATTCGCTGCTGCTTGACGTGCAGGAAGGAGACTGGCTGGCACCTTCCTGCACATCAAGCAGCAGCGAATCAGTGGTCGCCGAAATGGACAGTTCACTAGGTAGACTCTTACAGCATACCGCCCCTGTTGTCAACGGCGGCGGCGTTTTGCCCGCGTTCGCACTGAACGCACGCGGCGTTGGTGGCGTGTTTATGAAGAACGTGCCAACCTTTGCCGTACACCCTATGGCGGTTTACCGTAGCGACCATAAGGCCATGGTCCCTGTGGTCACTAAATAAATGAAAACCACCGGATACTATATATTTCTCATTCTTTAATAGTTCAAACAACCAATTACACCATTACATCTTAATAGTAATAATTGGAAATACATAATTCCCACCATAGTACAGCTTCGCTGATCTTCCATCTCCACCCCAATGGAAGGGCTGACAGTTTTTTCTTTGTCGGCGTCCTTCCATTGACGCGCTTGAGTCCAAGCATACTTTTACCGTAAGCATACTGCTTACGGCACAGCTGATCCGAGAGATGAGCGTACGTCCCTTAAGCCTACTACAAATTTGTCCAGCACCAGTCGTCGTTCGACTTGGGTGGACGGGTAGTTGCAACGCTTGACTAGTCTGCAGAGGTCTGCGTATTAAGCAAGCGTCAACGTTTTCGCCCGATTCTTGAGTACGCTTGTGAAAACAAGTTTCACAGAGCTTGTTTTCCGGGTCAACAAAGTTTTCCGTGAAACGGTGGACGACGGTCTCGTAGGATATCAGTTCATCCGCAGAAAGCGAAAAAACAAGAGCCCTTCCACCCTCTGAAGAAGGAAGTCCAGCGAAGCTGGAGATGACGGCTTCACGTTGTTTGCGCACCCATTCGCGCTTCTGTGCGTGTTGGCGTTCCTTCAATTCCCGCTCTTCTTCCTCCGAGCAAACGACACGCGTCCATCCCATAGCGAGTCCAGAGGGCAACTGCTGATAAC
This sequence comes from Dermacentor silvarum, assembly GCF_013339745.2. Classification (NCBI taxonomy): domain Eukaryota; kingdom Metazoa; phylum Arthropoda; class Arachnida; order Ixodida; family Ixodidae; genus Dermacentor; species Dermacentor silvarum. Next base: position 199,120,135 of record NC_051157.2, on the reverse strand, counting down.
AGCGCTAGCGCGATCTCTACGTCACGAGACAAAGGGGCACAACGATTGGTAGGAAGTGGCTGTAGTGTCCATGGATAGCTCCTTTTGTAATGTAGGAAGGCAGCCCTGGTAGAGAGCAGGAGAGCTTCCAAGATGGCTGCGATGTAGCAAAAATAAACCCGTGTGCGTTCTCGACCCAATCGGTCGTAATCAGTCGTATTACTAAAACTACGGCACGTTACAATGGCGTCGAGGATGCGTCTGAACTACGTGAAGGCTGCCAAGCAACTATTTTAACCGGAACGAAGATATCAGCACACATCGACCGAACTTCTACTTTGCGGTATGGCGCACAGCATGCTTCCCTCGTTTCCTTTCTTCGACGCGCGTGCCACTGACGCCAACAACGTCGGCACCGAATGGTTGAAGTGGGTGAAACGCTTCGAAAACTTCATCGTAGCCTGCGGAATCACAGCCGACGACCGGAAGACGGCCCTACTGCTACACTACGTTGGTGAAGAAGTTTATGACATTTACTGTTCGCTACCTGATTCTCCCGCATCCGCAACTGCGTCTACCGTTTCAAGCACCAATGGATCCAGCAACGCAACGCCTCTCTACACCGCAGCACGCAAGAATCTCGATGGCTATTTTGCACCCCGAGTGAACACTACCTTCGAGATTTACCGCTTCCGTCAAGCCAAGCAAATGGAAAACGAATCACTCGACGCGTTCTACGCCAGACTACGACAGCTCGTTAAGCACTGTGATTTCGCCGATGCCGGCACCGAAATCAAGAACCAAATCCTACTGTGTACAGTGTCAACACGTCTACGCCAGTATGCCATGCAGCATGACCTCGACTTGCAAGGAATTCTCAAACAAGGCAGGTTGTTTGAAGAGGTCGAGCAAAACATCTCCGTGATCGAGCAAGAACGTCAGCGGTACAAAGAAAACTCAGCGTGAGCGTCTACACTTGCAGTGAACTCCAAGCGCGCCTCGCAACCTCATCAACCGAAGTACCACGGGAAAGCGCCGTCACGGCCTCGCGAGCCACCGCACCATCAAAGGACAGACGCAACATGCTACAACTGCGGAAAACCATGGCCTCATAGTGAGGGACGTTCCAGTTGCCCCGCTCTCGGCAAACAGTGTAGTGCTTGTCATAAAACTGGACACTTTGCTAGTGTGTGTCGTTCAACACGCCAAACTGTGCATGCAGTCGTGCGGGAAAGCAGCCCTGACAGTGATGAACACGTTTTCATGACTTCCTCTCACTGTTGCGCAATCACGGCCTCTCCCCAGGTGGATCTCAAACTCGATGGTGAGACCGTCCGTTTTACCATTGACACTGGTGCTACAGTGTCTGTCATCGGTTCGAATAGCTTGAAAAAGCGTGGAAACGCTGTCCAAGACGTCCAAGAAAGTATTTGCTTATGGCGCAAATTCTCCTTTACCGCTACTCGGAAAGTTAGACGTTCTCATCACCTACAAGAACAGCAGCAGCCATGAAACTGTCTATGTTGTGTCTGGAGACTGTACCCCACTACTTAGTTTCTCTGCAGCTTCCCGCCTAGGACTAGTCCAGATCACGTACAGTGTGGGAGAGGTGCCAAACAGACTGGATCCGAGAGTGGCCTACCCAGACCTTTTCAAGGGAGTGGGCTGTCTAAAGGACTTCCAAGTACACCTCCATGTTGACCCCCTTGTTCAACCAGTAGCACAACCTCACAGACGCATCCCCTTCTCCATGAGAAAGCCCCTGGAAGAAGAGCTTGAAAGGCTACAGTCCCTCGGCATAATTCAAAAGACTGAAGGACCAACACCTTGGGTATCTCCAATCGTGGCAGTACCGAAACCACATGACCCCGAGCATATTCGAATGTGTGTCGACATGCGCTGTGCTAACCAAGCCATCCAGCGTGAGAGACATGTCACACCGACAGTGGACGACATCCTTGTTGCTTTGAACGGATCCATCTTATTCTCTAAACTTGATCTGAAAGATGGATACCACCAACTAGAACTTGATGCATCATCTCGTGTGATCACCACATTCTCTACACATGCTGGACTCTTCCGATACAAGAGACTCAACTTCGGAATCAACTCAGCAGCCGAAGTGTTCCAGGACACCATCCGTCAGGTTCTAACCAACATCCCCAACGTGCTCAACGTAAGCGATGACATATTGGTGTATGGAAAGACTGAGAAAGAGCATGATGAAGCTTTGAAGGCGACACTGGAATGTCTACTTGCAAGTGGCCTCACAGTGAACGTCAAGAAATGCAAATTCTACCAACAGGAACTTACCTTTTTCGGGCATGTGTTCTCAAGCAAAGGTGTACAACCAGACCCTACTAAGGTGTCTGCAGTAATCGGTGCCTCACCACCCACCAGTGCCAGTGAAGTGAAATTTCTCCTTGGTCTTGTTAACTACTGTGGTCGGTTCATACCGAATCTGGCCCACCTCACCCAACCACTCAGGAAACTCACAGCCAAAGGAGAGGACTGGTGTTGGACAGACATACAGCAAGATGCCCTAGACGAACTGAAGAGAAAGCTTTCCGAGACCACAGCTCTTGCCTACTTTGACCCAGGAAAGGACATCACACTCATTGTAGATGCTGCTCCTCATGGCCTAGGTGCCATTCTCACGCAGACATCCGGAAGTGAAACCAGGGTGGTAGCATATGGGAGTCGTGCCCTTTCTGCTGTGGAGGCACGCTACTCTCAAATTGAAAGGGAAATGCTGGCTGTAGTGTGGGGAATTGAGCACTTTCACATTTACCTGTATGGGACAGCATTCCACCTAATGACGGACCACAAGCCATTGGTCAGTATTCTCAGCAACCCCTGCTCCCTGCCTTCACCATCGCTAGAGCGTTCGGCACTTCGAATTCAACAATACACCTTTGAAGTGCAACACACTAGTGGTCCAAGCAACCCATCTGACTACTTGTCCCGCCACCCAGTAAACTCCACGGAACCATTTCGGCGCATGGAGTCTGTCGCTGAACAGTATGTGAACTTCATCGTGTCTCACAGCCTACCTCGTGCCATGACCATAAAAGAGGTAACCGAAGCGACGTTAGCTGACCCGGTGATCAACTCGCTCAAGCAAGCCCTAAAGCAACCCCTGAAAGGCAAACATTGGAAGAGCACAACTCTACAGCCTTTCTCTCGCGTTGCGACAGAACTGTCAGTCTCCAAAGAAGGCCTTGTGTTAAGAGGCACGCGGATAGTACTGCCAGCACAACTTCACACAAAGGCGGTGCACCTTTCACATCGAGGCCACCAAGGCATTGTCAAGACAAAACAGCTGTTGCGTGAGAAGGTGTGGTTCGCAGGGATAGACTCTCTAGTGAACCAGACAGTTAAGAGCTGCCTGGCATGCCAAGCTAACCCACCGGTTCACCATCGAGACCCTTTGCCAATTCAGGAGCTTCCTCAAGGCCTGTGGACAGAACTGTCGTTAGATTTTGCTGGCCCTTTCCCTGATGGCAAGTATGCCATGGTAGTTGTGGATGATTTCTCCAAGTACCCAGTCGTTAGCATCTTACACACTCTTGCAGCACCTACAGTCATCAAGCAACTGCGCACTATATTCGCTCAGTTCGGCTGTCCGGAAATTGTAAAGTCAGACAATGGCCCACCCTTTCAGAGTGAGGGTTTTGCAGAGTTTGCTAGCGAGCTTGGATTCAAGCATCACGGCATCACTCCACAGTGGCCAGAGGCTAATGGGGAAGCCGAACGATTCATGCGCACCCTCAAGAAGTCAATACTCGCAAGTCGTGTCAGCCACTTGGATTGGACCAATGAGCTTCAGTCGTTCCTCCTGGTTTACAGGTCCACACCCCATGGTTCCACAGGTAAGTCTCCGTTTGAACTTCAATTTGGGAGACCCATGAGGAATCTTCTACCGACACTTGCTACTGATACTCAGAACTCAGCTCACTCTGAAGCGAGAAAAAATGACACCCAAAGAAAAGCATACAAGCAGTACGTCGATTCTCGGAGACACACCAGTCACAACCAGCTGCATGTTGGACAACAAGTCCTCTGAAAACAAGACAGGTCAAACAAGTTCTCGTCTTACTATGACCCCCACCCATACACTATCACCAAAATCACTGGCTCCAAAATCACAGCGTCCAGAGATAGAGTGTCGATTTGTCGCAACTCTAGCTTCTTCAAGGATGCGAGCACAGTTCAAATGGAACGACACCAGGACCAGACTGACATGCCAGACCTGGTCGATGCAGCTGTGCCAAGTAACTGTGACCCTCCAAGCCACAGCACAGCTACTCCTGGTGAAGCTCCACCAGCAACTACCAAGACCGCCTCACAGCGTTACCCCCAACGAACCAGGCAACGACCTGAGCGCCTGAAAGACTATGTGTGAACAAAAGTGCATTTTTATTTTTTCTACTATGTGTTTCAACAAAACTGAATTTTCCTTCCCTGAGGGGATGATGTAGCGTCCATGCATAACATCTTTTGTAATGTAGGAAGGCAACCCTGGTAGAGAGCAGGAGAGCTTCCAAGATGGCTGCGATGTAGCACAAATAAACCCGTGTGTGTTCCCGACACAATCGGTCGTAATCAGTCGTATTACTAAAACTACGGCACGTTACAGTGCCGCCGCCGAGTATTGTGACACTTGTGAAAGAGGCATCGGCGGTGGCGAGGGGTGTAACAATGGGCCATCCATCGTCCGTTTTGACATCTGTGCTAAGGCACTTCATACATAAACCGGTATATATCCAGTAAGGCTTCTACATGGGCTAGTTGGTATGGCATCCTTCTGTTGACTGCGCTATACTGTTTTACAAAGGACGAAAAAAGGACTGACACACATGTGCGCAAACTTTCAACTGTTTATTATTCTCTAGCGCCCATCTAATATATACATGAAGGGTGACTGCAAGTGAAGAGCAAGAACAAGAAAGACGAAAAATTCAGCTTATCTACGCACATCTGATTTCACAATGACTGGTATGGCTTTATCTAACATTCATCTATGAATTTCAAAGCTTTTTCTCCCAGCTCCACAGAAGGTTTTCTCACGTGTTTTCCTGGTTCATTTTTTAGCATGAAATACGCTTCTAAGATTTCACGTGCTTTTTTAGAGCTACAGCCTCCACAGAAGTTCCGAGGACTCCAGCAAGGATCCCACTTCTGAGGTAGACGAGCACGCAGATAGTCCCTGAGACGCCTCGTCGGCACTTGGGCCAGGCGCCGGACGGAAGCAGCGCCCGAACCCGTCGATAGGCCTAACCCGCCGGGCATTTCTACCACGTCATCGACGGCGACCGGGACAAGAGCGTCTACCAAGGTGACGACACCTTCAGGATCGTTGGGAGTAGCGACTCCGGAAGAGACGCGACGCGACTTGGACGAGGAATCCACATGAGTCAGCGTCAAAAACGTGAGAACATTCCACTCGAGCAGCGACGCAGCCAGAGAAGCTAGAGTAGGCAGACTGTTAGGAGTGTAGGGGATAAGACCGAATATAAGAACAGTGTAATTAGCTGAGTTTTCTATACGGTTTAGAGCCGTTTGTATATGTTCCACATGCTTTGTTTGTCATTCTCAGTTTCTTTTTAGTGGGGATTCTTGCTTTTGGTTTGTTTCATTAAAGCATGTGTGATGTGCCGTCATACGTCTCTCAGTCCATCTCGTAAACATCCACGCCCCCGAGATCTCGTGACACACAGTGAGCGTTTAGCCGCCGCTAAGCGCGAATTCGAGCACATGTAGCAACTCGGCATCATTCTTCCCTCCTTCAGCACGTGGGCATCACCACTGCGCCTGGTGCCAAACACGGATCGGGGTGACTGGTGTCCCTGTGGAGACTACGTAGTCCTAAATGCTAAAGCCACATATGACAGCTACCTACTTCCCCCTATCCAGGCCTTCACAATCTGGATGGGTGCAAGATCTTTAGCGAAGTGAGTCGTGAGTTTGGTCAAGACTCAGATACCGCTTGAACCCAACGACATTCCAAAAACTGCCGTCATGACGCCTTTCGGTTTGTTCCGAGTTTGTGGGCTTGCCTTTTGGCTTACGCAATGCCGAACAGACATTCCAGGGCCTCACTGCTGAGGTGACACGTGGTTTTCCTGCAGCCTTCATGTACATCGATGACATACTAATCGCCAGCACCGCTCCGGTAGACATCGAGCGTCACCTACCTGAACTTTTCCAGCGCTTTCAACAGTACGGCCTCGTCGTCAATCCGCAGAAATGCGATTTTGGAGCCTCCGATATAGACTTCTTGGTCCTTCGCATTTTGGCGCTCGGCATCCTCCTCTTACAGTCCCACATTGAGGCAGTCAAGAACTTTCGGAAATCTACTCTCTCCGCCAGCTTCCCGAGTGCTTGGGCCTAGTAAGTTTCTCACGCGGCTTTATTCCCCACTGCGCGGCCTCACTACATCCGGTCACCGACTTATTGAAAGCACCATGGAACCCGTATTCGGTAATAGACGGCTTTAGTTTAGCAGGCTTAGCGGAATAGCGGGATCGAAATGCACATCCGCAGAACACTAAACGACCCTTTCGGTTTTGCCGTACGCACGGTATTTCTCAGATTTAACGTTACCGTCGTTGCGTGGCTTACGTCGTCATCATCATCATCATCAGCCTATATTTTATGTCCACTGCAGAACGAAGGCCTCTCCCTGCGATCTCCAATTACCCCTGTCTTGCGCTAGCGTATTCCAACTGGCGCCTGCAAATTTCCTAACTTCATCATCCCATCTGGTTTTCTGCTGACCTCGACTGCGCTTCCCTTTTCTTGGTATCCATTCTGTAACCCTAATGGTCCACCGGTTATCCATCCTACGCATTACATGGCCTGCGCAGCTCCATTTCTTCCGCTTAATGTCAACTAAAATATCGGCTATCCCCGTTTGTTCTCTGATCCACACCGCTCTCTTGCTGTCTCTCAATGTTAGTCCCATCGCTCTTTGTGCGGTCCTTAACTTGTTCTCGAGCTTCTTCGTTAACCTCCAAGTTTCTGCCCCATATGTTAGCACCGGTAGAGTGCAATGATTGTACACTTTTCTTTTCAACGACAGTGGTAAGCTCCCAATCAGGATTTGGTAATGCCTGCCGTATGCACTCCAACCCAATTTTATTCTTCTGTAAATTTCTTTCTCGTGATCAGGGTCCCCTGTGAGTAATTGACCTTGATAAACGTACTCCTTTACAGACTCTAGAGGCTGACTGGCGATCCTGAATTCTTGTTTCCTTGCCAGGCTATTGAACATTATCTTTGTCTTCTGCATATTCATCTTCAACCCAATTCTTACACTTTCTCGATTAAGGTCCTCAATCATTTGTTGTAATTCGTGTCCATTGTTGCTGAATAGGACAATGTCATCTGCAAATCGAAGGTTGCTGAGATATTCGCCGTTGATCCTCACTCCTAAGCCTTCCCAGTCTAAGAGCTTGAATACTTCTTCTAAGCATGCAGTGAATAGCATTGGAGAGATTGTGTCTCCTTGCCTGACCCCTTTCTTGATAGGTAACTTTCTACTTTTCTTGTGGAGAACCAAGGTAGCTCTGGAATCCTTGTAGATGTTTGCTAAGATATTCACGTATGCCTCCTGTACTCCTTGATTACGCAATGCATCTATGACTGCTGGAATCTCTACTGAATCAAATGCGTTTTCATAATCTACGAAAGCCATGTAGAGAGGTTGATTGTACTCCGCAGATTTCTCGATTACCTGATTTATGACATGGATATGATCCATCGTAGAATATTCCTTCCTGAAGCCAGCCTGTTCTCTTGGTTGGCTGAAGTCAAGTGTTGCCCTGATTCTATTGGAAATTATCTTGGTGAATATTTTATACAATACTGAAAGCAAGCTAATGGGTCTATAATTCTTCAGTTCTTTAACGTCTCCCTTCTTATGGATTAGTATAATGTTGGCGTTCTTCCAGCTCTCTGGTACACATGAAGTTGTGAGGCATTGCGTATAAAGGGCCGCAAGCTTTTCAAGCATGATATCTCCTCCATCTTTGATTAAATCTACTGTTATTCCATCTTCTCCAGCAGCTTTTCCCCTGGTCATGTCTTTCAAGGCCCTTCTAACTTCAGCGCTAGTTATAGAAGAAGCCTCTTTATCCGGTTCATCACTATTTTGAATGAAAGTAGCTTGGCTGTTTTGGGCACTGTACAGGTCAGTATAGAATCCTTCCGCTGCTTTTACTATGTCATCGAAATTGCTGATGATATTACCATGCTTATCTTTCAGTGCATACATCTTGCCTTGTCCTATGCCAAGCTTTGTTCTTACTGATTTAATGCCGCGTCCATATTTTACGGCTTCCTCAATCTTTCCCACGTTATAATTTCGAATATCCCTTACTTTTTTCTTGTTGATTAGTTTTGACAGTTCAGCTAATTCTATCTGATCTCTTGAGTTGGACATTTTCATCTTCTGTCGTTTCTTTATTAGGTCCTTTGTTTCTTGGGAGAGCTTCCCTACTGGTTGCCTTGGTGCCGTACCTCCCACTTCAATTGCTGCTTCTGAGATCAACCTAGTTACGGTTTCATTCATTACCTCTATGTTGTCTTTACTTCCTTTTCTAAAGCTGCATATTTGTTTGCAAGCACCAGCCTGAATTGGTCTGCTTTTACCCTTACTGCCTCTAGGTCGGCCTGTTTCCTCTTGACCAATTTCACTCTCTCTCTCTTCAAATTGAGAGAAATCCTAGACCTCACTAACCTATGGTCACTGCACTTAACCTTACCTAACACTTCTACATCCTGCACTGTGCTTGGATCGGCAGTGAGTATAAAATCTATTTCATTCCTTGTTTCTCCATTAGGGCTTTTCCAGGTCCACTTCCTGTTGCTGCGCTTCCTGAAGAAGGTATTCATTATTCGGAGCCTATTCCTTTCCGCGAATTCTACTAACATCTCTCCTCTTGCATTCCTAGAATCGATGCCGTAGTTCCCAATTGATGCTCACCAACCTGCTTTTTCCCCACTTTTGCATTGAAGTCGCCTATGAGTAAAGTATACTGAGTTTGCACCTGTCTCATTGCTAGTTCATCTTCATAAAACTGTTCTATTTCTTCATCATCGTGACTAGAGGTTGGGGCATAGGCTTGTACTACCTTCATTTTGTACCTCCTATTCAACTTTACTACGACGACTGCTACCCTCTCATTAATGCTGTAGAATTCATGAATGTTGCCCGCTATGTTGTTATGCACTAGAAATCCTACCCCGGATTCTTTCTTATCTGGAAGACCTCTGTAGCAGAGGACGTGGCCGTTAGTCAGCACTGTGTAAGCCTCACCAGTTCTTCTAACCTCACTAAGGCCAATAATATCCCAGGAAATGCCTGATAATTCTTCAAATAGTCCTACTAAGCTAGCCTCACTCGAGAGGGTGCGCGTGTTGAATGTTGCCAGGTTCAGTTTCCATTGGCGGCCTGTCTTGACCCAGAGATTCTTAGCACCCTCTGCCGCGTAGCAGGTCTGACCGCCGCCTTGGTCAGGTGCTCCGCAGCCACTGGGAACTGAGGGCCATGGGTTAATTGTCGGAGTCATGAGGGAGGTAGTGGCTGAATACTGCACCAGGGAGGCCAATTCCTGTTCTGGTGAGGGAGTGACTTTGATGAAGCTTAGTGGGCCTTCCTAGTTTGGTTGCACCTGAACTAGTATCGCCCCACTAGCTCTCGGCGATATATATTTTTTTCTTGCCGGTGTCAGGCACCACTCCATGCCTGAAAATGTGGTGGACTGGAGTAGGATTCGAATTTACGACCTTCAGATTTGAAGCCGGGTATTCTACCTCTGCTCCACGCCACCACCATGTGGTGGTGGCTTACGTAGTTTACGTAAAACATGGCGGCAGTCCCGGCCGCCCGCTTCGAACTGAATTTGGCGTTGTTTTTTGTAGAATTCACTTCGTTCATATAAAGTGGCTGCAAACGGCTTTCGCTTAGTATCAGGCCGCTTCGACGACAGAGTATTATGGATAACTTTGAGGATTTTTCGAGATTGCTTCTTGTTTCGAACACGTCCAAGCTTAACGAGAAAAAACCTATGAGATGCTAGCACCACCTATGGGGGAAGTCGGGAGGTAGGCATGACGACGGCATTTGGCTTCTGAGATCGGAAGATCTCGGAGGCTATGCTATGGTAGACAGCTTGTGCTGCTTCGCCGCAGATCGGCGGACATCATGGAGGAAGGAAACCCCAGGAGAGGCCCTGGCCAGCACGAACGTATTGGAGAAGGTGTGGCGGAAGTCACGTGCTGTTTTTCGCAAAGGATCGCTGGGACGGGTACACCAAATGTCAACGTTGCTATGGCAACCGCACTCGTGAAGCATTCGCTGCTGCTCTCGGTCTCTCAAAAATGAGATAAGATTTTTCCGCCAGTGTATTTCCCGCAGCACCTTTTGTTCACGAGAAAAGCTGACTTTGGAATGTTGTGTGTAAGCTTGAAAGTTGGGTTTTGGGTCTGTGAGTGTGAGTGTCAACCAGCAACAGATACACTCAAGCAATCACGGCGCGGGTCTTCGTCGTCTTCTTCAACGTGCCACGAAAAAACACAGGAGCGCGTCTGCTTCACTAAAACTGCTACAGAAGTTTTGTAGGCTTTGTTTTGACGCGCGTCGGCAGCAGACACTTCTGGCGGCTCGTAACGATGCAAGTTCAAAGTTCGCGCCCATCTGCTCCGCCGAGCTATAGAACCCCTGATTGGAGGCGCAAAGAGAGGTGGCACACCAACGTGGCTGCACTTCCGGCTTCAAAAAAGTGACGTCAGGGCCTCTCCTGTTTTGTTTCCTTCCTCCATGGCGGACATGGAAAGTACAAATACAACACGCTCTTGGCTTCCATTGCGCCGCCTCTCCCATCTTACGGACGCGCATACAGATTGAATCACTGAGGTGCACTATGTATGCGAAATTCACAGCGTAATTGAATAGCGTCCCGCACGTAATCTATGCTATCACGCTATACTAAAACTCCCTTTCTGCAAACTACGGTTGCGGAACGGTAACTTATTCTTAACCTCCCTGTTACGCTAACGTTAAACAAAAACTGTCTACTTCTGAAGTATAACTCGAATCGAAGTATAACTAAAACTGTTCTACTTCTGCACGACCTTGGTCGCATATAGGCTCAGTGTGCTTTTCTTGCCGTCAAACAAGCCATCGCTTAGGCATCTCTGCTGGTGCATCCTCGATTTGAGGTGCCTACTAGAGTGATGGCGGACGCCTTTAGTGTGCCTATGGGCACTGTGTTGCAACAATATGTTGGCTCTGATTCGTACGCATTGGGTTATTTCGGTGATGTCTGTATTCGACTGTTCGCGGATGACTGCGTTATTTTTAAGGAAATCAGTAATCCAAATGATTATGCAATATTACAAGAAAACCTACAGGCCATTACAGACTGGTGCATTCGATGGGACATAGAGTTAAATACAGAAAAAAAATTACTTTTGCGCGTTAAGAGAAAGAAAACACCTAGCACGTTTACATACTTAATTAACGAGCGTGACATACGGGAAGTAGAGAAATACAGGAAGTAGATAAATCCAAGTATCTTGGTATCACTTTAAATAACAAACTTACCTGTCATCACATATATCGGCTATTTTTACTATTGCGCTACGAAAATTATGGTTTCTCAGAAAGAAACTTGAAACTGCACCTACTAACGTCAAACTTCTAGCATATAATACTTGCGTTAGGGCTACGCTGGAATGTGCTTCCAGTGTATGGGACCCCCTTAAGAAATCTAATATTGGAGAGCTAGAGCGTGTGCAAAAAAAAACAGTGCGCTTCATATTCAATAAGTACAAAGTGACTGACTCACTCTCCTTACTAATGCAACAACATAACATCCCATCTTTACAATCCCGCAGGGACGTGAATAGGCTGGTTTTTCCTCATAACTGTCTTGCAGGAAATAGAAAAGTATATATGCCTAATTGCCTGCGTCCCCACTCAACTAGGATAACTAGACACACCTATAGCAGGACATTTGCTCCAATGTTCGCAAGGACGAATTGATTTGGCAGTGGAGGCAGCACCGAAGTCGGCTCGTCTGACGTTTTCTTGTCTATTTCACAGGTGCCCGTGCGAACTGATATTCTGAGGCAGGGGTGTTGTGTCGAATCCCGTTCTTCACCGTGCGACTGTGTCGGGCGGGACGAGGACTACAAGTGCTCCTTTCTGCAGCTGCAAGTCGGAATCACGTGGATTACTTACGTCACCGTGAATTCTTCGCCGGGCTGATAAAAGGGACCTGTGGAACCTTCCCACGTCATTTGGCAGTGGAGGCAGCACCGAAGTCGGCTCGTCTGACGTTTTCTTGTCTATTTCACAGGTGCCCGTGCGAACTGATATTCTGAGGCAGGGGTGTTGTGTCGAATCCCGTTCTTCACCGTGCGACTGTGTCGGGCGAGACGAGGACTACAAGTGCTCCTTTCTGCAGCTGCAAGTCGGAATCACGTGGATTACTTACGTCACCGTGAATTCTTCGCCGGGCTGATAAAAGGGACCTGTGGAACCTTCCCACGTCATTTGGCAGTGGAGGCAGCACCGAAGTCGGCTCGTCTGACGTTTTCTTGTCTATTTCACAGGTTTGAAAAATACTCCTTTCTATCATTATTTTTTTTAATTTATTTTTTTGCTGCCTCTACTGCCAACTGTCAACTGTAGTAATCTATTTTCTGGGGAGCAATTTTGTGTTAGTATTGTGCTTCATTTTCTGTTTGCATTGCTGCTAATTTGTGTCATGGGAAACGTCGCTGAACTCGAACGCGAACTAGGTAACCTTAAACGCGACCTTCGCAAAGAAATCCGAGACCTCAAGCAGAGCGTAGAGTTCATGAGCAAACAGTACGAAGACATGAAGTCTGAATGTGAGAGTGTAAAAGCTGAAAATGCTGCACTCAAAGCAGCGCAAGAGCCACTACTCGTGGAAATTCAATCACTGAAAAAACAAGTGCGTGAAAACGCATCTAAGATAACCGCGCAGGATCAATACTCGCGCAACAAAAACATTGAAGTGAAGGGAATTCCATGCACCGAGAACGAAAATCTCAGGCATGTATTAGGTAAGGTTGGCGATGCGCTGGGTGTGACGATAACCGAGAACGATATTGAAGCCTGTCACCGTGTTCCAGTGCGGAACGCGGAAAGTGCCAAAAACATTGTCGTAGCTTTTGCTCGTCGGACAAAGCGCGATGAAGTCATTGCAAAGGCACGCAGGACAAGGCTGACAACGCAAGACATTGGCTTTACCGATACGAAGTCAGTGTTCGTAAACGAACATTTGTGTCCCCAACTCAAAAAACTTCTTGGCATGACTGTTGCTAAGAAGAAAGCAATGAAGTGGAGCTTTGCTTGGGTGAAGAATGGAAAGGTGCTCGCGCGGAAAACGGAGAACTCTAACGTTATCCGTATATCGAGCGAGGAGGACCTCATGAAGATCTGCTAGAGAGGATGCGTGGCCAGTGCGTTTAACTTATACTTCCTTTGAATATGTCGCTACCACATACCATTACCTGCCCTAGTGATACCGGCCACATTGCTTTCTTGCATTTCAATGCCCAATCGGCAAGAAACAACCAAGACCAAATAATTGCGCTTTTAAACGAATTTACTTTCTCTTTTGAAGTCATTATGATAAGCGAAACATGGTACACGTCTGAAGATGATGTCTTGCACTTGCCTGGGTACCAAAGCTTCTTCCTTAATCGACAGAATCGTCGTGGTGGGGGCGTGCTTCAGATTGTATCAGAACGGCTTTCATGCAGTTTGTTCAACGAATATTCAAAGATTACGCTAGATTATGAAGTGCTAACACTGAAACATGGATCCAGTCTTTTCGTAGCTATATACCGGCCGCCTGAAGGGAATAATGAAAGCTTCCTTGCCTTCTTAGAAGAATTACTTGAATATGCTTGTCAGAATAAACTGACCCTTAATATAGGCGGGGACTTCAACATTAATTTGCTACAGTCTCATGCGGCTACGCGTGATCTCCTATTGTTGCTTGATTCCTATTCTTGTTCGAACGTAGTAACCACGCCTACTCGCATCACAGATGTCTCTGAAAGTTTAATTGATTTATTTATTACGAATAATTCTATTCACAATGTAAAAGCCGGAGTCATTGTAGCAGACATAGGGGACCATCTACCTGTTTATATGTTTTCAAAACAAAATGACGCATTTGGTGCCAGGGCTCGGTCAAACCCGTCCATCATCCAAGAAATAAATGAAAAAACATTAGCAAATTTCCACAATCGGCTTCAGGCAACAAACTGGGGCTCGGTACTTCAATGCACAAATGCAAATGAATCGTACGATGCTTTTATGCTGATACTAAAGGAAACATATAACAATTCCTTTAAGTACAAAAATGTACGTAAGTCCAAGAAGTTACGCAAACCATGGCTCACAAATGAATGCCTGAGGTTGATTCGAAAAAAAAAATCAAATGTACCATCACTTTGTGCGCACAAGATGCCATGATGACCTTTCCGCTTTCAAGCTGTACCGAAATTTTGTAACTAAATTCCTACGGGACGCAAAAAACAATTATTTTGAAAAAGTATTTAATCAAGCAGATTTACGAAGCGACATTGCGTGGCGGGCCATAAATAGGCTACTAAATCGCTATACGGGCCGAAATATGCAACTCGAATTAAATGAAAATGGACGGTACTTGAAAGGCACAGATTTAGCAAACCGCTTTAATGAGTACTTTACAAACCTTGTATCTAGCGTGCACGACATTCAAGCTGCCAATTTTCTAGGTGTTCCAAACTCGGAAAGTGCATTTTTTCGACCTACAACTCCAGATGAAGTGTACGCTATTTTTATGTCTCTAAAAAACACCCAAGCACGCGATATTGACGGACTACAGATAAAGCCGATTAAATTTGTTATCGACACCCTCCTCCCAGTCCTCACCCATATATACAATGTTTGTCTGTCTACTGGAGTATTTCCGTCAGGCATGCAATGTGCAAAGGTTACTGTGTTGTTTAAATCTGGTGACAGAAACAGCCTTTCAAATTATCGGCCCGTGTCAGTACTTCCAATAATTTCAAAAGGACTTGAAAAAATCATCTGTAAGCGTGTTGTGTCATTTTGCGAGAAACATTCTCTGTTAACTCAGCATCAATTCGGCTTTCGTCACGGCATGTCTACAGAAATGGCTCTGTTAACGCAAAAAGATCTCATATTGACAGGGTTTGAGGAAAAGAAAATAACACTAGGTGTTTTTGTAGATTTCTCCAAAGCATTCGATAGGATTAATCATATCACGTTATTAATGAAATTAGACCATTACGGTTTTCGCGGTTTGCCTCTTGAGCTTCTTAAGTCTTACTTAAACAAAAGAAACCAATGTGTCAGTATTGGAAATGATCGCTCAGGTTTATTAAACATACATGCAGGGGTTCCTCAAGGGAGCATACTAGGGCCCGTTCTTTTTATTATATATATTAACGACTTAATCAATATTAGCAATGATGCCCAATTTATAATTTATGCTGACGATACAGCTCTTTTCTTCCAGTCGTATTACATAGAAAAGCTGTCACAATTAGCAAACACCGTATTGCGTAATCTATTTCTGTGGTCTAAAGCAAATTCATTAGATATAAACACAAGAAAAACAACCGCAGTACTATTTACTCCTGTACAAAAAACGTGTAAATCGTGATTTGGAAATCTTTCTTGGTAATGAAAAAATTGCTATTGCAGCTAGTGTGAAAACACTGGGGGTAACCTTCAATCAACATTTAAGTTGGGATGAGCATGTTGAGCGGATAACTGCAAATATGGCTAGAGCGTGTGGTATACTTTGTAAATTGCGATACACTCTTCCCCAAAAAATAAAGCTACTGCTTTACAATTCTATATTTGCTTCTCATGCAAACTACTGCAGCCTTGTGTGGGGAACGACGTCCAAAAAAAATTTCAGTAGGCTATCTGTCTTACAAAAAAAAGCTTTGCGCCACGTTGCTCAGGTTGCGCATGACGCTCACACAGGACATTTATTTTCAGCACTTAACGTTCTTCCCTTTTATCAGCTGTATGATTTCAATCTCGCAGTAAAATACGTTACTAGCGTAAGACGAAATGATATCAATTTTCTTAATCTTTGCAAGTTAGAAAAACCTGGTGAAGTGCAGTACAACATTCGAAATCGCGAAATATGGGCGGTTCCTTTTTCACGGACTGAACAAGGGCGTAATAGATTAGAATGCAGAATGCCGGTGTTACTGAACAACTTTTCAAAAAAGAATATTGATATAAGCACAATTACCCGGCAGAAATTAAAAGGGCATTATGCTAACTGTGAATAGACAGGTGCATATTCCATAAACGCAACTTCTCTGCAGAACACTTCCCTTTATTCTCTGCGAAATTATCAAAATTAAACATGTGCGTTTTGTTCAATTTGTGTCGGTGATTTCGACTGCATTTAGGTTTACCAGTAAATTGTTACATATAGCCAAATGTTCGTATGCTTCTTGATACGTTTTTCTTTTCTCTTTACATCTTCTTTTTCAGATTGTTGTTGGAAACATGTTAAAGACGTTTATATGTGACTGTGATATGCATATTATGATTGGAGTAATATTGTTATCAATGTGTTATACTGGGAAACAATCACGATTAGAAATGATTGCAATGTAAATACATGTTCATGTTAAATTGTATTTAGTTATTACAATGTCAAATACGATGTATATGTCATGTATATCTTGTGTGTTATTTTTTTTTTCGTTCCTTTTTTCTTAATATCTTCACTGCCAAATACAATCAGGGCCGGAGCCCTTGTCAAGCTGCTAGAAAGCAGCTTTTTGCTCCAGTCCTGGCATTTTGTTTTTGTAAAAACTGAATGCGAAAAATAAACTGTCTGTAAAACTGTCTGTAAAAATATAAATACAGCTTTTTCTCTAAATCAGAGTCGGACTGGAATGCTTTACCCTCCACTGTTTTTTATTCAAATGATTTTGTACGCGATTTCGAACGCCTGTATTATGTGTGCAATTAGTGTCCCATGTCTTGCATTGTCTGTGTTGTTTCTTTCCTGTCTGGTTGTTACTTGCTTGCTATCGATCTGTTTAGTACTTGTATGCCACTCCTGCATTGACCACACGGTGGTCTGCAGTATTGATCATTAAAATTTTTAAAAAATTCTCTAGGAAACTAGAACCCGCCGAGACACGCTACAGCGTCTTGGGTCGCGAGCGGCTGGCCATCTACGCCTCCATTCAACACTTCCGCCACTTAATGGAAGGGCGCGAGTTCCATGTGATGACTGACCATAAGCCTCTGACTTTAGTGTTCAGCACAAACTCTTCAAACACCCTCGCTCGGGAGATTTGACAACTTGCGTACATCTCTGAGTTCACCACGGACATACGGCATACAAGGGAGCAGAGAACAGAGCAGCCGGTGCCCTCTCTCGCGTTGCGGAGCCCTATCGGAGGCACAGCGCACGGAACTCGAGCTACAAGCACCCCAGCAACGCCCCTGCTCAGCTCGAGACGTAGGGAGCAGGGGCGTTCCACTTCTGCACGACATTCCTCATCCTGGTATACGGGCCACTCAACAACTCGTCATTCAGCGCTACGTCTGGCCTTGTGTCAATGCGGACGTTCGTGCGCGGTCCCGTAGCTGCATTGCGTGCCAAGCGACCAAAGTCACTCGTTATACTATGGCGCGCACCAACGGTTCCTGCCTCCCGATCATTGTTTCGATCATGTGCATACTGATATATTAGGCCGCTTCCTCTATTGCGCAGCTATCTCTACATCTCGAGCCTAGTGGACCGTTTCACATGCTGACCCGATGCCGTCCCTTCGCCTTTCGGCTGCCCAGCAATTGTAACTACAGACCCCGGACGGCAGTTCTAATCTGCGTTGTATTTGAGCGCACTCCTGCATTCTTGGCGTCAAGCACTATCGCACGTCTGCTTATCATCCGTGCGTTAAAAGCCAAACTACACGTACGCGTGCCGGCGCGCGAAAGCTCGCGCCCATGCGTCTCACGCATGCGCACAATGTCCAGAACAGATCAAACGCGTCGAAGCTAAAACCCCTATATTTAAAAAGTTGCGCCAACCACTTCCTTTCTCCGTTCCACTGTCGCGCTCGGCACGGCCAGCGCTCTAGCCACTGTACCAGCGCGATCAAAGCGCGATATCAACAGTGGCGCCGCCTACGTCGGGCCTGCTGTGGCAGACGACAGATAACGCGCTACCAAAGCAAATCCGCGGAAAACTTAGATCGCGCCCTGCGGAGCAGTTTTTGAGGCGCGATTTTGCTTCGTCAGTCAGTAACTGGCCTTAATATGCCGTTTTGGAAGTAGAAACGCGACGATGCGAGACGGCGCAAATACCAAGTGTGCAGCAACCGTTTGCGCTCGCCGGATGGTAAACAGAAAAAGCATTTTGCCCTCGCATTGTCGGTTGCGGCTACTTCAGGCGCAGCAGCATGCCATCACAACGAAGTTCTTTTCCCTAACACGTTTGATCCGTTTGTGCGTACAGCACTTTCGTCGCACAGGCATAGAGTAACATACGGATTACAAGAGTGGCCACTCCAGCCTAAAAGCGGACGAGCTACGCAGCTTCATGCCGCCCGCTAGAGGGCATTACAGCACTCCCTGTCTCCAAGGGAACGCGCGTACTACTTATCTATGGTAGTAACTTTTCTATAGTGCACTATACGTCTACTTGTCTATGTGGCTGTAGACATAGAGTTTCACACTATGGACGTAGACGTTATCAACGGGATCAGCCGGCCGTGAGCGCTGGATGATAAGAATAAAGAATAACGCATCGCTACAAAATATCGGCCATAGTGTGATCAGGCAAGGCGACGCTAGAAAACATGTGCGATAACGTCTGCGTAGTCTTTGCTGGGTTGGCCTCCCAGAACGTCTGTCCACTTGGCTGCTGCTTGGTAAGAAGGCCTTCATTACGTTCTTTTTTCCCTTCATCACTTTGCAAATTGCTTATGTATTTGTCTCTTCAGCCGTAAGTTCACATTTGTCGCATTGTGCTGTTCGGCGGAGAGAGCTTTTTGTGTTCTTCACTTCGCGCATGATGTTCGTGGATCGCTTCACATTATGTAAGAAACAGCAATTTGGAATTCTGCGCTGCACGTTTGCGAGCAAATCGTTTTGTGGCGCGAGAAAGCGAGTCGGCACACGCCGGTATGCGTATAGTCCGAATTCAATGCACGTGTGCGCAATTGTGTGAAAGAATGCAGTTATGCTTAGGATAGTTATTCGTGGCGTGTGCAGATTGCTTGAAGCCTTTGTTACGAGCGCAATTAGAGAGAACTTGCTAATTGAGAAGAATGTTTGTAAGCTGTGGCTACGACGTATTCTGAATAAACACTCCTGCCTCAGTAGTGCATGCATGACACCGAAGGTTGCTTTTTTTAGCTGCGACAATTGCACGTGATGCTTTACGCGAAAGGGCGATCTGAAGTGCGTAGATGAAAATTTGTGCGAAGGCGGGAGAGAAGACATAACCAATACTTTCTGTTTTTTTTTTTCAGGTCATGCCGACCATAGTCAAGTACTACGGGAATTACTGCTGTGTTGCGAGGTGCAGTAACAACGGCAGGACAGGGAGAGAGCGTGGTTGGCTGACAACTGCAGTGAGCAGCCTTCATTCCTTGTTTGCTATGCAGCCCGAAACTACCACTTAATAAGAAAGGATAGGCTTCAAAGGAAAGCATTGTTTGCCTCTTTAATCCTAATGCTGTGTTCTGCAGTTTTACTGTTCTGCGGGGTTTTTCATATCGCCTGTTTATTCCTTTGGTGAAATTTATTCTCAACATATGGCACCTGAATTGGAATGTCTTGCACTTTGCAGTGCAACCATCTTTCTGTGCTTGCGTTCACCGAACGTTGCGAAAGAAAAAGTCTGCATGTGCTTACTGAGAATGACTGAAAAATAAAGTTTCGTCTCTTTCAACACTTGTCATGTTTATTTAAAGTGCCTGCATAAACACACAGTGGCATCGTGTGCTTGCTGCTCTGGTGGTACAGCTTACACGAAGCTACTCGATGCATGAAAGCAACGGGTTAAAAAAATCTAAATATAGCGATAATATAGCCTCCGGGACGAGCACTCGCACGAAAGCGATCTTGGAGGCCCTGTAATAGTTCCGATCACCAGAAGATAGCCTTCGAGACCAGTTTTCTGCGGTCTCAATCTCTGAGTCTGTGTAGATTCCACACACCCGCTAGGTGCGCTGCGAACCCAAATCGGCCGCAGGGGCCTATGGAAGTGTCCTCTCTTATCCTTGTATGTTACTCTATGGCACAGGCCCGAGAATGGCGGTCGGAGTGCCCTGGAAAGAAAAAAAAATATACAAAAAAGTGACGCCTGCTTCCACGTGACACGGATTGGCCAATATGGGTGCGGAGGAGGCTGGCGTGACAGGAGGCGGCGAGGAGGAAACGCCGGGGTGAGCGCAGTGGCGGCAAGATCTAAGAATGGCGCTACTTTATATATATAGGGACTTTAGTCCAAGCGCGGCGCGAGCACAGCTATTCTGTCCAGGGGCGCTATAACGTAAAATGATTCCAAACTGTTTTGATTCCAAACTCAAGACGTCAAATTTACGTAACCACCGACGCAAGCATGGGGCGATGACCCGCAGCGTCGTCTGAACAACCCAATCAAACTCTCTCCTCGTCTATGGGAGGTCACTTTGCTCTCTTTCAAAACCAATAACATTGTCTGCACTCAGCGCTTTTTCTTATCTAATTGGCTGACAAGAGGCGAGGAGCACGCTCTAGTGGAGAGGGTTTCGATGGGGCCGAGCCAGCACAGTGAAAATGATAACCGATGGTTCCGGCTTCTCGGATTGGTCCGCTTCGCCTTACGTAGCTTGTGGTGGCTGGTCGAAAATCGCGGCGGCGTGCAACGGAAAGATAAGAAGGCCGCTAAAACGGATCCTCAGCAAGGAAGAGTTGGCCGAGCGATGTCGTATGCATGCCGAAAGGGCTCTATAACGTTTTACTGCCACGCAAAAAGGTTTATCATGCGCAAATAAATACATGCTCACCGGCAGGTGCGAGTAGCGAGGGCCTGAGCGATCGGCGGGCAGCCATCTTTTATTCCTTTCGGAACGGGGCAGTCTGTGACTATTCTGAAAGTTTTTCGGTTTTGTTCGGCATTTTAATGCTTTTTTTTTCGCGTGCACGTCACTTTGACGTGGTGAGTTTTCGCGGTTTTCGTGACGTCGCGTGACAGACAGGCGAAGTTGGGAGTGGCCCGAAAATGTTTTGACCAATCGTGGAGGCTGATTGCAGAAATTGGAATCAAAACAGTTTGGAATCATTTTACGTTATAGCGCCCCAGACAAATATCGGTGCTCTTGCTGCCTCACAGAAATGCGAAACGATGTCTACCAAGGCGAAAATAGTGAGCCACGTGTGCGCGCGCTGGCGCGCGTCTTGTAGGTTCAAACCGCAATTTCTCGCGAGGCGCGGCAAAGGCAAAGCTCGTGGGCGCGAGCTTTTTCACGCCGAAAGCGTGCAAGCGTACGTGTAGTTTGGCCTTAATGGTATGGTCGAGCGCCTGCATCGGTAGCTCAAGAAGGCCCCGGTACCACGCCAGGACCGTGAGCACTTGTCCGACCCTTTACTTCGGTAACGCTTCGCCTTCGAACCGTCATTCGTTGCGACCTTGGGCGCTATGCGGCCGAACTAAAGATTGGCTCCCCATACGTCTTCCGGGGGACCTGTTTGCCACAGAGAGAGTGCTACTTCAACACCAACGCTATCGTCAAAGTCACCAAGGCTGCTCCCGTGAATTACAGCCCGTTTAACCTAGGTCAACCACGCAAAACATATTCGACCACTTGGACCTCGCGTCCGTCGCACATGATTTTCTAAGGCCAAACGGCATACGGGCGCTTATAACGCCGGCCTATGACGGACTATTTCCGGTTATGCGCCGTTGCACGAAGACCTTTGTCATTGGTCAACACGGACGTGAGGAGGTGGTCACTGTATATCGCCTCGAGCTGGCCTACGTGGAGACGTCAATCAACCATCAGCATCGCCAGAGCACAAAATTTTCAGAGCGTAACTTTCTGTTTAATTCTCAAGAGCATCCCATCGAGGCCATTTCGCGCTTGTGGTCTAGCCGGGGGGCTATATAGCGCCCGCATCTGCATGCATGCCAGGTGGCGCTCATTGCAAGCCAGGAAAGAAGGGAAATAAAGATACGCAGTAGGCGTGTGCTCAGTTATCACTTTTGCAGCCTATGTGTCAGTCCTCTTTTCGTTGACGCTCTACAAATTCATTCGACATAATCACAAGGAAAACAAAGGTTGTTTTGTTTAACTTCGTACAAATACATGTAAGGCGTAATTTAACAGCTCATCCTTGGAGCTATAAAGATAATTATTGTATCCGACGTAAAAACACTGCTGGTAATCTTTCATCAGCATTTCAGTTGAGATGTGATTTTAGAGCTTGTAACAGACTGCGAGTGTCCTCACCTTACACATATATCTTACGCCATGTTATCGGCCAAACAGCCGTGGCAGAAGCAGAGAAAGCAGGCGCGTCCGCAGTTGAAAAACAGCGCCGAGATCGGACCAAGGGGATCGAAGATGCCGCGCCGCTGCTACGCCAAGTTATTGGCGGCGGCGGCGACGGCGGCAAATACCGGTGAACGGCTCGCTCGCGGGTGCGCAGCGAGCGAGTAGGCCAGCGAGATAGGATGGACGCGCATACGCACTGCGACACTCTCTACAGCAGGCACCGAGCCGCCAGACGGCGCACGCATGCACACGGCCATGGGCTCGCATGCTCTCCAAATTTATGAACGCGACTCTTCATGCTTCCGCATGTTTTTAAGGCCAAAGCATTGGATGGCTCATGGTTCGAAAAATGTCACATATTGCCACTATGGTGCCAACAAAGGTCGTGGGTTCGAGTACCTTAATTAACTATGCCTAATTAGGATAGAGTTAATTAGGGCACCCAACCCCACGGCCTTTGGTGAGAGACGAACCCATGACCTTTGGTGGGAGGCGGGAGTAGAACCCATTACCCTTGGTGTTAATTAGGGCACAGTTAATTAAGGCACATTTAATTAAGATGGAGTTAACGAACTTGTAGCCACGACATTTGGTGTTAATTAGGGCGAAGTTAATTAAGACAAAGTTAATTAGGGTACAGTTAATTCAGCTACTCTAACCCACAACCTTTGGTGGGAGAAAACAAGTAATAGGAAGTAACAACGCATTTGAATGAAAATGCCAAGTAATTTAATGAATGTCTCGTGAGCGCGCAGGCTTCGCCTGCGTTCTCTGTAGCGTATGTTAAAGTGACTGTCAAGTTTTTGTTCTTATGCGTTCGCACGCTAGGCCGTGTTGGCACACGACGGCCATTTGCCAAGTGCACCAAGGGGACGCCATATTGAATTCGCTGATCAGACCAAGCAAGCGCGCAACAGCTGGGATGGAGCCTTCTGCATTTTTTGCTCTCAGACCTAGCAAGCGCCCTTCTCCAAGTTTTCCACCATTATCTGATACCTTGGGTGGGCGCTTGCTCGGTATTTTACGGCACCTCTAAATTTATGCTCAGCCGAAAAACGAAGACTTGTTACGCTGCTATGTCACTTTCACCGACTTTATCACAAGCCCTCGGCATTCAAAGATGCTCATATCAAACTGGCCTTTCGCGTCTTTCACCCATTAGATCACTCTCTTAAAGTACAAAGTTAGCCTATACTAAAAAAATCACCAGCCCTTCCCCTGCCGAGAAATTGGGGGTAAGCGAAGCTTGTTGCAAGACGACGCTGTCGCAGGCGTTCCGCTTCGTTTGCCCTAAACTCAGGGTCGGCGGCTGTTCTCTGGCGCTTGGCCTCAACATCGCGCTCCAGCAACTAGGGGTCCGCGGCTCTTCGCTGACGTTTCGATTGGGCTTCGGAAGCGCTCACGCAAGAATCGGCACATCGACGACGAGCCCTTTCCCGAGTGAGTCCACAGCGCCGTTGCTCAAATGCAGCCTGTTCCTCGGCTGAACGCACCACGCGAGGCCTTCCTATCCGGGCGCCGAAACTAATCTGAGGCGAGGGTAGCCCGGCGGAGCGCGCGCCAACCCCCTTTCCATCTCTTTCCCTCCCCGCGACACACCAAGTGGCCCTGACTGGTCGCGACCGTCACGTGATCCGGCGCCGGCGCAGCATTCCCCGCACCTGCTCTACTCTGGGAACAGCCGAGTTTTAGCGTGACACCACCACCACCGCCCAAACTTGTGACGCAATACAAGCTTCGCTTGAAAAATCAACTTATGTGGTTTTACGCGCCAAAACCCCGATATGATTATGCGGCACGCCGTCGTGGGGGACTCCTGAATAATTGGATCACCTGGCGTTCTATAACGTGCGCCCAAATCTAAGTACAAAGCTGTTTTCGCATTTCGCCCCGATCGAAATGTGGCCGCCGTGGCCAGGATTCGATCCTGCGACCTCGTGCTCAGCAGGCCAACACCATAGCCATTTGCCGGTACTAAACTTATGGATCAGTCACCACAATTCCTTGTCATCTACAATTGGAGTAAAAAGCCAGCTCAAATAGTTTCCGAGAACAGTCATGATGCCTCTGTTAATAGGCTGAAGTGCTGAATGCACACTGATACGTAAAACGGTGGTGACGACCATTATTTTTTTATTGCCTATCGTTCTTCTTTTTGTTAGTGTATTCATTTTCTGTTATCTGGCGGTTCTTATACTTTAAATATCAGCACATCTGTTTTGCGTGAATGTTTTCTTGCTTTTTACTTGCGGTGGCAAGTATTATGTTCATTACTTGCTTGTTTTCTACCTCCCACGTAATGCCTCGCAAAGGCCTTTAGGGTACATAAAAATGAATAAGTAATGCCATATATATATATATATATATATATATATATATATATATATTGCGAGACAACGTTTAGGCGGTCACTCTCGTCTTTATTCTCTCAAGCGAGAGCCCCACCACCAGGCCAAGAATGGTGATGATGAGTATGTACAGATGAGAATACGAAGCGTGTGAATAATGCTCACACTAATTTCCCCGCGCGCGCCAGCGGCCAGCCAGGCCGCGACTTAGCCAGGAGGGAAACGCCGAACGAATCGTTTGAGACGCGAAACGTGAACGATCTCGGAACCGCGATAACGATGGTCCGAAGAAACCTCGACGGGAGTAACACGATAGTTCACTGGGGATGTTTGTTCGTTAATAATGTAGGGGCCAAGGAAGCGCGATTCAAACTTCTCGCACAAACCGGGTGTACGAATGGGGGTCCAAAGGAGCACTTCATCTCCAGGACGAAAGGAGACGTCTCGACGAGAGATGTCGTCACGTTGCTTGCGGTCTAGTTGACTGACTTCTGGATTGAATCGAGCACGGTCACGACATTCGTGGAGTCGCGAGACGAACTGTTCGGGTATACTGGCCGAGGTGTTAGTTGGGGCAGTTAAGAAAGTGGCGTCGATGGTGAATGTGGGCGGACGGCCGTAAACGAGGTAGAAGGGTGAGTTGCCTGTAGTTCGCTGGATAGCAGTGTTGTGAGCAAACGTCACAAAAGGTAAAAGTTTGTCCCAGTTGTCGTGGCCTGGCCCGATATACATTGAGATCATATCTGTTAGCGTGCGGTGAAATCGCTCTGTTAAGCCATTTGTTTGAGGGTGGTACGCGGATGTCGTCTTATGAACTGTGCCACAAGCTCTGAGTATTTCTTCGATCATTGTTGACATGGAAGTCTTGCCGCGATCACTCAACAGTACACGAGGTGCACCATGACGCAGCACAATGGCATCCAAAAAGAAGTTGGCAACGTCTGAGGCCGAACTAGAGCGGAAAGGCGCCGTCTCTGCGTACCGTGTGAGGTGGTCGACAGCTGTCACGATCCAACGATAACCTGCTGGCGTTAGGGGAAGAGGTCCGACCAAGTCTATTCCAACGATGGCAAAAGGTGTCTCGGGACATGGGATGGGCTGTAAAAGGCCAGCAGGAGGTGAAGTCGGTCGTTTCCGCCGTTGACACTGAACGCAAGAAGCAACGTACTTGGCCACAAAGGTAGACATGCCTGGCCAAAAGAAACGGCTCCTAACGCGGTGGTACGTCTTGTGGAAACCCAAGTGGCCAGCAGCTGGGTCGTCGTGAAAGGCTTGAAGGATTTGTGTGCGCAGCGAACGTGGAAGAACGGGTACCCAGTGGTGTCCGTCAGTGTTGTAAATGTAGCGGTGCAGCACATCATTCTCGAGCTTAAATAGTCGCAGTTGTCGACGTAATCAGGCATTCGGGGCAGAAATAGTACCACACAGCCGGTCGATGATGCTGCTGAAGTAGGGATCAGAACGTTGACACGAGGCAAACGTGCCGCGATTAGATGATGTCGTGTCAGTAACAGCTAGCGGTAATAACGTAAGTGGAGACATAGTCTCATCAAGTGGCGCGGAATGGAGAGACGTGCTCGAAGATAATAGTGGAAGCGGGCAGCGAGACAGAGCGTCGGCATCTTGATGTTTTTTCCCAGACTTGTACACAACGTCCAAATCGTACTCTTGTAATCGGACCACCCAGCGACCAAGGCGTCCAGATAAATTTTTCAGTGACGTCAACCAGCATAAGGCATGATGGTCGGTTATGACAGCGAAGTGGCGTCCATAAAGATATGGGCGAAATTTTTGTATGGCCCAAACTACTGCGAGGCATTCCTGTTCTGTGATCGAGTAGTTCTGTTCAGCAGCCGTTAAAGTGCGACTGGCATAAGCAACAACTCGCTCTCGTGCAGTGGTATCACGCTGTAGAAGGACAGCACCAATCCCATGGCCACTAGCGTCGGTGTGCAAACAAGTTGGTGCGTTCTCATCAAAGTGGCACAGGACGGGGTCGGATGTCAAGGCTTGCTTGAGGGCTTGGAAAGAACGTTCGCAGTCGTCTGTCCAAGTGAGAGCAGTGCCCGACGTCAGCAACTTGTGCAGCGGCGACGTCATGGCAGCAAAATGACTGATGAAGCGGCGGAAGTAGGAAGCTAGGCCCAAGAAACTTCTCAACTGCTTTTGATTTTCAGGGCGATGAAAGTGAATCACGGCAGCAACCTTGTCAGGATCTGGTCGAACGCCATCTTTACTGATAAGGTGGCCCAACACTTTGATGTTCTTTCGGGCAAAATGACATTTCTTTGTGTTGAGTTGGAGTCCAGCGTTAGAAATGCATGTTAAAACGTCGTCCAAACGCTCAAGGTGCTGACGAAAAGTTGTAGAAAAAATAACGATGTCATCTAAATAACACAGACAGGTCTTCCACTTAAGACCGCGTAAAACTGTGTCGATCATGCGTTCAAATGTTGCAGGAGCATTACATAAACCGAAGGGCATCACGTTGAACTCGTAAAGTCCATATGGTGTTGCAAAGGCTGTCTTGTCCTTGTCCGCTTCGTGCATGGGTATTTGCCAGTACCCGGATCGAAGGTCGAGACTTGAGAAATATTCAGCGCCCTGGAGGGAGTCAATGGCATCGTCGATTCTTGGCATCGGATATACATCTTTGCGCGTGATCTTATTAAGTGCTCGATAATCCACGCAAAATCGTACAGAGCCGTCTTTCTTGCGCACCAACACAACAGGAGACGACCAAGAACTGGACGATGGCCGAATGATGTCTCTTTTAAGCATGTCATCAACGTTGTCTGCAATGATTTTTCGTTCGGCGGAAGACACGCGATACGGGAGACGGCGTACGATCGAGCTGCCTTCGGTTTCGATGCGATGCACAGCAACGGAAGTGCGGCCCAGATGCTTGGAGTGAACGTCAAATAAAGCGCTGTGTTTTTGCAGTAGAGTCATCTTTCTGCGCAGCGGTCAGATCGGAATTTACCGCGGCCGTTAAAGCAGTGGTCACTGCATGATCGTCAGTTGTGGTAGACAAAGGTGGTGATTCGGTGTGAAGGGGTACTAGCAAAAGAGGTTCGGTGTCAGTAAAGCAAGGCACAGCGGTGCCCTGGGAGAGCACAACTGGGGAAGAAGTAGGGTTACGAACAGCGATTAACGCTCTACCGTCCTGAAACCGCACCAGGATAGGAGCAATGCTAAGCTCACCAGATATGCACCGACCGCTCGGTGCAAGGAAGACATCACCATTTACAATCGTGTCGCAAGTCAGTGTTAGAATACGCTCACTGCCCGGGGGAATGAAATAGTCTGTACACGCGACGAAACGCAGGATGTGCCAATCGACAGCGGACGAAGATTCAGTGTCCGTCATATGAATACTTCGCTCACGGCAAGAAATAAAAGCTGACGCTGAGGACAGGAAGTCCCATCCCAAAATCATGGCGTAGGTACACGAAGATAGCACGGCAAACTGAATGTGGTTAAGGATACCATCAATGAAAACACGTGCAGTGCAAACACCGGAGGGCTGAACAAGAACTGCATTAGCACAACGAAGGGGAGGGCCATTATATGGTGTCTTCACTTTTCGCAATCGAGAACACAAGTCAGTACTAATAACCGAAAGCGATGCACCCGTGTCAACCAAGGCTTCAGTCCGTATACCTTCAACAAACACCACAAGTACATTTGACGGGTGCTCCGGAGGAGTTTCAAGTTGTCCAAAGGATGCAGCTTTCCCTCCTGAAGCTGCACTATTTAGTTTTCCTGGCGGTGATTGGAGGACGAAGTAGCCGGTCGAAGAGGGGAAGAGGAGCGCCGCATCGGTGATGGAGAGCGACGACGCAGGAAGCGCAATGAACCGGCAGCGTTGAATTCCTGCGGAAATGGGGAACGTCGAGGATAATAATTGTAGTACGAACGCCGACGTTGTGGTAGAGGCTCAGAAAACTCATCCCTTTCAAAACCGTCGTAGCCACGCCTTTCATCTTGCTGACGGCGTCGGCAAAACCTTGAAATGTGGCCACGGATGCCGCAGTAGTAGCAAACAGGTCGAGGTGGACTCCACGTGTTGTAAGATTCAAGAGGTGGTGGTCGCGTAGTGATGGGATTCAGGAACCCGTGCATTGCAGGCGCCTGCTGTGGTGGCTGCTGCAAGGGTGGCACCAGGGAGGCAACCTGAGCATAAGTTGGCGCAGGTGCCTGCTGTGGTGGCTGCTGCAAAGGTGGCACCAGGGAAGCAACCTGAGCATAAGTTGGCTTAGGGATGGGGTGCGGGTTCGGGGTTAGCGGGCGCGTCACAGCAGCTATCTCTTCCCTCACGATATGGCGTAGGCCGCCACCAGGAGGTGTCACATGAACTTCCGGAGAGGTCGACGAAGCTTGGGCGTGCAGTTCCTCACGGATTATGGAGCGAATCAGAGGACGTAGGTCGCTATCGTTGGACGCCCTGAAATCAGACGTGTCAGGGTATAAGCGGAGCATAGTAAGCTCATCCTGGCGCTGACACGTACTGATGATGTCTGTGACGGTAGTGGGGTTCAGCACGACAAGAGCATTGAATGCCACAGTCGCAATACCCTTGACCAGGTGGCGTACACGGTCACTCTCCGCCATCGAGCTGTTCACGCGGCGGCAGAGGGCAAGGACGTCCTCTATGTACGAAGTGTACGACTCTCCCGTGTGCTGAACACGCTCAGCAAGCTTCTTCTTGGCGATATCTGAGCGGACAGAAGAGTTCGCGAAAATCTGTCGTAGGTGAAGTTTAAATGTGCTCCAGATTTACGAGATCGAGCGCATGGTTGGATAACCAAGTTTTTGCGACGCCGGTGAGATAGAAGACGACGTGCCGCAGTTTTGCAGATTCGTCCCAGTGATTGAAGTCACTCACGCGCTCGTATTGCTCCAACCAGTCTTCAACGCCATCACCGTTAAGTCCAGCAAACACCGGTGGATCCTTTTGAGGAGTGGTGACTGTCCAAGAAGGGGTTGTCGCCGGAGCAGGCAAAGTGGATGTCGCGGTATTGGCCTGCTGGTCTTGGGACATGGTCGAGTGCAGTTGGAAGAGGCGGCGACCCGAGCGGAGCTCCAGGGATGTAGCGTAGGTGAAGCTGAAGCGAGACCGGGGGCGAGAGGGCCGAGGAACCGGACAGCACACTCCACCACTTGCGAGACAACGTTTAGGCGGTCACTCTCGTCTTTATTCTCTCAAGCGAGAGCCCCACCACCAGGCCCGCAATGATGATGATGAGTATGTACAGATGAGAATATGAAGCGTGTGAATAATGCTCACAATATATATATATATATATATATATATATATATATATATATATATATATACGTATCATCAGCTTATATTTATGTCCACTGCAGGACGAAGGCCTCTCCCTGTGATCTCCAACTACCCCTGTCTTGCGCTAGCTGATTCCCACCTTGCGCCTGCAAATTACCTCACTTCATCGCCCCACCTGGTTTTCTGCCGTTCTCGACTGCGCTTCCCTTCTCTTGGTATCCATTATGTAACAATAATGGTCCACTGGTTACCCATCCTGTGCATCGCATGGCCTATATGTATATACCTGGCCTATTACACGCCTCTACAATACAGGCTGTCCCAGCTATCATTCATCACGATTAAAAAAATAGAGGCACGGCGTTACGCGAAGCAAACCTTGTATTGTTTCCAGTACAGTGGAGTTGCCGCCAGTAATTTTTTCGTTAGCGAAATTTAATTAGGTAATTGTAATTAAATATCTAACTCAAAAAGTACTGTCCTAATTATCAAAGTGTCAATGAGAAAGTTGTAGAGCAACATGAAAAACTACCGATACAGCTTTCTGTTGCTCAATACGTGCTACATAAAAGTGTTTTTTCGAGCGTGAAAGAAGCCCGCAAATGCACGCAAAGTGCCTCCAGTGGCCAGTCGCGCGGCAATTCTGCCGACCTCGACTGCGCTTACCTTCTCTTGGTATCCATTCTGTAACCCTAATGGTCCATCGGTTATCCATCCTACGCATTACATGTCCTGCCCAGCTCCATTTCTTCCGCTTAATCTCAACTAGAATATCGGCTATCCCCGTTTGTTCTCTGATCCACACCGCTCTCTTCCTGTCTCTTAACGTTAGTCATAACATTTTTCGTTCCATTGCTCTTTGTGCGGTTCTTAACTTGTTCTCGAGCTTCTTTGTTAACCTCCAAGTTTCTGCCCCATATGTTAGCACTGGTAGAATGCAATGATTGTACACTTTTCTTTTCAACGACAGTGGTAAGCTCCCAGTCAGTATTTCGCAATGCCGGCCGTATGCACTCCAACCCAATTTTATTCTTTTGTGAATTTCTTTCTCGTGATCGGGGTCCCCTGTGAGTAATTGACCTAGATAAGCGCACTCCTTTACAGATTCTAGAGGCTGACTGGCCATCCTGAATTATTGTTCCCTTGCCAGGCAATTGAACATTATCTTTGTCTTCTGCATATTCATATTCAACCCAATTCTTACACTTTCTCTATAAAGGTCCTGAATTATTTGATGTAATTCGTCTCCATTGTTGCTGAATAGGACAATGTCATCTGCAAACCGAAGGTTGCTGAGATATTCGCCGTTGATCCTCACTCCTAAGCCTTCCCAGTCTAAGAGCTTGAATACTTCTTCTAAGCATGCAGTGAATAGCATTGGAGAGATTGTGTCTCCTTGCCTGACCCCTTTCTTGATAGGTAACTTTCTACGAGTGAGTACCACTCGTTAAACAATGACAAAGGAAGTAGCGCCGCTTCCTGTAATAGTAAGTTTCACGCACGTTATCTATACACATCTTTCCAAATGGCAGGAAAACTTACGCCCACTCTATCGCCGACGTATCTAGAATAAGCGAATGGACGCACAGTTGAATATATGCGCACTGTATACACACAATAAATGACGCACTACACCTATGGCTCACCAATGGTCGAAGCTGAATGTTTCGTGACGGTCCACAAGAGTAAACAAGCTACTAGCTGTAATATATATTTGCTACAAGGTATTACAATGTACAAAACAGCTACGTTTCAAGCCTTGTGCGCAGCAAGAACAAATCTATCGGAGTCGGAACTGAGCACACCCGCGAGTGATTAGGCAGAAAATAATCAGATAGTGGCCGCACCGAGGAACTTCACTGAGTCAGAAACTGACAAGCCACTGCTTCAAAATATTTGCCGAATAAAGAACAAAGAGCAAAACACACTAATCCTGACTGAATTCATAATCGGAAAGCTTGGAATGCATATTTAGCCCCGCTTTTAGAAGAAGCACCATATACACTGCTTGCGCCGTTTGGACATAGCTTAATCAGCTCCGAAAGCGCTTTTGCATGTTCTCTGAAGCTGTGATCAAGCTTCGTGTCGTCCACCTAGTCACCATCTACGATATCTCCGAAAACTCTAAGCCGCGCCGGCGTCATACACTTCCATTGTAAATAAAGAGGCAACGGAGGCAGTTGAGGCAAGCAATGGACGCGTCACCACGTGATCAAATATGGCAGCGCCCACGGGATTGCCGCGAAAAGGGTCAATATCAGTTCGAAACCAGGAACGCAGTGCATGCAGCTTATATGAAAAACGCAAAGGCCATGAAATGAATAAGTTGAGGACAAATATTTTGATGAATCTTTGTCATTCAATAACCTTGTTTACATTTTTTCTACATATGCAACGGCCAGGAAGAAACCTCAATGACGCTATCTCTCGTTGCAATCGATTGCGCAGGAGCAGCTGTAACTCGTCGTGTGTTGTAATTACACCGAGAGCAGTGAGTACAAATAAAAAGTGGGAGTTCTGCAAAATATATATTAGAAATGCGAAGATAGAATGTAATATACAAATGCGAAGATATAACTCGCTAAAGGGCAAAAAAAGAGTCGCTGGAAAGAAAGTTGACTGCTTGTATACACAAAACCTCGCAATAAGATATTTAAAAATACGAATGAGTCTCCGTATGAATCTAATCTCGAATGAATATACGTATTTAAGCAAACGTCAGTGTATATAATGCGTCAAATAAGACAAATAAACATGTTGCTCAGTCACAGATAGTAACTTTGCACACAGAAATACAGATGATCTAGGCAAGAACACAACTATGTTTGCAGAAATCGTGTTATGTACTTGGGCAATGCAGCGGTCGCGACAGCGTCATGTGGGTAGAATAATAGAGGAACAATGCATAAATCAGTACGAAAATGTGTAATTTAACTGCCTGCACAACGCCAACAATTATTCTGCACCCAAAATTAAAGGAGGGTATCCCTTTGTTTCAATAAAGAAATAAAAGCAGGTAGCTGAAAATGCAAGAAAATGACAAACGAAGGCCACAGATGATGCGGTAAGTTGAACTACCCAATATCCGAGTGTGTTTTTGGCGAACGCCGCGTGGGCCAGGCTTTCAATGAGCAAGGTCGGTCAAAATTGGTTATTGGTATTCTCGTAATTTTTGTATTCGCGTGATAATTGTGATCAT
The DNA here is from genome assembly GCF_013339745.2 of Dermacentor silvarum. NCBI lineage: Eukaryota > Metazoa > Arthropoda > Arachnida > Ixodida > Ixodidae > Dermacentor > Dermacentor silvarum. The sequence goes on along the minus strand of NC_051157.2, from coordinate 199,086,726 downwards.
GATGCCAACTGGTAGAATAAACGGCGAAAATTTCTGCGGTTTTAAAAGCTAATGAACGGTCATACGTTTTCATAATTAAGAACTTATGAACCCGAAGGAACAGTGCTTTTTACTTGCATTGATTTTTGCTGCTTCGCTATCTAAAGGACAAACTTCTCTCGGCGGGAAAGTTGAGCGAAGCGGTCAATGACTTCGGACACGTTGATGCCGACGTCTCTGTGGGTGTATAGAAGCGCCAGCCTAACCATGCGTTCCACAGACATTGCCGAGCGCAAGTAGTTTTTGGTAAACTCTTGCTAAAAAAATATTCTCTCTGCGCTGGCAGTGGTCACTGGAAGGGTAACTAGAAGCTGCAGCAGTATTTACACATTTACATAGAACCTGCTGTAGCAATGAGAGATGGGCATCTATTCCGATGCTAAAACCTAAAACACTCCCTTGATGTCGGTGGCATACTTGTTTAGGTACCTTGCAGAAACAGTAGGCTGTTTGATTCCAGCGATGTCCGTCATTTCGTCAGGAAGTATGGAGAATCAGCCTGCTTTTGAATCTAGGCTTTCTTTGATAATGTCACCACAAATTTCTAGAATTTGGTTTTGGGCGTCTGGGCTTAAATACGAGGCATTACTGGGGCAACTTTCGAAATGGTTCTTCAGATATGTATCTCCACAATCAGCTCGCATGCGAAGAAGCACTCTGAAAATACCTGTATTTTCAGCGGGGACTATGCTTAAATCCATAGGGCCCCTGTCCCTGTGGCCACGGAGAGCCAGACCTTGTCGCCCGCAAAAAAAAAATTCTCAATAATAGGTCGTTTACTTTCTTCTGTTTTCTCATATTTTACTTTGCCTGCCCTGGTCCAGCTGATCAATCACATTGGGCACGCTTCCTGAAAATGTTTGGAGAAAAGTATCAGCTGCTAGCTGACAGTCCCGGTGGTATTTAGTATTTTCGTGTGTGTGGAAGATTGCGAGCGCGTGCTTCCATTTCTGGAACGGCTTGGACAGGAGGGCTCCAGTGCGCGCATGTTGGCCCAAGATTATAAGAACATTAACCCCATAAAGTTCTAGAATTGAAAATCTTTTAAAGCATGCCTTTGGAAATGTCAACGTACCTTTCGCGTCAAAAGTTTCTGAGAACTTTATACCCATAAAGTTTCGTAATTGAAATCCATGCGCTGCGTATATTCCGCGGCCGCTGCGAGATGCCGCAACGCGCCCGCTCGCTATCGAAAAGCCGTTGAAAGTTTGTGCTTGGATGGGGCTCCTTGCGTTACGTGACTGCAGGTGCAAGGGCGTTGTCACGAAATCCAGCCCGAGTTCGCAATGTTCGTGCCGAAATGTCTTTTGGAGCGTGAAAAAGACATTGTAGACAAAATCCAGAATGATTGCCGGCGTCGGTGTTAGTTTTGGTCGGCGGTGCATGCCAGCACGAAAAAATTCCGGGGGGGGGGGGGAGGGGCTGAAGCCCCATCAGAACTCCCTTCGTGATCTAATTAGGGAAATTCTTCGCGAAGAACTTCAGAAGCTCGGGATACCGGTAATGGGTACACCCATGGCGTCAGTCCCTGAAGTCGTACGTGAGGAAATTAGGCAAGCGTTCTCCGCAGGCGATCCTGGTTACGAGCAGCGTCCCCTAAGTTATGCCGACGCTGTCCGACGTCAACCAGCTGTTATGCCCATGTGGTCGCAACATCAGCCGCCGAGACGCACACCTTGGTCATCACCACCAGAGGAACCTCTCAGAGACCCACCTGTTGTGCCGATCCGGTCCTACCGCCAGCCGTCATCGGCTGCATTTTGGTCACTGCCACAAGACGAGGCTTCCAGGCGCCCGCAAATTCGAAAAACGGACGCATGGCGCACGGTTCATAGGCGCCCCCTCTGTTATTACTGCAGAGGCATCGGCCATATTTCCCGCCATTGCTGGTACCGCGACGCCTCATTTCGACCTCTTCAGTCCTGGTCTGACGGACGACGCACCAGTGAAGACTACGTGCCACGCCGCGACGACGCTGCTTTTCAAGGTCCTCCGGTGGCGCGCACTCTGAACGATGACTCTCCGCCTAACCACCAGACCGATTTTGGCCGACGGTCACGCTCTCCGTCCCCTGCTCATTCATCTTCACTGAATGGACGTGCCTTTGCTGACCTCCGGGGAAGGAGGTCGCCCAGCCCACGCCGGGGAAACTAACGGCGGCGACCTCTGGGGGTAAGGTTGCGGGCCGGCAACAAGACGATGAAAAACCCCCAATAATCCCGCCGCAAGACGCCGTGAAACCGACACACTCTGACACCGACGAAATTGTGAGCGCAGATCTTATTGTTTCCGTTGACGGACAGCAAGTGCGAGCGCTAGTCGACACTGATGCCGATTATTCGATAATAAGTGAAAGCCTAGCCATTGGCCTTAAGAAAGTAAAAACGCCCTGGATGGGGCCCCACATAAGGACTGCGGGTGGCCAACTGCTCACGCCTGCTGGAAGCTGTACGGCGAGAATCACCATAGGAGGTTCCTCCTCCGTGGCAACTTTCGTCGTTCTTCCAACTTGCTGTAAAGATTTAATCATAGGCATGGATTTTTTACGGGAATACGGCGCCATAATCAACATCCCGGATCGCTTGGTTACGTTTCACAAGAGCCCTGATTTATTTCCCTGCTTAACGCCGCAACGCAACTCCTTTCGTCTAACCGAAAACGACGTGGTCGTCCCACCTCGGTCATGTATCCTCGTTTCGGTGGCATGTGACGTACCATTTGATTGTGAAGGAGTTGCAGACCAAGTAACCCCCATGTTATTTACCCACGGTATCTCCGTTGCACGAGGCATCGTAAATATCACAGATGGGCGCACGAACCTGTTGTTAACAAATTTTAGCACTGAGCGACGGCACCTACCAAAGGGCACGGCTGTGGCTTACTTTGACGATGTCGCTGATGTTCGTGGGTGCTTTTCAGTACTAGAAGAAGCGCATGCGCAAGACCCAGCACCTGTACTTGACGTAAACTCTACTTTACCGCAGCACGAGCGAGAACGACTTCTTGCGCTACTGGCCGAGTTCCACGACTGCTTTGAGTCGACGTCAAGAGTCGGTCGGACGCCCCTAACCAAGCACCGCATAATCACAGAGGACGAAGTGAGACCGATTCACCAAAACCCTTATCGTGTGGCCCCAAAAAACGTGAAGCGATACAACAGCAGGTAAACAAAATGATTGAAGACAATGTGATTCAGCCTTCCAAGAGCCCGTGGGCATCACCTGTAGTTTTGGTAAAGAAGAAGGACGGCAACCTGCGTTTTTCTGTGGATTATCGAAAGCTAAATCAGGTTACAAAAAAAGACGTGTATCTGCTTCCCCGCATAGACGATTCACTTGATAGGCTTCGAAGCGCTCGTTATTTTTCTCTTCCATGGACTTAAAGAGCGGGTATTGGCAAATTGAAGTAGACCCGAGAGACCGTGAGAAAACCGCTTTTGTCACGCCAGATGGACTATACGAATTTAAGGTCTTGCCTTTCGGCTTGTGCTCTGCACCTGCTACTTTTCAACGGCTTATGGATACCGTGCTTTCGGGGATGAAGTGGAAAACCTGCTTAGTCTATCTCGACGACGTCATAGTGTTTTCCGCAACGTTTGAAGAGCACCTTGAACGGCTTGAAGCGGTTCTGCAGTCTATACGGTCCTCCGGCCTCACCCTAAAGCCGGAGAAATGCCACTTTTGCTTTGCGGAGCTAGAGTTTCTTGGCCATGTCGTCAGTCACGCGGGAGTCCGCCCGGATCCTAACAAAATTGCCGCTGTCGCACAGTTCCCTGTTCCTTCTGATAAAAAGGCTGTCAAACGCTTTCTGGGCCTCTGCGCCTATTATCGGCGGTTAATTGCAAACTTTGCTCGCATTGCGTCGCCGTTAAATCGCCTCACGAGAGATGACGTTGCGTTTGTATGGGGCGACGAACAGCAAGCTGCATTTAACGATTTGCGGAACCGTTTACAAACGCCCCCTGTGCTGGCCCACTTTGACCAGACAGCTCCGACAATGCTTCACACTGAGGCCAGCAATGTTGGTCTCGGAGCTGTTCTTGTGCAGTGCCAGGAGTACACAGAAAGAGTGATCGCCTATACAAGCACAACGCTTTCACGCGCAGAAGAAAATTACTCTACAACCGAGAAAGAATGCCTTGCCGTGGTATGGGCGGTTACAAAATTTCGCCCTTATTTGTATGGTCGCCACTTCAAAGTTGTCAGCGACCATCATTCATTCTGCTGGCTCACAAATCTGAAAGATCCATCCGGGCGATTAGCACGTTGGAGCCTGAGACTGCAAGAGTTTGATATGACGGTCCTGCACAAGTCGGGGAAACGGCATACCGACGCTGACTGCCTGTCTCGGTCACCCATAGAACCAGCTCCTTCGACCGATGAAGAGGAAACAGCAATCCTCGGCCTTCTCGACACGTCTACCATTGCACAACAACAACTTGACGACCCTGAGTTGCTTGGTCTGATTAATTTCTTGGACGGACGAACTCAGACAGCACCTAAAGCTTTCGCAAGAGGATTACTATCGTTTTGTTTAAGGAACAAAGTTCTATACAAAATGAACTTCTCATCGAGCGGATCAAGCTTTTTGCTCGTCGTTCCTACTGCTCTTCGTAGGGAAGTACTGGAAGCATGCCACAACGAGGTCACTTCTGGGCATCTAGGATATACGCGAACACTGAACAGAGTGCGACAAAGATATTATTGGCCAGGACTGCCCGTTGCCGTGAAACATCACGTTCGGACCTGCTTAGATTGTCAGTGGCGCAAGTCACCTCCAACGAAACCAGCCGGTTTGCTACAACCCGTCCAAGTACCGCAAACGCCATTTGACCAGATCGGAATGGACCTCTTGGGTCCACTTCCTTCCTCTACTACTGTTAACCGCTGGGTTATTGTAGCAACTGATTATCTTACTCGCTACGCCGAAACAAAAGCTATCCAGAGAGGCACAGCAGCAGAGGTGGCCCGATTTTTTCATAGAGAATGTTGTGCTGAGACATTGCGCACCAACCATCGTCATAACAGACCGAGGCACCGCATTCACAGCCGCGCTTTTAGATCACGTCCTGATGCTCAGTGGCACAACTCATTGAAAAACAACAGCCTACCATCCACAAACAAACGGACTAACAGAGCGCCTGAACAAAACACTCGAAGACATGCTTTCCATGTACGTGAATATAGAGCACAAAGATTGGGACGAGATTCTGCCTTATATCACGTTTGCTTATAACACGGCTAAACAAGAAACTACACGGATGACTCCATTCAGCCTTGTCCACGGACGCGAAGTAAGGACGATGCTCGACGCCATGCTACCACACGAACCTGACGACATTGACATGGATGCCGAAGCGTTTACGCAACGTGCAGAAGAAGCCAGGCAGCTCGCACGCGTGCGAATACAGCTGCAGCAAGAATACGATGCAGGTCGCTATAATGTCAGTCATAGGCCTGTAACGTACGACACCGGTGACAGAGTATGGGTCTGGACGCCTATACGAAAACGGGGACTATCCGAGAAGCTGCTGAGGCGATATTCCGGAACCTATAAAGTGCTCCGTCGGCTAAGTAACGTCACATACGAGGTCGTTCCAGATAGCCCTTACTGCACAAGGCGCCGCCAACACCGTTCTGAACTTGTGCACGTAGTGCGCATGAAGCCCTACGTCAGCGAGTGACTGTACGAGGGACTTTCGTTTTCACCAAGCGAACTTATTGTTTAGCATCGGGGCGCTTCTCTTTTCGAGGGAGAGCAAATGACGCGTGCTCTATGTAGAAATTTAGACTACGATGACGATATGTGCTTTAACGTGCTCCGTGTAGTGGGACAGGGGGAACTTGAAGACGTCTGTTGTTCTGGTGGTCTTTTTGAACAGGCTGTTCCGCTGCCGTCTTGCTCCGCCGTTGTTGTCTCTTGTTCGCTTTGAACCGCGACAATATATATATATATATATATATATATATATATTATAGTTCGAATAAAAGTGTCAATGAGGACATTGAAGAGCGACATAGGTGCTCAATACGTGCTACATAAAAGTGTTTTTCTAAGCGACGGTTAACAAGATTACCTCGGTTCTGTCGAGCTACGTGGCATTTGCATATTTTGAAATCTTGGGGCTTGATAGTTTGGGAAACCCTATATTATATATATATATATATATATATATATATTGTACCGAAGCACATCGGCACCAGCTCTGTGCCAGCCACTGTGGAAGAAGACGTTGACGATCGTGTGGTTCGCGCTAGGTTGCTTTCGAACGAACCAGCTTGTTTTAACCGTCAAGCTTCGTCAAGTCTACCTGCCGAATACTCTTGTCACGTTTGGTGGAGGTACTGGGTAGTCCCTTTCAGCGTCCTGGAACTCCGCAGCCGTACGCTACCATCTGCCTTCGCTATAACCGAGGACGCCGGCCCCATGCGAGCTGCTCCCGCTCCCACACCTGTCCTGTGCTCTGGGGTGCTTCATCAGCGTGATCCTCCAGTCTTCAGTGGCACTGACGGTCACGACGTGGAAGACTGGCTGGCCGAGTATGAACGTGTTAGCGCTCACAACAAGTGGGATGACCGCGACAAGCTGACTTACGCCATCTTTTACCTTGCCGGCGTGGCCAACCTGTGGTTCAAGAACCACGAAGCTGATTTTACCACCTGGTCAGCGTTCAAAGAGACCCTCGTTTCGTTTTTCGGGCGGCAAGCGTTGCGCAAGCTTCGCGCTGAACACAGTCTCCGTGGACGATCTCAACAAATTGGTGAGACCATCACGAGCTACATTGAGGATATCATCGGAACGAACCAGCTTGTTTGAACCGTCAAGCTTCGTTAAGTCTACCTGCCGAATACTCTTGTCACAATATATATATCCTTATTTGGAAATCCGATTGGTGGTACGAATGTCATGTATATTTTGAAAGTTTGCGATGCATACAGATACATGTTTGCATGCATTTCTTTTATATACTTATTGTTATGGAAATATGCCATGTATATTTTCTTTCTTTCTCAAAGGCCAATTGCCTAATATAAAACAGGGCTGGAGCCCTTGTCAAGCGGCTAGTGAAGTGGCTTTTTACTCCGATCCTGGCACTTCGTCTTTGTTACCTGTAAGGTATGAATGCGAAATAAGGAAATATTGTCATTAAGTGAACTGCCTAGGTTATGTGCCTGAAACGCAATATTATTAGCCAAACACGTAAATGGCACCATTACTAGGAATTGTTTTTATTACCCTTAAGCGTACACTATTGAGAATATTTGTTTGACGAGGTGACTGCCGCATAATTATTTGGGAGTATACTTCATTTAAGGCCTTAACTGGACCGGTCACGTTAATTATTCTGCAAGAAGGCAGCTCGAATTTTTGGATTCTCGCGAAGGAATGTTTTGGAATTAGCTCGTTATCTGAAGAAGCAACGGTATTTTACTCGTGTGTGCACTGTACTTGAACATGCCTCGTGTTTGATGGGACCCTTGCACATTCGTATTTGCAAATCAATTGGAAAATTTTCAGAATAGCAGCATTTGTTTCGTGTTAAATTATAACAGGGGGTAGATTATCATGACGGCATCTAAAGAAAAACTTAAGTGGTCACATTTACAAGAACGTCAAAATAACCTAGGACTTAAATTACTCATATTATTTATCATAGCAATGTCAACATTGAAAGGGGAAAATATCTAAATGATCCAACATACAGTATATCGCAAAGACGGCATCACGCATCCAACATACGGCAATTTCCTTCTAGCGGTGGCGCATTTCGTTATTCTCATATTGTATGAACGATCACAGAGTGCAATAGCTTTCCCTGCCATGTAATTTCTTACTCATAAAACGAGACTTTTTGAGACCTAATCTTTCATTTGATTTTCTTTCATTATTATGTACCCCGTGTTGAAATGCCTGTATAGGCGATGATGGTATATCAATAAACAAATGCCTTACGCACATTTCTATTTCTTTCAACGTACAAAGTGCCTTATACGGTGCGTGACTTCTTATCAAAGAGTACTTATCTAGAGTGAGACCAAGTACTTACAATGGTGTAGAGCTGGCTATCCCCCACGTTTTGCGGTAGACTGGAGATCGTCGGTGGCAAAACAATGCACAGTGCTGTCTGACTGAATCCGACAAAAGTGTGGGCAATCGCAACAAAGAGGCGGGGCACAAACACTTGCCTGTAAAAGCAAGACCACGTACGGTGCTTTTAGGGTAAAAGAATGGAAAAAAATGTACGATGAATCGGGGCGTTATTAGCGTTAAGCTAATTGCGCTAATTTATTAGAAAAGCATGTATAATTGATAAAAAAATTATGCGTGGCTCTTCTACCGCAGAGACCAGGGGAGCTGGGGAAAGCCTCGAAAGTTGTGGCAAACCGCACACTTAGTTTCCTGGGGCTCAGTATGTCTTCGCGATGTTCTGCGTAGTTTTACGACGAATTCAAACGGCCACGTTCACAAGCCTCCGGATATTTATTTCTTCGCCTACGCGAACTCTCGGCTTCCCTCAATCTAAACTCGGAATGTTCTCTTCTGCGGCGCTTGATTTCAGCTTCCCTAGCTCTCGCTTTAGCTTTTCGGAAGCAACTAGTGTCCAGTTCTCTGGTCGAAACCTGCCGAGCCGCCACCAGAGGCATCGGCCGCAGTAATGGACACCAGGCGCGTTCAGCGCGAACGCGGGGAAATGCGATCGGCGTCGGCAGCAGCTCTACGCGTCCCACTACCACGTGCCTCACTCCTCCTCTCCACCTCACATCCGCTATGCTGCGCGATTCTCCGCTGTTAAAAAGTCGCAATTCCGGCCGAAACGCGAAGCATCGATTGCGATAGCAAATTAGTAGACAGCTATACGATGTAAGGATAGTTGTTTTATCGGCCGTATAAAGTTGTAAATATTCGCTTACAAATAAATAAATAAGCACGTTGTCACGCGCGCACGGGTAAACATGAACGCATGTCGCTCTATGACCGCGGAAACTGTTTAAAACGATGGAATGAGAAAGTGCGCCTGTAGCAGCGGGCAAATTGACCTTCGCGCTGTCTCTTGTCTCGCTTCAACGCGAACGTCGAAGGCACAGCGCAATCGAAGCTACCAGCACTCGGCGCATGCACTCTGTGCCCATCGCAGATCGCCTTCAAGATGAGGCCCCCGCGGGCGCACACTTTGGCCACATAGCAGATCGCTTGAAAGATACGGTGCCCGCGCGGCAGCTCCGTCAGCAGCAGCCGCAGGTGCAGTATGCACCCCCCCCCCCCCCCACCGCCTCCGTTGCCTCTTCCCCGCGCTTCCAGCCGCCTTCCTCTCTCGCGTGCGCGAGATTAACCTGTGGTTGCCAGCTCACCCTCGCATGCTTTCAGTCGCACACACAACGCACGGCGACGGTTTTATCGCCATTCGACTTTATACGGAACCTCACGTCGACTACGACGACGGCAAAAATTGCGCTTGGGGTGTCCATATAACTGCTATCGCAATAAAATAAATAGCAGGTTCATGAGGCATATAAGACAGCTGAAAGCTGCGATGTGCTAACGCTGCGCATCCTATACACTATCGCACAGTTACTCTCATTTTCGGGATACACTCGGCTATGGACATACGTCTCAAAAGTCGCACTCATCTACAGGAGTCGTGACAAGACAGCGTCGAATGCTGGCGGCAGCCACCTCTCAGGTCATCACCGCGAAACCACAAAGCCGACGTACTTCATTCACAATAGGCCACGTAGCATTGTAACCACACGTACCAAAAATGTTTTTTTTTTCTGAAAAAAATTTGGTGAACAGGTGAATACGATAGTCCGAGTAAGGTCGTTACGCTGCTGAATAGCATGTTGATCGGTAATTATGTATGTGGGTGGCATAAGTTAGATCCTCTGGGGCGGCTTTCCTGAATCGTATGTAGCTATAGCGCCCGCATTTGACCATTGAGATCAGATTCGATGGTCGTGCACGTCGCTAAGTTGTATTTTGAATGTTGCTTATTTTTCAGGGTACAAATAAAAAACTAAAGTCAGTTGCTTTACTCAACTTCTTAGAAGTATTTCTCATTACTACAATGTTGCTACAACGTGGCTACATGCTACTCACGTCATGAGGTTTATCAAAGCTTCGACAGTATACTCCTGGGTGGGTGTGATGCCGAGTGCTATTACCGGAATGCGGGATTCGTGGGACATCGTGGCCATGTGCACGTTGATACCCTGTGCAATAAAATCACATACTGCAATTAACATGCTAACATAAGATATATTGCCACTGATTCTCGACAGATAACGAAGTTCAGCATATTGAATTGATTTTCATTGGGCGTTGCAATACGTCGTTTTGGACGATGAGATAAAAGAGAACAAGGTGAAAGCAGGAGCCAATCTTTCGACAAGTGGACTTGTCTGTTTCAAGGCGACATATCTTTTGCTCTGAAAAAGACAAGTCCACTTGTCGAAACGTTGGCTCCTGCTTTCACCTTGTTCTCGTATTGCTCATCGTCTTGAATTTTCATCTCCCGCCTTACCCATGTTTTCTCCATACGCCGTTTTGTATAATGAACTGTAAACGCAAATGGTAGTTTTGCTTATGGGTGCACCCCTTCTCTTACAGGAAAAAGTTAACGAGTTTGTTTCAAGTTTTCAAGTTTATTTATGAATGTGGTCGGTTTTGCATAAAAGTGCATGCAATATTATTAATAAACAGGGAGGCCCAAAATTAGCAACTGTCAGAAGGACAGTTCCAGCTCTTATAGATAGAAAAGTATGTTTACACAAATCGTCACAAACGAATATTGCCTTTTGTGGACAAATTTCCGCTGCTCAATTTTATTGTTTTGTTGTGTCACAAAACAGCTGATGGATGGCAGGCAGAAGCACTACATCCAATCAATTCATTCCGTGGGTGGATGTAGCATAAATGCTCTCATAAGGAGTGCCAGCATGGTATAACACTTTAGCAAACAAAACGAGCAAAACAAAAGACTTTCGTAACACTTGCTCCATGAAAATAAGAATACAGAAACTCCACTGGAGGTGTCTAAGTATGCGTAAGCATACTCCCGAATTTCAGTTCACCTATTCCCAAATTTAAGTTGGCCCACCAGGAATAATTAGGTTGGGCCACCCCCAAATTCATCCCCAAGTTTCAGTTGGCTCACCCTCACCCCCAAATTTAGGTTGATCCACCCAATAATTTTATTTAGCAGTGGTGGCGTGGAGCCGAGGTAGAATACCCGGCTTCAAATCTGAAGGTCATAAGTTCGAATCCTACTCCAGTCCACCACATCTTCAGGCATGGAGTGGTGCCTGACACCGGCAAGACAAAAAATATATCGCCGAGAGCTTCTGGGGCTATACTAGTTCAGGTGCAACCAAATTAGGAAGGCCCACTAAGCTTCATCAAAGTCACTCCCTCACCAGAACAGTAATTGGCCTCCCTGGTGCAGTATTCGGCCACTACCTCCCTCATGACTCCGACAATTAACCCATGGCCCTAAGTTCCCAGTGGCTGCGGAGCACCTGACCAAGGCGGCAGTCAGACATGCTACGCGGCAGAGGGTGCTAAGAATCTCTGGGTCAAGACAGGCCGCCAATGGAAACTGAACCTGGCAACGTTCAACACGCGCACCCTCTCGAGTGAGGCTAGCTTAGCAGGACTATTTGAAGAATTATCAGGCATTTCCTGGGATATTATTGGCCTTAGTGAGGTTAGAAGAACTGGTGAGGCTTACACAGTGCTGACTAACGGCCACGTCCTCGGCTACAGAGGTCTTCCAGATAAGAAAGAATCCGGGGTAGGATTTCTAGTACATAACAACATAGCGGGCAACATTGATGAATTCTACAGCATTAATGAGAGGGTAGCAGTCGTCGTAGTAAAGCTGAATAGGAGGTACAAAATGAAGGTAGTACAAGCCTATGCCCCAACCTCTAGTCACGATGATGAAGAAATAGAACAGTTTTATGAAGATGTTGAACTAGAAATGAGAAAGGTGCAAACTCAGTAAACTGTAGTCATGGGTGACTTCAATGCAAAAGTGGGGAAAAAGCAGGTTGGTGAGCAAGCAATTGGCAACTACGGTGTACTTCATGTGTACCAGAGAGCTGCAAGAACGCCGATATTATACTAATCCATAAGAAGGGAGACGTTAAAGAACTGAAGAATTATAGACCCATTAGCTTGCTTTCAGTATTGTATAAAATATTCACCAAGATAATATACAATAGAATCAGGGCAACACTTGACTTCAGCCAACCAAGAGAACAGGCTGGCTTCAGGAAGGGATATTCTACGATGGATCATATCCATGTCATAAATCAGGTAATTGAGAAATCTGCGGAGTACAATCAACCTCTCTACATGGCTTTCATATAATATGAAAAGGCATTTGATTCAGTAGAGATTCCAGCAGTCATAGATGCATTGCGTAATCAAGGAGTACAGGAGACCTACGTGAATATCTTAGCAAACATCTACAAGGATTCCACAGCTACCTTGGTTCTCCACAAGAAAAGTAGAAAGTTACCTATCAAGAAAGGGGTCAGGCAAGGAGACACAATGTCTCCAATGCTATTCACTGCATGCTTAGAAGAAGTATTCAAGCTCTTAGACTGGGAAGGCTTAGGAGTGAGGATCAACGGCGAATATCTCAGCAACCTTCGATTTGCAGATGACATTGTCCTATTCAGCAACAATGGAGACGAATTACAACAAATGATTGAGGACCTTAATCGAGAAAGTGTAAGAATTGGGTCGAAGATGAATATGCAGAAGACAAAGATAATGTTCAATAGCCTGGAAAGGGAACAAGGATTCAGGATCGCCAGTCAGCCTCTAGAGTCTGTAAAGGAGTACGTTTATCTAGGTCAATTACTCACAGGGGACCCTGATCACGAGAAAGAAATTCACAGAAGAATAAAATTAGGTTGGAGTGCATACGGCAGGCATTACCAAATCCTGACTCCGAGCTTACCACTGTCGTTGACAAGTGTACAATCATTGCATTCTACCGGTGCTAACATATGGGGCAGAAACTTGGAGGTTAACGAAGAAGCTCGAAAACAAGTTAAGGACCGCACAAAGAGCGATGGAACGAAAAATCTTAGGACTAACGTTAAGAGACAGGAAGAGAGCGGTGTGGATCAGAGAACAAACGGGGATAGCCGATATTCTAGTTGACATTAAGCGGAAGAAATGGAGCTCGGCAGGCCATGTAATGCGTAGGATGGATAACCGGTGGACCATTAGGGTTACAGAACGGATACCAAGAGATGGGAAGCGCAGTCGAAGTCGGCAGAAAACCAGATGGGACGATGAAGTTAGGAAATTTGCAAGCGCAACTTGGAATACGCTAGCACAAGACAGGGGTAATTGGAGATCGCAGGGAGAGGCCTTCATCCTGCAGTGGACATAAAATATAGGCTGATGATGATGATAATTTTGTTTGCCCAGGGCTAATTTTATGTTTTTTTTCTTCTTCCGCGTGTTGTGCCTTTAATCATGACAGCTGGCCCACCCCCAAATTTCAGTTGACCGAACCTCAAATTTCATGTGGGCTCACCCTCAATTTATGTTGGCCCATACCCAAGTTTCAAGTTGGCCCATCTCCAAATTGAAGTTCACCCACTGCCAAATTCCAAGTTGGCCCACCTCAAATTTCAGGTTGGCCCACCCCAAATTTCAGTTGCTCCACCCCGAAATTTAAGTTGGCAAACACCCACATTTTGAGTTGGCCCACCCTCACCCCTATATTTCAAGGTGTCCCACTCCTAAATATAAGTTGGTCCATGTCCAATTTGGATGTTGGCCAACCTCAAGTTTAATGCGGTACTGAACAAAATATGATTGAGGAAGCCGTAAAATATGGATGCAGCATTAAATCTGTAAGAAGAAAGCTTGGCATAAGACAAAGCAAGATGTATGCACTGAAAGATAAGCATGGTAATATCATCAGCAATTTAGATGACATAGTAAAAGCAGCGGAAGAATTCTATACTGACCTGTACAGTGCCCAAAACAGCCAAACTACTTTCATTCGAAATAGTGATGAACCGGATAGAGAGGCTCCTTCTATAACTAGCGATAAAGTTAGAAGGGCTGTGAAAGACATGTCGAGGGGAAAAGCTGCTGGAGAAGATGGTATAACAGTCGATTTAATCAAGGATAGAGGAGATATCATAATTGAAAAGCTTGCGGCCCTTTGTACACAATGCCTCACAACTTCAAGTGTTCCAGAGAGCTAGAAGAACGCCAACATTATACTAATCAATAAGAATGGAGACGTTAAATAATTGAAGAATTATAGACCCATTAGCTTGCTTTCACCCAAGCAACAGGGAACGTTGTGTAAACGTTGCCTGATTGTAACAAATGTCAGGCAACGTTAAACAGCCAACCTCAACGTTGATTGTACGTTGCCAGCTGTACGTTCAAGTGATATCACAAATAAATGTCACAGCAAGATCCCGACACCCACGTTGTGTCAACGTTGCATGTAAACATCAACTTAACGTGTAAATGCTATGAATGCAGCAACGTTACAAAACAGCACGTTCCCAGAGCTTTGCCGGAGGTCACCAATATTGTCATTAATGTGATGCCAGGCTGCTGTAGCATTTCGCAAGTGTACGTTGATGCAATTATAAGATATTTTCATTTTCAACTGAACACTCATTTTTATCATAGTCAGGTATGGAGCTGTATAGTGAATATGCAGTAATTAATATTTTCTTAGGAACACTATCTTAAATTATGTTTATTGTGCTTCTCCACAGATAAGAACTGCTACTAAAGATATTATTTAAATGGCAGAAGCATTCACATGACGAAAATGCTAATTCTTGGAACGGTTTACCTGTAGCAGACAAAGTTATGCATAAAAGTATTCCCTACTTGCACACCTTGCGACTGCTTGCACACCACATGCCTCTACATGTGGAAACATTAAGCAGTCGCCATCATGAATAGACACAAGCCCCATGATACCATCTGCATAAAAATAACAAACACACCCACACTGCACAGTGGATACACACAGATCATATCTACTTGTCTATATGAAAAACTGATTTTTTTCCATTCACGTATGGCTTACATCATAGAAACGGCACTTGAGCAAATGACTATAAGCCACCAATACAATACGGCTGCAAACACATCGTACACCACCACACATTTCTGTCACACACCACATGGACGCTGCAGACATGTTTTTTTAGGAGGAATCTTCGCGAGCCACCCGATAAACACAGAAGGCACGGACGACAGGAGCGCAGCCCGCTCACATTCAACACGCCGACACGAAAGGAAATGCGGACGATACGAGTGTAACCTGCGCCACACGAGCTATCAATCCTCGTGGCTTTGATCCTTTCCGACTGAAACAGTCACAACGCGCACGGAAACATCGCACACTGCACATGTGTACCTCCGATATCGTGTCAACAATTCCTGAGGCTACAATTCATGTTGACGACATGAGAAAGTTATTTAAAACAAAGTGATGGCGTAGGAAAAGTAGGCAGCATCGCGAAACCTCATGGATTGGCTTCGAGACAGCTTCGAGACAGCCCAAACCGTTCAAATCAAGCCACAGCGACGGCAAAATAAGAATAACGTTAGCTGATCTCGAAGGCTATGCTTTTGCTGGCTGCAGACGGCGGAAGCAGTTCAAAGGTAAAAATACGTGATAGAATTTCTTTCTGCGCTAAACTATTCTCTCTTTTCGCGGAGCAGTTTGTTTTAGAGAAACTAGATGGCGCTCACGGCGGCGCGCCATACCTCTCCTCAGCGACCGCGCACGAATACGAAACCATTACTGCTTCTACCTTGCTTCTGTACGATCAGCTGTCGGAAATGCAACTCAATTTTCGCTAACACACTGTGCTCCAATCATGCTAGATTGAATCATGTGGATTGAAGACGTGTGCTGGAAAAATAGTGACTGGCATGTTAAGGAATAGGATAAATCGGTGTGGCCAAGTTCGCGGACCGCTGCTGCAACTGTCCGAACCTGTTACCGGCACTTCGTGATGTACGGCTTTCCTCGAGGATACAGAAATTTTCTCATCCGTCAGCCTTGTATCGCTAACCTTCAAAGAAAGGGCTTCAGCCCCAGAACGTCGGCAAGAATGTGTACCACTCGTTAAACAATGACAAAGGGAGTAGCGCCGCTTCCTGTCATAGTAAGTTTCGCGCACGTTATCTGTACACATCTGTCCCAAATGGCAGGAACACTTACGCCTACTCTATCGCCGACGTATCAAGAATAACTGAATGGGCGCACACTTGAATATAAGCGCACTGTATACGCACAATAAATGACTGACTACACCTATGGCGCGCGAATGGTCGAAGCTGAATGTTTCGTGACGGTCCACAAGAGTAAGCGAGTTACTAGCTGTAATATATATTTGCTGCAAGGTATTACAATGTACAAAACAGCTACGTTTCAAGCATTGTGCGCAGCAGGAACAAATCTATCGGAACTGAGCACACCTGCGAGCGATTAGGCAGAAAATAATCAGATAGTGGCCGCACCGAGGAACTTCACTGAGTCAGAAACTGACAAGCCACTGCTTCAAAATATTTGCCGAATAATGAACAAAGAGCAAAACACACTAATCCTGAATGAATTCATAATCGGAAAGCTGGGATAGCTTGGAATACATATTTAGCGCCGCTTTTAGAACAAGCACCATATATGCTGCTTGCGCCGTTTAGACATAGCTTAATCAGCTCCGAAAGCTCTTTTACATGTTCTCTGAAGCTGTGATCAGATCTTCGTGTCGTCCACCTAATCACCGTCTACGATATCTCCGAAAACAGAGGTTTTCTAAGCCGCGCCGGCGTCATACACTTCCATTGTAAACAAGGAGGCAACGGAGGCAGTTGCGGCAAGCAATGGACGTGTCACCACGTGATGAAACATGGCAGCGCCCATGGGATCGCCGCGAAAAGGGTCAATAGCGTAAAATATAGGTTGTTCTATGGTTATTTTGTCTCGCAACATGTATACGTAGTTGGGCGCAACCGGACACAAAGTTTTAGCGTTGTGTGTACCGGTTAATATTTTTAGCATCACAGAGGCCACAACAGTCTCACAAGTATGCAGGCGGCGCTGTTGTTTTTCCTCCGTGTTCTGTGATGGCGGTCGTATGTGCGGGGTGCTGTGATGCGTTTTTCTTGATCGTGTGTTTTTATGTGTGCTTTAATGAAGTGGGTCGCAGTCAGCGTGAACAGAAGTGCCTGAAGATACCTTGTGTCATGCTGCAAACTCGCCGCATGCGTGGCGCGCCAGGCAAATGTGGACCAACGATTTGATGCCGTGGAGTGCGGTCGCTTTGTCGTTGTGGAAAGTTGGGTGGACGTCGCAAAGAAATAATGCGTGTTAGCGCGCCTTAGCTCATCCACTACGCAGCGGCATGTATGCGGGGAGTAACGTCGTCGACACAGCACCAGCAGCTTGGAGAGCGCTTTGCGATTGTGTCGTACCATTCAAAAGGTAAGTAATCGTGCTGGCTAACTACACGCGTATTGTGCGAGCTTCTCGTGTGTGCATAGCGTGCGCGAACGTAAGAAATAGAAGTCCCGCGACAACAGTGAAACCTGTGCTGATGCTTGCTGAACGCTGGTTGTCAGCACTTAGTTACGCAAGTTTATTACTTCGATGTGAAATTGAAAATCTTGATCTTTCGATGAGAAATACAACGTTCGGAAATAATCATGTTCATCATGTGCGCGCGGTGCGTGATCTCCCGCTTTTCTGCTGAAGTTGCATAATAACGACTCATTTGCCTATTCACCGATTCTTATTGCTCGCCTATAAATGCTTCGACGTAGTAAATAATCTCTGCTTACGAAGTTTTGGTTTACGACAGTTTTAGAGAAAAAAATGTAAGCAATCGCAGCTTGCAACTAGTACAACTTACTTTTAAAGACAAGATGTTTTGACATATCTTATACGTAACTAAACATGACAGGGGAAGGTTGCTTAAACAGAGTCATGAAAAAAAATGAATTGTTTTGTAAACAAACATTTCTTTGCTATGTGCTGCTGCTGCGTGTCAATAATTTTACTGTGATGAAAGGGTCCCCATTATCAAGACATTCATCAGTGACTTCTACTTTGTGCTCTGTTGCCACCCTGAACTAATGCAAACATTGTTTTCGTGACTATTTTTAGATGCTCCATGCATGTGTAGACAATTTGGCAGCTTTATAAGGCTATGTGCCACTGCTATAAGTTAACACAGAACTTATTTTATAGTGGCGAGGCTGTGACCCACAACAGTGCCCACATAACGGAGTAGCGACCAGACCCCTTGGCTATGTCTGCCGTAGCGCAACGTGTAAATCTGGATGGTCGGGTCAGGTATGTATGTAGTGTACATGTTCCAAAACGTAGCATCTCGGTATCATTCGTGTCTAAGTTAATCGACGTTACTCAACACAGCTTACTAAATAGGTCCAATATTTATGCAACTTGCTGTTTATTTGTGTTCATAGCTGTTATGCACACCTTATTGTGTTCTATATAACATTAGACCTAACATGTCCTGATAAGTATTTTTTTCTTGCATCGATCGCTTGGCTGCAAGTTACATTTTAATTTTGCTTAGTACACTCTCTATTTATCACGTTTTATTTTGGTTTTCTTGTTTTGAAACTGTTTCCTATGCTGTAGGTTTTATTTCCGAATTCTTTTGTGTTTATGCTACACTCTTGTGCAGCTTCTGCGCGTGTAAGAATTCAAAGTGTAGTGGGCAAATATGTCATAGGTGTAAGCATACAGTGTGCTTCCCATTGTTTAACATTCATATTCACAATTATTTATGTCTTGTTCCCAGAATAACTGCCACTGGCAAATACACATTTGATGAGCTCAAACTTCTTGAAATGATACATTAAGGCCAGTATTCACTGTGCTTGCTTTTTCTCTCCCATGTTATATTCTTGGCAACCTATCCCCATTCATGCAAGTAGGCATTGTAGCAGTTGCGAGTGTGTCCAGTTACATTATTTTTCACTTAATGTCAATACATAGAACACATAGTTAACTGGTAGGTAGTTCATTGTAATAAGTTTTGAAAAATAAGAGCAAAGTAAAGGAGAAGTAAAACAGCTTCACACCAAGAGAAGCAGTAGAGCTGTTTTTGAACTTAACCTTAGTAGCCGCTGCTCGCATGAGGGGACACTGTAGAGGCTGAATTCACCAAAATGACGTGCTTATGCATTCGAATAAGTGTGTTTTGTTCCATAGCAATATGTGGTTTCTTGTTTGGACATTGCAGTGCGTTGAAAAGTAAAAAGTCAAATTAACCGAGGTCGAGTTACTAAGTGTTGACTGTATATATGTGTCATTTTTCGTTGTATTGTTGTGAAGGTAGCCGACATAAAACTGCCTTTTGCTGTTCTTTTTTTCGCTAAGGCGCACCCAAGCTATCCTCTGATAAAGTACGGGCTTGCCAAGTGGCATCTTTTCAAGAAAAGCTTACGCCATAACATCTTGTACTGCTATAGTAAGGAACCACTTAACTATATAATGGAAGTCCACAAAGCTGAGGACTCACCGAACTAAGATGCAAGTGCTACAACACCAGTTACCTGCTCGACATGCCACTCAGGCACTCGACTGATGACAAAACATTTATTGTGGGAGTTCCGCAGGCTACAAAGACATTGTGTAAACATATCTGAAGCTGCACATTAGGACTTAAAAAGGACAATACCCAATAACAACAGCCCACGCAACACTACAGTCGACACTACAATCCACGTCTACAGTCTAATTCGACACTACAGTCCACGCGACACTTCACTCCTTGTCTGTCAGACTCACTTCGTCCCGTCCTAGCGCTGTTTGTTCCCGTCCTAATGTTGCACCAACCAGCCCAGACCAGCACACTTCGTCTGGGACTTCATACACGAGAGGCATGGATGGACCATTTTCGTGATTTCTCTTTCTCCTCTATTTACCCCCATTTCCCGATATAGTCTTTCAAGCCAGTAGTTTCTATACACATACAAATTTATCGGTGAATTGCAGTGCAGATGTAGGCAACGACACAGAGTCAAGACGACAGACATGCGGCAACTTTTAACAAAAAGATATATTTTCGCCGACCCATGTTTATAGCTGTCAGTCACCACATTGAACATGCGCAATTCGCACCCTTAGGAAGAAAGTTCTTTTTGTCTAACAGGTGTACAGATGGTGTGCTGATACACACAGAGCCAAGTCGCGAAATCTTTTCAGCCTCACTTATTTCACGTGTTAGTTGATCACCGCTTCTGCTGGAAACAGTACACTGAGCAAACGACGGTGCACAGTCACATGAACTGCAATGAAATTCAAGTCTACCGTCACGCACGTTTTTCTTGACATTGTAGGACTGTTCTCTCAGCCGGTCATTGATACAGCGTCCCATTTGACCTACGTACTGTTTACCACAAGAGAGAGGGATACAATAAACCACATTGCTAACACAGGTGACGAACAGAATTTGGTGTTGTTGTTACATGTGTGGCATGCTGCGACATTGCCTTTGATTACACAACTTTAGAATTATGTGCAATTTTCTTGATATTATGAGAGCTTATGAATGTATGATATGACAGCCACTTTGTCTGTCGGATGCAGTGACCACATGACCTCTACTCTGAAAGCGCATGCGCCGAGTGGTTGCCATGTGGTCACTGCATCTGACAGACGAAGTGGCTGTCATATCATACATTCATAAGCAGCAGTATCATAAAAACTGCAGATCGTTCTAAAGCTAAAGTTCTCTTCTCTGCACCTCAGAAGCTTATAAAGTTGTGTAATCAAAGGAAATGTGGCAGCGCAGCACACGAGTGTAACAAAAAGCACAAAAATCCGTTCGTCACTTATCTTAAAACATGGTTTAGTGTACCGCTCTTTCTTGTGGTAAACAGTACATAGATCAAACAGGACGCTGCACCAATGACCGGCTGTGAGAACAGTCATACAATGTCAAGAAAAATGTGTTACAATTGGCTTGCATGATGGAGCAGTTCGTGTGCCTGTGAACCATTGTTTGCTCAGTGTACTGTTGTCAGCAGAAGCAGTGATCAACACGTGAAATTGAGGCTGAAAGGTTGCGCGACTTGGCGCTGTGTGCGTCAGCATCTGTACACTTATCAGACACAGAGTTGACCTTCCGAAGGGTGTGAATTACGCTTATTGCAATGAGTGGCGGCTATAAACATGGGTTGCCGAAAATAAAGCTTTTTGTTCGAAGTTGGCACACCTCTATTGTCTTGTCTTTTCTGTCGTATATCTGTGCTGCAATTGACCAATATGTTGCACCAACAAGTCAAATTTATCACTCACTCATTGGAACTTTCTTTCATCACGAATGAAATGTGGTTTTGCTACCGTGGTAGAGCATTCACTTCATTGGTAGTTATTGTTCTCTTCCAAGACTGAACTGGATGTAACAAGCAGCCATGGCATTGTCAGGAAGCTTTGTGTTAAAGGAATATATTGATACCAACGAACTGCTTAGCGCAATAAAGGAAGTTGTGGGTATTGTTTATTGTGCTTTCCTTGCACTTGTGTCCAAACTTATGGCTATAATGGTTAGGTTTTACTGAAATTTGCTTTTAATGCTTTGCATTATTCTCCTGCGTAAGGTCACTATTGTTAGTTTCACAGTTATGTGAAGCTTAAGTTGTTTGTAAGCATTTTTATAGCCTTTTTTCACTGTAAACCATGGCTTACTTCAGTTTTTCAAATGGCACTTTAGAGTTTGACGCAATTCATGTCTCTGCAGGTTACCGTATTATTGACTTGGAAACCAGTGAGGTACTTCAGTTTTTCAGATGGCAATTTATAGTTTGATGCAATTCATGTCTCTGCAGGTTACCGCATTATTGACCTTAAAACCAGTGAGGCCTCTGGATGCAAGTGAAGCTACCGAGGGAAGCATGTGTGCATCGCTTGTGCTGCTGGCCGTCCTCTGCAAAAGTGAAGGCTGGCTGTCAGTGCTTGGGTGACTTTGTTACTCTACCCCCTGGGCTGTGTTGACTACTTCACACTTGCTGCCATGTCTGCAAGCTTAGGCAAGAAGATCGGCTGGATGCTTGGCAGGACATAGTATCCAACTGCAGTGGTACTGTGCTGTGTTTTTGTACATTACAAAGTGAAGAAGGACAGTACTTGTGCTGTTATTAAGAAGTATAAATTGTGTTCTGCCATTGAATTAAGGTAACTCGACAAAAAGCAAAAAAATTCGAAGTCTGACCTAAATGGGAAGGCAACATATATTGGTGTTGTAGCTCTTAGTAGAGTGTCTTAATATGCGATACAAGACTTTGATGTTTAATGAAAAATATATGCAAGTGTGTTATCAGTGCTGTTCACGTCGTTTTTCTCGGTTAATGTTATCTAAGTGTCATTATTTGTTTGCCAGTATGATGTAAGCAGACGGTAAATAAATGCATGGTTTGACATTATAACCACGTTTGTCTGACATGTTCCCTACTATTTAAGGTGGACCAATGCATATTCATGGGTGCATGTTCAACCACCACATATTCCTCCTGCACAAACAATTACTACATACTAGCGTTTGTTTGTTATTAGCAGCTGATGTTGGCTATTATGCAATTTCTTGAAAGCACATGCAGCTACCGACACATGATTTTTAGAGCATTAAGTCAGAAGCAAAGAAACTGATTTTTCTGTGACCTAAGCATAAATGATATGTTTAAAGAAAATGAACATTTGTGGAAGATTTTTACTTTTCTGCTGTGAGAACCTTTATACGAGAACTCTGCACACTGGACGTGTATGCTGCTTTCTTGCTCCAAAATGAAAAAGTGTTCTTATGAACCACTTTGTAGCTTTGCATTATGCACTTTTACTTGCAGTCAGTATCTGTATACTGTGCTATGGACAATAGCAATACAAGCCAGGCAAACCACCATGTGAAACACTTTAAAGATTCTGGATTAGGGCGAGTTCGGTACTATATATAGTGCAAGACAAATCAGCTGAACGTGCAGCACTGCTGTCAGCATGACACGGCTGACAGCACCGCAAACCCTTAAATATATGTTTGTTTGACAGATTATGCATTCTAGTAGTGTTCTTGTGCATATCCATGAAAATGTAAACAAGAATTGGTGAAAAACAGCATTCTTTTACGTATATATCTTGTGTATCTTACCACCAGAAGGTAAGATACACAGATATCTTGGTAAGATACACAACATATATACTTTAAAAAATGCTGTTTTCAACAATTCTTGTTTCACATTTTCATGCATATGCAATATGAAAACTAGAATGCATAATCTGTCAAGCAAATATAAATTTAAGGGTTTGCGGTGCTGTCAGCCGTGGCATGCTGACAGCACTGCTGTTATGCATGTCTAAATATTCTTCAGTGTAATTTGAGTGTTGCTTGAACGTCATATACCTACGTCGCCTGAAAGCGCAAGTGACATAAGGCAACATCCACATTACGTTGTCAGGAAGTTTCCTTAACGTTATGTCAACGTCGTGAATGTGCTGCTCAACGCTGCCACAATGTTAGGGCCCAAGGTTGTGTGGCGATCAAAAAAGAGGACATTAGCAGCATGTAGGCAACGTTATGCACCGACATTTGTGCACATTCACAGAACGTTACGGCAACATTTTGTGTTACTTGGGCAGTATTGTATAAAATATTCACCAAGATAATTTCCAATAGAATCAGGGCAACACTTGACTTCAGCCAACCAAGAGAACAGGCTGGCTTCACGAAGAGATATTCTACGATGGATCATATCCATGTCATCAATCAGGTAATCGAGAATTCAGCGGAGTACAATCAACCTCTCTATATGGCTTTCATAGATTATGAAAAGGCATTTGATTCAGTAGAGATACCAGCAGTCATAGAGGCATTGCGTAATCAAGGAGTACAAGAGGCATATGTGAATATCTTAGCAAACATCTACAAGGACTCCACAGCTACATTGGTTCTCCACAAGAAAAGTAGAAAGTTACCTATCAAAAAAGGGGTCAGGCAAGGAGACACAATCTCTCCAATGCTATTCACTGCATGCCTAAAAGAAGTATTCAAGCTCGTAGACTGGGAATGCTTAGGAGTGAGGATCAACGGTGAATATCTCAGCAACCTCCGATTTGCTGATGACATTGTCCTATTCAGCAACAATGGAGACGAATTACAACAAATGATTGAGGATCTTAATCGAGAAAGTGTAAGAATTGGGTTGAAGATGAATATGCAGAAGACAAAGATAATGTTCAATAGCCTGGCAAGGGGACAAGAATTCAGGATCGCCAGTCAGCCTCTAGAGTCTGCAAAGGAGTACGTTTATCTAGGTCAATTACTCACAGGGGACCCTGATCACGAGAAAGAAATTTACAGAAGAATAAAATTGGGGAGGAGTGCATACGGCAGGCATTACCAAATCCTGACTGGAAGCTTACCACTGCCGTTGAAAAGAAAAGTGTACAATCATTGCATTCTACCGGTGCTAACATATGGGGCAGAAACTTGGAGGTTAACAAAGAAGCTCGAGAACAAGTTAAGGACCGCACAAAGGGCGATGGAACGAAAAATCTTAGGACTAACGTTAAGAGACAGGAAGAGAGCGGTGTGGATCAGAGAACAAACAGGGATAGCCGATATTCTTGTTGACATTAGGCGGGAGAAATGGAGCTGGGCAGGCCATGTAATGCATAGGATGGATAACCGGTGGACCATTAGGGTTACAAAATGGATACCAAGAGAAGGGAAGCGCAGTCGAGGTCGGCCGAAAACCAGATGGGATGATGAAGTTAGGAAATTTGCAGGCGCAAGTTGGAATACGCTAGCGCAAGACAGGGGTAATTGGAGATCACAGGGAGAGGCCTTCGTCCTGCAGTGGACATAAAAAATATAGGCTGATGATGATGATGATGATGAGCTATTTATGTTAATTGCTGTGGCAGCCACTAGATGGCACTACATGTAGAAAAATACGTTGTCACTAATAGCAAGCTTTACGGCTCGGAGTATCCTGACCGCGGGTCGGTCAAATACTTCGGTAATCGACGTCTTGAACGCCGACCACGTTCGGATATCCCTCTCATGATTCCTGAACCAGAGACTGGCGACGCCCGCAAAATAGAAGGATACGTAAGCCAGCTTGTCCGAGTCATTCCATTTGTTGTGAACGCTCACCCGTTCATAAGATGACTGCCACTCTTCAACGTCGTTGTCGTCGGTTCCAATGAAGATGGGAGGTTCCCGCTGGCGAACGGTGCCAGCACAAGGGACGGATGGCGATGGAAGAGTCTGCTGGTCGGCGTCCGGCATGGCAGAGGGTAGCGTCCGCGAACGAAGTTCCAGGATAGTAGAGTGGAACCTTACCCAGCACCTCCACCACTTATAAAGGAGATTTGTTAAGGTGCGTAGCGACAGCCGGTCGTAGGATGCACCGAGCACAGTCCTCTCGCTCGAGCTTCTGCTGCGCGCTTGCTGCTGCCGATGCTGCTGACTCTGCGCCGACGTTCGTCTTGTTCCTTACAATATATATATATATATATATATATATATATATATATATATATATTGTAAGGAAGATGACGAACGTCGGCGCAGAGTCAGCAGCATCGGCAGCACACACACACACACACACACACACATATATATATATATATATATATATATATATATATATATGTGTGTGTGTGTGTGTGTGTGTGTTTGTGTCTGTGTATAGTACGCTAGTGCAAGACAGGGGTAATTGGAGATCGCAGGGAGAGGCCTTCGTCCTGCAGTGGACATAAGTATAGGCTGATGCTGCTGATGATGATAATATATATATATATATATATATATGTGTGTGTGTGTGTGTGTACAGAGACAAAACAGCTACATATTGAAAAGGAATGACCACATTTTTGAATGAATTCAGTAACCGCACATAAGAACAATTTACTGGACAGGAAGCGACGTGGTGATGGATCGCAACGTTACTTTTGAGACAGTATTTAGATTTAAGGCGGAACGCACTAGGGGGTAGGCTATTGAAACAAACAGGTACATAGTATCGACGTGTGCGTTATACCGGGTGGAGGAGCGAGGACTGCTATAGCGATATTTTGGCCTTAATTCACGTTCAGGGACATACGAAATAGCGAACTAACTGTACTAAAAATGTTTTAACACAACAATTTCTAGTAACAGAGCGTTGAAGTTTGGATGCATTAGTCTTCTAAAAATATCACTGTCATTGCCAATGGACAAGTCGTAGGGCATATTTTTTAAAATGGAACGCAGAAGTGAATTCACCCTGTGTTGCCAACGGACCGTACAGTGGCCATAAACAGTGATACCATATCTAAGCACACTATACGCTACAGCATGTACAACACATTTGCGAACGGAAAAAGGCATGAAATATCTAATGTTAATAGCACACAAGATACGGCACAAAGTCTTTGGCATACAAAAGAAAGGTGCGAGTGCCCAGAAAGATCACAGTCAAAGATCAGGCCGATATATTTAAGCGATTGCGCATAATTCACTGAATCACAGTTGCACTGAAAAAAGTCGGAAATATGTAAGTAAAGAAGGTTCAACGCGTTTTAATGGGTTCTTAAAGCATATTAGCTGCGTTTTAGACGTATTAACATTAATAAGGTTAATTAAAACAAGTCCATGGCTTTAATACTTAGCTTCTGTAATGGTGTAAGTGCATCTATGCATTTTTTGCGAAAATTGGAATATTGAAACAGGCACAATGTTAGGAAGATCATTAACATATAAGTTAAATAGCAAATGACTCAATATCGAACTTTGGGGGACACCAGATTTAAATATCATAAGATCGCTATGAAATCCTGAAATCGACACATACTGACGCTTATCATTTAAAAAATTACTAAGCAATTGCAAAAATAAACCACGAAACCCTAGTGCTGCAAGTTTGTGCAGTAAAAAATGTGGTAGGTTCTATCAAATGCCTTGATTACGTCAAGAAAAAGTAAGCACACTACTTGGTTGTTATCAAAAGCTAAATTTAGCGTATCTGAGAATTCTTCAAGAAGGACTGTTGTTCCGTTGCCTGGTACGAAGCCATACTGACAAGGCGACAACACGCTGTGAATTTTAAAGAAATTGTCATGATAAGTAGTAAATGCTTTTGAAAATTTGGCCAATGCATGGCAACATTGCGATTGGCCTATAACTAGTCAAGTTTCTGGAGCCTCCCTTATACAAAGGTATAACTTTAGCAGTTTTCATTGAAGTCGGTATTATACCCCTATCGATTATACTGTCCAAATTAGCTAGGCAGGCCACCTTTTATGGATTCAATGTTTCTGCACAAGTCTGAAAGCGTGATGCCATCATGACCGGCGGATTTGCTGCGCTTTAGGCTAAACGGAATAAACCTTAGATCGCTTCAGGTTACATCATGGAGGAAAGCAGGTTCCGTCACACTGGAAGGCACAGGACCGTCGGAAAGTGGGGTCCGAGTTACACCAGACACAAGAGAGAACAGGTTGGTAAACTAGTTTGTTATATTCAGTCCATCTTTACGAAAATGTGAGATAAAATAGGCATCATTATAAATAGCAGCGCTCATTCGTTCAGATTATTCACCAACGACCATGTTTTGTTGCTGTTAGAACGTGCATCATTAAAATCAGCCCAAAAATGGTTGCGCTTAGCCAGACGAATCATGGAATTTACACGATTTCGTTCGTATTTCAATTTCACTTGTAGTTCAGAGTAGTTTTTGGCACGCCTTGATTGAGCCCAGAGCTGATCTTTCTCTTTAATGGCCTTAAAGTAATACGGGCGACATCCACTTATTGTCTAAATTTCGATGCTGAACTTACCATGCGTGAGGAATAATTTTTGTGTGAACGAATAACTTCGACGAAGCTATCATATATGTCAGCAGGGGACACAATCTCGACTGAAGAATTCCAATCATGCTTCGCTATGCGCTCATCTAGACGCTTATGATCAAGCACTGATATATTTTGTTGGCTGCGCATAGATGCCAATCGGCTGGACCCATCCTTTATCGAGCGGCAAACGAAGCAATCTGCAAGCTTAACCTCAACCACAGCAGACCACACAGACAGGTTTTTAGAGCGCACGTTTATGTGATCGCTGCAAGACGCGACCAGTTGCCCAGATAAGAATTATTCACATGTAGGGCTATGGATATTGTTCTTTAGCCCCCATTTTGATAAAGTGTCCAGATAATCGGCAATCATTGCCACTGTAAGATGTAGAATGTAGGTATTCAAATCACTGATTATGCACACATGTCCTCGCGGGAAAATGACGATATTGCGGAATCAAGCTCAGCTAAAGAGATTCGTCTGTTATAACATGGAGGGCGGTAAATTGTCAGATCTAACGACAACCAAGGTGAGCTCAGGTGCAGCACAACTACTTCTGCTTGAGTAAAAGAAATGCTAATTTTAGAAATGGTCCAAGTATTTTTAACACAGACTGTGATGCCTCCACCTTTTCCTTGTGGACGAGTGTCAGAAAAACTTCGGCAACCTCGTAGCAAGAAATGTGATAATGCATCCGATGTAGCGTTCACTTCCGTGAGAGCAAATAGGTCAAGAGTTAAGTGAAAAGGGATAGTTAGCGCGAAGGAAGTGGTCCCAGGTGTTTCCGCATACTGCGAATATTAACATGAGTACACTGAAAGGAATTGCCTGTGTGCTGTTGGCAAGAACTTCGGGCTTCAAAAAAAATCAGAGCATTTCATGAAACTAGTGTCAGACGACATTATGTTAGTTTTTCAATTTCCGGAAACGTATTGATGCGAATGAGAGGTAGGTGCACCTTCGGATTTTTTGCTAGAAACTTTCCATTTTGGTGCAGACGAATTCGAATCCTTTTTCTTGGCCCGAGACCTTGCCAGTCGGACAACTCGCGATTGACTCGAGGGAGGTTATCGTTAAAAAAGAGCCGACAAGCTTTTCCATCTTGCACCAAATCAGGAAGGCCCTCCCGAGCCGTTTCTGCTTGACTGCAATTGTCTGAGTTTGCACTAGAGTAGGTGGCATAAAGCCACCTCTGGATAACCGTTTGCTGATCGTTTTGCTGGCTGTCCTTGTGGCAGTCGCAGCTCCGTCTTTGTAACCATCACCGAGGTTTCCGACACGACGTTTCGGAGAGGCCCGATTTCCTGCCCTTCTCCCGCTTCAGAGCCAGCCCTATTCGCTGTGCGCGCATCGAAGCGTCCGCCATTGTTTTGATTCTCTTCCATCTGTCTCTGCTGAGTTCGCTTACTAGCCTCCCAATCTGCTTGCCAGCTGTTGCTTCTTGCTCCAGGTGGTTTACAGTCGCGAACTACGCCCAAAAATCCTACAAAGATAAACGAAACTGTCTGCCACCTCTCAAAGCGCGTTTCTTCTAAATGATAGTGACAATCGTACTCGGTTAGGGTTGCTAGAATGGGGAGGTGGGATAAGCGGCCGCCAGTACTGACTGGTCTGACCCAAACACGCGCCGATTCCGCGCGAGTGTGCTGTCGGCAAGTCACAGAAGCACAGAGGAAAATTAGTTTTGAAGAAAGACTCAGAAACATGGATGAAAATAAATGGGCGGCTAAAGTGCACAAGTATCTGTATCTGAAAAGCGTGGACACAGAATGGAGGAAGTTGGGCAACCAAGTACAGATAATTCAAACTGTAAATAGACAACCAGGAGTCATAAGAAAGAGAGAGAAGCAGAGACTGAATCGGACGTAAAGAATGGAAACAAAAAGTACCATGGAGATTTACAATAACGAGAAGAAGTAAATTAGACGGGAAATTTTCTGCGATAGCACAAAGGGCAATGCCTTGCTATTTCAGGCTCGAGCCGGCTGGCTAAGGACCAAAACATACCGGAGGAAATATTCGGAAGTAAATGAGGCATGTGTATGCTGTAGCAAAAAATCGGAGACCATTCAAAACATCCTAATGGAACGTCGAAGGATTCACCCAGTGATAATAGTAGGTAACGTACACCTTCCAGAAGCGCTTGGGTTTAAAGTGGACTGAAGCATCAACCGGTCAGCAGTCGAGATAAGAAAGAGGCGTTTAGAGTATTGGTGGAAAAAAAGCAGGGAAGAGATTCATACGACCTGATTTGATCTCTTACGGTCATAGATAGATAGCGAGAAAAAAGATTACGGAAATATATACAAAAATTCTAGATTAGAAACACCTATGCATACCTCATTAAATCAAGCAGGCTAGTCACCGCCCCGTTTCAAAGGGGATGCCATTAAATCATCATCATCGGCAGCAGCAAGCAGCAGTGTGTTCAGATATTTGTACAGGCAAAACAATGACTCACAGTAGAGGAAAAGAACTAGGAAGCTAAGCTTACCAGCAACTATGCGACCGGTATGGTCAGCAACACGGCAACAACGTGAGAGACTGGGAAAATGTCATGGTTGGCCGCAATGAAAAAAAAGTCGCAGTTTCGACCGCAAGGCGAAGAATCAATTGCGGTAGCAAATTAGTAGAGAGCTATTTGGAGTAGGATAGGGATAGTTGTTTTATCGGCTGTATAAACTTGGTCACATTCGCTTACTAACTGTATTAACAAGCGTGGTGTCAGCGCGCACAAGCAAACGTGAATAGATCAGAGACGATGACCACAGAAAACCACTGTCAAAACGCTTGCAGAAAGCGCAGCCGCCGCAGCGAGCGAAGGTTCGTGCGGTCTATCCCTTCAACGGAACCTGAGCGGCCAATGCACAGCGCATACAAGGTCAGAGCCGTGTGGAGATCGCTGTCAAGATACGGTGCGGGCGACCGCCGTAGCCGGGCAAAGTACAAGCGCAGTTGTTGGCAGAGTAGAAGCTGCCCCCCCCCTCCCTCCCCGCGCTGCCTTTCCGCTCTCCTCGTTTCGCGTGCGAGACTGAGTAGCCAGTTTCCTTTGCGCCCGGTTGCAAGATACGCATTTGGTGCCCCAGCACAGCGTCGCCCACCCCCCTACCTCCCTCCCATACCCCCACGGCCTTTCGCGCGACGGAAGTCGCGTTTGCTCTCCGCCGCGAGTTCGCTCTCCGTGATAGCGCGCGTCGCACGCGCGCTTTCACTCGCACATACGGCGCGTGGCGACGATTTTATCGCCTTTGGACTTAATACGCAAACTCACGGCGACGGCGACGCCGACGGCAGAAATACGCTGGAAGTGTCGATATAATTGCTATCGGAATAAAAGAAACCTTAATGAAACTTTGCGCACACCAACACGAAACCACAACGAAGAAGTACACAAGGACTAGCGCAGACTAACAACTGACCTTTATTCACTAAGGAAAAACATATATATGGTCGCGACACGCACCTTACGATCACTGCACATGAGCACAAGGGCATTTTGTAATCTATTACATAAAATAAAACCTTTAACAAAAACATTGCGCTATCACATCTTATTCATCAGGTCAATTTCCTTGTCATTCAATGCTATTGAAGGATGACTGACACATGTGCTTTGTAGTCTTGATATATGCCAAGCTTCCACAATCTCTCTTGTTGTCTGATTAGAATGAACATACAAAATATCAGTTTGATTACACACAGGACTACACATATTCATTGAACACCGTGCACAATGTAATGCCAAATGTGTCAGCTGCCTTCCTTTCCAATTCGCCAAGTGCTCTTTTAACCTAACGTTCACGCATCGCCCAGTCTGCCCTACGTAACACTTGCCACATTTAACGGGATCTTATACACTACATTTCTTTTGCACTCAACAACCTGGTGATCAGAACGCTTGGAACATTCATTACTGACACTAATAGGCCTGTCTTTATACAATTTGTTTACAGCCGGACACACGCCCCCTACTTTGTTTTTTTGCCGAGGAAACTATCTTGACACCATATTTAGCGGCCACCTTCTTAATTTTATGGGAAAAACCATGCATATAGGGGATTACCGATATTTTCTTAGCTTCCTGGCTTTTTTGCACCTCTTTCTAACGAATTTCATTTTCTTCAATAGCCTTTCGCTTACAGTCAGAAGAATCGAGGTAGGGTAACCAGCCTTTTCCAGCCGAAACTTTATCAGTTATCAGCCGAGCTGATAACTGTTACAGTTCCTAGACGTGAAGCTCATATTCGAAATAAACCATGTGTGTTGGAAGTACTCCCCGGAGAACAGAGAAGCCCTTGTTACAGTATGCTTCCGCCCATTCAAGGATAATAAAAAACGGGATCGCAATGGGATGTTTTCATTCAGCTCTAACAAAAACCTGCACGCACAAGTTAAATGAATCTTTCCTAGAGCAAAAGTTTCGGTCACCTCCCCACTGCCGGTCACCTCGGTGACCGGCAGTGGGGAGGTCGTGAAGTTTGTGGAGAACAGCCGAGCGAATGTGTTTAGGGAATCTTAGAGCACTGCACGGGCCGATTTTTTCAGCCCGGCCCGGACCCGTTTTTACGTTGGGCGGCCCGCCCGAGCCCGATCAAAACATTTATGGCGAGACCCGGGCCCGGCCCGGGCCCGGAAATAATCTACGTTACCCGCCCGGCCCGGCCCGCCACCCCTTTACGTTAGGCCCGAGCCCGGCCCGAGCCCGACTCGAAATCGGCCCGAACCCGGCCCGAGACCGAACAATAATGTTTTTCAGAGTTGAGACGCCCGAGAATAACTCGCTGCACGTTACATGCACACCACCAGAAAGCCCGAGCCCGGCCCGGGCCCGGGTCAAAAAGCACACGCCGTGCCCGAGCCCAGCCCGAGCCCGTGAAAAACTGTTCTACCCGGCCCGGCCCACAGGCCGGGCCGGGCCCGGGCTTTCGGTTAAGCCCGAGCCCGTGCAGTGCTCTATTAGGGATCACAAGGACTAATGCTGGGCCGTCGGGGTGAACGTTGTGGCGGTAGAGTACGCCATCTTGAAGTGTGAATAAGCCAAGGGAACTGTCGGCAAGTGGTGATTCCAGGCGGTCAATCATGACACGCAAGGACGGGTCATGGCGCTGCTCGTCGGCGACATGGACCAGTGGAAAAACAGATGAGAACGGAGGTGTCGGTGTCAGGCTCAGACGTAGAGGTCAGGTCTTCGACTGGGTAGCGAGGAGGAGGCAATCTGCGTCCTGGTGTTGGCGTCCCGACTTGTACGTCACTGTGTAGGGATATTCTTGTAGTCGGAGAGCCATACGACCGAGCCGGCCAGTAGGATCCTTGAGCGACGAAAGCCAACACAGCGCATGATGGTCTGTAATTACTGAGAAGCGCTTGCCATATAAATATGGGCGGAACTTTGAAACAGCCCAGACAAGAGCAAGACATTCGCGCTCGGTAATCGAACGGTTGCGCTCTGCAGTTGTCAGGAGCCGGCTAGCGTAGGCTATAACACGGTCGTGTCCGCGTTGGCGTTGCGCTAAGACGGCGCCGATCCCAAACCACTGGCATCGGTTCGGACCTCTGTAGGTGCGGACGGGTCAAAGTGGGCCAAGATCGGTGGATTGGTCAGAATTGTGATAAGGCGTGAAAATGTGGCAGCCTGAGGGAACCCCCCGTAAAAGGCACGTCTTTCTTCAGAAGTTCAGTGAGTGGTCGAGCGATTGCTGCGAAATCTTCACGAACCGTCTGAATAAGAACAGAGCCCCACAAAACTGTGGACGTCTTTGACAGACTGAGGTACAGGAAAAGCCGTTACTGCTCGAACCTTCTCCGGGTCGGGTTGTACTCCGAAAGCATCGACGAGATGGCCGAGCACTGTAACCTGTCGGCGCCCGAAGTGGCACTTCGGGTGAGTTTAATTGGAGCCTAGCCTGGCAGAAGACGTCAAGGATGGCTGCGACGCGCTCAAGGTGCGTCTCAAATGAAGGAGAAAACACAAGGGACGTCGTCGAGGTAACACAGGCAAGTTGACCATTTGAAACCTTGAAGCAGAGAGTCCATCATCCGTTCGAACGTGGCGGGGGCATTGCATAAACCTAACGGCATAACCTTAGATTGGTAGAGGCCATCTGGAGTGACGAAAGCGGTGTTTTCTTGGTCTTGCACATCGACGGAAATCTGCCAATAACCGCTCAAAGGTCAATGGACGAAAAGTATTTGGCACCGTGAAGAAAATCAAGAGCGTCGTCAATTCGTGGTAAAAGGTAAACGTCCCTTTAGTGATTCTGTTTAGGTGCGGTAATCAACGCAGAAACGCCACGTGTCATCTTTCTTTTGACGAGCACGACCGGCGACGCCCAAGGACACGACGAGGGCTCAACAATGCCTTTGGCGAGCATCTTGTTTACTTCCTGCTGAATAACTTGCCGCTCTGCCGTGGACACACGATACGGTCGGCGGTGAATGGGAACAGCATCACCAGTGTTTATCCGATGCTGAACAAGGGACGTGTGGCCAAGTGGGCGATTGTCAGTGTCAAATATATCTCGGTAGGACAGCAAAAGGCGATATAGGGCGTCTGCTTGGTCAGGGGCGAGGTCCGAAGCGACCATGGGACATAATGGGCCGTCGAGGCTCAAGGCATCCTGCGGGTAATCAGGAGGATCTGGAGACGCGTCGACGTGCTCGTCTGTCACTGACCGGAGCGTGGCCTTCATGTACATGCCTTCAGGTAACAACTGCTTCGTCAAGCCAAAATTGATAACATGGAGACACATGCGATTAGCGGCAAGGGTAACGACGGAGTGTGGCAAGAGATGTCGCGCGCCAGGAGGACATCACGAATAGGTGCGACGACATAGTCGCCATCAGGCACGGTTGCCGTTGAGGCCAATTCGACGAAGGTTAGGGCTTTTGGAGGTAACTGAACAAACGCTGTAGTGCAGAGGGTGTTCGGTTGTTCGGGGGAACGTCGGAAACAAGAGGAAGCTCGAGGCACAGCGTACCGGTGGAACAGTCGATGAGGGCAGAATGCGTCGTCAGAAAGTCGAGCCCGAAGATTAGGTCATGAGGGCAACTGGTCAGCACGGTGAACAGGACGGGAACTTGGCGGCCAGCAATTCCTACGCAAGCAGTCCACATACCACTGATGGCAACAGTGGCGCCATTGGCTACGCGTACGGCTCGAGTGATGGCAGGCGTAAGAACTTTTTTGATGGTGGTGGTGAAAAGCATTTATTGGTCTATCTGTACAGAGAGGTGCCGGAGGAGAGGCCTCGTGGAGTGGGTCGTGGAGTGGTGGAGTGGGTCGTGCCCGTTGCAATACTGGGCGGAGTCCCTCATTCCGGGACCCCGTTGGTCTTGACCGCTGCCCAGGTCCGCCGAACTAGGGCTTGTTGGGCCGATAGTTCCTGGCAGCCGAGCAGGGCCGCCTCCCAGTCCTCTCGGGTAGGGGAAGGGGTGATGGGGGAGAGAGAAGAATTTTGCCGGCATGCCAAAACCATGTGGAAGGTGTCGGCCACCTCCCCACAGAATGAGCAGTGGCCGTCAAAAGAAGGATTAAAGTGCTTGAGAACCGCCGGGCACAGCAGAGTGTTTGTAAAGAGCCTAAGGAGAGTTCGTTCGCCAGCTTTACCCAGCCCCTTCATAGGAACCGGGTAACGCCGGTGTTCGGCACGATAGTGCTCAGTAATATCTTTAAAAGAAAGAAGAGGGCTGTGATCTGGGTCAAGGTCCTCCCAAGTGATGCCTGGTGCCCGGTAAGTGAGTGCGCGGGCTGCCTCATGGGCGGCTTCGTTACCTGGCATGCCTTGGTGGCCAGGGACCCATATGATTGAGCGATGAGTTGGGTCGCAGTCGCGAATACTGCGGCGAAGAATTTTGTCAGCGAGAGGAGTGATCCATCCGAATTGAATGTTACGACAGGCTCCGCGGGAGTCTGTGAGGATGAATTTAGAGTCGGGATGGGAGGCTGCGAGGGCGGTCGCCACCTCCTCCGCGTGCGTTGAGCTGGGTCCTTTGAACGAGAGGCCGTCCACTTGTCTTTCCTCGTGTATGATTGCAGCCGTGTACCACCCCCCCCCCCCCTGGTGTGGTTTGGGCCTGCAATATCGACGTAGAATACGTGTTTCTTAGAGCCATAGTGGCGGTGCAAAGCATCCGCCCACGCCTGGCGCCGGCCATTATGGTCCTCCTTGTTCATCTTAGTTGGAAGGGGTCGAACGTAGAGGGCGCGTCTCCACAGTTCGGGCACTCGAACTCTTTCCATCGTATGGTGGTCATGTTTAATATGTAACCGGTCCAAGAGGCGGCGACCGGACACGGTCTGGGCGAGACGCGTGTATTGGTTAACACGATGCGCCTCGCGAAGTTCCCCATAGGTGTTCACCACCCCTAACGCGAGAAGACGCGCGTTGGAAGTGGAGGTCGAAGGCTCTCTTGAGCATTTTGCGGAGTACAACCTCCAAGAAATCTTCGTCATGTTTCCGTAAGCGTAGGTATGGAGTCGAGTACAGTATTCTATTAGTCACGTAGGCATGTGCGGGCCGCAGCGCATCCTTACTTCGCAACCCTCCTCGCTTGTTGGAAACGCGGCGAACCCACCTGGTCGCCGACCTTGAGGAGTTTGGCAAGAGTTGTGTCTGCCTTGCGATGTTGATTAATGAAGAGACCGAGTATACGAATCTCCTCCACTTCTCGGATGGGGCCACTGGCGAGAGAAAGCTGAACTGAGATTTTGCATTTCGGGGAAGGTCGAATATGCACAGATTGAGACTTGGACGGGGAGCATTGGAGGGCGCAGTACGTAGCATAGTGGTCTACTATGCTCGCCGCTGCTTGCAGGCATTCCTCCATCACTCCTATGTTTCTCGTAGTGGCCCAGATGGTGATGTCGTCGGCGTACAGCGCATGCTGAACACCATCGACACCCGCCAACTGTGCCGGGAGGTGTGTCATGGCAATGTTAAAGAGAAGCGGGGACAACACAGCGCCTTGTGGTGTGCCCCGTGTTCCCATCTCCAACGGGCCGTACTCGGTCTCTTGTAGGCGTATAAAGGCCAAGCGGTCCGTTAAGAAATGTTTGATATAGTTGGATGTACGAGCGCCGCAGTTGGTCTCGCTAAGATGCCGGTGTGCTTAACATTCTCAAAGCCACCCTTGAGATCGAGTGCCAAGACTATCTTGTCGTTATGTGGGTGTTCGGTGGGTTCGAGGATCTCGTGATGAAGCTGTAAAAGGATGTCTTGTGCCGACTTTTGAGGTCGGAAGCCGAACATGGTGTCGGCGAAGGTGTTCTTGCTCTCGAGATATTATGAGAGGCGGTCACGGACCATCGTTTCCACGAGTTTCCCTACACATGAAGTGAGGGAAATGGGCCGGAGGTTGTCTATGTTTACCGATTTCCCCGCCTTCGGGATAAAGGTTACCAAAGATGTCTTTCCAATCGGCTGGCAACGAAGTGTCCCCGGTCCAAATGGCGTTGATGTATTCGAGTAGGGTTCCGTATGCCCGATCTGAAAGGTTTGCCAATAGTTTGACTGTTACCTTATCTCTTCCAGGCGCCGTCCCCCTGCGCATTTGTGCAAGAGCCGCGCGAAGGTCGTGAAGCTAGAAAGGCTGATCCATTTCCGGATTATCGCAGCCTGCATACGAATAATCCATCCCTCGCGGGTCTCGATCCTGATTGAGGTATTGTGAGCGCAAAGCGTTCGCTAGCTGCTCCGTGTGTCCTTGAAAGTTGTGTAGTGCGCGAGTGAGGTGTTTCTGGGTTTCCGATCGTGTTTTTGTAGGGTCTATGAGACTCCTGAAGAGCCGCCAAGTGTTGCGGCTCAACATCTCTCTTGCTGCGCTGTTACATCTATCTACCCAGT
Organism: Dermacentor silvarum; assembly: GCF_013339745.2. Lineage (NCBI taxonomy): Eukaryota > Metazoa > Arthropoda > Arachnida > Ixodida > Ixodidae > Dermacentor > Dermacentor silvarum. The sequence continues at coordinate 199,048,968 of NC_051157.2, read as the reverse complement.
TAGTGTCTGCGAGCTGGGCAGCGTACTCGGCTGCTTGCTGAGTAAGGTCAGAGATGCGAGCGCGGAGTTTACGATTGTGTTTCTGCCGCCGCCATCGTTTGGTTAGGCTGCGGCGAGCTTCACAGAGGTGCATCAGGTGGTTATCCACGTCCGGTGCACGTTCCGTAAGCTGTATCTGCTTTTCGTGTGAACGGAGTGTTTGCACGAGTCCGTGTGCCCAAGTGGAGTAGTCTTGTTCCAAGAGAGGAGTTACGGGGAGGGCCTGGCGGAAAGCATTCCAGTCGGGAAGTTTGGCTTGTGCAAAGGCGCGATTTAAGGGTCGAGTGTAAATGACAGTGTTCAGTATGCAGTGGTCGCTACCGAGGGTGTCCTCGGTGTTGATCCAGTCTGCGTGTCGGATGTGTTTCGTGAGGGTAAGGTCGGGGCAGGTCTCCCGAGTGACGGAATTCCCTACACGTGTTGGGTGGACCGGGTCGGTTAGAAGAGTGATGCCCAGCGTAGATATAAGTCCCGCCAACTTACGACCACGCGGCTCTTCCTTGCGATAGCCCCACATGAGACAGGGGGCGTTAAAATCGCCCACTATCATCAGGGGATCGCGACCCGCGATCCTTAGCGCTGCGCTAAATATGTTAGAAAAAGTGACGTTTTTTAGTTTCGAGGGGCAGTATATGTTAAGTATGTGTACGGGACTATCTGTTCGCCGCAGGGCAAGGGCAGAGACCATCACGTACGAATATTCCAGATTTAGGTCGAGATCCACCTCCTGCGCTGTGTAGCCTTTATTGACTAGGAGACAGGTGGACGGGTCTCGCTGAAAATCGTTAAAGCCCGAGAGCTTAACCGCAGCTCCGGTTTCTTGCAGCGCAAGGACTGCGGCGGGGTGTTCGAGATTGTCAATGTACGCCCTTAAGTGGGCGCGTTTCGTCCTGTCTTTGAAACCCCGATAATTCCACTGTACAAGCGAGAGAGCTTACTGTCTTTGCGGGGGGCGCCGCCCTCTAGGGGGTTGGTTGGGAGGGGGCGCAGCCATGTTGATTTGAAGGGAGATTGCCTTGGAGAGCCGGACCAGGTTCCGTCACCTGCAGCGGGAGCGATTCCGGCTCCCCCGAGAGTTCGGCTAGATCGATGGGTCGGGTGAATTTTGATGGGTGGCTCGCGTCTTTGAGGCGTCCCGTTCGGCGTAGAAGCCGGGGGTTTGACTCTAGCCATGTCTTAATGTTGGCCGTCACGGCGGCTGTAACCGTGGCTGTGACTGCCTTGAGAAGGCTGTCTTGGATTTGGCCAAAATTTGATATCTGAGTCGTCAACTCGGCAAGGGCGTTTTCGAGGGCGGTGAAACGCAAGTCGGAGCTAGAGGGTGTCGGGTCCGCCGGCACCACTTGCATCGGTTCCGGAGCTACCTGTGCTGGGGGCGGGGAGGACCGAGCCGTTTCAAGCGCGTGAATTTTGGCGTTAAGTTGGGCATTTTGTGCCCGGCGAGTCTCGAGCTCGCGGTGGAGGTCCGCGACGTCAGAATTAAGGGGTGGATGAGGAGGAAGCTTTGGTGGGGGAGAAGGTAGAGGAGTTCGGGGAGGCGGAGGAGGCCCGTCTCGGCTGCCTACCTTGGGCTGAGACGTATTCTTTGGTGTGCCAGACGGAGGGCCCTGGAGAGCCGGGAAATCCCCGTCTTGGAATGTAGGGACGTCTGGATCCCGTGACGCTTTCGGGTTAGTTGACCGAGGAGACTTGGGCGCACGTCCAGGTAAGGTGCCCGCCGGTGGCACTGGTCCGGTTGTGCCTTTCGTCGTCTTGTTGCTAGGCGTGGGAGCTTTTGAAGTGGTGACAGGACCCGAGGGGACTGCAGTCCGAGGTTGGGTTCGTTGACCGGTGGGGTTGCCCGGTAGTTGCAGCCGTCGGAATTTGGCTTTGCAGTCTTGCGAGCCCGTAAGATGACCGCCACCGCACACAGTGCCGGAAGGAGTGCACTCGTGAGGCGCCATGTTGCCGTCTTCGAGGACTGCGACTGTTTCGCCGCAGTGTCCACAGCGATTGTCTTCAGGATTCGGGCATAAGTCCGGACGGTGACCGATGGTGCCGCATCGGAAACACGCGGGAATAGTCCGCTTATATTCGCGCACCACAGTCACCACACTGTTATAGTGCAGGTAACGCGGTACTCTGTGCCCCACGAAGGTGAGCAGGGCAATCGTCAACTTCCCCAGCTTGCGGATGAAGGCTATCTCTCCTGCGCGCTACTGGACTTTAGATTTCAAGGTGGCAGAAGTTTCCTGCTCATGGACCGTAATAATCCCCCTGCAGACTTCACCGTTGACTTTGGCGTGCCCGACCACCGGGATGGGGCCTTTGGAAGCATTAGGTGTAAATTCACGAGCCAGCGCGTTCGCCGCATTGACGTCTTGAGTGGTGGCAATGACGATATTCTGGTCCCAGATGGGCCAGACACTAAGAATGTCCGCCGAAGATGGATTTACATAGGCAGAGAGCAAAGCACCAAGCTCACCGTTCTGCAGGGCCGTCTTCAGGGAGATCGTCACTCTGGGCTTGATGACGATCGTGAAATCTTTTTTTGCGGAGTCGAGGCATAGCGGTGGGCCGCCATTTCTTCGACCCTGCTGCTTGTGAGAGCTGAGGGTTGTACCTTGCAGTATTCGGAGGCACAGAAATACCGGCACTTATGGAGAGTCCGCTGACTGCCGAGGCGTTCGGGCGTTGCTGGCGTTTACGAAGTGCCACCAACGAGAAAAGGCCTTCATCCACTGTCTCCTCTTTCGGAGTGGAAGTTTCAAGCGAAGACGGGGCTTCTGCGACGATTTCTGACCATGTCATCGTCTCGGGATCGTACCCGCGCCAAGCAGAGGCCGCCATGGCGGCCGCGGAGAACGATGGAGACCGGCTCCGGGGTGTTAGGCCGAGCTGGGTGAAGTGGCGAAGACAAAAATGATCCTAAAAGGCCCAAAAATTGGCCCACCTGGTCCAGAGTGGTATCTTCAGGCGCCGGGTGATGTTATCCGTCTAGAAGACGCAAAATTTCACGGGGTCCCTTGGAATTTTCGATAAACCGGAGGGAAATTGCCGGAGCCGATGTGAGGCGCGTCCGCTTGCTCCGCGCTCGCAGCGTTTGAGGCGACAACATAGATTAGCGCTCATTATGGACACTTCGGCTCCAGTATCAATCAATGCCTTGAATGGAACACCATCCACGTCTACGTCAATTAGGTTCGCGTTCGTGAGGAGCGTCAACGGAGGATTTGGACAGGACGAACGCGATGCAGCACTGCCTCCAAGAGCTGCATGGCCTAGTTTTCCGTCCCGTGGTTTGGCTTGGAAAAGCGGCGAGGTTGTGTGCCTCTTCATGTTGCCTTGGCCGTGTTTCAGTTCTGGAGATGTATCTGGAAGTATCAATGTTAAACTGGTTGTGTAGAAGCGGGTACATAAGCTTAGAACGGGCTAGTACTGCTCCGTTTTCTACTGTTAAGATTCCGGCTTTGTTAAGTAGTTCGGTGGGCGAGTCTGTAAGTTTATGTTTTTTGTATATATACCATAGTGCTTTTATTGCGATAGCAATTATATGGACACTCAAAAGCAGATTTCTGCCGTCGGCGTCGCCGTCGCCGTCGGCGTCGCCGTCGCCGTGAGGTTCCGTATGACGTCATTTGGAGATGAAATCGTCGCCGCGCGCCGAACGCTGTATGTGCGAGTGAAAGGGCGCGAGGGGCGCGTCTTTCACGGGGAGTGAACGCACGGCGGAGAACAAACGCGCGTTCTGCGCCGTGCTCGCTTAAGGGCTGCAGAATTAGGCGTCTCGTTTCTCCTTTACAATCACCATATATGTAGAGCAAACGCGCCTTCTTCAGACGCGCGAGAGGCCGTGGGGGAGGGGGAAGGAAGGGACGCGACGTTTAGCTGCGGCACCAAGTGCCTATTTATATGAGAGGCTCCAGCAACAGTCACCAACGCCGCACGCATTTAGAGCTAACGCGGGCAAAACGCCGATGGCGTCGACAACAGTTCTGCGTGTTGTTGCTACCAAAGCCGCTCACCTTACTTCGTATGAGATTGCTGTGTTGCTATCGCATCATTGCTTCGCCCTTAGGGCGAAACTGTGACATTTTTTCTTTGTACAACATCTAGTTTTTTTAAATATTTGCTTAGTGTATGGGAACCAGACAACATTTGCGTACTCAAAGACCGACTGCACAAAAGTTTTGTAAGCCAGAAGTTTTGTATCTTGTGGTGCTGCTCGCACATGTCTTCCAAGAAGTTTTTTTTAAATTTTTTTTGTTATTTTTGCTTTTACATGTGTCGGTGTCAAGATATGCCTGCAATTTCCTTGCTTTTTTCACGTTTTTTTCTTGCTTTTTTTCTCTCCCAAATTTCTCATACGTTCACATTTTGCCGCTAATATTGTATAACATGCTGTGTTTATTTCTCTTCAGTGCAGTTATATTTGTTTTAGTTCCATTCTGTTATATTTCATTTCACTTTTACTATTTGTCGCTAGCACTGTATAATGCTGCATGTTTCTTATTTATATATTGTCCCCCGCTCCCCTCAGCAATGCCTCGGCGACTGAGGGTATCGAAAATAAATAAATAAATAAATAAATAAATAAATAAATAAATAAATAAATAAACAAATAAATAAATACATAAATAAATACGAAAGAAAAGGCATTTCATTGCAGTGGCTGTAACATTGGTTATATGGGTGCTCCATCTGAAGTCGTGTGTTATTGTTAATCCGAGGTACTTCTGTTCGTGAACTTGTGTCAGTGGCACGTCATTAACGGTATACATAAAGATTGAGTTACTTTTTTTTGCCTAGTAATTGACAGAATAGCAGATTTCGTAGTATTCATGGTCATCTGCCAGTCGGGACACCAGTTAGACACTGCTTTCAAGTCGTTTAATGTTATGTGGTCATGATGTGAGTTAATATTACGATAAATAATGGGGCAGTCGTCTGCAAATAGTCTAATGTTGCCTGTGATTTTTCTTGGTAGGTCATTAATACATATTAGTCCAAATGAGTCCATTCAATTCCTCAAATTGAGGATGGTTAGTAAGGTAGTCCCAAATCCAGTCACCTATGGGGCATGACAGGAATGTATCTAAAGTTTGCTTATGTGATTTTTGTGTCATACCCGATGAAATGCCTTTCAGAAATCGAGTAGGGTGGGGTCTCTTTGCCTCTGCTGGTCGACGTTAAATGAAATGTTGTGCGTAGTTGAGTGATAGTAGAAAGCTATCAGCGAAAGCCATGTTGTTATGGTGATATGATGCCCTCATTTTCTAAAAAAAAAGTTATATGTTTTAGTATGATGTGTTCAAGAAGTTTGCACACGGTGCTTGTAAGCGAAATTGGCTGAAAGTTGGACGGGTTGTTTTTGCTGAATGACTTATTTACTGGGACAACCTTTGCAGATTTCCAATCTTTTGAAAAAGTACTTTGCCGTTCATTCTACGTATCGTTTCAAAAAGCGTTAGGTATTTGTTCCAGCCCTGGCCCTTTTTTTTCATGTCCTGGATTGGAAGGTTCAGTACTCCGGCCTCTGTGACGGTATGAGTGCTTATTCTGCTGTTAACTGCGATGTCGATTTGAGGTAGTTTCCCATCGTTAGTTGTGAAGATAAAACAAAACTTGTTATTTATTGAATGAGCACTATCTCTGTTAGTTTCGGGCGACGCTAGGAGATGACTCGATGCCTTAGGTTTAAGGCAGTTCTCGAATTTACTCGGTGAATTTCTTGAGAATCCTTGAAGTGTGAGTAAAAGTTTTACTTCGCTGTCTTTATTTCAGATTTCATGTCTTGGATAGCTAAGGTAAGATTCCTTCGAGATGAAGGCTTAGGTGCAACCTTCATTGATTTTCTTAGACGCTTGACCTTACGTTTGGCGTGAATGATGTCACGTGAGATCCAGGCATTGTGCTTCCTCGCTTTTTTAACACGAAAGTGTTTTATGCCGGGGTCCACCAAGACTTCACTGACGTATTTCCGTCACGGAAATACGTCATAGAACATAATACAAAGAAAGAAACCAGATGAAAAAGTTCCACAAACATGCAAAATTTGGAAATCGAACCCACGACCTCTCGGTCCGCGACGATAGATCGCCGAGCGTTTAACCCATTGCGCCACAAACGCATTTGCACAGAGCTACACAGACGCGCCTTATATATCTAACACTCCTCCGTGTACCCGCGCTCTTGCTCGGGGCGGTGCCGCCGCCTACGAGCAGAAAAGAGAAGTACTGCATTATGACACTAACGCGCACCGACAGTGAACGCTTCGGTGGTCTCAGCACTACGACGCCTCGATGCCAGCATTCGAAGGGACGCTGGCATCAAGAAGCACTACCAACGCCACCTAGGTGGCGTTCACCGTACTCAGCACAGCGGAGCGTGGCCTCCGCAATTAGCTCTGAAAATGTTTCTGAAGTTGATCGCGGAGGCTGCAATTACGACGCGCTGTACGCGCTGATTTGACTCGGTGACGATTCAGTTACGTGCTTTGTCTTGCGGGTTGTATTAGTGTGTCAGTTACGTGCTTCGTCTTTCGCGTTGTGCTAGCGTGTGCAGCGTAGTGCAGCTTCCATATGCACGACGGTTGCTCATGGTCATCGACGTTGGTAGTCGTGATGGAGGAGACGTGCCACCAGGCATCCGCGTGAGTGCATCAACGCCTAAGGGCGCTTTAGCCAGAAAACACCAATAGACATTATATATCAATGTGCAATAAACATTACACTACTTCTGTGAAGACACGTTTCACTTTCGTGTTCTATACCGATTCCTATATAAGAGGGATCAACCACATTTTTTCACTTTAGAAGGTACATATTTGGAAACAACATGAAACATGATAGCTTCGAAACTATGCCACAACATGCCGATGTTTGTGGGGGGATGTATGGAAAGTTCTTCAATAGCGCTAAATTCGTTAGGTAAGTAGTCGATAATACTGGTAACTAACGTCTGCTCTACTGAAGTCCAGGTGAGTGATGCGTGGTTGAGAAGAAAATGTATTATTCTGAGCAGGTACAATATATCAAGTAATCTTATGATCAGATATGCCTTCTATGAATTCAAGATTCGTTGGGTGTAACGGGGAAATGATGGCTCAGAAAAACTAAATCAAGTTCAATTCAAATCAAATGAATTCTTAACAAAGTGTCGTTTTATGCATTGAATCATTAAAGTAAATAAAACACCAATGCATTTCTCCGCAAAGTTAGGGAATTAATATCTTAAAACTGGTATCATCATGAGAATTCGTTCCAAGTGGATCCGCGTTGCGGCTAGACATCGATTCCTTTCGATGCGAACCGTCATCAACCGTATTCCGGCGGCGGCTGCGTATGGCGCGCCCGCCTGGGCCCTATTACAGCAGAGCTGTTTATATCTACCCTCCCATAGATTTTCAATGTCCGTACCTCAAAACGCCGGCGCCCTCTATAAGGAGGCAAAGCAAACCATTAAGTCACGTGCTGACACCTGCGCCGCAAGCGGAAAGATAAGAAACCACTCAACGCTACATAACGCCGCCCTCTATGAGGAAGCGGAGCAAATTAGCAAGGCATGCGCGGACACCTGACGTAGCAAGAGGAAAGCTAGGAAACGGGCGGCCAGTAGCATCATGCCCGAAAAGCTGCCCGTAAACTGCAGACTCGACAGGAAGTCGGTTGCCGGGAAACGGATAATGCGGCGAAGCGACGCTGATACTACGCCAGTAAATTGGATGAGCACAAGGTTGCGTTTGCGAAATTTCAGAGGGACTATGTGGGCAGATATTTCGGATTCAGTTGTGCGGTGCCCGACAGACTGTCCTTTGAGAATGATTTGATAGTGAGCGGTAACGTGCGAGATGTCGCGAAGCGGGAACGTGATGCGGTTTTGACAGCTACCCCAGCTTCTGACTTAGCCAGCTGCTCGGTTTAGTTGGCTGAGGGAGCGCTAATCCGTAGCGCGCATCGTCCATTTGGTTTTACAGGTCGTTGCTAACGAGCCACCTGCTGCATTTCCCCGCCTGCGCAAAGAACCAACTAGGCAGTCAATATGTTGCGTGCGCTGGTATGGGGAGGCCACTTGTATCGCGTACTGCCGAAGAACAGCTCCGCTGGTAGCCCATATTCAGAGTTGAATGGCTGCGATTTTTCTTGAAAGCAATCTGCGATGAGGACAAATTGCGCCAAGCGCTCATAGCTTTGTGTGCGCTGTACTGTCGCCGCTTAGTTCGCGTTGAATCGAGAGGAAGCACGAAGGTCAATTCGCTCGCTTCTGCGGGCTTTATCTTGAAAGCGATCGTCTAACGTGACGGATGGACAGACGGACGGGTCTCCTCGTTGGGTAGGCTTGGAAATGCTTGTGCATTTAAAAACATCGCGACCTGAGTAGGCGGAAGCAAAACTACCCCAACTTTCACCGCAGTGCTAAACGTTGTTGCTTCTATTCTGTAAGATTGCGGCAGCGCTGCTTATCCTTGGGTGTTTTCGTGCGTGACGCAGAAACACTCACCTTATTCGGTCGAGGTTTGTTTGTAGCCCCCGCAAGAGCAGAAGCAGCTGTTGGGAGTGGCCAGCGACGCCGGTTGTCGAATATTTGCACCAAAAACGTGGGCAGCTTGCACTAGTGGTGCAAGGCTGGAGTAAACAGCAGAGCTGGTGATCGACCTAGCTTTTCTTCCAGGTTTTACTAGGCTTGGCTGAGTTTCCCTAGGAAATTCCAAGTGCTGCTAGGCACGGTATTCCGAATCTGCTCGCCGGCGACGCGCAGATTCTCGCTTGGCCGCGCGACCCGCTTCAAGTTGAGGGGCTTCTTCTTCGGGTTTCCGGATGTGCTTTGGTCGTCCCATGTCAAGGGTACATGTACTCGCCACAGAGTCGAGGAGAGTTCTGCCGCCGTCGCAGAGGCTCCGAGCCTTATCTCCTCGGTGACGTCACAGCCAAGCAGCGCCTCCAAACTTGCCGGGGCGTGGCTGGTCAAAACCTACAGAGCCGACGCCATAGGCGCCTGTTGCAGTCACGGAAACCGCGCGCGTTCGGCGCAAACGCGGGGACACGGGGAAACGCGGGCGGTGTCGGCAGCAGCTCTGCGCGTTGGCGCTGCTACAAGTTCTTTCTCTCTCTCACTCTCATTTTATTGCGATAGCAATTGTATGGACACTTCAACCGGATTTCTGCCGTCGTCGCCGTCGCCGTGAGGATTCCCTATAGATAAAATCTTCGCCGCGCGCCGTATGCCCGAGCGGGAGCGTGCGGGGACGCGCGCTATCACGGAGAGCGAACGCACTCAATCTCCCACGCGCTAAGCAAGGAAGCAGGAAGCCAGCGTCGGAGGGAGCGCGGGGGGGGGGGGGGGGGGGCGCACTTGTACTCTGCCAACAACCGCGCTCGTCGCTCGCCCGCACCGTCTCTTATCTCCACACGGCTCTGACCTTTATGCGCCGTGCATTCGCCGCTCAGTTTCCGTTGAAGCGATAGACCGCACGTACCTTCGCCCGCTGCGGCGTATGCGCTCGCTGTCAGCGTTTTGAGAGTCGTTGTCTGCAGTCATTCAGTGTGATCTATTCATGTTTGTTTGTGCGCGCTCACACCGCGCTTGTTCATTCAGTTACTAATAGTCGGGCCACATTTTCCAACGCACGCTACACATGCAATGCTGCCCGGATCGGCAGTGCAGCACTACAGGTGTGTCCCTTCGCACGCGCTGCCCTCGCGAAGCACTTCTCATCAACACCACCGTTTCACACTTGCCTTCTCGTGGTCATCGAGTCTCTCTTCATGTCGGTCTACTTACGCCGCAGCACACCTGCTTACTTAATCAGCTCATGTTTACTACAATTCATATTGCTACCAAAGCCACCCACCTTACTTCGTATGACATTGCTGTTTTGCTATCGCATTCATTGCTTCGCCCTTAGGGCGAAACTGTGGCATTTTTTTTCTCTTTCTCTCTCCCGAGCATTGCGCGCGCCGCGCGAATGCTCTCCTTCCCTCTCCTTAACGTCCCATGTCAAGGCAACATGTGCACGGCACGGAGAGGAGGCGAGGCACACGCCGCTGCGCCAAGTGGTTGCTAGGCAACCCAGGTGAGTCATCGCTCTGCGATGTTTTGCGACTCGCGGCACAACTTACAGCCGGCTCAAACGGCTCCGCTGTTAATAAGCACGCGCCTCCTCGATAGGTGCGCGCCTGTTGTGCGGTGGTGGCGCATCTAAGGCGTAAAATTATTTCTGGGATTTTATGTGCCAAATCCACGATATGATTATCAGGCACGCTGTAATGGTGGACTTCGGCTTAATTTTGACCACCAGGGGATCTTTAACGGGAACCCACGGGCATTTTTGCATTTGGCCCATATCAAAATGAAGCCGCCGCGGCCTGGATTTGGCCCCGTGATCTCGTTCTTAGCAGCGCAACATCATAGCACCTAAGCCACCACGGTGTTTTCTAATACGTGAAGGTGGCGGAGCTTTGGACTGTTGTGGGTGACGTGGCTCTCGTGCCCAAAAGACCCAGGACCCCTAAATTATCGCACGGTTGCTTCACTCACCTAAAATGGTTCCTTACTACATAGGTAATACAGATTGGCTATTTTCAAACTCCTTATTTAGCATATAACTTCACACTCCTCAAAAACAAAAGTATGAACCTTTGTTTTAAATTTTAATAACTAACTACTGCATATACCTTCATGATTTTTTAGTATTATGAACACAATTAGGTCTTATTTAGGAATGTGTCGTTATTTTGCCGGATTTGTAAGCGGAAAATATATTTTTAAGAGTGAACCGAAAAATGATCTTGCGTGACCTTGCTGAGACAGCTGCATACATATACAATACATATTGACACGAGTACTTTTCTCGAGTACTGCCGTTCACCCGCTAACAAATTAAGTTATCGCTCAGCGCAAAGCACATCTGCATTGTATTGTATCTGTTGTCACCGAAATATGTGTGATCTGATTGTGTGCAGACGCCAACGGTGTTCTACTTTCTGGAAGGTATACGAGCACCAACGATTACGCTGTAACCTTTGACTAGTCATGTATAAAAGCCGGCACGCTTGAGCCGTAGATCAGATTTCGACGATCGCCGGCTGTGCTATCCGCTATCGTTGTGCTTCGAGTGTCACTTGCTTTTGTGGGCACAGGTTCCCCAATGAAGTTTTGTGATTCACAATTTTGATACTGTGTTCTTCACCTTCACTACAACGTGACATCTGGAGGAGGTGTTTTTCTGTCCATGTACGGGACGTCCCAGTCTAACCGCGATCCTAGTACGCCAAAGCCACCCCGGACCATCGATATGGCCGAAGGCTACAAAATGTCCCCACGGACCACGGGCCTGTGACGACGAGAAGGAGAGACGACCCGAAGCGACCAGGAAGAGCGAAGCCAAGTCAACTATCACCATGATAGACCGAGCATAAGCTGCAACCATCGTACTACAAAAACCAAAGAAACCACCAATATTTCGCGGAGCTTCGTCCAACGACGCAGAAAGCTGGCTCAAGACATTAGAAATGGCTTCAAACTTCAACTGGAACTCCGAGGACAAGCTTCACCATGTGTACTTCACCTTGGAACACGCACCCAAGACTTGGTTTGAGAACTGGGAGAGCACTCTAACAACGTGGGACCTGTTTAGAAGCAATTTCCTGAAGACCATTACGAGCGTCGTTCGAAGAAAGAGGGCAGAACTACTACTAGAAGCCCGAGTGAAACCCACCGAAGACCGTAGCAGAATTTTTGGCAGAGGCAACGACGATTCAGAAGATTATATGAATGCGAAATAGGCAAAATAACGGCTCATGCCGCAATGAGAAATCCAACACACACTGTGCTCCGACGACCTGCGAGAGACCATCCGGGCCATCGCTGGTTAAGAACCGCGCAAGATGCTCCCTTCGTCACATAATGAGGTGGCCACAGTCACTGACATGGTCAATGAAAACTTTAACGGTCACTAGGACTTTGTGAAGCGCAGGCCGAATCGCCCCATCCCGTGCCGGAAACGATTATCTATGCCGCCATCGCCCACAGCCGAACCCTCTGCGCCCGCGCCAGGGCCCCGTAACGCCGCAGTTTCGTCGCCCAGAGCCACTACCCAAGGAAGACCGACGACCGCTGCCCGCTCAGCTACCACGGCTACCGACAGGGCCCATACCGCGAAACGGGCTACGAGGACTCACGGTTAATGCTCTGCGACTATGACTTCGCGAAGGACCTCGTGACATAGCCGACTACCTCGCTGCAACACAGTGGACAACCCGACGACATTCGTGGTCACCGTCACCAGGTCGCTAAATCTCGCCGCACCGCCGCTTGCGCACTTGCCCAACCAGGGGCCGCTCATCAGGAAAGCGGAAAGCAGCAACCGATGGAGGTGCAGTTGCTATTGTTATGATCTTCCTGGAAACTGTATCTCTCAAATGTGGGAAGCAAGCCCGAGTGGTTTTCCCGTGACGAGATAATCCCCTTCATCCCCGTGAAAGCATCTCACCTCTACGACCGGAGCAGACAAAAACGGCGAGCTACCAAGAAGGAGGACCCGAGGGAGAGGAGGTCGTCAACTTGACCACCGGAGAGAGGACTTCCCCGAAGGAGACATCGGCCATCCCGAGGGGATTTAAGGCCGTCCTGGCCCCCGTGTTAAACAGAACCGCTCGAGACTCGGATAGAGTCAAAACCATGTACCAATGAAGTGAATACTATCTTTTTTATTTTTCATCATCACGATGCCCGCCTTCATCGTCGTCTCCTGATTCCTGCGGTGACGACCCACCTCACCCGGTCGAGATTATATCACTATTCGTCGAAATTCCGACCAGCCTCCGCCGCCGACGACGACGTTGCAAGAGCCACCTTGACAGCTCCTCAACAAAACGCCGCTATACAACACTTGACATGATGGAACGCATGTTAAAAAATTACATTATTGGGTTTTACGTGCCAAAACCACGATCTGATTATGAGGCACGCCGCAGTGGGGGACTCCAGAAATTTGGACCACCTGGGATTCTTTAATGTGCAGCTAAATCTAAGTACACGGGTGTTTTCGCATTTCGCCCCCATCGAAATGCGGCCGCCGTGGCCGGGACGAAACGCATGTGGGACAACGCGATGCAGCCGTCACCGCACGCCACGACCAAATAGCAAAGCAAGACGAACAAACAGCGGCCTCGACGTGCTTCTCGACGGCCACAACGTCACCACTCTAATAGGAGCCGACTACTCAGTCATCAGTGGATCCTTTGAAGCCAAGTTAAAGAAATTCAAGACTGCATCAGCTCTGGGACGCTTGATAACGCCAACTGGAATATGCCGTTACAGTTCATAACCAGACTTACACTGCGACCTTCGTGATCTTGCCAGAGTGCTCACCCGACGTAATTCTCTGCATTGACTATATCTGAATCAACACGGTGTAGCCACTGGCTTAAAGCCGAAGTCGATAACGACCCGCCGCGGTGACTGCGGCTGTGGTGTTGCGCTGCTAAGCACCAGGTTACGGGATGAAGTCTCAGCCGTGGTGACCGAATTTCGGTAGGGGCGAAATGCAAAAACGCCTGTATCCCGTGCGTAAGTGGCACGTTAAAGATCCCCTGGCGGTCAAAATTAATCCGGAACTACGGCGTGCCTCATAATCAAATCGTTGGTTTGGCATGTGAAACTCCAGTATTCAAAAAAGTCGATAACGCTGTCCATAAACCAAGCGATACCACTTTTTTAAGACGTATGCGTTCACTCGCAATAAACGAGCCTTAAAGCATCCGGAACGGTATTTATTAAAGAGAAAGCATTATATGCCCCATGAGGCAGAAAAGCCGTCTTCGTAGGCAACGGGCGGTACGCTAAATCATCATCATTAGTGACGTCATCAGCGTCTTGTACGATGTCAGTAGTAAACTAGAATTAAACTGGAACAAGTTAGAGTAATCTGACTTAAGTTGGGTCAAAGTGAATGAAGATGGATTAAAGTGGATTAAGGTTGGTACAAATCAGAGCAAGGTGGATTAAGGTAGAGTTGTAAAGCACGCGTGACAATTCATGACGTCACATATCATGGACGTACCCAATTAGAGAACGCCTAATGTTTTGGATTCAAATCACGTAAGGATACTTAACTCATTTTTTTCGGCCATTGTAGCACATTCTGGCTTGGTCTCTCGTCGAAGGAGGCGCTTCTGTCACTGCCGAAAGTGGACAGTGACAGCCGGTCACTCGAAAGTGGAAGCAAATTATTCTAAGACGGAAAAAGAGGGCTGCCGTGAGTAAAGGGACAACACGCGAAAGAACGACGATGATGAAGAGCATGTGGTGTTCCAAACAGCGCGAGCGCTCGAGGCGCGTGACCCGAGCGGTGATCGAGGAAAACGGGAGCGCTGAGCTGGCATTATCGGCGTGGCTCTGGGCCAAGAAGGTTGTGGCGTCGCCCCCCGCAGGGGCGTCTGCGCAAGCAGGCGTTTGGTGAGTTGCGCCACCACGTACCCGAGCACATGGGGGTTGGACCCTCCCGCGTGTAGCCGTGCGCGGCTTAGCCGTGTCTGGGGAAAGGGGGATCCTGGGGGTTGAGCCGATGCCGGGTGTTTTGGACCTTTAAGGCCCCCGGTGGAGGCAACACACCTCTTTGGCCTCTGCTTCACATAGACGGCACCCCTGGGCTGACCCACCCAGGGGAAATCGGCAGTTGCCTTTTCCTGTCCTCCTCTTAAATCTTCGTCTTTCTCTCTCACTTTCAATCTATCCTGTCTTATTTTCACTTCCTTTTACTTCCGTTTTCCCAGGCAGCTAGGGTTAACCTTGTGTGGGTAGCCAACCTTGGATATTCCATATTTGGTTATAGTAGTGGCGTACAGCTGGCGTTTGCAGGACCAATTTTTCCAGGTATTGCAGCGTCCCCTAGTTGGGCTCCATGGTGGGTGGCTGGCGCTGCTGCCGAACATTCACCTATACTTATGGCAAGTTCTTTCCCCCCACTCACTGATCGCCGTCTGAAACGAGGGCGCACCAAAGATGTTTTCCAGTTTTTTGGACGTCAAACACAGAACTTTCCCCGATTTCATGCGATCCACTCAGAAAAAACAGACAAATCAGTACGAACAATCTCACCTTTCCTTGTGTCAAAGACTCTGACTGATATTTTTGGACACGGCTATAAAGCATCCAGGATGGCATGCGGGGATCTCCTCTTGGAGCTCCGTGATATGAAACAATACGAGAAACTACCCAACCTAGTGGCATTAGGAGAAGCTCAATTAACAGTAACCCCGCACCGTACCATGAATACCACCCGTGGCGTTGTATCAGATGATGATCTGTTGCAGCTGAGTGAAGCTGAACTCCTGGAGGGTTTCAGTGACCAGAACGTAATCAATGTTAAACGGATCAAGATGAGGCGCGACGGCAAGGAAATCCAGACCAAGCATCTGATACTTACTTTTAACTCGAGTGTGCTGCCCGAAACCATCGAGGCCGGATACATCAAGCTTCGTGTTAGGCCATACGTGCCAAATCCTCTACGATGTTTTAAATGCCAGCGGTTCGGCCATAGTTCACAGAACTGTCGAGGCCGCCAAACTTGTGCAAAATGCAGTGCTTCTGAACACTCCTCCGAGTCTTGTGAAAGCTCTCTACATTGTGTTAACTGTGATGGGGAGCACGCCGCCTACTCGCGGTCGTGCCCAACCTGCAAAAAAGAAAAGGAAATAGTAACTATTAAAGTAAAGGAAAACATAATTTTCAAGGAGGCACGCAGGCGGGTATTGCACCAGCCAAAAACCAGCTTTGCCGAAGTGGCGCGTCAGGGGGCAGCGCCACAACGGCTCCCGGCGGCTGTCTGGCACACGCGTAGTGGGCCGGCGGTGACGCCATCCGCCCCCTCGGCGGCTGCAGCTAGCGCTGCTCCGCCATCTCAGAACAAGGGGCCATCGACCTCCGGGCTGGTGGCCTCCAAGGTCTCGTCCCTCGAGACGAGGCCTTCACGTCAAACTAACCGCTCGCAAGAGCGCGTGTCCAGCGCCTCGCAAGAGATGGACACAACACCAAGCGTGAGGGCGCAGCCAGCGCCTAAGGAGCGGCGCGATTCCATCGACCGCTCCAAAAAAGAAAAATCTCGTGTCACGGCTCCTGGGAAGGGCCCGTGAGCTAACTTTGTATTCTTGAACGCACAGCACAAAAACACATTCAAAATGGACACACAAATTTTACAGTGGAATGTGAGAGGACTTCTCCACAACCTCGACGATATTAGGGAACTTCTTAAAAAATATAACCCAAAAGTGCTGTGTGTTCAGGAAACGCATCTAAAACCCACACAAACAAACTTCCTCAGACAATATGCTATCTTCCGTAAAGACCGTGACGTTGCTGTTGCCTCCTCTGGAGGTGTAGCAATAATTGTGGATAAATCTGTTGCTTGCCAGAATCTCTCTCTTCAGACACCACTTGAGGCGGTGTCCGTGCGAGCGATACTCTTCAACAAGTTGGTAACCATCTGTTCTATCTACATACCGCCAGACTACAAACTCAGCAAAACGGAATTTTATATGCTAACTGACCAGCTCCCGGAACCATACATTATTGCCGGTGATTTTAATGCTCACAGCACTTTGTGGGGAGACTCCCGGTGTGACGCCAGGGGCCGGCTTATAGAGAACTTTCTAATAACCTCTGGTGCATGTCTGTTTAACAAAAAAGAGCCCACATATTACAACATCTACCATAATTCATTTTCTTTCATAGATTTAGCGATTGGCTCTGCTACCCTTCTTCCCTATATGGAATGGAATGTCGGGAGCGACCACTTTCCTGTGACACTGACTCTGATAGAGGAGCATGACAGTCCTCCCCACGCCCCCCGTTGGAAAATAAAATCAGCTGACTGGAAAGGTTTTAAAGAGTCAACCTACTTATCACCAGATTTTATCAACGATTTTAGTATTGACGACGCAGTAGCATATTTTACTGGTTTTATACTCCACGCAGCTGAAAAATTCATTCCACAAACAAAAGGCCTCTCATGTAAAAGACGGGTTCCCTGGTGGAATGAGGAGTGCAGACTGGCACGAAAGAAACAGAACAAAGCGTGGGGCGCATTGCGTCGCGCCCCGACTACGGAAAATCTTATCGAATTTAAACTGGCAAAATCGCAGGGAAGGCGTACGCGGCGACAGGCAAGGAGGACTAGCTGGGAGAGGTTTCTCTCTAGTATAACATCCTATACCCAAGAGAGTAAAGTATGGAATGGCCTAAGAAAGCTAAAGGGGCAGCAAATCCACCCATTACCTTTAGTTGACGACCATGGGAATACCTTGGAAGACCAGGCCAACGCTCTGGGCGAACACTTCGAACGTGTATCAAGCTCCATACATTACTCAAAATCATTCCTTAAATATAAACAAATAGCAGAACTTAAGTCACTGGATCGCAAATGCAGACCGAATGAACAATACAACTGTCCATTTAATATAGCCGAGCTGAGAGCTGCCTTGAGCGTATGCAGCAGCTCCGCACCGGGACCTGACAGAATCATGTATGACATGATTAAAAACTTACACACTGACACACAGATGACACTTCCGGGACTTTTCAACTCTATCTGGGCTGCCGGATACCTGCCTTCCTCATGGAAGGAAGCTATTGTTATTCCAGTTTTGAAGCTGGGCAAAGACCCTTCCTCGGCGGCAAGTTACCGCCCGATAGCTCTCACAAGTTGCCTGTGTAAACTTTTTGAAAAAATGATTAATCGCCGACTTAAACATTTCCTTGAACTGAACAATATGCTTGATCCCTATCAGTGTGGCTTTAGAGAAAGACGGTCCACAACTGACCATCTTATGCGCATTGAAGGACATATACGTGACGCATTTGTGCATAAAGAGTTTTTCTTGTCGATATCTCTCGATATGGAAAAGGCGTACGACACAACTTGGCGTTACGGAATTTTGCGAGACTTGTCGGGAATGGGCATCCGTGGAAATATGCTAAACGTAAGAGAAAGCTATTTGTCTAAACGTACCTTCCGTGTGAAAATCGGCAACGTATTGTCGCGTCAATTTATACAGGAAACTGGTGTACCCCAAGGAGGTGTGCTCAGCTGCACACTGTTTATCGTGAAGATGAACACCTTTCGTGCTTCATTACCGCCAGCTATTTTTTATTCCTGTCTACGTAGACGACATACAAATAGGTTACAAATCCTGCAACCTTACAGTGTGTGAGAGACAGGTACAACAGGGCTTGAACAAAGTGTCCAAATGGGCAGACGAAAACGGATTCAAAGTGAACCCCCACAAAGTTCTTGTGTTCTTTTCACCAGGAAGAAAGGGCTTCTTCCAGATCCCACTATCGAAATGTATGGACAACAAATACCTGTCAACAAAGAGCACAAGTTCCTAGGCATCATACTTGATTATAAACTTACTTTCATTCCGCATATAAAATATCTCAAGGTGAAATGTCTAAAAACAATGAACACTACTGAAAATTTTGTCTCACACATCCTGGGGTAGCGACAGGAAGTGTTTACTGAATCTTTACAAAAGTCTCATCTCATCTCGATTGGATTATGGTAGCGCGGTATATCACTCTGCCGCCCCTAGTGCGCTGAAGATGCTGGATCCCGTCCACCATCTAGGTATCCGCCTGGCCACTGGAGCTTTCAGAACAAGCCCCATTGAAAGTCTATACGTCGAATCAAATGAGTGGTCACTCCACCTGCAGAGAACATTCACCAGCCTCACATATTTCCTTAAAGTTCACTCTAATCAGCAGCATCCGTGTTTTAATACCGTTAACGATATGACGTGTGCTACACTTTTTCGGAATCGTCCCTCTGTAAGACAGCCTTTCTCACTGCGTGTCAGGGAGCTTAGCGAAGAAATGGACATCCCACTCCTCGAACATCGCTTAATGCCTGCAGCCAAGCTGTTACCACCTTGGGAGTGGCAGGTAGTAGAATGTGATATATCGTTTGTAGAAGTTACAAAGCACGCTTCAGAGGTCGAAATCCGAATGCATTTCCTAGAATTACAGTCCAAGCACTCGTGCACAGAATTTTACACGGACGCTTCTAAAATCATATGCCGGAGTATCTTATGCAGCCGTCGGTCCATCCTTCTCGGAATCTGGCGTACTCCACCCAGAAACAAGTATCTTTACGGCTGAGGCCTACGCAATATTGTCAGCCGTAAAGCATATAAAGAAATCAAAACATCAAAAAACTATTATATTTACAGACTCCCAAAGCGTCGTAAAAGCCCTGAAGTCACCCTGTAAACAGAAAAACCCTGTCCTCATTGAGCTCTATTCTGTTCTTTGTAGAGCGTACGCAACTAACCAGCATGTGATTATATGCTGGGTGCCTGGGCATAGAGGCATCGAGGGCAATGTTCTTGCCGACCAAATGGCCACATCAGTCACATCACCCGCTAATAACCCTACAGCTGCTGTTCCTGCAACAGATTTGAAACCTTTCTTGCGAAAGAAACTGCGAAGCCACTGGCAACGCTCGTGGGACGCAGAAACAAATAATAAGCTTCATTTGATTAACCCACAGTTAGGTTACTGGCCCTCCGTAACAAAAACCCGGCGAACTGATATCCTATTCTGTCGTCTGAGAATAGGACACACGTACGGCACCCACAATTTTCTATTGAATGGTAATGATACTCCTACCTGTGGTAGATGTGGCGAGAGGCTCACCGTCCTCCACGTCCTCCTGGAGTGTCGGGAAGCCGAAAGAGAAAGAAAGAAACACTTTCCTCTAGCATATCGCTACTGTCTCCCTCTACATCCCGCTATGTTCCTTGGTAAAGAACCGCTCTTTAACACCACAGCAGTCCTCGCATTCTTGAATGATGTTGTGCTACATGTTATTAGGCCAATAAGTTCGTAGGGCATCCTCTCTTCAGAGGATGTTGCTGTGATAGTTCTTTATAGCACATGTCTCCAGGCCTTTGTGTTTCAAGGGCTCTGTTTTAGGCACTTGTGCTTCTGGCCGATTCTTACGTCTGTGATATTTTGTCTTATCACTCTTTTGCAATGCATTGTTCATGTCTATAGTACACATCATTAGTCATTGCCATAATCTTATTACGTATAGATTTTACGCACTTTACAGCGACTGTTTTAGGCCCCTTTACAGCCATGCCACATCTCTTCATGTAATTGACTATTCATATATCATTAACAAGTCATTACCATCGTCTTGGCGCTCTTTGGCCATAACTGGCCCTTGCGCCAACAAACCACAATAATCATCATCATTGTGGCGTCGCCCGTGCATCCACCGATCCCATCGACATTGTGGTGAGACGAACGCAACGTCTTAAGGCCGTTTCACATGGCGCGATTGGGGCGAAAAAAATCTGTTCTGTCGCGCACGTCGCAGAGCGATTTCGCTGGCAGCTTTCACATGCGTCTTTGACCGCGCTATTTCCGTCGCAGCGACGCCCAAGGTTGCTCCCTGCTTACAAAGTATCCATGCCTGCATCGTTAAATAAAAACAACATGGAAACTAGTCAAATATTACAATTTCATATTATTTTTTTAAAAATAGAATAGTACACAATTTTTCAGCCCTTAAACGCGTTGAGACTTTGCGATCGCTTAGTCCGCAGCTGCGGCGAGTGAAAATGCTGCACAAACCGCATAAGCGTGCGGTGTGGTGGGGTGGCCTTGTTTTGTACACTCTAGTTGTGTTGTGGCGGTACGATGGAAGCCACAACTCTTCTCCTGGAGGAGTATTTGCCTCTCCAAAAGAAGTAGCTACTCTTAAGTGTGCAAATGCCTGGCACAATTTGTAGCAATGAAGACGTTGACAACGGCGACGTTCATAAGGGTACGTGCCGTATGTTGAAGGCGGCGTCAGCTCCCGACTGGATAGCATGCAGCTTCTCCTTTTAAATGAATTGTGCGAGCTGGAGAAAACAAAAATTGTTGACGAAGCTCCTGAGCCACAGGCGCTAGTGAGTACGTACGCTCTGTTAAAACATTGAAACTGGTGCGCGACATTGCTCCGCTGAGATTCCAACACGCGGTAAAACTGGAAAGCGCCTATTTCGACGGCGCTTGCTGTTACGTCACGTTGCTCCGCTCACATCGCGCCGATCGCTGCGACTCAGCGACGGAAATTCTAACATGTTGGAATCCCGTCGCGGAGAGCACGCGACGTCGCAGCGGTCGCTGAGCGACGGAATTCGCTGTGTCGCTGTGGGAAAATCGCGCCATGTGAAACGGCCTTTACGTTGTTTCGCCGCCTCCTATCCTCTCCGAACAACTATTACGCGCCCCCGTACTCGGGATCAGCGCGGACTCGCGTAGTGTTGATATCGTCTGAACTTTTAGTGTGGTTTTCTTGCTGTGATATTTCTTTGAGTGTTTGTTTTAGGGGTTGCTTTTCAGTTTCGTTTATTAAAAGTTGGTTCTCAATTGTCCCCAATTGGGCTCTGTTCCCCAATTGAAGAACCGTCTGCAAAGTTAGACAAAAGTCACGCTGCATCACAAATTGGCATCTGCGACGACAGGACGAAGCCGGTTGTTCATAGGTGCTTTAACGGAAAGTGATGAACATGAGCTTGGCAGAGTTTATTACGTTGGGTTAGCACTTGGGGCAGCAGGGCGCGGAGTTGAGAAATTGGGCGGACGAGCAAGTCGCCAAGGCTCGGGAGGAAGATGCGCCAATTTGTGATCCAGCGTGACTTGTCTTTAACTTTGCAGACGGTTCTTCAATAGGGGAACAAAGCCCAATTGTGGACAACTCAGAACAAACTTTAATTAAACGAAAACGAAAAGCAACGCATAAAACAAACACTCAAAGAAATATCACAGCAAGAACACCACACTAAAGCTTAAGACGATATCAACACTACGCGAGTCCGGGTTGATTTCGAGTACGAGGGCGCGTAATAATTGTTCGAAGAGGATGGGAGGCGGCGAAACAACCAAAGACGCTGCGTTCGTCTCACCACAAATTCGATGGGATCGGTCGATCAACGGGCGACCAGAGTGTGGTATCTCCGGTTTGAAGAGGGAAGGCTGGCGGCTTGGCGGCCCGGGCAGATGGCGGCGGCGTTCTGGCCAGGCAGCTGGGCGTAGAACTCAGGCCCGTAGCCCGACTGCTTTCATTTGCCCACGGGCGCAGAAGCTCGCCGGCGTCGGGCAGCAGTTCTTGAACGGGTAGAGTGTAGACGCCCAGGAACAGGATGGCAGGAATCCCCGGTCGAGTGAAGTCCTGGTGGCTCGGGTCTGGAACCCGACGGCCCGTCTTCAACACCCGGTCTGGTGGCCGACCTTCTCCTGGCGTCGCTTCCTGGAATTCTCCCTCTTTTCTGCCACCGCGCCTCGCTTTTCTGCCGCTCTGGCCGATTTGTCTTCTGCTGATTGGCCGCTCAAAGCTCCGTGTGTTCTTCTGATTCCTTTTCCTTTTATTTTCTCTTCTTGCGCTGCGTGGTCACGTATCGGACGCTCTTCGACGTTGTCGTTTTCCATCCAGCACGCAATTCGCCTCCGCGCGTGCACTCTTGTCTGCTTCTTGTTTGTCTCCATCCACCGCACCGTGTCGCGCACTCCACACACCACAGACCCGCTGCAGCCTCTCACGAAAGTTCCGGGCACACCAGTAAGGATCTACCTTCTGAGGCAGGCCAGCACGCAAGATAGTCCCCGGGGCGCCTCGTCGACACTTGAACAAGGCACCGGACCGAGGCAGTGGCCGAACTCGTCGCTAGGCCTAACCCACCGGGCCTCTCTGCCATGTCATCGACGGCGACCGGGACAAGGGCGTCTACCAAGGCGACGACACCTTCAGGATCGTCGGGAGTAGTGACCCCGGAAGAGACGTAACGCGACTTGGACGAGGAATCCACATGAGTAATATGATGTCTCTCTCTCTCTCTCTCTCTCTCTCCTATTTCCGTTGAGTTTGTCAATGTACCTGTTGGTATGCATCACGTCAATAAATGTACACGTGCTTGTGGTCATAAAGCAGGTACCTTTTCTTTTTTTTTTCTTTTTTTTGTTACAGCGAAAATGGATAAATTGAGCTCTGCATGCTTGCAATCGCACGTTTGATGAAGGCCGGACCCCGGCCGAAACGTCGAAATTAAATATTTTGGCTTTTCGACGTGCGCCTGCACTTCTTTTAATTTATTAAACACCGGATCCGAAGAAATACTTCCTTCACATATATAGTGTAATAAAGAGAAATACGCACTGAGGACCGCGCGCTCGGACGGCAGGCGCGGGCAGAGAGAGAAGACGAGGAGACAGAGTAAAACGCGTTCTGGTGGACGGCCTGGTGGTCTGCTTCTCTCATTCATTACCATGGCGCAGTCGGCGACAGAAAGCACAGTCTTAAGGCACTCCAGCCTTAAGCACTGTACTGCGGAGGCCTTGCGCCCTCCTGCATCTCGCCATCCTTTGTCCTTCCGGCGAGGATACGCCGCCAACGCTTCCCTTGTCATGGATGCCGCACCAGGGACTACCTCGCCCTCCGATCCGCCAAGGCATGCCGTCCATGCTGCCTTGGACATGAATCCTCGCCGTCGTAGGTTCCTCCTGCAGCGGGAGCGTCGTCCACGGTTCCAATGCCCTGGATCACTGCCCCATGACATGATCGCCATCTCAGCCAGCTAGGGATGTCATTCACGCTTCCCTGGCTATGCTTCCGGCTGCAGCGAGTACCACGGCCGCCACAAGTCCTGGCTCAACGGATGCCGTTCACGCTTCCTTGGCCACTGGTCTGGCTGGCCCGAGTACTGCGACCACTGCCGCCGACTCGCGCGGATTCTACCCCTGGCTTAACGGGCGGCTCAGCCAGAAGCTTGACGGACGTCATGCAAGCCATCTCGCTGCTGTCGCAGCAGCTAGACTACATCGTTTCGACCGCCTCCTGTTTCCCGCTAGCAGCCTTATCATCACCGGCTGCCTTGGAACTACCGGAATTCCACGGATTTCCGAATGACCCTAATCTGTGGCTACAAGCAGCCAACGCGCTCGGGGCACGCCATGCCTGGCCAGACAACACGATATGGCTGGTTGCTGCGGGGCGACTTCGAGGTGGTGCCAAGGCATGGGACAACTACGGAGGCCACAAGTACCGGTCCTGGGCAGAATGGAGTGAAGCTGTGGTAGCTGCTTTCCGCCCACTCACCTGTGCCTGCGGTCACTCCGACCAGAAATGTTCCGCGGTCGCGGCTGGCGAGATGCACCGCCTGGACACGCCCACTTTCCATCCACAGCAGTCAGCGACGCGGCCTACAGGCTCTCCATCACTTGGGCACATGGAAGCGCCGGCTCATCAGGTGATGCCGTAGGCTTCACTCCAGCCGGCCGGAATAGCGCGGCCAACCACTGCTCTTGCTGTGACCGACCGCCAGGCGGCCTCCGAGCTCACGATTTCCAGAAGCTCCGTTCAACCCATAAGAACGGTTGGTGGAAGCGACGTTCGAGTTCACGAGCGACGGCCGTCTATGCCTCTGAACCTCGTGGGCCCGTCGAGCTGCGATGATGTGCAGCTACCGGTCCGCAACCATGATCTGTCTATGGATAGCGCAAGCAATATACTGCTGGACCCGCCGAAGCCATACGTTGGGATTTCGCAGCAACCGCTGGCCGAGCGTGCGGTCATTCGCTCCGCACTGAGTGAGGTCTCACTAAAGGAAGCCAAGGCGGCTGGCATCGCTGAGACCTTAATTATCGAAGAACTTATCGTGCTCCCAAAGCTCCCTATCAGGCGGACAAGAGCCCACAGAGCAAGCGCAGAAACAGCTGTTGCCTGGTTCGAGCGTGGAAAATATCGCGGCTTCTGACCGGGCATCGCTTTTGACTCCGCTTTCGGACATAAACGCCTCGGCAGCAGTCGGCATTTTGCCGAGCTTGGCAGATACAAGTGCATCGGCGAGCTTCTATCCGTCACTGGCAACGTTGCGAAGAGGCACGCGACGGTTGAGCAGATGATTTCGCTGCTTGCACGAAGCGTCAGTGCGGCCAGCAGCTGTTCATTATGCCGTACTTTGCCAACTGCGACGAGATAATCGTCGGCGAGACATGCGACCCGAGCGCAACGCTCAGTGCCGACGCCCAGAGAAGCTGGTTGCGCACCGTACGGTCCTAGCGATGACGACTCCCATTCCCAAGACGTCGATTATGGATTTCCAGTCACCAGCGCGCCCTCACAACCACCTGAGCTATGATGTAATGAAGAGAAAGACGCACTCAGGCTCGCGCCCTCTGCTTCTCTCATTCATTACAATATATATGTATATATAGAGATCCTCGCCGGATATATATATATATATATATATATATATATATATATATATGGGGTTTATTGGCGTTTAATCCCGTTAGGTCCAGCTCAAAGAGCACCCTAGCAGTTCCAGCCAAACGCCAGCGCGAGGCAAAACCAGCGACACCGATCCTTTCGTCTTTCTCTTCCTCACTTCAGGAGCCATGCGACCACAGCGACGCTTGTGCTAACTTCGTCATTACAATGGCCCCACGAGAGAAGACTAACCATCCTGGCGACTCACGGTGACGACACGATAGAGGGATCGTAATACGGTTTAAGCCGGCTAACGTGCACAGTCTCGCGACCACGATGCCGCAGATCGTCAGACAGCGTGAGAGGTTCGACCACATAGTTTACAGGAGATGTACAGGCGACGATCCGGTAGGGTCCGTGGTATTGAGCCAGCAGCTTAGACGAAAGACCAGGAACGTGAGGCGGAATCCACAACCAGACGAGGGAGCCGACACGGAAAGTGGTAGGGCTCAGGTCGGTGTCATGTCGATTCTGCTGGTGGGCTTGACCTTCCGTCGTGAAGGTACGGGCAAGTTGGCGGCATTCTTCAGCGTACCTGGCTACTTCTGATATGGGTCGATATTCAGAGGCGTCAGGTTGGTATGGCAATACTGTATCGAGCGTGCACGAGGGTTCTCGTCCATACAATAAAAAGAATGGTGAAAAGCCTGTGGTTGCTTGAGTCGCGGTATTGTAAGCGTAGGTGACAAAAGGGAGAACCATGTCCCAATTGGAGTGGTCCGACGTGACGTATGCAGTGAGCATGTCGCCAAGAGTGCGATTGAAGCGCTCAGTTAATCCATTGGTTTGCGGATGGTACGCGGTTGATGTACGGTGGACGACGTGGCACTCGGCAAGCAGAGCTTCGACCACTTGGGAAAGAAAGACGCGTCCTCTGTGACTGAGGAGTTCTCGAGGAGCGCCATGTCGAAGCACTAAATTGCGCAGGATGAAAGCAACCTCACGTGCTGTAGCGGCAGGAAGGGCGGCAGTCTCTGCATATCGGGTGAGATGGTCAACACCAACGATTATCCACCGGCTTCCAGACGTAGTGCATGGGAGTGGGCTGTAAAGGTCGATGCCGACTCGATCGAAAGGCCGCGCAGGGCAAGGTAAAGGCTGAAGAGCGCCGGTCGAGCGTTGCGGAGGAATTTTGCGTTGTTGGCATGCTTCGCAAGCACGGATATACTTTAGGACAAAGCTGTACATACCGCGCCAGTAGAAGCGTTGGCGCAACCTTGCGTAAGTTTTCAGCACGCCTGCGTGAGCACTCTGTGGGTCAGCATGAAAAGCAGCGCAGATGTCGGAGCGCATGTGACGAGGTATTACGAGAAGCCACTTGCGCCCACCCGGTATATAGTTGCGGCGGTAGAGCAGGTTGTCTCGCACGGTAAAATGAGAGGCTCGACGGCGGAGCGCGCGGGAGGGCGGATTGGCGGTGGAATCCGACAGAAGGTCGAGAAGGGCAACAATCCACGGATCCTTCCGTTGCTCCGAATGCATCGACTTGACGTTGAGCGCTGAGATAGCGGTGTACTGTGCCGAGAGAGACGCTGTATCGGGGGGTAGAGGAGAGCGAGAAAGGGTGTCCGCGCCAGAATGCTTGCGGCCAGACCTGTACACCACTTGGATATCATACTCTTGAAGCCGCAGGGCCCACCGACCGAGGCGGCCCGAGGGATCTTTCAAAGTCGACAACCAGCAAAGAGCGTGGTGGTCCGTGACGACATAAAACGGGCGGCCATAAAGGTAGGGTCGGAACTTGGCAAGAGCCCAGACTATAGCCAGGCACTCTTTCTCAGTGGTTGAATAGTTGGTCTCGGCCTTTGTGAGGGTTTGGCTCGCGTAGGCGAACAACATACTCGTGATAGTCAGGCTTCCGTTGCGCGAGCACCGCACCAAGGCCCACGCCGCTTGCATCAGTGTGCACCTCCGTAGGCGCCCGGGGATCGTAGTGCCGGAGAATCGGAGGAGCTGTGAGCAGCTGGCGTAGCGTCTGGAATGCGTCATCACATTCACGAGACCAGTGAGACATGTCGGTGCCAACGGTGAGAAGTCGCGTCAAAGGTGCGATAACGTTTGCGAAATTGCGCACAAAGCGACGAAAATAAGAACAAAGGCCGATGAAGCTCCTGAGGGTCTTCAGTGACGTCGGCTTAGGGAAGTCGGCGACAGCTCGAAGTTTCGCAGGATCAGGGAGGACGCCGTCTTTGGACACAACGTGGCCCAAGATAGTCAAGGTGCGAGCTGCAAAGCGACACTTTTTGATATTCAGCTGAAGACCAGCGTTCTTAAGACATGTCAAAACTTGGTGGAGACGTGAGAGGTGCGTCGAGAAGTCTGAAGAAAACATGACGATGTCATCCAGGTAGCATAGGCAAATGTTCCATTTGAGACCGCGAAGTATGTTATCCATCATGCGCTCGAAAGTTGCGGGCGCATTACAGAGCCCGAATGGCATGACGGTAAATTCATATAGCCATCAGGGGTGACAAACGCTGTCTTCAGTCGATCGCAGTCGGCCATGGGAACCTGCCAGTAGCCAGATCGTAGGTCCAATGACGAGAAGTACTCAGCGCCTTGTAAACAATCGAGTGCATCGTCAATGCGGGGTAAAGGGTAGACGTCCTTCCGTGTGACTTTGTTTAGGCGGCGGTAATCGACACAGAAACGAATAGAACCATCTTTTTTTCGCACTAGCACAACTGGAGAAGACCACGGACTCTGGGATGGTTGAACGACGCCACGCTCGAGCATGTCATTCACTTGGTCGTTGATTATACGACGCTCCGCCGCTGAAACGCGATAGGGGCGTTGTCTGAGGGGAGAGTGGGACCCGGTGTCGATGTGGTGGGAAACACTGTTCGTACGACCCGAAGCGTGTTCCGTACAGTCGAACGAAGAACGGAAAGTATCTAGGAGAGACAGGAGTTGCTCGCGGTGCTCGAGGGAAAGGTTGGCGTCAACGCATGAATCAAAGACTTCGGTAGCCAATCCGGAGCTTTTCGGAAATGGTGTCATGGCGTCGAGCGAAAGGCCAGAAGAGGAGCCAGGCACGTCGAAACACTCTGACATGTCAATAGGTTCGACACAGCCGAGGCACTCGTCGCGAAGCAGAGTCAGCGGGTATTGGAACGGGTTGTCCACTAGCATAATTGTTGTACCAGCGGCTACGTCAAGAACGGCGAATG
Source organism: Dermacentor silvarum (assembly GCF_013339745.2). Lineage (NCBI taxonomy): Eukaryota > Metazoa > Arthropoda > Arachnida > Ixodida > Ixodidae > Dermacentor > Dermacentor silvarum. The sequence goes on along the minus strand of NC_051157.2, from coordinate 199,020,465 downwards.
GAAGTGGTAGACATTTGCGGTGAAGAAAAACAGATGAAGGCGTGAACAGTACCGAGGCGTCGGGCGCCGATGGACACAACAAAGCGACTGGTGTTGAAGTGCTTGGTGGCAGATCAGTATCGGCGGCGACAATTAATCTTTAAGTGGGCGGGTGAGGCGGCAGGCAGAGTGGTGTTAACGAGAGACAGCAACTTCGGCACGGGCACAGTCAATGACGGCACGGTGGCGCGACAGAAAGTCCCATCCCAGGATGACATCATGGGAGCAGGAAGGCAGAACAAGGAACTCAATTGTGTAAACTACGTCCTGAATAACAATCCTAGCGGTGCATGCGGCTGAAGGTTCGATGGGCTCCGTGGTGGCAGTACGAAGTACAAGGCCAGAAAGTGATGTGGTGACCTTCCTAATCTTACGGCAAAGAGTCTCACGTATGACGGAAACCGCAGCGCCCGTGTCGATGAGTGCGAATGTAGCGGCTCCTTCAACCTGTATTTCTATAATGTTTTGCGGCGATAGCGGAGGTCTTGGGCATTTCGACAAGCGTGCAGCTCTTGCCTCCGAAGCTGCAGCATTTAGTTTCCCTCGTTGGAAGGCGGGCGACGACGCATCGGCGATATCGAACGGCGACGCGGTGATGGTGAACGACGGGTGCTGAAGTTCTGACGACCGGTCCAGAAATTCGGCGATGGGTTCGAATCAGCATGCTGGTGGGATGCAGGTACCTGTGTCTCAACGACGACGTCCTGACGCGGCAGGCGACGGCGACAAAAGCGCGCCACATGTCCCGCGATACCGCACAAGAAGCATATCGGCCGATTGTCCCGCGTGCGCCAGGGATCTTGTGGCCGGAAGTACTGAGGGGGCATTTGAGGGACAGGGAGAAGCGCTGGGCGCGGTGGCGGCGCCGAGTAGGGGAGTGTCGTTGGTCTAGGACGCGACACGACTTCAGCGTACGTCAAAGGTGCAGCAATCTGAGCTGGCGCAGCAATCTGTTGGACTGGTGGAAGGGCCTCTGCAACCTGCTCGCGGATGGCCTGCTGCACTGGCCGAGGACAAAGGTTGGACAGGCTCCTGGGTGAGAGGGAGCAGCGAGAGCTGGCGGGCCACCTCTTCACGAATGAAGGCTTTGATCTGAGGCAACAGAGACCCGTCATCAGCCTGTCCGATAGCAGTCACCAAACTGGAAAGGTAGGCCACTTGAGGAACAGTTTGGCGGGCGAGCGCTCGTTGCCGGCGTAATTCATCGAAGCTTTGGCAATATGTGACTACGGCTGCAACGGTGGTAGGATTCTTGGCCATGAGCATCTGAAAAGCATCGTCTTCAATGCCCTTGAGGATTTCTTTAATCTTATCTTCCTCAGCCATCGTTCGGCTCACGCGGTTGCTGAGATCTATGACGTCCTCGATGTAGCTAGTGAAAGTCTCGCCCGGCTGTTGCGCTTGGTGGCGAAGGCGCTGTTCAGCGCGAAGCTTTCGCACCGCAGGACGGCCAGATACCTCCGCGAATGCAGTTTTAAAGTCATTCCATGTCGCAATGGTTGCTTCATGGTTGCGGAACCAGAGGTGGGCGACACCCGCAAGATAAAAAATAACCTTGGTGAGCTTTGTCCGATCGTCCCATTTGTTGTGGTTGCTCACCCGTTCGTACGACGAAAGCCAGTCGTCGACGTCGGTATCAGCGGTGCCACTGAACACAGCCGGGTCTCGTTCACGAACGGCACCACAGGTGACTTGCACAGTTGACGAAGTGGGTCGCTCACCGGCGTCGTCTGGCATGGTCGTGGGGGTAGCGGAGGGCAGAGTGCGGTTGGGGAGTTCCAGGGCGAGTTGTTAGGATAGTTAGGATACCCTGGCACCTCCACCAAATGATATGGGGTTTATTGGCGTTTAATCCCGTTAGGTCCAGCTCAAAGAGCACCCGAGCAGTTCCAGCCAAACGCCAGCGCGAGGCAAAACCAGCGACACCGATCCTTTCGTCTTTCTCTTCCTCACTTCAGGAGCCATGCGACCACAGCGACGCTTGTGCTAACTTCGTCATTACAATATATATATATATATATATATATATATATATATATATATATATATATATATATATTGTGATGTGGAAGTACGGCACCGTGTCTAGGCTGCTTGGGCGAAGAGCGAGGTGGAGGAAGAGGAAGTTGGCAGATAATAGAACAGCTGGCCCAGGAACGGGTGCTGTCTCTGTGTCTCTCATTCCGTTACAATGGCGCAGCCGACCAACGATCCTCTGCTGGACGACCTGCAGTCGGACAGCGTGTTGCTGAGCGGACGCACACTACCGCGTGCCGCTGCTTCTACTACTCAGGCTTCTGCAACCGAGCTCATTACCGCTCCTGTCCAAGCCAGCACGCTGTCTGCAACCGTCAACGCAGCTCAGGTCAGCGACTCAACTGCCGTGGATATGGAAATTACCTCGGCGCCAAGGGACGCCGTACACGCTCCCTTGGGCTTTGCTTCCCGTACCGCGCCGCAAGCGACCTCAGCATCGACGCCAGAGTTCATAACTCCTACCTCGAATGTGGTTTCCAGCGACCCCGCCGTATTCACACAGGTAATCGCTGCTATGACAAGGTACATCGAAGACGCCAACATCTCCGTCGTCGCAGCGTCGGCACGTACCACGCTGCCTCCGCCATCTCTCGCAGAAATTCCGGAATTTCGTGGGTTTCCCGATAACCCGACTCTCTGGCTGCAAAACATCAATTCCCTGGCCAGTCGGCACTCTTGGCCTGACGACGTCAAAATGTCGATTGCTGAGAGTCGACTTCGCGATTCCGCCAAAGCCTGGCATCGATACGATGGCTGGAATCACAAAACTTGGGCCGAATGGAGTGCAGCTTTAGTGCTTGCCTTCAGCCCGCTCTCATCCACATACGATGACCAGTTCATGCGCATGTGGTCGCGCCGACAAGCTCCCACTGAAGACATCACCAATTACGTCTACGATAAGCTCCGACTCCTCAACGACTGTGGCCTCACATGGCCGTCCCCAGCTGCGCGCCAGTACGTGATTGACGGACTGTGCGACCCTACTCATGCTGCCATCCTGTCTTCACAGTCTCCTGAGATAACATCCCTGGTTTTCGCTCACAAGGCAGCGGAACTGCAGCAGTGTACTCGACGCCGTCTCACTCTCGGCGTGCCGCTGGCCGGACAGTCAGCACCCCCCTCAGCGCACCGGGGCTGCTTTTCTTGCGAACGTCTTGGACACCACGCCAAGGAATGCCGCCAATCACCGCAATCCTTAATTCAGTACCAGGCCTTCCCAACTCCACTGTTACCAGTACATGTCGAAGCAATAGGCGACTTGTCCGCACTCATTGATACCGGCGCCGAGCGGACGGCACTGCACCAGCGGCATGCTCCCGACACCATTTCCCCGTGGACGCAGCCTCCAATCCACGGACTACGAGGTAGTGTGATGCCAGTGGGCATGCTCGACGTTTATGTCCGGACAACAGCAGGGACGAAGTTTCTCCCGGCCATTCCCGTCTTAGAGGACCTGCCTACCGACATGATTCTCGGATCAGATTTTCTACTGTCCGACGGCATTCAACTCACCATCGATCGCGGCCATGTCCAGCTCCGGCCTGCGTTAACTGAGACTACTGCGATGCCCCAGCCAACGCCGAGAGGTGAGCCGCTTCGTTCGCTTATATTAAATGCGATACTGGCTCGCCATGAAGCGGTGTTCGCTGACACTACCGCCGATCTCCCGGGCACAAAAATGTTCCTGCAACGAATACCGACAGGGAACCATTCTCCGATATGCGTACCATTGAGAAGATACGCTGAGAGGGAGCGCTCCGTGATCGCAGATCAAGTACGCGAAATGCTCGCCACAGGCATAATTAGGCCTTCATCAAGTCCGTGGGCAGCGCCCGTCGTGCTCGTGCGGAAGAAAAACGCGTCCTTGCGTTTCTGCGTGGATTACCGGCAACTAAACAAGTGTACGACGCCCGACTCGTATCCCTTACCCCGCATTGACGACGCTATTGACACAGTCCGCCACTGCAGGTTCTTTTCGTCGCTCGACTTACATGCAGGGTATTGGCAGAACAACGTCGCTGAAGAAGATAAGTGCAAGACTGCCTTTCGCACTCCATCGGGCTTGTATGAATTCAATCGCATGCCGTTTGGGCTGCGAACGGCCCCTAGTACATTTCAGCGCGCGATGAATTCAGTTCTAGGGTCTCTGAAGAACCGAGCCTGCGTGGTCTACTTAGATGACATCCTGGTTGTTGGAACCACCGAGAATGAACACCTTCGCAATTTAGATGAAGTGCTGTACAGACTTTACGAGGCGGGGTTTCGCTTAAACCGCGAGAAGTGCCAGTTTGGTCTGTCTAAGATAGCGTACCTTGGACATAATATTTCCCCTGACGGTATTCAGCCACTCCCGGAGCGCATAGCGGCAGTGTCGGAATATCCCACACCAACCTGCTCGAAACAGATTCAGTCATTTATGGGTATGGCCTCGTATTTGCGGAGGTTTATTCCACACTTCGCTTCGATCGCAGCTCCCTTGAGTGATCTCCTTAAAAAGGACGCACAGTTTAAGTGGGGCGCCGCGCAAGAAAACGCTTTCCTGGGGATAAATCAAAAGCTCACTATCTGTCCAGTATTAAGCCACTTCAATGATGACTGGACCACTGAAGTGCACACCGATGCTAGCCAAGTCGGTCTAGGGGCAGTGCTTGTGCAACGCGATCCTGATGGCGTCGAACACATTGTTGCTTATGCCAGCCGAAAACTATCCGACACCGAGCGCCACTATCACTCGAATGAGCTGGAATGTCTGGCAGTGGTGTGGAGCGTGGATGACAAATTCCGACACTATCTGTTCGGGCGCAGATTTACCGTGGTAACTGATAATTCTGCGTTAACGTGGATGTTTTCTAAGCAACAACTAAAGCACAAATTCGCCCGGTGGATTATCACGCTTCAAGAATATGATTTCGACGTGCGTCATCGTGCCGGGGTCTTGAATAACATCGCCGATGCCTTATCCCGCAATCCCCTCGAACGTTTGGAACGAAACAGGCAAAATCACATCTTTTTTGCCCAAGTAGACTTGCCCAAAGCGCAACAAGAGGACAAAGACTTCGCGACAATTATTGCTTCTGTAACTGGCACAAAAACAAACTCGATGTTTGCAATACGCAATGATGTATTGTACCGTCGTTGGTGGGAAAAGGACCGCTCGGAAGAACGCTACCTCCTGGCCGTTCCGAAATGTTTTCGCACAGAGATACTGCGAGCCATTCATGACACCCCCGAAGGAGGGCACATTGGTCAACGAGCCACGCTCCGCAAGCTACAAGAACGCTTCTGGTGGCCGAAGATGCAAAGCAATGTGCGCTCCTACGTTGCTAGCTGCGAAGCGTGTCAACAGTTTAAGCGACTGCCGGGGCGCCAGCCTGGGCTGTTAACACCTGTGGAGATACCCGAAGACATCTTCAATACGGTTGGCATCGACTACATCGGGCCGCTACCAACCTCCAGTGCTGGCAACCGCTACATCATTGTAGCTGTGGACTATCTGTCTAAATACGTCGAAGTGACTGCCGTACCATCCCTGGCATCCACTCATTTAGTCGATTTTCTGCAACACAGGTTTGAATGGAGACATGGCTTGCCAAAGAAATTGGTATCAGATCGTGCCACAACATTTCGCAGTCGGGAACTACGAAAGTACCTTTCCACGGCGGGAGTGCAGCATCATTATACATCCGCGTTTCATCCCCAGGCAAACGGCCTCACTGAGCGAACAAACCAGAGCATTCAGGCAAGGCTCGCACCATATTCAAAAGTAGGACGGACAGGACAGGCCGATTGGGACGTCCACCTTCCGGCAGCTGTCTATGCGGTCAATACAGCGCTGCAGACCTCTACTGGTGTGACGCCGTATGAAATCGTATATGGGATGCTGCCCCAGCTGAAAGCGGTCCTCAGGCTAGACGCTCCTGTTAGCGTCACACGCCCTGACAGTCGCACAGTCGCCTGCCAGAAGATCAGAGCTGTGGCGAAAGAAAAAGCCACACAAGCGCAAGAAAAACAGAAGCGCTATTATGACCGCCGCCGTCGACCTGCCCCTGCGTCCAACATCGGAGACGAGGTGTGGGTGCAAAGAGGTGGCAACTGTCCAGGCAAGAAGCTACTAGCAAAGTTTGAGGGGCCCTTCACCATCACCGAGCGCGTAGGACATAATACATGGCGTGTTAGCACCTCGGATCCAAGCTTTGGACTTGACCGGCGGAAAAGAAATAACTTCGCCGTGCACGTGTCGCGCCTCAAGAAAAGATTACGCCGATTGGACTGAGCTGTCGTTTCTTTTTTGTTTGCCAGGTCCGCAGCGTGGCCGAGTGTAATGTGGAAGTACGGCACCGTGTCTAGGCTGCTTGGGCGAACAGCGAGGTAGAGGAAGAGGAAGTTGGCAGATAATAGAACAGCTGGCCCAGGAACGGGTGCTGTCTCTGTGTCTCTCATTCCGTTACAATATATATATTATGTGATTAATAAAATCAGGCCCCTCGGTTCCCTTTCTTCTTGTTCATTACATAACGAGGGCTCGAATCCAGCAACATTGATGCCGTCAGGTAGCATATGTGGGTTTATTGACCAGTTGCCTTCACCCAAAATGATCACGTACTCGTAACGCCTGCGGCAGAAAGGATGTTCCACATCCGCCGCCTAGGTTTGTGAGTGGTGGCGCTGGCTAACACTTCCAGGGTTAATTCTAGTAGTAAGACATAGATACTCCAGAAAGTGAATGGGAAAACGACGCCGCGGTAGCTCTATGATGAGAGCATCGCCCGCGTAAGTACAAGTAATTTCCCCTATGTTGTGGTTAGTGTCACTGTTTGTTGGCTTCTTATGATATATATATATATATATATATATATATATATATATATATATATATATTTCCTGCAACGCCGTAATGTTTCTTAGGGCATTTTGTTTACCCCCCTTCCTTTCCGTAACGCATCCGGATTTCGAATGTATGTGAAATAACGAAATTAAACATGACTAAATGCATTTCAAGAAAAAGAGGTCGGGTCCCGTTACGGGTGATGTGGAGGCAAATTTTAAAGAGTATTGGTTCATTGCGTGTTTTGTAAACTATTACCTGTGCAAATTAATTGAAAACGCCGCTCCACACAAGCTTTACTAATATATTTACAAAATGCGGCACCGAGCTCACATTTGGTAGACGTGGAGAACATGTCAGGGGTGACGTGCCGCCAAAGTTGAAAATTTGGGGGTTAATTATGGCTGTGAATTACTTATTTTTATTTATTTCATTTATTTTATTTACATATACTGCAGCCCAATAAGGGCTATAGCAGGAGTGGGAACATTATACATTACTATACATTACACATTAACAACATACACATACTAAAAAAATGAAAAAAGAAGCGTTTTACATGTTAGCGAGGTGCTTACTGGTGGCAGCTGTAAAATCTTTTAGTGATAGTGAACGAATGTTTTCGCGCAGAGAATTCCATAGCTCTATGGTACGTGGATAAGAACTGCATTTCATGTATTACAGCACTTGCATGAAACGGGGCGACATTGTGGGCCACATGTCGCAACACGACAGGCTCGTAAAAAACTCATTGACTTTGGGAAAGCTCAGCCCGGTTCACCACAATTTTATTTACGTTACAACAAATTGCTCATTAATAACAAAGGCTACATATATTTTCCAGACTGTGATCAAGTTCTAGAGGTTAACAAACACACCGCTCATGCCTGTCATGCCCATACTTCTTCGGCTAGCACGTCTACATAGGGACGCGTGAGGGTAGTTGGCCGCGAATCACGTCCTAAGGTATCAGTTATTTTTTCTAACGTTAGAAGTGTACTAAACAAGTATATTTCTTTATCATCAGCTATTGACACGTGTAGCGCAAATATAGTTGCCTTGACGGAAACATGGCTCCATGCACATGTCCGCGATCATGAAATCTTTGACGACGCGAACCGCTTTCACATATGCCGTTGTGATCAGACAATGCGCAGGGGAGGCGGCGTCCTTCTTGCCGTCTCAAAGGACGTTCCGTCTTCATGCATTCATATTAGCATTGAACTTGAATTAGTCTGGGCCGCAGTAACCATTGGCTACCACAAGATTATATTAGGCTTATACTATCGCTCTCCCTCCTCACCTTCAACATTTATCGATGAACTGCATGATGAAATGAATATAGTTTGCACAAGATTTCCCTCACATCCTTTGTTTCTACTAGAAGATTTCAACTTTCCGAGTATAATATGGAACGCAAACCCACTTTATTCATTGCCGTCTTTGCCACAACCTCGTGAATTTCTTAACATATGTTCAGTTTTTTTCTCTAACGCAACTAGTAACGTTGCCGACCAGGACTTCAAATAACAGCACCAGCATTCTTGATCTACTACTAACGACTCGACCAGATTTTGCTACCGCTATAACCTATACACCACGCATCAGTGATTATTCATTACTTTCGTTTCATTGAATGCGCCCTGTCCTAAGGCAAACAAAAAAATGAAAGCAATACGGGACTACAAGAAAGCCAACTTTGACATGATTAACAGTGAACTAACACATTTTTTAGACATCTTGTTAAGCAATTTTGATACTCGTTCAGTGCAGTCGAACTGGGATATGTTCGTAGATGACGTCGAACGTCTAACAAATAAATATATCCCTAATCGCTTTATCACTTCAAACGCAGATGCGCCATGGCACAATACTTATATCAAACGTCTATCTAACCGAAAGAAACGTTTCTATCGTGCCGCCAGATGTTTGCCTACTAACCACCCCTGCTGGGCTGCTTACAAATCTGCATCGCGGATATGAGTGCATAGGTACACTCAAATCCGCTAAAGATAACTTTCTTACTAACGTTTTGCCGTCTATGTTACAAACTAACGCAAACAATTTTTGGCGAGTCATTAACCCACCGTCCGACAACCATATTTCCTTGATTGACTCATCCGGTAACCAGATTAGTGAAAACCATTGCACCACTGTTCTTAATGAATCTTTCATTAAAAAACTTTCTGTGGATAGCCAGAATGAAATCACTACTGTGAGCTCACAGAATTATTTACCTATGTCACCAGTGATTGTTGAACCACATGGCGTCGTACGACTGATTGAAGCACTTAATAATGATTCTCCTCCTGGCTATGATGGTATTAACACAAAATTTTTGAAAACTACTAGTGCTTACAGTTCCATTATACGAACAAAAATTTTCCAACAGTCACTGGATATGTCTACATTTCCAAGACAATGGAACATTGGGAAGGTCGTTCCACTGCATAAATCTGGTAATAAAAACTGCTCAACTAATTACCGCCCTATTTCCTTAACTAGTATTTGTTGTAAACTGCTCGAGCACATCATGTTTACTAACCTAGTCAATTTTTTAGAATCTAATTCATTTTTCACGTCCGCACAGCATAGCTTCCGGAAAACATATCCATGTGAAACACAGTTAATATCCTTTACGAATCACTTACATCAGATTCTTGGTCAATGATCGCTTGCCGACTGCATTTTCCTCGACTTTTCAAAAGCATTCTATAAGGTTTGCCATATACTGTTACTTTACAAACTGCACCTACTAAATCTTGATAGTAACGTCTTAAAGTGGATTGCCTGTTTCGTCACTAAGAGATCACAATTTGTTGCTGCACACGGCCATACTTCTTTTGCGAAGTTTATTCCGGCGTTCCGCAAGGTTCTGTCTTAGGCCCCCTGTTATTTCTCATTCATATTAATGACCTCTCATCAGTTATATCATCTAACATTCATCTCTTTGCCGATGACTGTGTTATTTTTCGGGAAATTACTAACGATGGCGACACTAAGGTATTGCAATCTGACCTTCACGCTATATCTAACTGGTGTGCAAAATGGTTAATGGACCTAAATATTAAAAAGTGCAAAGTCATGCGTGTATCTAGAACTTCCACTAGCTCACCTCTTTATTATCTTAATAACATTCCTTTGGATTCTGTTAACCATTACAAGTACCTAGGAGTTCACATCACGACTAATCTAACTTTGTCGCTACATATTGAGTACATTATTAACAATGACTCATGCATGCTTGGCTATTTACGTCGTAACTTTTCTACTGCTCCATGTGGCTTAAAGTTGCAGCTTTATAAGACACTAATACGCCCTAAACTGGAATATGCTACAGCCGTGTGGGACCAAAGCTGTGACAATCTAGTAACTTCCATTGAACTTGTCCAGAATAACTCCTTTCGTTGTATATTATCTAATTATGACAGAACTGCGAGCATCTCATCCATGAAAACTTCTTTAGCACTTCCTTCTTTAGTATCTCGCAGAAAAGTTTCTCGTTTAACACTGTTTCACAAGTTGTACCACCATTATTTCCTACATGACCAACTACTCCTTCGCCCACAGTACATATCCCGCCGCATCGATCATCATCACAAAGTAGGTATTCCATTATGCAACACAAAGACCTTCTTGAACTCATTTTTGCCTCGTACGTCAAAAGAGTGGAATGAACTTCCCGTTGACATTGTTAGTATTAACGAAAATCACATGTTCCATGATGCATTAGCTAACATTGTATAACTGCGAGCTTTATTTCTACGAACTTTACTGATTGCTTTTTTGTTCAATTATTTCTGTGTGCATTGTATAATTGTGAGCTTGATTTGTATGCATTAACTGTACTGACCGTTTTTTTGTTCAACTATTTTTTTTATAACAACCCAATCCCCTCTGTAATGCCAATTGGCCCTGAGGGTAAAATAAATGAATGAAATAAATGATAAATTAAATATGCAGGTCAGATAATTTCTATTCTGGGCTAATTCAGGCGGCTATTGCACTGGTTCGCCATCCCGTACAACGGGTAATTCAGATTTTGGAGCTTCAGCCACGCAACGTGGTGCGGCGTTCTGCGTCACATGGGCACACCTGTTCGGGGAATAAGGGGGGGGGGGGGGGCGTTCATTATTGGTACCCACCGACACCGAGAAAATTTCGCGGCATTATAACTGCTTGGAAAAACGTTTCCAGATAATTGGCGTGTTGTCGTATACACACAACGCCGGTAGAACACGTGAAGAATAATGAACGCTCAACACCGCCAGAGCTCAAAGGTCCATTGGAACTTGATTGAAGGCTTGCCCATGTTTTTCGGTACCCCGGCGTTGGCTGAAACTGCTGTTAATAAAGTCCCGAAATATAGCTATCTCGGTCACTAGCGCCCTCGGTGAGAAATGTGGCGCTGCCGCCGCGCCCTGGCCTATTCAGGTCGGCTCAACTCGGAAGGCCGCAACTAGTGTGTTTTAATCGAGCGGCCGTGGTTTAGGCAAGCAAGGTTCTGGCCATTGAACTGGAGGCATTCCTGCGTCGAACGCTTCACGGTCTCCCAGACACAGCGCGCGTCTGAAAGAAAGGGGGATGGTGCTGCGCTGAAGCAAACATTAGGCACGGACATATTTGCACTGATACGCTCACTCATACCTGAACTGACGACTGCGAAATGCCTTGGCTGTCCGAGAGATAGTTTGAAGCACTTGGCGTTGTTTTCGGCTGAGTGGCACGAATGTTCGTTCCTGAGGCGAGTCGTAACAATTGCTCCTTTGAATTTCATAATGCCCCAGCGAAGTCCACCACTCACGCAGAGACATCGCCTGTGTGCTACTAATACTTAGGTTAGAGAGCAATAATAGCTCAACTCCACGGAAACAAAACCTGTTTCGACATTAGAGTCAGAACCTCTGCTTGGGAACCCAGTGCGCTAGCTTTCTCTGCAAGCTTGATTTATTCGCTCCCATGTCGTCTGTTATAAGCACCACAGCAGTTCAACACCACAAGGCGTAACGGGTTCACCGATTTACGGAAACAGCAAGCAGATTACCTAGTTGATGAAGGTTAGGTTGCCAAACTGAATAACGTCAGAATGAAATTAAATATAAGCATGTAGTCCCGTTTCATGCAGATGCTGCAATAACAAGTTATAAAATGTATTGTTCAGAGCCATCGTTTACAGTCTTCAGGTTCCTGGCTTCTGAACTTGGAACCTAAGGGTTCCAAGTTCACGCATTGCCTTTGTCCAAATTATATGGTGGTGATCGGCTGCAGCCGCAGGAATGGGTCACTTCGGCCACTTACTTTGAGTATTTGGAGCCCTTTTTCAACATAGTCATAACGATTGTATGGGCCATAGAAATTTAGTATGCCGAAGTGCGTGACGTTATTCATCCACAAGCTGTGCAGAGTTGACTTGAAGATATTTGAGTTGTATCTGCGGTGCAAGTAATCCATTTCTCTGCAAATTACGAAAGAAAAAGGAGTGTGTGACAATCCGTTGATATACAGCTGATGATGAACAGCTGGTATTTGTTCGTAGAAAGATAGGTTATGGTGAGGTTGGATATGACAGCTTGTTCCTGCGAGTGAGCAAGGAAGGTATTCCTTTTTCAGCAGGAAATGTCTCCTCACATCCTACCTGCCTGCTGCCTGATTATGGGTATATATGGTGGGCCATGGCGATATAACGTCGACGACCTCACTAATAAACATTGGCATTTGATTACTATCGGCAGTGTTTATTGCAGTATAACCTGATGTTTTGTGATCTTTAAGGCAGCGTTCGTTTTATCACTTCTTGTAGCACTCACACAGCCATCTCAATTCAATTTCAATTCAGGTTTATTCAAAATCTGTCATAGGTTTGTCAGCATCTGTCAAAATCATCTCTGCTCAGAAAAGTTTGTTCTGAGAGAGCTATCAAAAGATGTTTCTTTAGCGCTTACGGTGTCGAAAACAGCCTTCAGGCAGGACGTGAGAGAAGGCAAAATACAACTGAGGCCTGCAATATATACAAAACAAGCTGGGGGTAACAATTGACAGGAGGTTTGGAAAACCACATAACGGCATATAATAGCGAAGCGGCAGACGAAGGCATAGAGAAGAGACCTTTTGAGCAACATCTTCACCAAGACAACGAATAATTTGGCAGACGCCAAGTTTAGAGTGAAGGAAAGAGAAGTGATTAAAAGGGCGCACAACATAAGACAAATTCAAGGCAATTAATTTACAAAAGTCAAGCCTCGAAGACATGTAATTGGGAAAAGCGTTCACGCCCGACGGAATTCGAAAACAACACAACCTGCGGTACTGCACACTTATTCCACAGGACGATTGAACAACCCTGCTTGTTTCGGGCCGCAATTGCGTAATACTAACTAAAATCCACGAATGCAGCTATACTTTGGCAGCGCCATAATGCGACCATATGATAAGGCACGCTGTGTACTGACTTCGTTGAATTGTACAAGTGCAGCAACAAGCTTCAATATGCAACGATCACACCGAGGGAAAGCACGGCCAGTATTCGCAGTTCTTACCGTGAATACAGTAAAGTATCTGGATACGGCCAATACTTCTTTTTGACAGGTCTTACTGTCAAAAAGGAGTGCCAAATAGTCGTTAAACTGGGTGTAATGTTAGGGAAGGAGGCGAGCCAGTTGAAAACAGGTATGAAGCTTGGAGAAGTCGTCCCCATGTCTCTGCCTGACTTGTAGCTTGTTGCCGTTATTACAGCTGCCTGCCTGTGCGCCTACATTACATTTTTATTATTATTTATTGCATGCTTCACAGTCGAGGTACAAGCAGGCAATGCATAAAAAACAAACACTCAATAACAAAATGTAATTAACAACATGTTCGAAGCTGAATCAAAGGCACATGCGATGCTGCGTAGTGCAGGCCATTCCAATCATTAACGGTGCGTTGAAGAAAATAGTATTTTACTGCGTGAGTTTTGGCAAAATACGGATTTAGGGTATCCGGACAGCTGCATCTAGTATGCCTAGCTTTTTTTTTCATTTTTGGCGCCAGCATGCCCTACGGCGTAAATTAAATAAAAAGATGCAGCTTTGTTTCCTAGATGAAATCCAGGAGCGGCCGGTACATAGGTCCGTGCGTCCAGTGCGTTAGGTCAGGGGGTTGAGGTGGGTGGTAGCCAAGGCCGCGCAGGTATCGGGCGCGGGCCTCGTGAACGCCCGGACAGGTCCCAGGGAGGTTATCCAGCGTTGACTCTGTGGTTGGGGCAGTGCAGAAGGAGCAGACCACTGGGGGAAGTTGTACACCGGACACTGAAGCGGCCAGGATGGCAGGAGTCACGGCGGCTCCCACGCGCATCCTCCTGAGTGCAACCTCCTCTCGGCAAGTTAAGCCGCCGGGAAGCTCCGATCCAGGCGGAGGGATGAGTGCACGCGTGGAGCGCCGGAGTGATTCTTTGTGCAGGAGCAAGCTGTCCTTTGGGGACGGACGAAGTAGCGATAGCGGGTTTTTAACTTCCGGTGGATGACAGACAATCCAAGAGGAGAGATGTTAGTAGAATTCGCGGAAAGGAATAGGCTCCGAATAATGAATACCTTCTTCAGGAAGCGCAGCAACAGGAAGTGGACCTAGAAAAGCCCTAATGGAGAAACAAGGAATGAAATAGATTTCATACTCTCTGCCGATGAAAGCACAGTGCAGGATGTAGAAGTGTTAGGTAAGATTAAGTGCAGTGACCATAGGTTAGTGAGGTCTAGGATTTCTCTCATTTCAAAGAGAGAGATAGTGAAATTAGTCAAGAGGAAACAGGCCAACCTAGAGGCAGTAAGGGTAAAAGCAGACCAATTCAGGCTGATGCTTGCAAACAAATATGCAGCTTTAGAAAAGGAAGATGAAGACAACATAGAGGTAATGAATGAAACCGTAACTATAGTCGGATACAACTTTAGAAGACAGCGGCATTTGCTCCTCAAAGGCGGATGCACACGAGCTGGCACCAATAGGCGCGCACTTCAGGTGACGTCATGAGCCGGACGGCCGGTGTCCCCGCCGACGGAAAACATGCCTAACATGGCCGCCCTCGCTTCGATCTGGGCCGAGTCGTGTCAGCTCTGTGCGTCTCCCTTCGTCAGAGTGAATTCGAATTGTTTGTGGTGGTCTGTCATGCCGGAAATATTATTGTGAGCTTACGATGCACAATTTGTGCCGCGTGCGTTTGTTCTGAGCCTTGAGCCGGCGAAGAAAGATTGCAGCGAACATCGGTGGCGCTGCGCTGCGCTTCGTGTGGAAACAAGATCCCGCGGCGGCATACCGCTGCAAACAAACATCGTACGTGTTTGTTCCGTGGTGTTTTGTTTTGCTCCTAAGTGAAGTTACGACGAGGAGAGTTCGCCAAAGTCTGGTACCTACTGTGAGCGGCGGGTGTGTTTGTGTACTGTGCCCCTGCGTTTCTCGTCGGACGTGGTGAAGTGATGGAGCAAAACCATTATCAGGATAAATGAGAAAAGCGTGCGCGGATGAAACCAACCTGCGAGTTTCTCAACAGAAAAGATTTGTGAAAGCAACCTCCAACGCAAAGATTCGTTGCTGCCAGCTCAGCGTGCAAACGACCGATCGTTGGCAGCAGTGTGATAAGATAGCCGAGCGTCTAGCGGCGTCGTTCGAGTGTTGTGTAGCACCGTCGATTGATTGCTTTCCACCAATGCTAACAATCATTGACTTAACACGCGCTGCTTGAGCGAATGTCATTGGATTGTTAACGGTCAGGTGTTTGGAAGCAGTGTTTGTTTCCTTAATGTCAGCCTGAATGCTAATTTAAAATTATGACTGATACACTGGTGCCGTTGCAAGGGACCTTGGCATGAATTCGTGTCGCTGTGTGGCTTAGAACTCATCGCTCACTGCACGCGCCAGCTGTAGAATGCCTGCTGTGACACAATCGCGCCTAAGTTGTGCTGTCAGCGCTCGACTTGCTTTCCCACAACACAGCTTTGCGATTTGTCGTGATATGTCGCTACTAAAAAATTCCCATGACAGTGAAGGCAACAGAGCCAATATGTACATTAAAAAGAAGTACGACAAAGTAGGCACAGCTGCTTGTGAACTGACTCCTAATAGTTCTACTCGTGTCTGCGTTAAATGTGTGTGCGTGTTTTCTTGTGTGTTTGTGTATATTTGTTATTTTCCCCTTTTTGTATTTTAGACCTTAGTTTTCGCGCTCGCGTTTGTGTTCATGTGTGTGAAAATGTGAGTTCTTCCGTGCGTGTATGTATTTGTTCCTATTTCTATCCTTTTATTTTTGCATTTGTTCTTGTAAGCATGCTGCAGCCACGACTTTCGACAATTTCATTAACTCGTCTCATTCAAAGCACCAAGTCCTGTGAATAGCAGGGCTGGTCTCTTCGATGTCATTAAAGCTATTCTCTCTTGTCTACCTTGCCTCCTCAGTCTGCCACCTTGCTTTGTTTTCTCCTACTATTCTGACCTCGCTTCTTGTGCTGTTGCTGCAATGTGATTAATCAACTTGCACTAAAGAAAGTTCTATCAGCTGTGACAACAGAAACATTGACAGATACAAAATGTTAAAAGCATCACGTGGCTTGCACAGTTACTTCGTCTCTTTCCCCTGTTAATGTGTTTATGCATCAGTGCATACGGTAGCTTACCAGAAGTGCACATGAAAAGGTGCCATATTGTGAAACAGCACCTTGCTATGTTGTTGCATTCAGTCTTTATAAACAGATGGTTTTGCTGCCCGTCACATGTAGTGGTACACATATATAACATTGTGCAGTGGGGTATCATTTCCTGTCATGACGCTTTCATCATTACAAATGCAGTTTTCTAGTGAATGGAGTCGAGCGAAGCAGTGCTGTGAGAGCTTTTGCAACTTTCACCATTTATTCCCCAATATCACTGTCTGGATCTGTCCGTCACTTTGCCTACGGCTTGTAATGAACAAAGTGACTCACTAAAACACGTTCAACTTTTTTCCGGTACGTAAATATGACAAAAAAATGCTAGCAAAGTTCATCACGTTAATAATTGTGCTTGCATTCGCATGACTTGCTCGAGTCAGATTAATAAATTGAAAATTGGCTATGACAACACTTCAATTTTCAGTGCAGACTGCTAACGGAGCCATAAAGCGTGCTCAGACTAATTTCACTATGGGGCGCGTCAAACTCGACGGTTGCTGCCTGAATGAGCAGTTTGGGCCTCACTAAGCTAATGATGTTTTATATTTGTTCTCTTAAGCGCATTACTTGTATGAGCCAGATAACAAAATAAACAATGCAACCACATGAATGTGCTTTGGCATTCAAGCTGCTGACAGTGGCTGTCAGTTTGGTGTTGTCTGCTGCTATTTCACCACCACTCGCTATGACATGACTGCGATTTCCAGTGCAGACTGCTAACATAACCATAAAGCGTGCTCTGACTACTGCTATTTCACTATGGGGCGCGTCAAACTCGACGTTGGCTGCCTGAATGAGCATTTTGGGCCTCTCTAAGCTAATGATGTTTTATATTTGTTCTCTTAATCGCATTACTTGTGTGAGCCAGATAACAAAATAAACAATGCAACCACATGAATGTGCTTTGGCATTCAAGCTGCTGACAGTGGCAGTTTGGTGTTGTCTGCTGCTATTTCACCACCACTTGCTATGACATGACTGTGATTTACAGTGCAGACTGCTAACATAACCATAAAGCGTGCTCTGACTCCTGCTATTTCACTATGGGGCACGTCAAACTCGACGGTTGCTGCCTGAATGAGCAGTTTGGGCCTCACTAAGCTAATGATGTTTTATATTTGTTCTCTTAAGCGCATTACTTGTGTGAGCCAGATAAAATAAACAATGCAACCACATGAATGTGCTTTGGCATTCAAGCTGCTGACAGTGGCTGTCAGTTTGGTGTTGTCTGCTGCGATTTCACCACCACTTGCTATGACATGACTGTGATTTACAGTGCAGCCTGCTAACAGAACCATCAAGCGTGCTCTGACTACTGCTATTTCACTATGCGGCGCATCAAACTCGACGGTGGCTGCCTGAATGAGCATTTTGGGCCTGTCTAAGCTAATGATGTTTTATATTTGTTCTCTTAATTGCATTACTTGTGTGATCCAGATAACAAAATAAAGAATGCAAACACATGAATGTGCTTTGGCATTCAAGCTGCTGACAGTGGCAGTTTGGTGTTGTCTGCTGCTATTTCACCACCACTTGCTATGACATGACTGTGATTTACAGTGCAGACTGCTAACAGAACCATCAAGCGTGCTCTGACTACTGCTATTTCACTATGGGGCACGTCAAACTCGACGGTGGCTGCCTGAATGAGCATTTTGGCCTCTCTAAGCTAATGATGTTTTATATTTGTTCTCTTAACCGCATTACTTGTGTGAGCCAGATAACAAAATAAACAATGCAACCACATGAATGGCTGCCCGAATGAGCATTTTGAGCCCGCCAACGATAATCAGGGTTAACAATAGTGTTTCATTCAGATATGCCAGCATTTAAATGTGTTTCTATGCCACTTCTTAAATCGAGCACAATGTGTGCAGGACGTTGCTTATCAGAATTGAGCTTCTATTATAAGGAATATGCCATAAATGGAACTGCTTATTTATTTGAGGGGTCACGGAATGGATGGTTGGCTGTTGCGAACCCACCGGCAAAATTTTGGTAGCCCTAATAAGGGCTGTTCTTTTGTTAATAAGAAGCGTTTATGCTTCGTCGAGTGGCTCAATGCCAGACAGCTCGCAGTCGGAGTCGCTTTCTTCAGTGTCATCTTCACCCAGCTGGATGATGATGGGTTGAATGTGCTCACTCCCAGACGTGTCAAGTCTGAACTTTGCCTCCAAGTCCATCACATGCTGAATGCTCTTTCTCCAGTCTTCCGCCGTTACATGCTTGATTTTCGCCCTCAAGATGACGTCGACCGTGGACAGCTTGAAGTCTCTGTTGTCCGCAGCGATGCCATTTTTGACCTTGGCCCACACAAGCTCAATGGGATTAAACTCGCAATGGTACGGCGGGAGCCTGAGTACAATGCAACCGGCCTTTACAGCTGTGTTGTCTACGATGTAGCTCAGAAAGCGTGACTTTACAGATGCCACCAGCTCAAGCAGCTGCTTCTTTATCATCCTTTCACCGTAGTTGATGTTCTTGCTTGTGAGCCACTCCTGTATCTTTTCCTTCTTCCAGGCTGTCGTCGGCAATTTCTCTTCTCGCCGCCTATGGTAAGGTGCATTGTCTAAAACAATGACGCTACCAGCTGGCAACTGCTGCAGAACGTCATTGAACCAGCCCTCAAAGCGATTGCCGTCCATTTCTTCGTGGTAGTCGCCTGTCTTTTGGCCTCGGAATATATCCAAGCAGCCGTCGACGAAACCATCCTCGCTGCCGATGTGCGTCACGATCAGGCGCTGACCTTTCCCAGAAGGTTGTTTTAGACCCGTCGTCAGGCCATTTGCTTGAGCGAACAGGCGTCCGCGCTTCTGCACCACGGTGTCTGTCCACACGATCGACCGTGTGTGTCCTGCCGTCACCCATGTCTCGTCCAGGTAGAAGATCTTTCGGCCTTCCGCCCGGTAGCGCTCCACGTCACGGAGGTAGCGATTCCGCCAATCGGTGATGTCATCCCTGTCGATAAGCAGCGAGTTGCGGCTTCTCTTTTCGTGCTTGAAGCCGATCTCGGCAAGCAGGCGACGCACAGTACACCGCCTTAGTGATGGTAGTTCCATACGCTCCGAGAACTCGGTAGTTACCTTCTCGACCGTCGGTATCTCGTTGCGGCGAAAGAAATCGTGCACACATTATCTCAGCGCGCACAATGTGAAGCTGTCAAACTTCGCGCTGCGTCTCCTCTTCTCCGCATTGCGTGGGCGCTTTCGCGAGGGCGTCGTCAGTTTGCCACCCGAAAAATGTGAAGCTTTAACTTCCTGCCTCACCCTGAACACAGTCCTTTCGCTTACACCGAGCATGTCGGCGACAAAGTTGCTCGTGTCCTCCACGCTGCGTTCAGGCTGCCTGTTACGCCAAAACGTGTAGCAGTGGAAGATCATGTTGCGTGAATCGCTGTTCAGGATGTGGCCGCTCTTGTTCTTGCCGAGGCTCCTTGGTGGTGTGGTCATCGAGGCGACACAAGGCTCGTTCGGCAACAAAGGATCGCGTTCCGATGTCACCTCGCTGGGCTCCATGGCGGTGATGATGATGATGACCTTTTCTTTGGCGCATACCCACTCACGGGGATCGGCCAAGAGTCGGGCAGATTTTATATACGAAAACTGGCACGGAATGCCGCGCGCGATCGTTCGCGAACTCACGAGATCGCAGGTTCGCAACCGCGAAAAAAAATATATTAATTAAAATAAGCCCAACACATTAAAAAATAAGGTTGTGCAAACACACAAAAAGTATATATGAATCTTATGCTATTAAGCCAGCGACTGCTACGCGCGGTGCCGTCGATCTTGCTCTGTAGCAGACGACGCACAGCGTTGTAGAAGGCACGGAGTTATTTTTCTCTCGCGATCCGGCATGTGCGGTAGCATTTCCATCATGAGAGTTTTAGCAAACCACTCGTCAAGATACACAAATCTTATTTATACCGACAAATACGTGTTTTAGAAGCAGTCACAATTTTTTGAGTGGGACTATTTCTTTAGTCGCGGAGGAATTGGCTGCTGCGCTTCGGTCAACTGGGCGGGGCCTCCTCCTGTCTTCTAAAGTTGTACCCGACTATAGGTTGATCTCAGAAGCAGCAATTGAAGGGGGAGGTAGAGCACCAAGGCAACCAGTAGGTAAGATCTCCCAAGAAACAAAGGACCTAATAAAGAAACGACAGAAGATGAAATAGAATTCGCTAAACTGTCAAAACTAATCAACAAGAAAAAAGTAAGGGATATTCGAAATTATAACGTGGGAAAGATTGAGGAAGCCGTCAAATATGGACGCAGCATTAAATCAGTAAGAAGAAAGCTTGGAATAGGACAAGGCAAGATGTATGCACTGAAAGATAAGCATGGTAATATCATCAGCAATTTCGATGACATAGTAAAAGCAGCCGAAGAAGTCTATACTGACCTGTACAGTGCCCAAAACAGCCAAGCTACTTTCATTCAAAATAGTGATGAACCGGATACAGAGGCTCCTTCTATAACTAGCGCTGAAGTTAGAAGGGCCTTGAAAGACATGACCAGGGGAAAAGCTGCTGGAGAAGATGGAATAACAGTAGATTTAATCACAGATGGAGGAGATATCATGCTTGAAAAGCTTGCGGCCCTTTATACGCAATGCCTCACAACTTCATGTGTACCAGAGAGCTGGAAGAACGCCAACATTACACTAATCAATAAGAAGGCAGACGTTAAAGAATTGAAGAATTACAGACCCATCAGCTTGCTTTCAGTATTGTATAAAATATTCACCAAGATAATTTCCAATAGAATCAGGACAACACTTGACTTCAGCCAACCAAGAGAACAGGCTGGCTTCAGGAACGGATATTCTACGATGGATCATATCCATGTCATCAATCAGGTAATCGAGAAATCTGAGGAGTACAATCAACCTCTCTACATGGCTTTCATAGATTATGAAAAGGCATTTGATTCAGTAGAGATACCAGCAGTCATAGAGGCATTGCGTAATCGAGGAGTACAGGAGGCATACGTGAATATCTTAGCAAACATCTACAAGGATTCCACAGCTACCTTGGTTCTCCACAAGAAAAGTACAAAGTTACCTATCAAGAAAGGGGTCAGGCAAGGAGACACAATCTCTCCAATGCTATTGACTGCATGCTTAGAAGAAGTATTCAAGCTCTTAGACTGGGAAGGCTTAGGAGTGAGGATCAATGGCGAATATCTCAGCAACCTTCGGTTTCAGATTACATTGTCCTATTCACCAACAATGGAGACGAATTACAACAAATGATTGAGGACCTTAATCGAGAAAGTGTAAGAATTGGGTTGAAGATGAATATGCACAAGACAAAGATAATGTTCAATAGCCTGGCAAGGGAACAAGAATTCAGGATCGCCAGTTAGCCTCTAGAGTCTGTAAATGAGTACATTTATCTAGGTCAATTACTCACAGGGGACCCTGATCACGAGAAAGAAATTTACAAAGAATAAAATTGGGTTGGAGTGCATACGGCAGGCATTACCAAATCCTGACTAGGAGCTTACCACTGTCGTTGAAAAGAAAAGTGCACAATCATTGCATTCTACCGGTGCTAACATATGGGGCAGAAACTTGGAGGTTAACAAAGAAGCTCGAGAACAAGTTAAGGACAACACAAAGAGCGATGGAACAAAAAATCTTAGGTCTAACGTTAAGAGACAGGAAGAGAGCGGTGTGGATCAGAGAACAAACGGGGATAGCCGATATTCTAGTTGACATTAAGCGGAAGAAATGGCGCTGGGCAGGCCCTGTAATGCGTAGCATGGATAACCGGTGGACCATTAGGGTTACAGAATAGATACCAAGAGAAGGGAAGCGCAGTCGAGGTCGGCAGAAAATCAGATGGGATGATGAAGTTAGGAAATTTGCAGGCGCAAGTTGGAATACGCTAGCGCAAGACAGGGGTAATTGGAGATCGCAGGGAGAGGCCTTCGTCCTGCAGTGGACATAAAATATAGGCTGATGATGATGATGATGATGGATGACAGGCGGCATCTGCGTCCAGTTGGGTAGGTGTAGACCGGCGGGTCCACAGTACCCGAACAGGACAGGTGCATGAGTCGATAAGGCGATGCACGTCTGAGGCTATATCGAAGGGGCAGGTCACTTTTCGTAGCTCCCGAACAGCTTGTGGGGTGTCTGTGTAAATAAGCAATCTATTTGGCGACGAGCAATGTAGCTTGGGTATCATGGCTGATAAGCCGTCCCGTATAGCTGCGAGCTCCGCCAATACGGACGGAAAAGGTGCCTCTGCAATATAGGAGCATGTTTGTTGCTGGTCAGGTAGCATGTGGCATACGAGGCTAGAGCACTGCACGGGCCGATTTTTTCAGCCCGGCCCGGGCCCGTTTTTACGTTGGGCTGCCCGCCCGAGCCTGACCAACAGTTTTATGGCGAGACCCGGGCCCGGCTCGGGCCCAAAAATAATCTGCGCTACCCGCCAGGCCCGGCCACCACCCCTTTACGTTAGGCCCGAGCCCGGCCCGAGCCCGGCTCGAAACCGGCCCGAACCCGACCCGAACCCGGCCCGAGACCGAAAAAGATCACCGAGTGGCATTAAAAAAATAAACAAGAGAATGAAATGAATTTATTCGTAAGGCAGAAATACATGTCATATGCAATTATGAACATAATTTCAGCGGTCTGAACGCAAATACCAGCGCGCGAAGTAGTACGAATGACCCTGCCCAGCAGTATCACCAGCAGTTTCCCATGGCGTGACCTTGATGTGGCCCAATCCACTTCTATCGCAGCGCCGCCACAGTATTTTTCCGCGTTCGGCGCCTCACTGCAAAGCATGCGCCGCCCTAGCCGCTCGTCCCACTCAACTGTATTTCTAGAAGCGCGGCCACGACTGGTCGCGAACGCAGCGCATGGATGGAGTAAATGGAGAAAGAAAGCTTCTCGTTCCTCCATGGTGCAGCTTAATGCGCTGCTGCTAGGCGGCCGGTTGAGAACATGCGCGCAATCATGGATGGACGCAGTGCCATATTTCTGCCGCGTGACGAATTATCTTACCAGTCATCGTTTTACCAATTCGCCTTAGAAGAATCAGGAAGTCGCGCACGCGCTTGCACCGCGCTGAAAGCATTAATTACATTGATTTAGGTAATGAATACAATGGAATCCTTTGGTTTGAGACGACTTCGTTCTTTCTGGACTTTTACATTTTGTTCAAACAGCACAAGATACGACGGAAAAAGTAAAGGGAAGTACACAGGAGTAGCACTGCTAGCTTCCAGCTGCGTCGGGGCAACAGGTTTTTCGGAGTAGACGCGCGAAGATAACTTGCTGCACGTTATATGCACACAACCACAAAGCCCGAACCCGGCCCGGGCCCGCGTCAAAATACCCGAGCCCGGCCCGGGCCAGTGTCAAAAAGCACATGCCGTGTCCGAGCCCGGCCCGAGCCCGTGAAACAACTTCCCTGCCCGGGCCCGGCCCGGCCCGGCCCGGCCCGTGGGGCCGGGCCGGGCCCGGGCTTTCGGGTAAGCCCGAGCACGTGCAGTGCTCTATACGAGGCTGGTGTGCTAAACGCAGCCACCGATAGCTGCGTCTACGTATGCCTCTAGTGAGTCACCGCTGGCTTTGAGGGCGGGCTCCTGTGCCAACTAACGGTTGGACTGTCGCGGGCGAGTCAGCGGTCGGTTAACCTGGCCTGTGCCTTAAGCCGTAGCGGAATTTCTGACAAGGTTGCGACAGGCTGTGGCCGTGTTGGATTGTAGTAGTGGGCTAAGTACGCCGCAGCAGGTACAGCTTGACTCTTTACGCGGCGAGCCATTCAACGCTGGTGCACGATTTTACCGATCTTGTTTAGCGGCGCTTCCGCCTGGAGGGTCGCCATTGGGGTGAGCCGAGGAAGGCATGTGATCGTCCGCATGGCCTCTCGGTTCGTGCTTTCAAGCAGGTCCCAATCTCTCAATGTGAGGCGTTGAAACTCAGCTTGATAGACAAGCCGAGGTTGCAGGATCGATCGCACCAAAACGCTGGCCATTCGAGAACAAGCACCCCCGTGGTCTTTCGAGAAATGCGGCGGGTAAGTTGCGAGGTATTAGCACTCTTCCGACGTGCGGAGCGAACCTATGCAGTCGCAGAGCTGGATGCGTCCAGTTCGATGCCGAGCACACGGATCGCCGGTACTGTGGTGAGTGGTTGGCTATTTAGGCTCAAACAAATGGGTGTCTGCAGGAGGCGACGGCGACCTCGTCTATTGGTGATGGACATGAATGCAGTCTTTGTGGCAGAAAGTGTCAGTCCTATGCGGGCACACCAGTATGAGGTCTTGTTCAAGGCAGTCTGGAGTCCATCCTGCTGATGTTGCAGGTCTGCATGTAGTGCCCACAGACACGTCGTCCACATGCAGAAGGAAGAAGTTATCTGGAATAGCGGCGAGTTGCCACGCGAGGGGCAATAGGGCAATATTAAAGAGTACAGGAGCCAGCACCGAGCCCTGTGGTACACCACGCTTCGAAACAAAATGTCCGTATCTTTCCTTGCCGACAAGGTGCAGTTCGACAATAAGTACGTCACAAAGTCGCAGACGCGCGGCGGAAGTTGGAGCCATTGCATTATGCGAATAATCGCTGAGTGGTTAACGTTGTCGTGGGCTTTATGAACATCCATGGTGAGGAAGGTTCGAATGCTGCTTGTTCTTCCTCCCACAAGCAGTGCGGTCAAAAGCCAATCTGGGTCGGATGGAACCAGGTATGCTTTTCCAAACACCAGGAGATGCGCGATGCCAACATGCGTTCATGAAGCTTGCACAACGTACATGTTAGGGCGATAGGCCGAAGATTAGAGATATCCCCGGGCATTCCTGGCTTTGGTAGTGGAACAATTTCAGCATGCTTCCATGATTCAGACAGCTCTCCGGTCTTCCAAATTAGGTTAACCAAGTCAAACAACCACTGGTGCGCACGGCCATCGATGTTTTTGAATAAAAGATCCCACCTGGGCCAGGCTCCTTGCGTGCTTTTACCTGGTCAATGGCTACTTGAAGCTCTGCCATTGTAAACGGCGGCTTGCATGCCTTCGATGTCTGCCTGACACGGTGCGGAGCCAAATACCGGAGGAAGGCCGTACGGACAGTCAAATTGTGACGGGGCCTGATCGTACGCAGGGAAAAAAGCCCTGGCTACTTCTGGTGCGAACTGGCTTGGCGTACATTCAGAAGACAGACGTGCACTGGCTGCTGCGTACGTCATGCAACCGCCTCTTACCATGCTCCGGAACGTTCGCCAGATCGAGGTGGACGAAGAAGGTGGGCCAAACGACGATGATGATGATGTATAGTGTTTACTGGCGCAAGGGCCAAGCGCCAAGAGATGGTAAAGAGTGATCGATGGCTGATGAGCGCTGAGTAGATGTATCACGGCTGTGTAGGGGCCTAAAACTGGTCGCTGTATAGATGCGTAAAACAGGTACTTGGGATAAAACTATGACAATGACTATTGTGAGGTGCGCTATGGATATAAGTGACATAAATTTAAAACACTCAGTTATTGATAATTTCCAAGCAGCACTACTGCCTCACCAGGACCCTTGTGCGCAAGGGCCTGGAGGCGTGTGCTATACATACTAATGCCGCAACATAGGCCTCTATAGCGAGGCCGTGCTACGGGTCACATGGGTGTATAACATTTAGTATACGAATATCATTTAAAAAACCTAGCAATGATTTTCTGTCACAGAGCTGGTCTTTGCCAAGGAATAATGCCGGGTGTAATGGAATATGTTGTTTGTATGCTAAAGGAAAGAACTTTTTTCTTTGCTCTTCTACCTCCCGGCATTCAAGCAAGACGTGGAGCACAGTTAGCGTCTCTCCACATTTCCCACAGGCAGGGGGATCACTGTTTGTTAGAAGATAAGAATGTGTGCCATACGTGTGGCCTATTCGGAGTCGACAAAGAGTGACCTCTGTTCGTCGTGTTTTTGTTGTAGGTGGCCAACTACCTAAATAAGGTTTTATTAGATGAAGCTTGTTTGACTGTTTTGTGTCCCACAAACGTTGCCAATAACACCTCAGTTTTTTCCGCAAAAATGGTTTCAAATCTATGGCAGGGATAGCGATGTAAATGCTATTAGCACTTGTTTCTGTGGATGTGGCCATTTTGTCGGCAAGCATGTTGCCGTCAATGCCTCTATGTCCAGGAACCCAGCATATTGTGATCTGTTGGGAAGAGTAAGCTTTGCATAGAGCTGAGTAAAGTTCTGCAATTACAGGATTTTTATGTTTCCGTAGCGACGATAGGGCTTTAACGACGCTTAAAGAGTCAGTATAAATAACTTCGTTGCGAATCTGTGTATTATCGATGTACTTTACAGCCAAGAGGAGCGCATAAGCCTCAGCTGTAAAACTACTTGTTTCTGGGTGTAAAGCGACGGATTCCGCGAACGATGGGCCCACCGCTGCACAACAGACACCGGCATGCGACTTTGAGGCGTCCGTGTAGAATTCTGGGCAAGAGTCAGTGGCGTAGCCAACAGGGGGGTTGGGGGGGTTCAAACCCCCCCCCCCCCAAATTTTTTGCACCCCCCCCCCCCACTAACCCACCCTTTGCTCTCGTCGCTTCGCGCTGACATATTTCAAGAAACCGGTGCTACTTTCACACTTTCATTCCTGGGCGCCTCCGTTTGGGTTGGTAATTTACAGCGTATCATGTCTGCATATGGAAAAAAACTGTCACGGTGTTTGTCAAGGCCTTGACACTCTGTGAGGATTTGGGCGCGAATGTGGCGGCCGCATTCTGAAACAACAAATGTGCAACAAATGAAGCAACAAATGTGGCAGCCGCATTTTAGATGAAGGCGAAAATGCTCGAGGCCCGTTTACTTAGATTTAGGTGCACGTTAAAGTCCCCAGGTGGTCGAACTTTCCGATATACATTTCCGCCGCTTCCCTTCAGGTGCCGGTTAGGCCGCGTTCGCGTAGGAACTTGGTCTCGAAGCTGGCGGAAGCGGCAATATCTTGCAAATATCCGCCCGCCTAGGCGGCAAAACAGGCAGAAAAACAGGCGGCGAGCCAAATTGTTCTCGGACCGATTTTTTCGCCATGGCGAAGCGGAAACGAGGCGGAAAGTCGTTCTGCTCGACCGGAAGCTACACTAGCATGTAAACTTCCGGTCGTAACATTGAACATGGCACCAAAAGTGTAGGCTGCAATGCTGATCGACGCGATCAAGAACCACCCCTTTCTCTACGACAAGAGAAGTACTAAAACGTACTGTCAGCAATACTCGCGATAGTATTCAACGTCGCGCGACAGGAGGTGCGGCAACGAAGCCTTGGCGTGACCCAACTTATCGCGCTTTTGCAAAGCCAGGCGAACCCACCACTGCCGTTTCCGAGGTTTTCTTGTCTTCCGTTAATTCATTGTCCATTTCTAGAAAACAAGTAGGTAGAAGTATAAAAGCCATTTCTTCCACTTCCATGACAGACAATAGTTAGGCAGATTCCTCGTTGGCGCTCCGTGATTCTCCTCGCACGTGCACGGTATGTTGCAGAAGTCGCGGGGTGCTTTTCTCGTCGCGACGATAGATTGGGAGCGTAGGTCTCACGTAGGACGCGCAGGCTTCGGCGAGCCCCAACACAAGGGCCAGCCCGGGTTTTAGCTTTGGTGTTCCCGTTGCCGCTTTCGTGTCCTGGAGGCGCCGAAAATAATACGAAATGATGAAATGTTATTACAACTTGTAAATAAAAGCTATTAAATATAATCACGCCTATGCAGCAACCTGTGACACAGCGCTACCGCGCCCGTGTGAGGAGAATTACAGAACGCCAACGAGGAACTTACCGAAGGTCGCAGATGACACACGAAATTGCGCAAGATGATCACTTTTGATGACGGGTTGGTCAGTGAAGGAACATACCGCTCGAAATAATGCGATAATGAGCGCCACCACGCCGACAAACGTACGCAGACTAGATGGATGTGGACGAAAGCGGCAGCGGCGGCCGCGGTGGTAGCAAAACAAATGTGAACTTGGACATGCGCGGAAAAGATTTTCCGGCCGCTTTGGCCTTTCCGGCCGCTTTGGCCTCTCCACCCGCTTGCCGCTTCCCAAGTGTGAACGTAACCATAGTCTCTCGTTTGCGATTGCGCCCCTACGGAAAGCTGGTAGTTACTGTTGCGTTGCTGAATCCCAAACCAGCAATTACGAAAGGCTGGTAGTTGCCGTTGTGTTGTGGAATCCCAAACCAGCAATGTACACACGAAAGGGTTGATGCCAGCAGTGAAATTCCACCGACTCGCAACAGAATGCACGAAACAGACAGCCGACAAGCATGGATTACTGCTGTGCGCAGTACAGCGTAAGTAAACTCTTGTTGCAGGCGCTGACAGTTCTCGTCGGAGTTCACGCGTCCTGAGAAATTGATTATGTGCACTATGCACTGAACAAGACCGGAGTTCATTCCTGCATCACTAGTACACCAATCAGTCAAGATTCTGTGAGGTACAAGGCCGCTTCCTGTTTGCACCGGCCTAAGTGAAGCAGAAATGACTCGCACGCACTACTTAAAAATGCGTACACATGCCATAACTATGCAGTGCGGTGAAATATTCTGTACAATTCTGAATCTGTTGACGTAAAGGCAAATGACGGTTGCACGCTCGCACACAGCGGCCCATGCACTTGCCGCAGGAAATGCAAGGCGACGAAAGCTTCGTAAAAAAAAGCATTACTCGTTTTTGAGCGTATTTAAGTTTTCTAGCGCAAAGACGCAGCGAACAAGCTATTGCTATGGGAGTAGGTATAGCCTGGTAACACGTGCATTTTCACATGTATAGCCGTCCTTGACCTGTGAAACGCACTTCGCCCCGACAATTACGACGCCACCTACGCTTAACGGAGATTAACAATTAATGATGTCTTCTCCGATCGGGCGGGTTGTCTGAATGATGAGTTTTCGAATACTGGTCCATTCAGTGGCGCGATGAGAGACGGTTGCTCCAAACGGCCACTGTACCTGTCGTACTTACTGTATTTTACTGAGCTTACATTACTTTTTACTTAATTTCTTCACAAGCACACACTAGAGCACTGCACGGGCCAATTTTTTCAGCCCGGGCCCGGCCCGGGCCATTATTGCGTTGGGTGGCCCGCCCGAGCCCGATCAAAACTTTTATGGCGACACCCCTACGTTACCCGCCCGGCCCGGCCCGCCACCCCTTTACCTTAGGCCCGAGCCCGGCCCGAGACCGAAAAATCATGTTTTTCAGAGTTGAGTCGCCCGAGAATAACTCACTGCACGTGACATGCACACCACCAGAAAGCCCGGCCCGGGCCCGGGTCAAAAATGCACACACCGTGCCCGAGCCCGGCCCGAGCCCGGCCCGAGCCCGTGAAAAAACAGTTCTACCCGGCCCGGGCTTTCGGGTAAGCCCGAGCCCGTGCAGTGCTCTAGCACACACACACGCGAGGGGGGGGGGGGGTCCCATGTCTTTGATATACATGCAGAGAGTGTGCTTAAACTACCGATATTTATTATCGATCACGTCACGTAGAGGAAAACAGACGCTTGCCCCCCCCCCCCCCGGTCGGGCCGATGAACCCCCCCCCCCCGAAAAAAATTTCTGGCTACGCCCCTGGCAAGAGTATTTGGCCTGGATTTCTAAAAAGTGCATTCGGATGTGTGTGTGTCGGCGGCATGTTTTGTGACTTCTACAAAAGACAAGTCACAATCTATCTGCTGCCACTGCCACCGCGGTAATAGCTTTGTTGGAGCCATTAAGGTATGTTCAAGGAGTGGAACACTCATTTCATCACTGAGGTTCCTCACGCACAGAGAAAAAGGCCGTTTCACTGCAGGTCGGTTGTGGAACAGGGTGGCACTGGTCATATCGTTTATTGTTGAATAAGTTGGATGTTCATTGCTCGCGTGTATTTTCAGAAAATACATGAAACTAGTGTACAACCTTTGAAGATGCAGTGACCATTCATTAGACTCTACATAGAGGCTCTCTACAGGACTTGTCCTGAAGGCACCGGTCGCCAAGCGGATGCCTAGATGATGAACAGGGTCAAGCATCTTCAAGGCGCTTGGACTGGCAGATTGATACGCTATGGCCCCAGAGTCTAAGCGTGTACGTATAAGACTTTTGTACACGTTCATCAGGCACTTCCTGTCACTGCCCCATGTTGTATGTGACAAAATTTTAAGCAGGTTCATTGTTTTTAGGCATTTCTCTTTGAGGCGCTTTATGTGTGGAATGAAGGTTAGTTTCGAGTCTAATGACGCCTAAAAATTTATGTTGTGTGGAAACTGGTATGTGTTGTCTGTGTAGTTCTACATCGGGCTCTGCGAATAGGCCTCTTTTTTGTGTGAAAAGGACACAGGAGCTTTTAAGAGGATTGAGTTTAAAGCCATTTTCTTCTGTCCATTTACACACTTTGTTCAAGCCAAGCTGGACATGCCGCTCACAAATTGCAAGGTTACATGACTTGAAACCTAACTGCACGTCGTCTACGTATACTGAGTAAAACATACCCTGCGGTATAGATAAGCGCAAGGAATTCATTTTGACGATAAAAAGCGTACAGCTTAGTACCCCACCTTGTGGCACCCCAGTTTCTTGTGTAAATGGCCTGGATAAAGCATTGCCAAGCTAAACACGAAAAGTACAGTGTGATAAGTAACTTTCAATTACATTAAGCATATTGCCTCGAACACCCATTTCCGATAGGTCTCGCAAAATCCCATATCGCCAAGTTGTGTCATATGCCTTTTCCGTGTCTAGGAAAACAGAAAGAAAGAACTGCTTATGGACAAAGGCGTCTCGAACCAGTCGACCGACCCTCTCTGAAGCAGTCGACCGACCCTCTCTGAAGCCACATTGATATGGGTCAAGAATTTTCTTTGATTCAAGGAAATGTAAAATACGACGGTTTATCATTTTCTTGAAGAGTTTGCATAAGCAACTTGTGAGGGCTATTGGACGGTAACTTGAAGCGTTGGATGGGTCTTTACCCTGTTTCAAGACCGGGACTACGATGGATTCTTTCCATGAGGATGGGAGATATCCGGCAGCCCAAATAGAGTTGAAAAGTGCTAGTAGTGTCATCTGTGCGTCGGTGTGTAGGTTTTTAATCATGTCATACATGATTCTGTCAAATCCCGGTGCGGAGCTCATACATGTGCTCAAGGCAGCTCTAAGCTCGGCAATATTAAATGGACAGTTGTACGGAAGATTTGGTGTGCATTCACGGTCTATTGGCTTACGTTCTGCTACTTTCTTGTATTTGAGGAATGATTCTGAGTAGTTTACGGAGCTTGACACACGCTCTAAATGTATGCCAAGGGCATCGGCCTGGTTTTCCAAGGTATGCCCTTGGTCATCGACCAAAGTTAATTGGTTTATCTGCTGCCTTTTTAGCTTTCTCAGCTCATTCCATACTTTAGCCTCCTGGGTATAAGAATTGATGCCTGAGAGAAACCTCTCCCCGCTTGCTCTCCTAGCCTGCCGTCTCGTGCGCCTTCCTTGTGACTTTATATGTTTAAATGCAATGAGATTTTCCGCCGTTGGATGTCGGCGCAGTCTACCCCATGCCTTATTTTGTCTTTCATGCATCTCTACAGTCTTCATTCCACCAAGGAACACGTCTCTTACATGATTGGCCGTTTGTTTGTGGAATAAACTTTTCCGCTGCACCGATAATAAAAGCAGTAAAATATGCTACGGCATCATCTATGCTAAAATCGCGTATAAAATCTTGTGATAAATAAGTAGATTCTTTAAAATGCTTCCAATCAGCCGAGTTAAGTTTCCAGCGAGCGACATGTGGTGGAATGACTTGTTGTGTTAGTACTCGTAGGTTTAGAGTAACTGGGAAGTGGTCACTCCCAAACGGATTTTGTATTACATTCCATTCTAAGTAAGGGAGAAGTGTGGAGGATCCAAGTGCTAACTCTATCGATGAATATGAATTATGCGCAATATTATAGTAAGTATGTGCTTTCTTATTAAATAGGCATACACCAGAAGTCACAAGAAAGCTTTCGATAAGTCGACCCCTGAAATCAGTCCGGGAGTCTCCCCAAAGACTGTTATGAGCATTAAAGTCTCCGACGATAAGAAAGGGTTCAGGAAGTTGTTTAATAAGGCCATAGAATTCTGTTTCGTTCAGGCGATAATTCGGAGGTATGTAGATGGAGCAGACGGCAATCAATTTGTTAAAAAGAATTGCTCGCACTGCAACTGCCTCGAGGGACATCAGAAGGGGCAAGTGTTGGCAAGCAACAGTCTTGTCGACAACTATGGCTACACCGCCGGATGAGGTGTTAGCCTCGTCACGGTCTTTGCGAAAAATAGCATATGACCGGAGAAAATTTGTCTGTGTAGCTTTTAAATGCGTTTCCTGTGCACACAGTATCTTTGGGTTAAGTTTGTGTAAGAGTTCTGTTATGTCATCAAGATTGTGGAGAAAACCTCTCACATTCCACTGTATAATTTGTGTATCCATTTTGACAGAGTTGAGTACTGTGTGTTCTGGAAAGGAAAGATTAGCTCATAGAACCCTTTCCGGGCGCTGTGATGCGCGTTTTGCTTTTAGAGCGGTCACGAAAATCGCGGAGCTCCTGAGGCGCTGGCTGCGCCATCTGGATCGGAGTTGTGTCCCTTGACTCCTGGGAGCCGCTGGACTTCCGCTCACTCGAGTGGGGTGTTTTCAGATTAGACCTTGCCTCGAAAAGCAGGACCTTGGAGGCCACCAACCCAGAGGTCGATGGTCCCTCTTTTAGAGACGGCAAAGCAGCGCCGGCTGCTGTCGCCAAGTGGGCTGGTGGCACAGCCGCGACCACACTCTTTGCGGGCCGGGCCGATACCGGAGTCTGCAAAGGCAAAGTATACGCAGCCGTAATTACACGCGAAAACGGAGGCCCCGCCTCGTGATGCAGCGTCAGACATTTAGGAGCAACGGAGGCGGAAGAAGTCGCCATTGCGCTGGCTTTGACTCAAAAGAATGTGAGAGTTATTGTTAGCGATTCCAAATCTGCAATCAGAAATTTTGATGCGGGCAGGATCTCCGCCGCAGCTGTACACATATTAGCCGTCGGACAGCCCCCGGCGGAGGTTTCGCTAATCTGGACACCGGCTCATCAGGGTTTGCGAGGGAACGTGAAGGCGCACGCGCTGGCCCGAGGTCTCACTTTCCGGGATTCCAGCGCTGTCTCGACAACACCCCCAAGCGAGGAACCCCTACAGACCGCTGACGATCTGAGCACTTTTCAAGAAATTCTTAACCATTATAAGCTGGGGCGTAAGACTTACCCGAGAGCGGATAAGAACCTTACAAAAAGCGAGGAAGTTATGTGGAGGAAACTGCAAACAGGGGTATTTCCGAACCCACAACTCTTGAGCAAATGGCATCCCTCGGTGTATAGCCTCCGGTGTACGCATTGTAATGGTATAGCGGACTTAGTCCACATGGTTTGGACCTGTCCTAACTTTGATGAGCCAGATAGATGCAGAGAATCCTGGGAGTCCTTGCTACTCAACGAAGAAGAAAATGCACAACGGCAAGTCATCGGTCTCGCCCTGACCGCCGCCGCGTCCCAAGGGAGGATCGACGGTTAGGGAGGATGAGTGTGGGTTTAGGCTGAAGCCTCTACCCCGTCATCTAGTTGACGGGTGCAAATAAAGTCTCTTCTCTCTCTCTCTCTCTCTCTCCAGGTTGCAGGTTTTGAGGGCGCAGCACGCTCCACCAATTGTAAAGGGTTTATTAGAGATCGGAGCAGCACAGCGTCGACAGTCAAACGAGACAGCTTGCAAGCACGAGCGCCGTTGCGAGCAAAAGCGCTGTACCCACTAGCGTCTCTCTTCGCTACAATATATATATATATTGTTACGTAAAACGGCACAAGGCGGGACTATTTACACTGTATTTACAGTATGAGAGAGACACAGTAGCCAAGATGGTGGACAGCCACCAGCACCCAAGAGAACCGTCTTCTTCGTCGTCTGCCCCAGGATGAATGTCTCTCGCGTAGCATTACCCCCGGCGGTGCAAGCGCCGTCCCGGCGCAGTTCACACATTGTCGTTAGGAGGAAGGCGGTAGGCTTTCAGTCTGCTAACGTGAACTATGTCACTGGGAGTGATCGCCGGCGGTAAAGTCGGAGAGACGGGAACAATCTCGTAGGTGACGTCCGTGACCTGGCGGACGATTCGGTAAGCACCCGTGTATCGAGATAGCAACTTTTCGGATAAGCCAACACGGCGGAATGGACACCACAGGAGAACTAAGGCACCGGGTGAGAAGCGAACGTCGCGATGCCGGCTGTCATAGAGGCGCTTCTGGGTCGCTTGCGAGGCCAACAGCCTAGAGCGGGCGATCTGACGAGCGTGATCGGCACGAGCGATGGCATCACGTGCATATTCGCTAGGCGGCGCGGCAGGAGCCGGTTGTAGGGTGTCCATCGGTAACGTTGGTTCACGGCCAAAGAGCATATAAAAGGGTGAATAACCGGCGGTATCGTGACGCGAGGAATTGTACGCGAAAGTCACGTAAGGTAACGCCAGGTCCCAGTCACGGTGGTCAGATGAAACATACGTTGAGAGCATGTCCGTGAGGGTGCAATTTAGTCTCTCGGTGAGGCCATTTGTTTGGGGATGGTAGGCAGTGGTCAACTTGTGCTGCGTTGAGGAGGAGCGCAAGAGATCGTCGATTACCCGTGATAAAAATGCGCGGCCTCGATCTGTGAGCAATTGGCTAGGGGCGCCATGGTGCAGAATAACACCGTGGAGCAAGAAATCGGCAACGTCAGTAGCAGTGCTGGTGGGGAGCGCTCGAGTGATTGCATACCTGGTCGCATAATCGATAGCAACGGCGACCCACTTGTTGCCGGATCGTGACTCAGGAAAAGGACCGAGAAGGTCCAAACCAACCCGGAAGAATGGTTCGGTCGGGATGGAGAGCGGCTGAAGCAGTCCAGCCGAGGGTGCGGCAGGACGTTTCCGACGTTGGCATTTGTCGCAGGAGGTCACGTAACGTCGAACAGACCGGGCGAGACCGCGCCAAAAGAAGCGGCGCCGGACACGGTCGTACGTGCGGGACACACCAAGGTGACCAGCAGTTGGTTCGTCGTGAAGCTCACGCAGTACCGTTGAACGCAGCTGTTTAGGCACAACGAGAAGCAGCTCAGGGCCATCTGATTGGACGTTACGACGGTAAAGTGTGCCATTCACGAGGGCGAACATGCGCAGTGAGGCGTCGTTAGGTGCGGATTCCAGCCGATCAATGAGCGATCGCAAAGCATCATCACGGCGTTGTTCGTCACCAATCTGGAGAAATTGAGACATAGACATAACGCAGGGGTTAGGTTCTATGTCCGGTCCCTCTGGTTGGTCAACAGGGTAGCGGGACAAGCAGTCCGCGTCCAAATGGAGGCGGCCAGACTTGTAGGTAACTGAGTAAGAGTACTCCTGAAGGCGCAGCGCCCAACGACCAAGTCGTCCAGTAGGGTCCTTCAGTGAAGAAAGCCAACAGAGAGCGTGATGATCGGTGACAAAACGGAAAGGGCGGCCATACAAGTAAGGACGGAATTTCGAAACCACCCAGACAAGGGCAAGACATTCCCGTTCCGTAATAGAGTAATTGCGTTCAGATTTCGATAGGAGACGACTTGCGTACGCAATAACACGGTCAACGCCTTGTTGGTTTTGGACTAAAACTGCACCGATGCCGTGACCACTAGCATCTGTGCGCACTTCCGTGGGAGCAGCTGGGTCAAAATGGGCAAGAATAGGTGGAGTCGTTAGGGCGGCGATGAGCTCAGAGAAGGCGTCAGCTTGTAGAGGACCCCAACAAAACGGGACGTCTTGTTTGAGAAGGTCAGTGAGTGGACGTGCGAGCGCCGCAAAGTTTTTCACAAAACGGCGAAAGTAGGAACAAAACCCCACGAAGCTACGAACGTCATGGACAGACCATGGAACGGGGAAGTTCGTGACAGCGCGTATCTTTGCTGGGTCCGGTCGGACACCGGAAGCGTCAACGAGGTGGCCCAGGACAGTAATTTGACGAAGGGCGAAGTGGCACTTCGAGGAATTTAGCTGGAGGCCAGCTCGTCGGAAAATGTCTAGAATGGTCGAAAGCCGCTCAAGGTGTGTTGCGAAAGTGGGGGAGAAAATTATCACGTCGTCCAGGTAACATAAACACGTCGACCATTTAAATCCTTGAAGCAGTGTGTCCATCATTCTCTCAAACGTGGCTGGTGCGTTGCAGAGACCGAAAGGCATGACCTTGAATTGGTAAAGGCCGTCAGGGGTCACGAAGGCGGTCTTCTCGCGATCCAGGTCGTCTACAGCGATTTGCCAGTAGCCAGATCGAAGGTCCAGGGATGAAAAGAAGGTGGCACCATGGAGGCAGTCGAGGGCGTCGTCAATACGTGGAAGAGGGTACACGTCCTTCTTGGTGATTTTGTTGAGGTGCCGATAATCAATGCAGAAACGCCAGGAACCGTCTTTCTTCTTTACTAATACGACGGGAGAGGCCCAAGGACTAGAAGATGGTTCGATGATGTCCTTCGCAAGCATTTTAGCCACTTCTTTTTGAATCACTTCGCGCTCTGATGCGGACACACGCTAAGGTCGACGGCGAATGAGCAAAGAGTCGCCAGTGTTGATACGGTGGGCGACAATCTTAGTCTGGCTCAGGGGTCGATCACGAATGTCGAAAATGTCGTTGTATGAGGCCGAAACCCGGCAAAGAGCGTCGGCCTGGTCAGGCGAAAGGTCTGATCCAATCATGTTGCGAAAAATGCTGCCGTCGGAACTTGGTGACGGGGAAACTGCAGCTTCCGCAGGTGCAGCTATGGCGACAACCTCGACGTCATAGTCTGTTATCGCGGTGAGGTGGGCAAGCGACATCTTGTGGGCAACACTTGGGGGGTCAGACCAAAGTTTAGTAGCGGGAGGAACACACAGTTATCAACTAATGTGGCGATGGTATGTGGCACAGTAACATTGCGCGTCAGGCGGACGTCTGTAATCGGAGAGACGATATAGTCGCCGTCAGGAACGGGAGGGGTCGATGACAAACACACGTACGTGACGGCTCGCGGTGGTAGGCGAACAAAATCGGTGGGGCTTAAGCGGCTTACGGGCGTATCGCAGGCATCTGATACAAGAGGAAGATCGAGGCAGAGCGTTTCAGAAGAGCAATCAATTAAGGCCGAGTGTGCCGAAAGGAAGTCAAGGCCAAGGATAAGGTCATGGGGGCAGTGAGCAAGGACGGCAAACAGGACAACAGTGTGACGACCGGCAATGCCGACACGGGCGGTGCACATTCCGATCACTTGAACAGCACCACCATCGGCAACACGTATTGTCTGTGTCGTAGACGGCGTCATAATCTTCTGCAGGCGGCGGCGTAAAGGGGCGCTCATAATAGACAAGTGTGCGCCAGTGTCGATGAGGGCGGTCACAGGAACATTGTCGACTTTGACTTCAAGAAGGCTATGGTGAGTGGGGAGCGTCAGTAGAGGATTTGCAGGGGACGATAGCATTGCAGCTTCACCTCCATAAGCTGCACTATCTAGTTTTCCTGCGGCGATCGTCCAGAGAAGGACGGCGACGAAAAGCGGCGAGGCTGCGGAGAGCGGGATTAGCGGCGTTGCGGCGACGGGGAGCGGGAGAAGCGGCGAACAGGAGCAGTGGCGTCAGATGGAAGAGGCTCGTGGGAGGACGACGAGTAGTAAGTAGGGGAACCAGCGGCTGAACGTCTGAAAGGAGTAAGGTACATGGAGGTCTGGCGAGATACGTAGGTCCAACGGCGACGGCAATAACGAGCAATGTGCCCGGCCTGATGGCAGGAGAAGCAGATGGGCTGATCGTCGGGCGTTCTCCATTCCGCAGGATTGCGGAAGGAGCCGGGAGAGGTGTAGGAGCGTCGAGTGGGTCCAGAGGAATAAGGCCGAGCGTCAGGACGAGTCAGTGGGCACGCTGATGGAAGGCCAAGATTAGCAAACTCCTGCCTGACGACAGCTTGGATGAGGGACACCGATGGCTGCGATGGGTCACTCGCGTGGGTTGTAAACACGGGGGGTTGAATAGGTGCAGGACAGGCGGCTTCAATCTCGCGACGAACAATGCGAGTAACGTGGTCACAGGTGGGCGGCAGGCGAACGGCATCACACGATGAAGTTGCAGCCGTATTGGGCAGCCGGGTGAATTTCTGGGTAATACGGCGGCTCTTCGCGTGTTCAAACCGCCGGCACTCTTTGATGATTGTGTCGACGGTATCAACGTTGGTATAGACGAGCAGGTTAAAAGCATCGTCGGCGATACCTTTGAGCACATGAGAAACCCTCTCGGACTCAGACATGTGCTCGTCAACCTGGCGGCAAAGAGCAATAACGTCCTGAATGTACGAGACGTATGACTCGGAGGATGTTTGTGCACGAGTTGCAAGTTCATTCCGCGCAGCAAGCTGCCGACCAGTTCTGTCACCGAAAAGGTCACGGATCTTCTCTTTGAAAGAGTCCCAGCTGGTAATTTCCGCCTCGTGCGTCTCGAACCACACCCGCGGTGGGCCATCGAGGTAAAAAAGCACGTTGGCCAGCATAACGGTCGGGTCCCACCTGTAGCCGGCGCTGATCCGTTCGTAAAGGTTGAGCCATTTGTCGACGTCAACCCCATCCTGGCCGGAAAATACGCCAGGATCACGAGCAGGAGGCAGAACGATGTAGGTCGGAACGACGGGAGGGGCAGGGGGTGAAACGATGTGCCTGCACCGACTGACATGGTCGCAAGCGTGATGAGGCGGCCGTTGCGAAGCTCCGTGATCGAAACAGGGAACTACCCAGCACTTCCACCAAAAAGATGTTGCGTAAAACGGCACAAGGCGGGACTATTTACACTGTATTTACAGTATGAGAGAGACACAGTAGCCAAGATGGTGGACAGCCACCAGCACCCGAGAGAACCGTCTTCTTCGTCGTCTGCCCCAGGATGAATGTCTCTCGCGTAGCAATATATATATATATATAAGCATATTATAATAAGCCAACAAACAATGACACCAAGGACAACATAGGGAAATATTACTTGTACTTAATAATTGAAATAAAGAAATGATGAATTACTGAAAATTAAAATGGCTGAAAAAACAACTGTCCGCAGGTGGGGAACGAACCCACGTCTTCGCATTACGCGTGCGATGCTCTCACCATTGAGCTACCGCGGAGCCATTTTCCCCTACACTTACTGGGGTATTTATGTTTTACAACTTGAACTAACCCTGGGAGTGTTAGCCAGCGCCAGCACTCACAAACCTAGGGGCGGATGTGGTACATCCTTTCTGCCGCAGGCATGACAAGCACGTGATCTTTTTTGGTGATGGCAACTGGTCAATAAACCCACATATGCTACCTAAAGGCATCCATGTTGCCGGATTCAAGCCCACGTTAAGTTTATATATATATATATACATACATATATATATATATATATATATAGCGACAAGGTTTATTATCGTCGATAACGTTGCAAGAACGCTACGTAAAGGTAGGCACTGCAAGGGCTGTTCGTAGCACGGGGCTCACTCGCGATCACGGCACGATACTTCGTCTTCCTCTTCAGTTGGCACATACACAGGGGCGGCCTCTGCTTCATTACAATGCCCCGGGAGCGAAGCATAGCCATCCTGGCGACTCAGGGCGCAAAGATGAGTGGGTCGTAATATGGTTTCAGGCGGTTGACATGTACTGTCTCTCGCCCACGACGACGCAGGTCTGGTGACACTGTGAGCGGCTCAACGATGTAGTTGACCGGTGAAGTGGCATCGATGATACGGTACGGACGGTGATAACGCTCCAGGAGTTTGGAAGAGAGGCCAGGAATGTGGGCTGGTATCCAAAGCCAAACAAGCGAACCGGGAGCAAAGCTGGGTGGTGGTTGATGAGTATGGTCATGTCGTGTCTTTTGACGTTCTTGAGTCTCGCTAGTGAGGGAACGTGCCAGCTGACGGCAATCTTCAACATACTTGGCGACTTCGGAAAGCGGAGTGTACTCTGCGGCGTCAGGTTGGTACGGCAGTATGGTGTCAAAGGGCATGAAGGCTCACGGCCATACACAAGGAAAAAGGGGAAAAGCCGGTAGTCGCTTGCGTAGCGGTGTTGTATGCGAACGTGTCGAAGGGGAGTACGGCGTCCCAGTTGGAGTGGTCGGATGAAATTTACATCCGCAACATGTCGCCAAGTGTGCGATTGAACCGCTCGGTCAGGCCGTTGGTTTGGGGATGGTATGCAGTCAATTTTCGGTGGATGGTCCTGCACTCAGCGAGGAGGGCTTCGACACCCTCCGACAAGAAGACACGGCTCCTATGTACGAGACGCAGAGGCATCAGTGCTCAGAGGCATCAGTGCGCAGAGGCATCATGGTGCTCCCCGAGAACTCAGTAGTTCTCGGGGAGCACCATGGCGACGAACAAAATTGCGAAAGATGAAAAACCCAACTTCACGGGTGGTCGCTGCCGGCAGAGCTGCAGTCTCAGCGTAGCGAGTAAGATGATCTACGCCAACAATAATCTATCGATTTCGACTCCTGCTGCATGGAAGCGGGCCGTAGAGGTTTGATGGTGACGCGGTCGAACGGACGAGCCGGGCATGGTAGCGGCTG
This sequence comes from Dermacentor silvarum, assembly GCF_013339745.2. NCBI lineage: Eukaryota > Metazoa > Arthropoda > Arachnida > Ixodida > Ixodidae > Dermacentor > Dermacentor silvarum. The sequence goes on along the minus strand of NC_051157.2, from coordinate 198,979,279 downwards.
CAACGGTCCTGTAAAACGCTGTGTAGGTGTCTTGCCCTGTTGGCAAGTAGTACAAGCCTGAATGTACTTTTGCACAAAGTTGTACATGCCTCGCCAATAATAGCGCTGACGCAACGTTGTGTAAGTTTTGAGGACGCCGGCATGAGCGCTTAGGGGATCAGCATGAAAAGACGGGCAGATGTCAGAGCGCATATGACGAGGTATAGCAAGGAGCCATTTCCGACCGTCGGGCATATAGTTGCGGCGATATAGAATGTTGTCTCGCACGGAAAAGGGGGTTGCTTGGCGACGCAGTGCTCGTGTCGAAGGGACATCAGACGGAGCGGCAAGGTAGTCAAGTAACATTGCAAGTGTTGGGTCCTAGCGCTGCTCTGCGAGCATATCGGTGATGGGCAACGGTGACAGGGTGGATGTGGAGTCTGACAAAGACGCCAAGTCAGGCGTCATTGGGGAGCGGGAGAGTGTATCAGCGTCGGAGTGCTTGCGACCTGAGCGGTACATAACGCGGATGTAAGCAAGCGAAGCGCCCAACGTCCTAAGCGTCCCGACGGGTCTTTCAAGGAAGAAAGCCAACAAAGGGCATGGTGGTCAGTAACTACGGCGAAAGAACGGCCGTAAAGGTATGGGCGAAACTTGCTTAGTGCCCAGATGACCGCTAGGCACTCCTTTTCTGTCACTGAGTAATTTAATTCTGCTTTCTTTAGAGTACGGCTCGCATAAGCGACGACGTATTCATCATAGCCAGCTTTCCGTTGCGCTAAGACTGCACCAAGGCCAACTCCGCTGGCGTCAGTGTGAACTTCCGTAGGAGCAGCAGGGTCGTAGTGGCGAAGAATCGGTGGTGAGGTCAGCAAGTGGCGCATCTGCTGAAATGCCGCATCACATTCAGGTGACCACGCTGCTATGCCGTTACTGGCGGAAAGTACACTTGTCAAGGGCGCCATGATGGATGCGAAGTTTCACACGGAGCGACGAAAATAGGAACATAAACCAATAAAACTTCTGAGGGTTTTGATAGACATGGGCGTCGGGAAGTGTGCAACGGCGCGGAGCTTGTCTGCGTCCGGGAGGACGCCGTCCTTGGAGACTACGTGACCCAAGATGGTTAACTTGCTTGCAGCAAAACGGCACTTTTTGAGGTTGAGATGTAGGCCGGCAGAGGCGAAACAGATCGGAATGTCATGCAGGCGAGCGAGGTGTGTCGGCAAATCGCTTGAGAAGACGACGATGTCGTCGAGGTAACATAGATATGTCTTCCACTTGTGGCCGCGAAGGATGGTATCGATCATACGCTCAAAAGTAGCAGGCGCGTTGCACAGCCCGAAGGGCATGACGTTATACTCATAGAGGCCATCTGGTGTGACGAATGCGGTTTTCGGACGGTCAGGTTCGGCCATTGGAACTTGCCAGTACCCGGAGCGCAGATCCAAGGAAGTGAAATATTCTGCGCCTTGCAAGCAGTCATCGATTCGAGGCAGTGGATAAACGTATTTTCTTGTTATCTTGTTTAGGCGTCTGTAGTCGACACAAAAACGATTGGAGCCATCTTTTTTCCTTACCAATACGACAGGTGAAGACCAATGACTTTGAGAAGGACGGATGACTTCACGTTTGAGCATGTCGTCATCTTGCTCCGTGATGATTCGTGGCTCTTTGGCCGATACACGATATGGGCGCTGTCGCAAGGGGGAGTGGGAACCGGTGTCGATGGTGTGAGAAACACCGGTGGCACGGCCCAATGACGTCTGATGGCAGTCGAAAGAAGAAAGAAACTTGTGAAGGAGAGCGAGAAGTTGGCGGCGATGAGATGGGGAAAGAGCAGGGTCGATGGCGTTGTCAAAACACACTGAAGACGATGAGTCTGAGACAGAAGCGATGGCGTCAACGTAACAGCGGTGGGAGTCGGTAGGAACATCGAGATCGTCAACGTAGTCGACCGCCTGCAAGTATCCTAGGGTCTCTCCACGCAGTACGTTGATCGGTTACTGGTAGTAGTTGGTGACCAGCATACCAGCTGACCCAGGTGTTATAGTGAGCACGGCAAACGGAAGAACTATGCCCCTGCGCTGAGCAAGCACATCGGATGGCGTGAACACTGCAGTGGCGTCAGAGTCGGCAGCAGACGACAGGACAACAGCCATGGACGACTCCGGGGGTATGGTTGTGTCGGCATGAACAATGAGTTTATCGGCAACGCGAAGAGAGCCGGTCAGCAATGATTCACATACTGGTAGAAGGGACACTTAGGCACGCGAACAGTGAATGACAGCATGATGACGTGACAGAAAATCCCAACCAAGGATGAGGTCGTGAGAGCACGATGGTAGCACGAAACACTCAATTATGTTGTCATATGTAAGAGGCCGCCTGCGGCGCGAAGATAAAGAGGAGCACGTGAAGCACGGTGTTCGGAACGGCACGAGCTCTCGAGGCGCGTGAGATAAGGCGTAATCGAGGGATGAACAGCGCTGTCCGTTGATTATCGACGTGGCTCCGGACCAGGAAGGTCGCATCGCCAGCTACGCTCTGGCGACGGGAGATTTGGGGGTCTGGCTGAGTCCGTGACGTTGGCCGTCCAAGGTATGGCCGTCGACCTCGGCAAGTTCGAGCGAGGCTCCTGGACTGGCTGCAGCCTCTCACGGCAGGACCGGGCACCCCCGAGAGGGTCTCTCTTCCGCGGCAGACCGGCACGTTCGATTCAACTCGGGACGCCACGTCGGCACTCATGAAGAAGTTGCGACGCATCCCGACGCTAGGCCTATCCAGGTGGGCCTAAGCAACGCCGAGCGCCATCGCTGAAGAACTACTGACGAGCCCATCACCGACGAAGTACCGACGGGCTCACCACCGATAAAAGAGACGACGCGACGACGGCAAGGTGACTACATCATCAACGAGAGCGCCAACTGCTTGGGAAAGGAGCCGACAAGTCGGAACACACATGCAACGACGGGTGCAGCAAGGTGACTCTTTGTAGCCTTTCAGACGTGCGTTTCAGCGAGATAGGACAGGGTTGCCTGACTTTGAAGGATTAGCCGCCACAGACGAGCGCAGGCGCAAAGTAGAATTTGTATAGTGCATTGAAGCTTTAAGTTGTTGTATTTGTTCGCTATGTTTTAGTATGCTTGATTTTTAGTTTGAGGTTTTTTTTTGGTTTTGGGAGTTTGCGTGTAATTAAAGATCTGTTTGCTGTGATGCCGGGCGCCTGCCTTCTCCATCTCTTCTAACACCCGCACGTCCCAGAGATCGGTGACAAAAACATCACATATATATAGAACTTCGTTGATGACGACACGGGCCGTGCACTCAGCTGAAGGGTGAATTCGCTGCGTGCTGGCAGTGGCGAGCATCAGGCCAGAGGGAGCTGTAGTCACTTTTCGGAGTTTGCGACAAAGGTTCTCGTGAATGACGGAAATGGCGGCTCCGGTGTCGACTAGCGCAACTGCGTGTACTCCCTCTACAAAAACGGTAATAACATTTTGCGGCTGAGATGGAGGTCTTGAGAACGTCGATGTATTTGCAGTTCTGCCTCAGGAACTGCACCAGTCAGTTTCCCGCTTCAGTGGGAGCTCGAAGACGCAGGGGTGAAATCGAATGCCGACGAGGGGAAGAGGAATGACGAGTTTCTGATCGGCGATCGGTTTCGAGACGTCTCGGTGAAAACGGAGACGCGGTGGCGTATTGTGGTGCGTAGGTGGGCGTTTCAAAGGTGGGGCGCGGCGGCGACAGAAGCGCGCCACATGGCCAGCAATGCCGCAGGCGAAGCAGATAGGCCGGTTGTCTTGAGTGCGCCACGTCGCGGTTGGACAAAAAAAACTGCGGTGACGGTCGGGCAACTGGAAATGAAGCCGGATGCATGGGCGATGAAAAGGAAGCTGGCGGCGGAGGAGGCCATGCAACTACGGCTGCGTAACTGACCGGTAGGGACGTAGGGTGATTGGGAAAGTCGGTATAGGGCAGCGGCACACTCATAGGATTGGGTGGGGAGGTTGTAGGAGCTGCAGGAAGCGCTTCCGATATCTGATTCCGGATGGCTTGCTGTAGCGTTGGACTCAAAGCTGCCTAAGGTGCGTCGCTATAAGGCAGCAGCGATAGCTGCCTGGCCACCTCTTCACGAATAAAATCTTTTATATGTTGCGATAGGGTCGAGTTGGGCAGAAAGTCCGCAGAAAGCGCAATGCTGGAGACGGAATCAGCATGCTGAATGTTCTAGCGGGTGATGGAACGTTGGCGGCGCAGCTCGTCAAAGCTCTGACATAGGTTACTAAGGACGGATACGCTCGTTGGGCCTTTTGCCAGCAGCATCTTGAATGCGCCGTCCTCTATGCCCTTGAGGATATGCTTGATCTTGTCATCCTCTGACATGGTGGGATTTACCCGCTTGCACAAATCGAGAACCTCGATGTAGCTGGCGATGTAGCTGGTGTAGCTCCAGGCTGCTGTGCGCGCTGGCGCAGACGCTGTTCAGTGCGTAGCTTACGCACAGCGGGGCCATCAAAGACTTCGGCAAAAAGTGCCTTAAATGCTGACCACCTTGAAGTCTGATTCGTGGTTGAAGAACCACAGTTTGGCTACGTCGGCAAGGTAGAAAGACACGTGAGAGAGCTTGGACTGGTCGTTCCATCTGTTATGGGCACTTACACGTTCGTACGATGAGAGCCAGTCTTCCACGTCGTGTTCGGCGGTCCCACTGAAAATGGGTGGGTCGCGATGAAGAGGGACGCCAGCGCAGACGACAGTGGCAGCCGGTGGGCAGGCAACGAAGTGGCTGGATCAGGCATAGTGCCGGGCGACAGTGTTGGTGTTGGCAGGGTTCGAGTGCGGAGCTCCAGGACGAGGCGAAGGATCGCAGCAACCTCCACCAAATGCGACGAGGTTATTGTCGTCGATAACGTTGCAAGAACGCTACGTAAAGGTAGGCACTGCAAGGGATGTTCGTCGCACGGGGCTCACTCGCGATCACGGCACGATACTTCGTCTTCCTCTTCAGTCGGCACATACACAGAGGCGGGCCTCTGTTTCATTACAATATATATATATATATATATATATATATATATATATATATATATATATATATAATGTTACGGGAAGGAAGAGAAACGTACTGGTTTTACAGATGGGTTTAATGGCTGTGCAGAGAAGCGAATACCCAGAATCTTCTTTGTCGTCTCCCAGGGCACCAACTACGTCCTCTTCTTTCCACCTTACGCACTGTGGCATTACCCCTGTCAGAAGAAGCACCTCACTGGTGCGACTCACTGGTTCCAGAAAGGAATGGTTTGAGGCGGCTGACGTGGACGACATCAGATAGAGGTGACGGCACGGTAGCATCCAGTGGAGACACTTCATATGTGACAGGCGTCACCTGGCGGAGGATGCCATAAGGGCCGTAGTATCGCGAAAGGAGTTTCTCCGAAAGACCGACACGTCGAGAAGGATACCAAACTAGCACAAGAGCACCTGGTTCGTATTCGACATCGCGGTGGCGCTGATCGGAACGGCACTTCTGACGTGTCTGTGAAGCAGAGAGACGAAGACGGGCAATCTGGCGTGCCTGGGTCGCTGTGGTTTATGACATCACGAGCGTACTCCGTCGGCGAGTCGAGTGTGGTCGAAAGAAGAGTCTCGAAAGGCAAGGTCGGTTCACGGCCATATAGAAGGTAAAAGGGCGAATAACCAGCTGTGTCGTGGCGCGAGGAATTGTACGCAAACGTGACAAATGGTAAAGCAGTGTCCCATTCGCGATGATCGGAGGAAACATACATCGCGAGCATGTCAGTTATTGTCCGGTTCAGGCGTTCAGTAAGACCGTTAGTTTGAGGATGGTAAGCTGTAGTAAGCTTGTGTTTAGTAGCACAGGATCGAAGTAAGTCGTCGATGACTTTGGCAAGAAAGTATCGCCCGCGATCGGTGAGAAGTTGACGAGGTGCGCCGTGGTGTAAGATAACGTCGTGAAGCAAGAAGTCAGCGACGTCGGGTAGCGCAACTGGTTGAAGGTCTCTTGTAATGGCATAGCGGGTGGTAGTGTCCGTAGCGACGCAATCCACTTATTTCCGTAGTTTGATATAGGGATGTCCGAGAATATCAACGCCAACGCGAAAAAAAAGGGTCTTCGGTATAATCCAGATGCTGCAGCAGACCAGCGGGTAGGTACAGCTGGGCGTTTTCGGCGTTGACACGACTCGCACGCGGCGACATAGCGACGGACGGAACGGCTGAGACGGGCCAGAAAAATCGTCGCCGAATTCGGTCATAGGTCCGAGAGACGCCAAGGTGTCCAGCAGTGGGAACGTCGTGCAGTTGCTGGAGTACAGTCTGCTGAAGATGAGACGGAATGACGATTAGCAGCTCGGGCCCGTCTGGGTGCATGTTGCGGCGATACAGGGTGTCATTTTGTAGTACGAACAGTGAATGGATGGTCAGCGGTCAGAGAGCAGGCGTCGATAAGCTGCCGTAACGATTCATCGCGTCGCTGTTCAGCCCCTATTCTTTCAAGGCGGAAAGCGAGAGAACGCAGATCGGTGCGGCATCCACTATAATCGTTCGGTGCATCGGCGGGGACGAGAAGGCAGTCGGCGTCCTGATGTAAACGACCCGACTTGTAGACTACCGTGTTGTGTATTCCTGAAGGCGTTAGGCCCCGCGACCGGGCGTCCGTTGGTAATCCTTGAGGAAAAATCCAACAAAGGGCGTGGTGATCGGTTTATAACCGTGAATGGTCGACCATATATGTAAGTCGGAACTTGCCCACAGCCCAAAGAGGGCGAGACATTCCCGCTCAGTAATCGAATAATTGCGCTCAGACGGGGAGGGAGGCGGCTGGCGTAGGCGAGCGCGGTTGTGCCCACGTTGGCGTTGGCTAAATTGCGCCGATGCCGTATCCACTGGCGTCCAGTGCGAATTTCTGTCGGAGCAAAGCGTCAAAATGGGCGAGAACAGGTGGTGTGGTGAGTAGGGTGAGAGGCGCGAGAAAGAAGTCGCTTGTTCAAGACCCAGCAGAAAGGAACGTTCTTTCTTTAGGAGGAGGTCCGTAGGGACGAGCAACATGGCGCGAAATTTTTGCACAACCGCGGAAGTAAGAACAAGACCGATAGCGCGAACATCTTTGGCAGAGGTCGTGCAGGGAAATTCTGCACTGCACGACTTTAGCGGGATCGTGCGAACGCCTGACGAATCGACGAGATGTCCGAGCATGGTTATTTGGCGGTGACCGAAGTGGCACTGGACGAGTTGATCTGCAGGCCAGCGGCGCGAAAAACGGAAAGCACAGATGAAAGTCCGTTCAAGATGTGCCGCAAAGTTGGAGAGAATACGATGACGTCATCCAAGTAACACAAGCAGATGGCCATTTCAATCCACGCAAGAGCATGTCCATCTACGTTCAAAGTCGCCGGGACATTGCACAAGCCGAAAGGCATTACCCTAAACTGATAGACCCGTCAGGTGTAACGAATGCGGTCTTCTCGCGGTCCATTTTCATCCACGGCAGTTTGCCAATATCGGAGCGAATGGTCTATGATGAAAAATCTGGCACCATGAGACAGTCTAGAGCATCGTCGATCCGTGGAAGCGGGTATACATCTTTCTTGGTGATTGGTTTAGATGACGATAGTCCACGCAGAATCGCCAGCTGTTGTCCTTTTTGACGAGCACGACAGGGAAGCCCACGGACTGGAAGAGTGTTCAATATCCCTTTGGCAAGCATTTTGTCAACTTCGCTCTGGATAACTTGTCGCTCAGAGGGCGACACCCGTATGGGCGTCGGCGAACAGGTGCCGCATCGCCGGTATTTATACGATGCTTCACAACCGTAGTTTGATCCAAGAGCGATCGTTCAGGTCGAAAGTGTCGGCGAAGGACTCGAGGAGGTCATGGAGCTCTGCGGCGGATTGGGGGTCGAGGTCCGGCGCATCATCTTTGCATGTCGTCGGCCGGGGCAGATGCAGAAGGAGCAGAACGAGCACTGGTCGAAGGTGTCGCAACAGATAGTGCGGAAATATAGCACTCGCGGACGGCGACAACGTGGCAAGTGAATCCCTCGAGGAAGTACCTGAGGCACTGGCCGAAATTGAGGATGGGAAGACAGGCTGATTGGCCGCTACGAATGACGTGTGTGGGAAGGAGACATTGTGGGGAAAGCAGGACTGCAAGTCTCGCGCGAGTGATGACATAGTCTCCGTCTGGAACAGGTGGAGAGGCGAAAACGGTGATGCAGGTTGCTGCTTGGGAAGAAGACGAATAAAATCTGCAGAACAAAGCTGAGTTGGGGCTTAGCAACAAGGTCAATGGAAAGGGTAGGTCAAGTTGGACCACCCGGCTGAACAGTCAATCAGAGCAGAATGTGGTGTGTCAAAAAAGTCGAGGCCGAGGATCACATCGTGGGGACAGCGTTTGAGCACACTAAACAAACGGACGTGTGGCGTCCGGCGACACTGACACGTGCAGCACACATTCCGAGCACAGCCGGAGTTCCACCGTCGGTGACCTGTAGCAGTCGAGTCGGAGCAGGAGTAAGGCTTTCTTCAGGCGCGTTTCGAAGGTCAGCACTCATGATGGAAACTTGCGCTCCAATGTCGATGAGTGCTGTAACAGGCAAACCATCCACTCTACGTCCACAAGTTCCGATCAGTAGGCAGGGTCCACAGAGGAATTTCAGGCCGGGTGCTAGTGGCTCGTCACCTCCCGGAGCTGCCCCAGTCAGTTTCCGTCGGAGAGCGGCGACGGTAAGCAGGGGACGGGACGACGCAACTGGTGAACGGAGCGGCTACTGTGCGGTGATGATGAGCGGTTAGTCGCAGGACTCGGCGTTGTCAGGTGCATCTTCGACTCGGTGGGGGGCGCAGGCTGGGCGAGATTCAATGGGGAGCGGCGGTAGGCGGAAAGCTTGGTCGAGAGAGGGCCGGCCAGGAACTTCGGCAATGGCGAGAGATGTGGCCCACACGTCCACAATAGAAGCAGATGGGTCGATCATCATGTGTGGCGCCATTCGGCCGGGTCGCGATAGCTCGGGTAAGGACCGCTCTGGTTCCGGTAAACAGGGGCAGAGGCAGCAGACGAAGCGAAGTCAGGACGGTTGGCGGAGCAGATGGATTGCAGACCCACATTGGAAAGTTCTTGGCGAAACGACCGATTGAATGAGGGACACGAGCGGCCGGGAATCGTCAAAGCACTGCGTCACTTTGTGGCAGGAGACGCTGCTTCAATTTCTCGCCGGACTATACGTACGACGTTCTCGGAGGGAGTGGGCTCACGCGGAAGACAAGGTCTTCACACGTCGATGAGCAGCGGTGTTGGGTAGGCGCGTGAACTGCTGAACTATGCGGCGGCTTTTCGCTTCTTCAAAGCGGCGACATTCGTTAATGATCTCATTGACTGTTGTGATGTTCTTATACACGAGAAGGTAAACGCGTCGTCTGCTATGCCTTTTAAAACGTGACTGACCTTGTCTGCCTCTGTCATGTTTGTATCCACCTTGCGGCAAAGAGCCAAGACGTCCTGGATGTACGCCACGTAAGATTCAGTGGACGTCTGTGCACGGGTCCCAAGGTCCTTCTGAGCAGCACGTTGGCGGCCGATGGGCTTGCCGAACAAATCACGAAGCTTCTGTTTTGCATTGCTCCCAACTGGTAATCTCTTCTTCATGTGTCTCGAACCAGACTCGTGCCGTTTTTTTGAGGGTAGTATATTACGTTGGCCAGCATAAGCGTGTTATCCCACCTGTTGCTGGCGCAGTCCCGTTCGTATTTGCCAACCAGTCATCGACGTCAACGTTGTCAATCCCAGAAAACATGCCCGGGTCGCGGGGCTGGGTTAGGATGACCGTCGGTGGCGTCGACGGGGCCGCGGTGAAGACTCCCCTTCGGATGACATGGCAGCCAGGTTACGTCCGCTGCGGAGCTCCGTCTTGCGCAAGTGAGTACCCCGCACGTCCCACCAATAATGTTACGGGAAGGAAGAAACGTACTGGTTTACAGAGGTTTTAATGGCTGCGCAGAGAAGCGAAAACCCAGAATCTTCTTTGTCGTCTCCCAGGGCACCAACATGTCCTCTCTTTCCACCTTACGCACTGTGACAATATATATATATATATATATATATATATATATATATATATATATATATGTGTGTGTTTTTGTGTGTGGTGTGTGTGTGTGTGTGTGTGTGTGGTGTGTGTGTGTGTGTGTGTGTGTGTGTGTGTGTGTGTGTGGTGTGTGTGTGTGTGTGTGTGTGTGTGTGTGTGTGTGTGTGTGTGTGTGTGTGTGTGTGTGTGTGTGTGTGTGTGTGTGCAGTATATACAGCGCCTTTGTGCACCGCAGACATTGTGCACCGCAGCGCAATTAAACCATGCGAACCAGAGCTATGGACAACGGTCGACGAGGGACAAGGCTCGGCCCTAAGGTGCTTCGCCCCTAAAAGTTGTGCGCAGGCAACTTGAGCAGTCCAAAAACCCATCAAAGGCAACAGAGGACGTCGGGAGCTCACATGTGAGTAAACAGGTGGAAAAGGTGTCAATTTACAAAAAAAAAAATATGTATACAAACAGGAAGTAATACACTTTAACAATTAGAAAAACAAGTAGTCTGCGTTAAGTTGAAGTTGAAGTTTATTGAATACTTAGTGCAGATACAAAAGTATAGATATTTAGTACAGAAAAAGGTTCCCATAGTGTAAACACTGTAGGGGGACCTTCTATAATGGTAAAAAAAAACACAAATACTACTTAACAGCAGAAAAGCCGTGAAATATAAAAATACAAAAATACAAATACAAATGCAAATACATATTGAGGCGAAACAGTAGTACAATTGAAAAAACGATAGGGATAAGGCATAGCTGAAGTAGAAAAACGAAGCAAACAGTATTCAAAACGACAGATTGGAATTTGAGTACAAAATACCTGTTCAAATAAACGGTGCTATAGGTTAAACATGAAATTGCGAAGCTGATGTTTGAATGACGATATAAAAAGGCACACTTAATGTTATAAGGCAAAGAATTCCAAAGTTTGATTAAAACAAATGCTACTCTTTGAGAACCATAGTTGTTCGTACCTCGGGGAGTATAAAATTGTTATTGGTGGAAAAGCGCGTAATATTTGAATTAGTAAGGTGTTGAATAAGAACAAATTTCAGAAGACTATGGTCTTTAACTACTTGATAAGCAAATGTGCAGACATTAAATTTTATTAGATTGTCAATATTCAGTATGTGCAGTTCCCGGTACAGATTAGTAACATGCGAACGTCGGTTGCTCCAGGTGAGAATGTGAATGGCTTGATTCTGTACATGTTGGAGGGAAGAAAGGTGGCAATGATATGTTTGACCCCAGGAAGCAATACAATAGTTTAGATGACTGTGAATGAATACATAATATAAGGTGATCAAAGTAGTCAAGTCAAAGTAACATCTAGCTTTTAGTAATACCCTAATACCATAAGAAGTTTTCCGCTGCAGCTCATTAATATGCAAATTAAATTTTAGGCGGGAATCAAGCTTGATACCAAGGAAGGAACAATGATCTGATAGATGAATTGGATGCTTGTTTATAAAGAGAGGCATGACTTGCGTGTTATTTGTTGACCTGGAATTGAAAACTAAAAACTTACTTTTGGAGGGATTTATCAAGAGCTTGTTTTTAGCACACCATGCACTAACATTAATAAGTTCTGCATTAAGGGTTGTTGTAAGGCTGCTTAGAGAATTACTGGAACATAAGATAGTCGTGTCGTCAGCATATAAGATGCATTCTGATAGTGTGGTTAGACACTGTGGAAGGTCATTAATGTATAATAGAAATAAAAGTGGACCCAGAATTGAGCCTTGCGGAACGCCGATGTTAATTATTTTTTTGTGGAATAGATGCCGGAGATGGATATTAATTGCTCACGATCACACAAGTAACTGCGGAAAAGATTGAGAGAGTTGGCACTAATGCCATAAGATGCAAGTTTAGAAAACAGAATGTCATGATTAAGTGTATCAAAGGCTTTCGTAAAATCTAAGAAAACAGAACCAACGAAGTAACCATTGTCAATTTCTAATTTACATTTTTCTGTGAAGTAAATGAGGACTAGGTTAGTCGAGTATCCTTGTCTAAACCCAAATTGTGTCGGATGAAATAGGTTATATTTTGTTAAGTAGCTAGACAGGCGAACATGTATTAGTTTTTCAATTACTTTGCTAAGTATCGGCCTATAAATAGAAATCAAGCATCTGTCACCTTTTTTAAATACCGGAATAACCTTACTCATTTTTAACTCACGGGGAAATACACCGGTTTCAAAAATTAGATTGACTATGTATGTGAGTACATCCGCAATATCATCAGCAATCATTTTCATATGGTTAGCAGAAATGTCATCGGTACCTGCGCTAGAGGATTTCATACCAGTAATTGTTCTTCTTACCTCCTCTGGGGTAGCAGGAAAAAGAAAAAAATGAGTGACCACAATGATCAAGTGCGTCATGCGTACTGGATGGGACAGGTATGGGAGAGGAGAAGTAATCACTAAATGCATTAGCGATATCTAATGGGTTAGATATTACTGATCCTTCATGATGAATGTTGGCAATAGGCGGATTAATGGTTTTATTGAGAAAGGAATTGATCAAGCGCCATTGTTCTTTATGTCTGAACCAGTACAATTAATTACATTTTCATAATAACGCTTTTTGGCATCCTTCATTACAGCATTCAGTGTGTTACAATACTGCTTATAACGATCAAGTAGATGCAAATTAAATGGTTGTCTTTTTGTTTTTTTATATCAGTTATCTTTCTTACGCAGGCTATTAAGTAGTCTCAAGGCAATATTGAATTTATACATGAGCATTATAGATTACATAAAGAAGTCTTATTATACGAAAACAGGAAGAAAAAATTCACAGTTTCGCCCTAAGGGCGAAGCAATGAATGCGATAGCAACACAGCAATGTCATACGAAGTAAGGTGAGCGGCTTTGGTAGCAATATGAATTGTAGTAAACATGAGCTGATTAACTAAGCAGGTGTGCTGCGGCGTAAGTAGACCGACATGAAGAGAGACTCGATGACCACGAGAAGGCGCGTGTGAAACGGTGGTGCTGATGAGAAGCGCTTCCTGTGGGCAGCGGGTGCGAAGGGACACACCTGTAGCGCTGCACTGCCGATCTGGGCAGTGTTGCATGTGTAGCGTGCGTTAGAAAATGTGGCCCGACTATTACTAACTGAATGAACAAGCGTGGTTTGAGCGCGCACAAACAAACATGAATAGATCACACTGAATGACTGCAGACGACTGTCAAAACGCTGGCAGCAAGCGCATACGCCGCAGCGGGCGAAGGTACGTGCGGTCTATCGCTTCAACGGAAACTGAGCGGCGAATGCACAGCGCATACAAAGGTCAGAGCCGTGTGGAGATAAGAGACGGTGCAGGCGAGCGACGAGCGCGGTTGTTGGCAGAGTGGAAGTGCGCCCCCCCCCCCGCTCCCTCCGGCGCTGGCTTCCCGCTTCCTTGCTTGCGCGTTGGAGATTGAGTGCGTTCGCTCTCCGTGATAGCGTGCGTCCCCGCACGCTTCCGCTCGGGCATACGGCGCGCGGCGAAGCTTTTATCTATACAGAACCTCACGGCAACGGCGACGGCAACGCCGACGGCAGAAATCCGCTTGAAGTGTTCATATAATAGCTATCGCTATAAAAAAGAAAAACATAACATAGCTCTATATTCAGTGCCGCACAAACTAAAGCAAATAAAGGGGGGAAAAGGTCATGCAGCATTGCATATGCACAAACTCATTAAACAAGGATTAGTTTGACTGAAAGTAGTTTTGCAGGATGCATAAGGACAGAAGGTCTATTTCTCGTAAGGCGAGGTCATTGAGTAAAGTTGGAAGTGTATGTCGAAGCATTTGTTGACCATAATTCGTTCTTGAGTGCGGAATGTTCCATTGTTCAGGTGTCCTAGTGTCATAGGCTGCGACATGTTTGTGTAGGCGAGCTATGTTTCTAACTCCGCTTAATTACCGCGTGCTTGAGCTCCTTGTGATACGTCAGTGCCAAACGATGTTGAAAGAGATTTTAAATTCTAAGTAGATTAAGTGTTGTGAATAGTGGCTGAGTAGGAGCATCGTACGGCTTATTACATATCAAGCGTATTTTTTCTGCGAGATAGAGAGACAGTGTATATTAGTTTTTTATGCGGTGCCCCATACTAGAAAGCTGTAAGTTAAATGACTTAAGAATAATTAAAGCATTGTAAATGAGTATTTTTATTTTGCGTGGAAGATATTTAAGGCAGTACACTGCACGAACGAGTTGGGACAGTTTTCCAGCGAGGAAGTCGTAATGGCTGTTCCACGTCATGTGCTCATCGAAGAAGACACCTAGCGTTTTATTGTTTTTACAAATTGAATTCTTGAGCCCCCTATAAGTAAATGTGTTTCTGGTGTAGTTTTCTTATTTTTAGCTTGAAACAACACTGCTTTAGTTTTTCTTGCAGTAATTAATATCGGGCAACTATCGAACTCAGCAGCAAATTTCTTAGCAATAAACTAAACAATGTTCTAACTGGCAGTCACCATATTGCCGAATGATGTAAGAAAGGAACGTTGTTGCTTTACGTTACTGCAGGCCCCAAAATACTTTTAACGGATGCACTACACACCATAAATTTTAGCATATTTCATTGCAGTCCCACATATTGCATTGTTACATGCGGTTCCACTTTCCCATCGCATTACATGGCCGTCCTAATTTTGCAGAAAAGGGCTATCCGAATAAACAATTCATCTACTAGACATGCGTCATCTGCGCCACATTTATATACACCGAACATAATTCTGTTCAATGGTGTTCTCAACATTAAAATATCTAGTTTAGTTCACAAAATGCGTAGAACAAACATTTCTATTCTTGGTCCATATTTTGTTCTACCGAGATCTAACATAAGACGAGCTCATCAGAAGAAACGAAACTTAACTTCCCAAGAGATTATAACAACCATGGTCACCAACCAAACTGGTATACTGGTGCCAAAATATGAAATAGCAAACATATTGTGACACTCTTACGTGCGTTCCAGGTTTACGCCTTAACAGAATGTGGGGCATCCAAGACGGGTGAAGAAAAAAATGTCACAGTTTCGCCCTAAGGGCGAAGCAATGAATGCGATAGCAACACAGCAATGCCATACGAAGTAAGGTGAGCGGCTTTGGTAGCAATATGAATTGTACTAAACATGAACTGATTAAGTAAGCAGGTGTGCTGCGGCGTAAGTAGACCGACATGAAGAGAGACTCGATGACCACGAGAAGGCGCGTGTGAAACGGTGGTGTTGATGAGAAGCGCTTCCCGCGGGCAGCGCGTGCGAAGGGACACACCTGTAGTGCTGCACTGCCGATCCGGGCAGCATTGCATGTGTAGCGTACGTTGGAAAATGTGACCCGACTATTACTAACTGAATGAATAAGCGTGGCGTGAGCGCGTACAAACACGAATAGATCACACTGAATGACTGCAGACAACGACTGTCAAAACGCTGGTAGCAAGCATACGCCGCAGCGGGCGAAGGTACGTGCGGTCTATCGCTTCAACGGAAACTGAGCGGCGAATGCACGGCGCATAAAGGTCACAGCCGTGTGGAGATAACAGACGGTGCGGACGAGCGACAAGCGCGGTTGTTGGCACAGTAGAGGTGCGCCACCCCCCCCCCCCCCCCCGCTCCCTCCGGCTCTGGCTTCCTGCTTCCTTGCTTGCGCGTGGGAGATTGAGTGCGTTCGCTCTCCGTGATAGCGCGCGTCCCCGCACGCTTCCGCTCGGGCATACGGCGCGCGGCGAAGATTTTATCTATAGGGAACCTCACGGCGACGGCAACTGCGACGCCGACGGCAGAAATGACGGCGACGGCGACGCCGACGGCAGAAATCCGGTTGAAGTGTCCGTATGATTGGTACCGCAATAAAACGACGACGTGCGGCTGGCTCGCTGAATGCCGACAGGCACTCAGCTGATCAAGGCCGTCGCGACTAACTCTGCCTGGCTGGCTGTTCAATAAACGCCTTTCTTGGGCGTAACAGAGTGGTGGAGTGTGCTGGGTACACCACAACGTACCACGGAATCGCAACACCTAGAACTTCGTCGGAGCCGCCGTCTTGCCGGTCTCATGCCAGCGACTGTCCCGATTGCTCAGGACGGAAGTGGACAAACGCCAGCTCTAGTTTTCCCTGCTCCAAGGTCGACGCCGGTTGGGCCTTTGCAGCACTACATGGAACCGCCCTCATTCGCGGGAAAAGTGGGCGAAGATGTCAACGAGTGGCTGACGCACTATGCAAGGGTGAGCCGATACAACCGTTGGGACTCTGTCACTCAACTTGAATACGTCGTACTGTTTCTGAGTGAGACAGCGTTGATGTGGTACGAAAACCACGAAGACTCCCTAACAAAGTGGCAGCGCTTCGCTGAGCAAATTAAGAAGTGTTTCGGCGACTCCTACGCCAAACAGAAGCGCTCGGAGCGAACACTAGCTCAGAGAGCTCAAGCTCCAGAAGAAACTAGCACTGCATACATAGAAGAGATCCTCAAGCTGTGCAAAATAGTGAATTCCCAGATGTCTGAGGAAGACCGAGTCGGACATCTCCTCAAAGGAATTGCAGAAGATGTCTAAAATTTCCTTATCGGCAGGGAACACATTGATTCCGTCTCAGATGTCGTGCCTTACTGCCGTACATATGAGACGTTGAAGACACGTCGCATTGCGCCAAAATTTGAACGACTGGCAAATGTGACAACGGTTGCTAGCGTCGATGAGAGCCCGTCCGCCAATCTTTCGTCTACTATACGGCACATCGTGTGTGAAGAACTGCTGCGACACGAGGTGCTTGCGTGCAACATCATGCAACAACCGGCTGCCTATTCCCCGCAACACATGGAGCCTGCAGCACCATGCGCTTCGTGGCAGCCGTTGGTATTTGTCACGGACGTCCACCACAGAGGAGCTCCATGGCCACGTCAGGGCGCATTTACGTCCGATCAACGACATGAACAGCACCCTCGCCCCGGCAGGTTTGCACACAGGCCGAGCGTTCCTCCTGTGCAGCAGGCTCAGCCACTTCACTCTGCTACACGAACCCCCACGGCTGAGCGCTTCGAGCCGCAGTTCATAGATCGTCCTTTACCTGTGTGCTATAGCTGCGGCGACTTGGGTCACATTGCGAGGTACTGCAATCGCCGCCAACCACCGAAGTTAGACCGAGCGACGATGTCTAGGAGGTACCGCGCTCCACTTGAAACGTACTCACCCTCGGACACATATCCATGAAGCATACCTCACCAGAGCCCGGAGATGCTGCGAAACAGTTCTCCAGCATCCCACCGCAGCTTGACACCACCGCCGGCTCCTCTCGTAAGCCGGTCGCCGTCACCGCGGCGTCGCTACCCGTCGCCACCTCCGGAAAACTAGTCAGCGTGGCCGTTGGAAGGGAGGTCGCTGGACAATCTTCGATGTCTCCAGAGATACCTTCACCCATTTGTATGCTTAAGAATAAGTTGTCTGTACTGGATGACGGAGCTTTAGCAATGGCCTTAGTGGACACCGGAGCAACCATTTCAATGATGAGTCTTGCGTTTAAAAGCCTCCTAGGACGAAAAGTGATGTTTCGCTGGGACCATACCGATACGTTTCGGGGAGTTAGTGGGGATTTGTTGCATCCCGTCGGAGTGTGCAATGTGGACGTCATTTTGGGTTGTCAGATATTTAACGCAGAGTTCGCTGTTCTACCTCATTCTACGCTTGACGTAATCCTGGGCCTTGATTCTTTGTAATTGTGCGGTGCCACTCTCGACTGCGGAACGGGAGAAATTAGTGTAGGTACGAGCTTTTCGGCTGCGTTTATGGAGAGCCCGCCGTATCACGAAAGTGTACTTTGTGTATTCAGGGATACAGTTGTGCCTCCGTTATCTACAACCTGTGTTTCAATCTCCTATTTCCCTACCACCGACAGAATGTTTCACGCTACCGTCGAACCCATTCGGCTGTGCTGCATCAAGAGGAATGTGCTGATACCGCATTGCACGCTCTGAGTTGTTGACGGATGCACTAGCTTATGGACTGTAAACTGTTCCAGTGAACCTGCAATACTACCACAGGGCCTGAAACTTGCCGCTTACCATGAAGATCAAGTGCTGCCACTCGCCATTCTTACAGAGGCCCCTGATTCTGCGGATGAACGCCATTTCGTTAACTCAAGCCCTGCTGTGGACCCCTCCATTCTAGCTATGGTGAACAAGTCGCACAGCACTAAACAACGTCATGAAGTGGCGAATATTCTGCTGAAACGTGCTGGACTGTTTGACTTTTCGCAGCAAGAGGGGCCACCATCGTTTCCTCCTTCTCGCATACACCATCGCATAGACACAGGATCTGCCCAGCCTTTGCGACAGAAGCCGTACATAGTCTCACCATCGGAACGCAAGGTGATCAACGACCAAGTCCGCGAAATGCTAAATAAGAATGTAATTCAAGAATCATGCAGTCCGTGGGCAGCGCCAGTGATTCTGGTTAAAAGAAAGATGGGACATGACGATTTTGTGTAGACTACCGGCCTCTCAACACCATCACTAAAAAGGACGTGTATCCTCTTCCACGTATCGATGATGCTATCGACTGCCTTTCAGCGGCATCTTACTTTTCGTCTGTCGACTTGAGGTCGGGGTACTGGCAGATTCCTATGCACAAGACAGACAAGGAGAAAACGGCATTTGTAACACCAGACGGACTTTTTGAATTTAATGTGATGGCGTTCCGGCTGTGTAATTCGCCTGCAACTTTCCAGCGCTTCATGGGCAACATCCTGCGTGGTTTGAAGTGGGAAGTGTGCATGTGCTACCTAGACGATGTAGTGATTTTCGGGCGCAAGTTCAGTGAGCACAACGCATGTCTTGATCTGGTGCTAGACTGCTTGGGAAAGGCAGGTTTGGTGCTCAGCTCGAAGAAATGCCATTTTGGAGACCACCCGCCGTGGTTGCTCAGTGGCTATGGTGTTGGGCTGCTGAGCACGAGGTCGCGGGATCGAATCCCGGCCACGGCGGCCGCATTTCGATGGGGACGAAATGCGAAAACACCCGTGTACTTAGATTTAGGTGCACGTTAAAGAATCCCAGGTGGTCCAAATTTCCGAAGTCCCTCACTACGGCGTGCCTCATAATCAGATCGTGGTTGCGCGTCGCCAGTGGGCGTCGCCCAACCACGATCGGATGGGCGTCGCCAGTGTCAATGACGTGCTTCGCAATGGAAGTCTGACCTAAAGGGCGACCATTCAAGCCAAAAATGTCGTTGAATGAGGCGAGCAAACGACGTAGCTGGTCGGTGTGCTGAGGCGCGAGATCAGGAGACATCATGTTGGGGACGTCGGATAAGGTAGCTGGTGAAGAAGGCGATAAAGCACCTTTAGACGACGTTTCAGTCGTCAAGGCCGAGAGTTGGTAGTCTTCGCAAGATGACAACGTGCCTAAGGCTATGTCTTGCGGTAGAACGTGGCTGTATGGTCCGAAGTTTAGAATAGGAAGGCGCGTAGAATTGTTCGTAACATTGACGACAGTGTTAGGAAGCGCAATGCTATGGGCCAGGGGACGTCCGAACTAGGAGAGACTATGTAATCGCCGTCAGGCACAGGTGGGGAGGGAGAAAGAACGACGCACGTCATAGCTTAGGGGGCAAGACGAATGTGCTCGGTAGAACACAATCTGCTGGAAACTTCCTCAGGAGGGTCAGAAGAGCAGGGCAAATCGAGCAGAACAAGTCCCGCGGAGCAATCAATCAACGCCGAATGCGCTGATAGAACATCGAGACCCAAAATAACGTCGTGGGGACTTTCTTCAAGCATAGTGAAAAGAACAGAGTTCTGACGGCCGGCGTTCTGCCGTCGGCGACTCGCACAACACCGGAAGCAGCAGGTGTGGCGACTTTAGTGAGGCGCTGACGAAGATGGTCACTCATGACAGAGATGTGCGCGCCGTTATCAATCAAAGCCGTTACAAGGACACGATCCACACACACCTGAAGTAAATTTCTATCCATTGGCAGGGTCAGCAGAGGAATTTCAGTTCGGGTCGATGTAGCAGCGTCGCCCCTCGGAGCTGCAACCGTCCCTTACCCGACACCCAAGTGTCGCTTCTGCCCTGTCCAGACAGCAGATCTCTCCCATATCATGTGGAAATGCCCATTCAAATATCCCCCTCGCAACCTCAAACCATTAATTAGGAGCTGTGGGAGACTGTCCTGCACAGCTCCGATCCCACCCTGCAGGACCGAGTCCTGAGGTGGGCTGAGGAGATAGCGGAGGCCTACCACGACTGGTAGGCGGACGTATGGCAGCAGAGGGTGCTAAGACTGGAGCACACAGGCCTCCCTCTCTACCCCCCCCCCGGCCCCTGCCCTTTCTTAAAAAGGAAAATAAAAGTTCATTCATTCATTCACCCATCAGTTTTCCGACGAGCGCCGGTACATGGGCGACGGAGAACGGCTAAGAGTAGCTGGGCGAGGCAGGGGGCATCGAGGAGAAGGCGAACGACTCTGCCGTGTAGGTGGCGAGGCCTCAGCACGGTGGAAAGGCTCTGTGGGTTCTTCCGGTGGCGGGCGACTGCCTGGTGAGGGATGGTATGGTTGGAACGCAGATCGAAATGAGGGTGTCCAGGTGTTGCGGCAGTGACGACAAATATGGCCACCACGTCGGCAGTTGAAGCCAATAGGCCTGTCATCTGGTGTTCGCCAATCCATTGGGTTATGATAGGGCCGTGAGGGGCACTGGTTCCGCAGAGCCGGGACTGTAGTAGAAAAGGCGTCGGATCGGTTGATGGGGCAAACGGAGGGAACACCAAAGTTCACCAGCTCTTCGCGAACGACGAACTGGATGAGGGAAACCGTCGGTCGAAAATCGTTCGGGGCGTACGTCTGGCAGTTAACCGGCGATGCGGCCTCTATCTCTCGGCGAACGATGCGCACAATGCTCTCGGACGTGGTCGGCTGAGACGCGGAATGGTCTTCGCACGATGATGTAGCGGCTGTATTTGGAAGACGGGTATACTGATGGACAATTCGACGGCCTTTAGCTTCTTCAAAACGTCTGCATTCACGTGTGATGTCGTCGATGCTCGTGCAGTTCTTGTACACGAGCAGGTTAAAGGCGTCGTCAGCTATGCCCTTCAGCACATGGTTCACCTTTTCATCTTCCGGCATTCGCTCGTCCACCTTGCGGCAAAGGGCAAGAACGTCCTGAATATACGTCACGTATTACTCGGTTGATGTCTGGGCGCGAGTTCCAAGTTTCTTCTTCGCGGCTCGTTATCGTCCAACTGTCCTGCGAAAAAGGTCGCTAAGCTTTTTCTTGCATTGCTCGCAATTCGTTATCTCCTCTTCTTGTGTCTGAAACCAGACGCTTGCTGTGCCTTTCAAGTAGAGGATCAGATTGGCTAACATAAGGGTCTGATCCAAGCTGTTATTTTCGCTGACACGCTCGTACAGCCGGAGCCAATCTTCGACGGCCAGGTTGTCGGTACCCGACAACCGTTAGCTCCCAACTCGTTAGCTCCTCTTCGTGTGTCTGAAACCAGACCCTGGACCGCGAGAACACAGCCTTTGTAACACCCGATGGTCTATACCAGTTCAAAGTCATGCCTTACGGCTTGTCTAATGCCCCAGCCACGTTCGAACGTATGATTAACGCACTTCTGCACGAACTCAAGTTGTCCATCTGTCTTTGTTACCTAGATGACGTCATTGTTTTCGCACTACGTTTGCCCCACACCTCGAGCGACTTTCATTAGTTCTTTCTGTGTTTCGAAATGCCGGCCTCCAGCTTAATTCGTCTAAGTGTCACTTCGATCACCGCCAAATCACTTGGCCATCTTGTTGACTCATCTGGTGTGCGCCCAGACCCAGATGAAGTGCGGGCTGTGCAGAATTTTCCCGCACCGACCAGCGCCAAGGATGTACGGAGCTTTGTTGGCCTGTGTTCTTACTTCTGCCGCTTTGTTCACAACTTTGCGGAAGTCGCGCGACCTCTTACTGCGCTTCTGAAAGCTGATGCATCATTTTGTTGGGGCCCAGAGCAAGCGACCGCCTTCTCGAAGCTCATCTCCCTGTTGACATCTCCACCTATTTTGGCACACTTCGACCCGTCTGCTCCTACGGAAGTCCGCACTGACGCCAGTGGTCATGGAATCGGCCCCATTTTGTCTCAGCATCAGCGAGGTATTCACCGTGTGGTTGCATACACAAGTCGTTTGCTTTCTGCTGCTGAACGCAACTATTCTATCACCGAGCGAAAGTGCCCTGCACTTGTCTGGGCCGTCGAGAAATTTCATCCTTATCTGTACGGTCGGCCATTTACAGTCACTACAGACCACCACGCGCTGTGCTGGCTCTCTTCCCTGAAGGACCCTACAGGACGCCTCGGTCGCTGGGCATTGCGACTTCAGGAGTACCCGTACACCGTGGCCTAGAAGTCGGGTCGTTTACACCAAGATGCCGACTGTCTGTCACGTCATCCTGTCGACCCTCCGGATATTTTTACGACCTACACTCCTGTTTCTGTTCTCTCACTATCTGCATTCGCTGACCTCGCCACCGAGCAGCGCCATGACCCCTACATACGTGACGTCATGGATAAGCTCGCGTCAGTGACGTCCGACCCCTGCCTTCGACGGTTTCTCCTCCAGGACGGCACGTTGTATCGGCGCAGCATGCACCTTAGTGGTCCCGGTGTGCTGTTTGTCGTTTCCCGCCATCTGCGTGCCACCATTCTCTCTCAGCTACACGATGTACCACTGCTGGTCACCTTGGCCTCTCTCGCACGTACGATCGTTTCCGACGCCGATTCTTTTGGCCCGGTCTATACCGATCCGTCAGACGCTACGTAGCTTCTTGCGAGTCATGTCAGCGCCGGAAAAAGACACCTCTACTCCCTGCTGGTCGCCTTTAACCTATCCACGTGCCTTCAGAACCCTTCTTTCGCGCTGGGTTAGACATGCTTGGACCTTTTCCTATATCTGCTTCCGGCAACAAGTGGATTGCTGTCGCTACCGACTATGCAACTCGGTACGCGATCGCCAAAGCTCTTCCGACATCCTGTGCGACCGACGTCGCTGAGTTTCTTTTGCACGACACCATCCTTCATCACGGCGCTCCTCATCAACTTCTTACAGACCGCGGCCGGTATTTCCTCTCCCGAGTTGTGGACGACCTACACCGTTCCTGCGCCACCAAGCACAAGCTCACTACTGCCTACCATCCGCATACGAACGGCCTTACTGAGCGGTTTAATCGCACCATCAATGATATGCTATCAGTGTACGTTTCCGATGACCACCGTGACTGTGACAATGACCACCGTGACTGTGACTTCGTCACGTTCGCGTACAATTCCTCGCGTCACGACACAGCCGGTTACTCACCATTTTATCCATTGTACGGCCGCGACCCCGTATTGCCTTTCGACACCGTCATGCCCATCACTCAGGATTCTACGTCGGAATACGCCCGAGACGTCATTGCGACAGCCGAACAGGCACGTCAAGTTGATCATCGTCGCCTTTCTATTTCCCAGAACAAGCAGAAGAGCACATATGACAGTCGCCACCGTGACGCTAATTTCCTTCCCGGGGACCTTGTCCGTCTTTGGTCTCCTAGCCGCCGCGTTGGCCTATCAGAAAAGCTAATGTCGCGCTACGCTGGTGGACCGGGTCCTCCGACAGGTTACAGCTGTAAGATACGAAATCTCCCCGGTCACGACTCCCGCCTGCTATGCCCAGCCTCCCCATGACATCGTGCATGTTGGCCGCCTTAAACGCTACCAGTCTTCGTCCACATAAGACGCACTGGGACGGTGCTTCCACGCCGGAGGGCCATATGTTACAACTCTGGAACAAGGTGGAAGAAGAGGGGCACGAGCTGGTGTCGGAAGACAACAACGTTAGGGACTTGGCTGCGCTGTCTGTCTTTTGTATATCAGCTGTAAATAGATTTCACGGTTAATTTAATCCTTGTGTCACAATATCATTGGCATATAACAACCATGTGCCTAAAACTCTGTCCTGCTGAACTAGAAGCGTGATAACACAACATACCAAGTGCTGCCACCCACATCCACAAATTGTTCATTAGTCAGGTATCCTGCAATTCAAGATACCAACAGTTAAGTAACGCATATTTTGTTATATTGGCTATTAGTTGTTGTGAGGGACCTTTTCAGAAGCTTTTTTTACCGTCTAAAAAAGTGAATCAATTCGACCATTATCATTGAGAGTCGACGAAAAGGAATGGATAACTGATACAAGCTAAGTACCTGCAAAACATTACTTCTTGGAGCCCTGCTGGAAGTTTGCTAAATTAGAGTTCAGTTTAAGAAAGTCATTAATGCATTTGCAATAATCCTATCAGTCAGTTTAAAGCAAATAGATGAAGAAATCGGCTGCAGTTGTCCGACATGATATGATCGCCCGTTCTAAGTACTGGCACCACTCGGGCTGTCTTCCAGCAAATGTGCTTAGCCGATATTCTAGTCGACATGAAGAGAAAAGGGTGAAGCTGGGCAGGCCATGTAGTGCGTAGGGCAGATAAGCGGCGGGCCATTA
This sequence comes from Dermacentor silvarum, assembly GCF_013339745.2. NCBI lineage: Eukaryota > Metazoa > Arthropoda > Arachnida > Ixodida > Ixodidae > Dermacentor > Dermacentor silvarum. The sequence continues at coordinate 198,954,674 of NC_051157.2, read as the reverse complement.
CAGTTTCCGAATGGGCACCAAAGGAAGGAAAGTGCACTCGGTGACGACAGAAAATTAGGTGGGGTGATGAAATTATCAGACTTCCAGGCACAACTTCGAATGAACTAACGCAAGACAGGGACAACTGGAGATCGCTGGCAGAAGCCCTCGTACTGCGGTGCGCATAAAATAGGCTAATCATGAAGACTTGTCAGAAGCTTTGACAGACACTCGGCGCACCGATGAAGAAAGACATTTGTTATGCTGCTTTTATTTATTTTTCGTGATTTTGTCGAATTTGTTTATTCTTCCTTCGGTATGTTGTCATGGCGAAAACATTGTGAATTTCATAATAAGTTACACAAAGACCATTCCTTGATAGTAACGATCACATCCAAAACGCTAAACTCTACGGTACTGGTGGTCCATGAAGTATCAGCGGAAAATGCACCGTTATTATACATAATGAAGCATTTAGCAATGACTCTCTGATCGGTGAATATGGTACTGAGAGTGAGCTGACGTGCTACGATCAGTGAGCTACACGTTATTATAGTTCTGCATTTGACGGAAAACCATCCGACCTGGTAGAAGCATAAGTGAAATAAAGCATGCACACGATGACTAAAAATAATCGCATAGATATTTTTGACATTTCGCCGATGATATCGGTGTTCATTGTTTACGCAGTTGATAAAGTCAACCGTGGCTTTAGTATTCTGCCGATTGCATGTGTTCTTTCAATAACATGATCTTCTATTGTCAAGTTAACTTTTGAAGGAGTACTCACAAAACGGAAAAAGCCAATCCAAACTCTGTCATCTTGTGCTGGCTTGCTTGTTGAACGAAGTCACTTGAGTTTCTGCTGAAGCAATTGACATGTGTCCCGTCAAAACTCTTGACCCAGCACTCCATGAAAAGATAGGCGCAGAGACCATCATGAGGAAGGGACTGTGAGTATGTGATGTTGCCGCTCGTGGTGCAAACCAGGGGATACCGCCCTGAAAAGAAAGCGAAACAGACATGAGACATTTAGACACTATCCACACGACTCAATTCACTTGTTGGTGCATTCATGTATAGGCCACACTGAAATTTGCGCTATTGAACATGCCCGATAGCACAATATGTGTGCTTGGAACAGAGCCACCACACACAGGCGAGAACTCCTCAATGCTTATGAGTGGTATTTCTAAAGCAGACGGAGTTTTGGAAAGTGGTGAAATCTAGCATTCAGTACGACGAAGTGGAGACCATTTTAAATACGAGATTCACATCATCTGATGCAGCATGCCGCCGTAGCTATACAATAAGACGCTTTTCATTCTGGACAAATACATGTGACAGATAAGACCCGCGGTGGTTGTTTAGTGGTTATGGTGTTTGGCCACTAAGCACGAGGTCGCGGGATCGAATCCCGGCCACGGCGGCCGCATTTCGATGAGGGCGAAATGCAGACGACACCCGTGTACTAAGATTTAGGTGCACGTTAGAGAACCCCAGGTAGTCCAAGTTATTGCGGGGTCCCCCAATATGGCGTGACTCATAATCGCATGGTGGTTTTGACACGTAAAACCCCATAATTTTTGATGTGGCAGATAACTTCTGGTTATGTGTATGTCAGAGACAAGATATACACATAACGCGAGTTGAGAAGGTATATGCAAAATGGAAAGAATCGTATATGCAAAATAACAATAATTAAAAACCGTAAATAGGGTGGAATGTGAGTGCTTGTGTCGCTTTCGCCCTCGGCTGTGCCACCGCCAAGTGGCATCTAACTTAACCCATTAGAGCCCACTGCATTAGAACTAATACACTTGGTTTCGCATCCCTGCCTCTTGAACAGCTGGTATTTCCTTTTGGCTCTATCCGGTTCTTGTACCCAGAGGGTGCGCACACACACCATAACATAGGGTAGAGTGTACTGTCTAATCCACATCCAAAAATTTCGCGCAAATTCCGCCATAACTGCGGACTCGTGACGAATTGAAATGTGTACTCGTTTTTCATTTATTTCTGTTCGTCTGCTTTATATATTTGCGTTGTGCTTATCACAGTGTTTAGTACATGTGGTGTGTGTGTGTGTTAGAAACGAACTGTAGAATTTGCAGCTTCATTTGAAAGAACTGAACACGCATACAAAGTTTGGTGTACTTGATATAGTACAGTGGGTGGGGGGTGGGGGTCGTTAGCAGTTACACATCGGCGCTTTCGTTTTTGTTTTGTTCCAGCATGAAGACAGAGTTTTTCTTCGGAATGAAGTCATTTTGTTGCTTGCGCGATGCTCTGGATGCAGTTGAGTATCAAGCAAACATAGAAGAGGACATTGATATTGTGGTCGTGCTGCCAGAACCAGCTGCAAATACTGATGAGGAGGAAGGTGCCGACAACACCGATGCTTTAGCCCTGAACGACGCCTGCGGTTAGTGTAGGTTAGCAAAGCCTGCAACAATATGCCGCCAAAATGTTTTCATTCAAATAGCATTATTGAGGACACGTTAGCCGCATTCGCGATGTCGGCGTTGCCGGTTCCGTGTTTTCTGGGCGTTACTATATCTGGATTTGGGCGCTCATGGCGGATGGTAATGGTCACTACCCCGAAAAAATCGAAAAACAACTGCGATGCTAATTTGGCAACGCCCGAGCATCATGGAGATGTGACATGTACACGGACACTTTGTGCCTCAAAAAAAAAGGGTCCTTCAAAAATGTCATACACGGAGGTAGGAGCGCAATGCCAAGTGCCTTGGCCATTGGAACCCCATGCGCCCTATGTACTAGATGTATAGTACACCATTGTAACTTGATCGAGAACCAATGGATATTTCTCGACAATATTTTGAGGACTTGATATTTGTGTTATTCTTTCATTATTCACAAACATTGAGGAAAATCTCACTGGCAGTGTTATCATGGGTCATCATGGGTTAAGTGCGGCACCCTCCGCACAGCAGCCACAATGAGCCCAAGTTGGGTTCAGGTTGCGCTTACGGTTTAATATGTCTGTAATAACTCAGTGCATAGATTTCATTAGCTCAGAATGGACCTTTATAGATAACATTTCCGGATATTAAGGGAGCCTACGACAACGTACACAGGGAATCGTTATGGGATATTTTGAAGCACGAAGGCATAGATGAAGATTTCGTGGAGCTGCTGACGGAGATATATAGCGACAACCGAGTACAAATTGCATGGGAAGGCTCAAAATGTAATGAAGTGGTGGAATTTCACCAAGGGCTAAAGCAAGGGTGTCCTGTCTGCATTGTTGTTCACGCTTCATGTTGAGGACATAGAAAGAGCACTGGAAAACAGTGAATTAGGGCTTGATTTATCGTACATGTTTGGTGAAAAAAGTGGTGCAACAGAAGGTCCCCGGGCTAATGTATGCAGACGACATAGTGCTACTAGTAGAAAATTGAAGCGCTTTACAGACACTTACGAATATGTGTGGTAAATATCGACAAATCTAGGCCTTAAGTTTATCACAAACAAATCGTGAATTATCATCTTTAATAAAGAGACGACTAATTACGTGGTTTCAGTTCAACAGCAGGTCATACCCATAGTCTAGCAATATAAGTACCTCGGCGTATGCATGAATGAAGGAAAGAGTTACTCAAGCAACCACGAAGATAATGTGAAAATAAAGGGGAAGCGGAATGCAGCAATAATGAAACACAGAAAACTATGGGGCCACACTAAGTATGAGGTGGTGCGTGGAATCTGGAAAGGAGTAATGGTGCCAGCGCTAGCATTCGCAAATGCCATTCCATGCTTAAAATCGGATATCTTGTCGGGTTTGGAAGTTAACCAAAGATCAGTAGGCCGGTTGGCTTTGGGAGCCCACGGTAATGCCACAAATGAGGCAGTGCAGGGTGACATGGGTTGGGCCTCTTTTGAAGTCAGAGAAGCACAGAGCAAAATTAGTTTTGAAGAAAGACTCAGAACATGGACGAAAATAAATAGGCGGCTAAAGTGCACAAGTTTCTGTACCTGAAAACTATGGACACAGAATGGAGGAAGAGGTCAAGAAAGTTGGCAACCAAACAGGGTAATTGAAAGTGCTAATAGACAATCAGGAGTCATCAGAAAGAAATTGAGAGAAACAATAAATTGGATGGAATGAATGGAAACAAAAAAGACCGTAAAGATTGACAAGAACGGGAAGAAAGAAATGGGAAGGAAGAATCTGTACGATAGCACAAAGGGCCGTGCCTTGCCATTGAAGCTCGAGCTGATTACCTAACGAACAAAAGATACCTGAAGAAATATTCGCAGCAAGATGAGGCATGTGTATGCTGCAGCAAAAATCCGGAGGCCACTCAACACATCCTAATGGAATGTGAAGGGATTCACCTAGTGAGACCCGTAGGTAAAGTACACCTTCCAGGAGCGCTTGGATTTAAACTAGAGAGAAGCATCAACCGGTCTGCATTCGAGATAAGCAAGATACTTGTAGAGTATTGGTGGAAAAGAAGAAAGAAGCAAGGTAGAGATTGATACAACCGGATCCGTTACAGGCATATGCAACAGGTAGGGTACAAGTTTTGAGGAAGAGAAAAAAGATTAAAGAGATGCACATAAAAATGCTCGAATAAAAAGCATGTAAAGCGTACATGATTAATTCATGCAGGCTAGGTAACTATTTCTCACGGCGCCGTTTCAATGGGGCCACGGATAAATCATCATCATCGTCAGAATAACTTGAACTTGGCCTAGTTGGTGTTTACTGCATAATAAAAGGCGAAAACTAATAAAGTTTCGCCTTTTACGAATAAAAGGCGAAAACAGAGAATGAGAAACGGAAAACGACCGCCCGTGTCGTCGTTTTGTTTTTTTCTTTCTCTGTCTTTGTCTTGTATTAGCCCTCAACATGGCATCGTCATCAGTAGCGGCGGCGCGGCTGACAGTCGCGCTACGCGGCTGTAACAAATATGCTCTATATTACTCTGGCTATATTACTTATTGGGCGTATGTGGCCGCCTTAGTGCGCCTGCGCGCTCTCGTCCTTGAGCGCGCGCAGACGCGAAAGCACTTATTTAACATCTGTAGTGGTCATTGTGAGACCTCCGTTGCTTCGGCTATAGGCGACACACTCCTATGTAGTCCCACTTTGCTATGTCACTTGCTTGCCATGGTCCCCATGAGCATGACGGCATGACAACCACTCTATGCGTCGACGCAGAGACGACGCAAGAATGACGAAGAAAAATGACGTCGATGGAACGACAAAGGCAGTAAGATGGCAATTGGATGACGACAATGAGATGGCGATTCTCGAATGATGACGATGTATAAGACGGCATCTTGGCGAACACGCGAGGTCAATATCCGTGCTCAGTACCATTAATACTATATTCGAAAAACTTCTAAGCCGTCGGTTCCACAAATTTATTGATAAGTATCAGGTTATGTGCCCACAGCAACACGGCTTTCGTCCGAATCATTCAACTTCGCCAGCAGTGTATCCAAGCTATTAGACAACTTGGGTCACTGGGTTGGCGTAAGGGGCTAGACAGATAGCTAGATAGACAAAGAGATATATAGGCTCAGAAACCGCGAAGTTGGCAAATACTGCTAAAGGCAGTAATAGTATTAGGGTAAGGAATAACAGGGTGGATGCATCTACAAGAGAGACAGGCTGAATAAATTTTAATAACAAATTACGGAAGAACTCACCTCAAGATGACTGTCGACAGTAATGCGACTAGCAATCGAGCAATGTAGCGATATTCCTGAAGTCATGTTTATTTAACACGTGTAGTGGTAATTCTGAGACTTCCGTTGCTTTGGCTATAGGCGACACACTCCTATGTAATCCCACTTTGCTGTGGCACTCGCTTGTGAAGGACGCCCATGAGCATCGAGGCAAGACGACGACGCAGTGACGATGGAATGACGAAGAAGGCGTGATATCAATACAACGACAAACGGCCTGACACGAACGACGACCTCCTGACACCAATAAGATCATTATCTTCATCATCAGCTTGTTTTAAGTCCACTGCTGGACGAAGGCCTCTCCCTGCAGTGTGTCGGAACGGAACGAAAACGAAACAAAACGATATTTTTGACCGGAACGAAAACGTAACCCAAACGTTATTTATTATTTTGTTTGGTAGTGAAACCGAAATATTTTTCATTGGTTTTCGTTTCAAGGGGAAAGTCACCAATCCGAAACAGTCGAGTTTAGGTGACGTCAGAATTAGCGCGTATCTCAGGGGTCTGTATAAGCGCGTATCTCAGGCATGCATAGTGCGAGTACAGTGGCTAGTGCGAGCGATAGCCCGTCGAGCGTTCCACTATTCTAAGCCTGCCGCTCGGTGCACTAGCAGATCGGCATCATTGCAAAACCTAAGGCTTGCACGCTAAAAGGTTATCGTTTGATTTCCTACTGGTACAACGCTTCGTTACCGAAGTTTTATCCTTCCTTTATGTTCGTTTAAGGTCGTCTTATCGGAACAGGGGTCTCGAATTAAGGCGAGTTCAATGGATGACATGCTGCTTCTGAGATCATGCTCAGTGCCTTGACTCAAGGCACTGAGCGTGATCTCAGAATTCAGAGTTCACTTACTGAGAAAAATTAATGCTATGTTTTATCGTTACTTTGCTTAGAAAATTTTTGCATGCGAACCAAAACCTTTATGAACCGATAGGGATAATTTTTTTTCCGGTTCCGGAGCAGGACCGGAACAGAACTTTTCTCAGTGGAACGACACTAAAACTAGAACGAAAAGAATTCGTTCCGACACCCCGTCTCCCTGCGATCTCCAATTACCCCTGTCTTGCGCTAGCTGATTCCAACTTGCGCCTGCAATTTCCTAACTTCATCACCTCACCTAGTTCTCTGCCATTCTCGACTGCGCTTCCCTACCCTTCGCACCCATTCTGTAACTGTAATGGTGCACCGGTTATCTACCCTACGCATCACATGCCCTGCCGAGCTCGATTTTTCTCCTACTGCCTACTAGAATATCGACTACCCACGTTTGCACTCACAGATCAGCTCTGAGTGTTTCGTGTTCACAATGAAGAAATATCGAAAATAAATTTACCACTTGTTAATGGCATTCTGTTATTTCTGCCTCACTGTAGCTGCTGTCAGCTCAAGTTTTCTTTCGTTTTGCTTTCTTTGCGACACGACTCCGGAACAAACAAACAACACAACCCCGGAGCGATCTAACTCAATTCAAGGTCTTTCTGTGGTTAATCGAGTTTGCGATTATATTTATCAAATGAAAAGTTCTTGGAAATTTGTGATGGCTAGATAGCGCCGCAAGTTAAGTGGACACTGGCTCGCACCTGGAAATATTCATTTCTTGATTTCCACTAGCATCCGGCCCCATTCAGTGAAGCTCACTGCGACTCACTGTCACGTGTGATGTGCATTCGTTAGAGATTATTCCAACCAATTAGTGCTTTATGTAGAAATGTTCGCAGCTGAACGTTGTGTCACGTCCCACAACCTAAAAGAGTCACGAACAATATTACGTGCTTTTGTAAGCAACTACAAAACTCTCAAAATATAAATGTTGTAGGCTCGAAGAGCGGCATAAAGAAATCTACCGCAGTTAACACATTCACGTGCGATAATGTAAAAAAAAAGTCACAGTTCCACCCGAAAGGCGAACCATAGATTGCAAAAGCAAACTTGTGGACAGCTGTGCTTTTATCGGCCCTAAAACTTGTAAACGTAACCCGCCGGGGTGGCTCAGTCAGCTAAGGCGTTGCGCTGCTGATCACGAGGTCGCGGCATCGAATCCCTGCCCCGGCGGCCGCATTTCGATGGAGGCGAAATGCAAAAACGCCCGTGTGCTTGCGTTGTAGTGCACGTTAAAGAACCACAGGTGGTCAAAATTAATCCGGAGCCCTTCACTACGGCGTGCCTCATAATCATAATTGGTTTTGGCACTTAAAACCCCAGAAAGAAGAAGAAACTTGTAAGCATACTAATTTAACAAGCATGGTGTCACGCGCGCACAAGGAAACATGAACGCACCTTATAAAAACTTAACGCGCTATAAACACACAGTGCGTAGAAAAGGAACACACTCACTAGTGATGTTTTTTTTTCAGAAAAAGAAAACAAAAAAACTTCAGTTGTGAGTGAGCACGTGCGGTATGTGTTCCTTTTCTGTCCTTTTTTTAACACGAAAGTGTTTTATGCCGGGGTCCACCAAGACTTCACTGACGTATTTCCGTCACGGAAATACGTCAGCTTACAATGTACACGAACATATTACAAAGAAAGAAACCAGAAGAAAAAGTTCCACAAACATGCAAAATTTGGAAATCGAACCCACGACCTCTCGGTCCGCGACGATAGATCGCCGAGCGTTTAACCCATTGCGCCACAAACGCATTTGCAGAGAGCTACACAGACGCGCCTTATATATCTAACACTCCTCCGTGTACCCGCGCTCTTGCTCGGGGTGGTGCCGCCGCCTACGAGCAGAAAAGTTGTCGCAGTTTCACCTGAAAGGTGAAGCATCAATTGCGATAGCAAATTTGTAGAGAGCTATACGGAGTAATGATATTAGCTTTATCAGCTGTATAAACTTGGACATGCAGCAGCACCGGCAACGCGCAGAACTGTTGTCGACGCCGTCGGCGTTTTGCCCGCGTTCGCTCAAAATGCGTACGGCGTTGGTGACTGTTGCCGGAGCCTCTGATATAAATAGGCACTTGGTGCCGCAGCTAAACGTCGCCTCCCTTCCCTCCCCCTTCCTTCCCTCCCCCACGGCCTCTCGCGCATCGGAAGAAGGCGCGTTTGCTCCACATATATGGTGATTGTAAAGGAGGAAAGAGACGCCTACTTCTGCAGCCCTTAAGCAAGCACGGCGCGGAACGCGCGTTTGTTCTCCGCCGTGCGTTCACTCCCCGTGAAAGAGCGCGTCCCTCGTGCCCTTTCACTCGCACATACAGCGTTCGGCGGCGCGCGGTCACGATTTCATCTCCATTGACGTCATACGGAACCTCACGGCGACGGCAGAAATCTGCTTTTGAGTGTCCATATAATTGCTATCGCAATAAAAGAGAAGTACTGCATTATGACACTAACGCGCACCGACAGTGAACGCTTCGGTGGTCTCAGCACTACGACGCCTCGATGCCAGCATTCGAAGGGACGCTGGCATCAAGAAGCACTACCAACGCCACCTAGGTGGCGTTCACCGTACTCAGCACAGCGGAGCGTGGCCTCCGCAATTAGCTCTGAAAATGTTTCTGAAGTTGATCGCGGAGGCTGCAATTACGACGCGCTGTACGCGCTGATTTGACTCGGTGACGATTCAGTTACGTGCTTTGTCTTGCGCGTTGTATTAGTGTGTCAGTTACGTGCTTCGTCTTTCGCGTTGTGCTAGCGTGTGCAGCGTAGTGCAGCTTCCATATGCACGACGGTTGCTCATGGTCATCGACGTTGGTAGTCGCGATGGAGGAGACGTGCCACCAGGCGTCAGCGTGGGTGCATCAACGCCTAAGGGCGCTTTAGCCACAAAACACCAATAGACATTATATATCAATGTGCAATAAACATTACACTACTTCTGTGAAGACACGTTTCACTTTCGTGTTCTATACCGATTCCTATATAAGAGGGATCAACCACATTTTTTTATGCATTTTCTCTTTCTGCGTAACCTAGCACTCGCGCCTTCGCTTATCGCTGTTGGAGCTCTCGCTTTGGTTGTATATTTGCTAGCTTCAATATCTTTTTTCAATCAAGTTGTTTATTTCGTATTTGCAGTACATGGTTCATCGTGTACATACAGAAGGAGGCCCAAAAGTCGGAACTGCAATTAGGGCCTCCTACAGCAACATGAATAGAGTATATCAAAGAAGGGCATACACAGCAATCTGAGTTGCAAAAAAGAAAAAAAACTGTAGGTGTATAGCGCTCTACATGTTCTAATAATGAATTGCCCTCTAGCCCACCGATTCATCCTATTGCAATGAACGCATCTCAGTCGATGACCGCGAAAACTCGCTGTCAAAACGCTGTAGCGCGACAGCAGCAGCGAGCGAATTGACCTTCGTGCCGCCGCTCGCGCATCAACGCGAGCTAAGCCGCGAAAAGGCAGTGCAGGGCGGACTCTGCCCCCTCCGCAGATGGCTTTCAAGGTGGGCGCGCGCGCAGTAGAACCCCCCCCCCCCCTCTCTCTACCCTCCCTCCGGAGCGTTGCGCGCGACTGGAAGGCGGCGCGCTTTTTCCCCGTTTCCCGCCCTTGCGTGCGCGAGATTGAGCAGTGATCGCCGGCTCACCCTCGCACGCTTTCACTCGCACATACATCATACGGCGCGCGGCGACTATTTTATCGCCCGCTGACTTTATATGAAACCTCACCACGACGGCGGCGACGACGACGGTAGAAATGCGCCGGGAGTGTCCATATGATTGCTATCGGAATATTGAATAATGTAATGAGATTCCACGAAAAGAGGATAGTGAACCAAAAACTTTACAACTTACGGCTTCCAAGCCATTGGTTATTGTAGTGACAAATACGGGCGCCAGCAGAAGACGAAGAAGAAGACGTTTGTTGTTGGTGGTGCTTGCGCTCGCTCCGTTTGGCCGTTGCATGTTTCTGCGCATTCATATAAACACCGAGCGCATCTACCCTTAAACGCGTACTGTCAATTGGTGGAGCGTGCTGGTTCCCTTTTCATCCTGGAACTCCGTACCCGGACTCTACCCCCAGCCTCGGCAATGCCTAGTGACGTGCCACAGCAAGCTGCTCCCGCACCAATGGTGGTCGCGTGCTCCGGCGTACCACAACAGCGAGACCCTGTCATTTTCAAAGGCACCGACGAGCACGACTTGGTGGACTGGCTCACTTCGTATGAGCGGGTAAGCGCCCACAATAAGTCGGATGAGGGCGACAAACTCAGCAACGTCAACTTTTACCTGGCGGGCGTAGCACAGCTGTGCTTCTACAACCACGAATCTGATATTACCAATTGGTCATCCTTTAAAACGAGCTTCGCGGAAGTCTTAGGCCATCCCGCTGTTCGCAAGCTCCGCGTGGAACAACGCTTACGCGGCCGCGCCCAGTAATCTGGCGAGAACTTCACGTCCTACACTGAGGATATTATAGACCTCTGCCGTCGCATCAACCTTGATATGTCCGAAGCTGATAAAATCAGACACATCATGAAGAGGATCGAGGACGATGCCTTCCAAATGCTCATTGCCAAAAATCCCCCAAACTGTCACAGACGTGGTTCAGCACTGTCTGACTACGACGAGTTGCGGAAACAGCGCATTTCTAACGACTCCCGTGCTCTGACCCGGCCAACATGTCGGCATTAACTGCGCTCGTGCTCGCTCCGTTTAGCCGTTGCCTGTTTCTGCGCATTCATATAAACGCCGAGCGCATCTACCCTTAAACGCGTACTATCAGTTATAAAAAAGAAGCAGAAGCGATTAGCGATTGACAGCAGTGACGATTTATTACAGCAGCTGCAAATACGCACCACTGTGCCCTGGGAAACAATTTCTAGCCCCGCACCGTAAGGCAATTCTCGCGCCATTTGAACAAGCGTTATGAGCTCGGAAGGACGGATATGCGACATTTACATGTCTTCTTAAGCTTCAGCGAAAACTTCGTGCGGTTAGCGCAGGAATAGTCAGCGACGAAACGTAAAACTGCCGCTTGCTGTGCCACACCGATGTCACGCGCTGCACTTTTAATAGAGTCAGCGGACTCCACGGGGCAAACAGTAGACGCGTCACCACATTCTCCAGCATGATGGCGCCCACGGGAGCGCGGTGAAAAGTGTCCATATGGAACGTCACGGAGACGGCGGCTCCGTGGTTATTGTTGACATAATGAAGCGCTCCCTAGCTGATTGGTGGCTTTTAATAACACTCGTACACAAACCGAAGTAGGTGCTACAGAATTGACGTACCGCTTCCGACCTGTGCTACATGTACATGAATTACTCCATCGTACATTACTACATCGATGTTTTTTTTTTCCTTCCTACTACCCTGGTTGTTACTGCAAATGTTTCATTAATAATAACGGTAAAAGCTCGCTTTTTCGTGATGAGCATCTGGGGAGGATTGGCAGAGAGAAAGAGAAGTAATACAGAGCAAAATAAAATTGCGCGAACAAACACATCTCACGGAAAATTCCACGAAAGAGTTCAGGCTCTCTTCTCTTTGCGGTGGCACGCCTTTTGACCTCATCCATTGCTAGAAACTTGCGTAACGAAGCGCTATAGGCAGCCTGCTGATAATCTTGCGTTCGTTGCTGGCGGAAGACTCTGCACTTCCATGCGAGGTGTCAGACGTTGTCATGGAATGGTATCTCGATAGCGAAGCAAAACACGCACACAAGTAAGTTTTGCTACGCTATCCAGAAGCTCTATTCTCGACACGCGTGGCTGCTGCACGGCTGCCATTACCCGCCATCTTGGCTGCCTCATTGGCTGTCCAGAGGTCACGTGTTTTGGAATTTGTGCTGGGAAACGGAAGTTTAGCAAAATGCAATTTTGCGTTTTCACCAGAATGACGAAACGTGACGTTCAGCTGCAAATTTTATCGACTAATACTTTTTCGTGGTCCTTGGCACCTATATTGCATCTTTAGCGCTTTAAAAAGAAAGTGGACGGTAGCGTGCAGAAGCCCGTGCAATGCATCTGCAATTTCGCGAATATGTGGTGGCGTAAGATAGCCGGCATGTCAGTTGTTGATTGGCTGAAAGAATATCACGTGAAGAGCGTCACAGGAAGGGCCGTTTCGTAAGCGTTAATTTGACTTTCCGTGACGTTGCGCTGGGCCCCCATTGCAGAGATTTTCCGCCATAGTTTGTGGTGCGACGAGCCGCGCGAATTATGGTAATGAGCGGCCATATGCAATGACTAGTCGAGAGGCATGCGTATCGCCGCATTTTCCCTGTCACTTGGGGCCATGAAAATCTTTTGTTCCCAACGCGTGCTCAAAGCATTTGCATCGCTCTCGGGTGGGGTTGGCATTTGTGTTCTGAACCAACATTTGTATTAAAAACACGTTTATTTGAAATAATATTGGTTGAAACTAGCTAACTGTCTGCGACTTTTTGCACTTTTCACTACTGCGTTTGTATCGTAATCAATATTAGTGACTTTTCGCGCCATCAAAGGCTATGACAACGGCGAATTTTTAATTTCTAAAGAGAAATGTACGCAAGGCGGCGCCTTGAAGTTTCCTCGCGTAAAGTCCCTATATAAGAAAAGTGCCGCCATCCTTTGATAAACGCCGCTTCTCTCTCTCCTGTATCTCCGATTGGACGATGATAGAGCGCGCTTTTCACTTCTTTATATTTTCTTTTTTTCCGCCTCAGAGCCATGTTGAAAGTCCACTGCGCAGCCGCAGTCGCCGGCGGCGGCGGCGGTGCGCGCCCGGCCTGAAAGCTTCAACGTGGACTTTCTAGGTGGGCCACCGTCGACTTGGCTTTCGCCAGCAAAAAGTAAAGAAAAAAGCAAGCGCTTTACGAGAGGATGCGGCGGAAGAAAGATTAGATGGCGGTACTTTTCTTATATAGGCACTTTATCCTCTCGCGGTGCGAGTAAACAGTGAAGTGCACAAGAGATGGCAGTGCCGGCGCTTGCGTCGCGCAAGCGCATACCTGTGGCGCGCGCAACGTTATCGATGTAAAATTCCTATATAAGAAAAGTACCGCCATCCTTTGATCAACGCCGCTTCGCTTTCTCCTGTATCTCCGATTGGACGATGATAGCGCGTGCGCTTTTGACTTCTTTATATTTGCTTTTTTTTTCGCCTCAGAGCCATGTTGAAAGTACCTCTGCGCAGCCGCAGTCTCCGGCGGCGGCGGCGGCGTGCGCCCGGCCTGAAAGTTTCAACGTGGACTTTCTAGGGCCGGCACCGTCGACTTGCTTTCGCAAGCAAAAAAAATCAAGAAAAAAGCAAGCGCTTTAGGAGAGGAGACGACGGACGAAAGAGTAGATGGCGGTACTTTTCTTATATAGGGACTTTATATCGATGATGTTCAGCCGCTTCTCAGCCAGACGAGCGGGGTTGAGTCACTTGCGTTTCACGAGATAGCGATAACGCGGCCTAGAGCGTGCGCTGATCATCACTGGCAGGTCACTTATGTTGTCTCAAGGTAGAAAGCAAGCACGTGGGCGCCAATATACATTGACTCATTCCATTCCCCGAGGACACGCATCCTAGCTAATGAAGCAGACGACAGCTTGTGCGCATGCAGACGACGGAAGCGATAAACGATTTTTATGGAATAATCGTACGCTTTGAGCTAGCTGCTTTATTTTTACTGGGGAGGAAAACTGTTCTCCTTTATCAAGAACGCTAGGTTCAATGCCTACATTACAGTTTTTTAGGCGAAACGTCAAAATTGCGTCACGTTACGAAAGCAAAACGGGGCTATTGGCGCCATTTTGTAAGCGTCGCGCCTACGTCACGCCTCGAAGAAAATGGCCGAATGTCCAGAGTAGGGGCTCAGATACCATTCTATGATGACCGACCAACGAGCTCATATCGCCAGCCTCATCAGACGTTGTCTGGCTTACCGAAGTTGCACCTAAAACAGCGATCTGTAACTATGTCTGGTCCGCTATGACAAGAACTATTTTCTTCAGGAAAGAGTGACACCCTCACAGATATCAGGGCTGCGCCTGTCCGTACACAAGACTACGCGTCCATATTCCTGCTGAGTAAGATAGATGGATTACTTGGCGGCAAGTTATTCTATGCCACTTTGTGTTACACCTCTGCTTTTTTTTTACTTTTTATGTGATATGTTTCCTGATGTTGACTATTAGTATCGTATGATGTAGACGCGCAATCAGCTTCGTGGAGGGGCACCCTTCTTCGCAGTCTGCGTGGCTGTTTCACCGATGAAACTGGCCTTTCTAGCAGTAAACTTTGACCGATAAATAACGGAAACCTAGCACACCTACGTTATGCGTCATAAAACAAACACACAACAGAAACCTCGTAGATATAATGTCCAATCCTAATAATCCCTAATAGACAAAGCTCTGTCAAGAAACCCGCGAATACACGCAAAATTGCCGCGCGACTGGCCGCTCGAGGCACTTTGCGTGTATTCGCGGGTATCTTTCACGCTCGCAAAAACACTTTTATGTAGCACGTATTCAGCAACAGAAAGTCATATCACGAGTTTCTCATGTTGCTTTACAATTTTCTCCTTGACGCTTATCATCTAATTATAATAATTGAGACGTTGAATAATTAGAACCATGCAATTAGGTGGAATGCAAAAAATAATCTGAGTACCTCCAAGCGATGGCAAACAACGTTACCTTGGTTCTGTCCAGCTACGTTGCATTCGGCATATTTTTAAGGTTTGGCCAAAGTTAAGTGAAAAACCGCGTAAAACAATGAACAGTCTAGCAGAACAAGGCATGTCGCTGGAGCCGACGTTTAGACAATAAAACTTGGCTTCGTCAGTGTCAGGTATAAAGTAGGCTGACGAGTACTGTTAAGTACGTAGACGTCTTGATGAAATACCGCATGATATTCAAAGGATTGTTCTACTTTTACAATTTTATTTGGACTACCCAGTAGTAAGCCAGTGTGTAGGGCCTCATTCTTGGCCAATTCTTCAGAATGGGTACGTGCAATTTTGGCATAAACGGTACAGAATCCATAAATGTACTTACATTCCATCTGGTATATTGCTCGGCACATACGTCCGACATCAACATTCTTCCTTCTACAAACATTACACACAGCCTTAGTCCTCGTGACATCGCTGTGTTGACGTTAAACCTTGCCGTATCCATCTCATTTAGCTTTCCTGCCATTACTGAACTAAAGCTGCCTAATAAAGCTGAACTAAAGCCAATTACTACAGCTGCTAGTACTTCAACGTACCGTAGACAAAACGTTTACTATTTTCTGGCCCTAGAAGTGGCACAACTCCACACTCTAGCTGAAATAAAAGGACACCCTATGTATACCAGTGGAGCCTTGGACACTGCTGACTGCACGGGCAATATCTTACTCGTGCAACAGTAACAATAACTCTATATTACGGCATGCTTGTCCTCCCACTATTCTCAATCCCAATGTGGAATTCGTTTCTACCTGAGGCTATTCTGAAAGCGACAGCAAGCCGTTTGGGACAGCAAGAAAATTGCCACTAACGAATTCAAGATTTAGACTCGATCGATTCCCATGGGATATTTCGGATGCTGTGTGACATCCAACAATAGCCACAAGACTCTTCTGCCCTGACTAAGACTAGGTATTGCTTTTGTGCGAAAATATCTGCGGCGTTTCTGGAGCAGCGAATAGTCTGCCTAGTTCCTTCAAACAGTGGAGCACATACTTTTTAATTGGCCTAAGTGTGAACGACAGCCATTGACCTCCAATTGAGCGTCAATTAGCAGCAAGCCATTGAGTGAAAACGTATTACTGGGCCCTTGGCCGGACATAATAACGAAGCCAGCCATCAAGGCTCTCTTAGAGTTTTTACTTAACACAGGGCTAGATACAAGGCACGAACGGTCCTTTCGAACACGAACGCGTAAAGGTGTTTCACGTAACTTGAGGCAATGACAACAAAAAGCAATACACCACAGCTGGTTGAAACCAATGGCATATTATTTGCCGTCATGTGGTGCTCCTGTAAGTACTTTTTATTAGCCTAATTAGTTAATTAACTATGATGAAATATGAAAAAATATTCATTTCAGGGCCAAGTTCGGTTCGTTACGTTTTAGAGGGGGCTGAGAAACAACTGATCCTGTTTCTTGTGGGAACGTACCTGTAGGGCCGAATGATTGACAGCAGCGACAGGTGGTGCACTCTCAGAAAGAACGGCCTAACCCAAGTCAATGACCGGCTCTCGCTCGTCACACCTAAGCACAAAATGTGTCGCCAGACACCGAACCTTTACTTCCCTTGGCATACGGGAAGAACGGACCATGAAACCGATTGCCCGCTACCCCCTCCCCACACACACACTTCGCGCCTAATTAGCCGCGTCGTGGTGTCTGACAGCCTTGACCTCTACCGGCAGCGGGGTGAGCGGGGGTCAAGTGTACGTGACTATCTACAACTGGGCATGCCACGAGCGGGGAAAGGGGTGGGCCGGCTGCACAGCCAGTGCTAGCAGCGAGAGGGAGCACAACTCCATTCTTGCTGGGGTCTTCTGCTTTCTCTTTCCCATTTTCGTTTTTCCTTCTTTTTTTTGCCTTTATAACCGCAGTACGGAGCATCACGGGCAGTCTGGGCTGTAACCACGCAGTGGTAGAACGGTGAGGCTCCGTACTACGTATGTACGTCCTGACAGTGTCCTCGGCTCTAACACCCAGCTAGGTGTAGAAGAGTGAGGGCCTGCCCTTCGCACTCTCTGTAAATACAGTTCGTTCAAGTTTTTACCACGTTTCCTGTCTGATACTTCACCCCCGCCGAGCTACATCATAGGGACCTCGTCCCTCAACACCACGGAGAAGGAACTTTACTGGCGCAGCTCGACAGAGCTTGGCATCTATCACGTCTGAGCGGAAGATCATCAAGCCACCATCAGGCCACCAGACGCCCGCAGAACTTGGGATTATACCAGCCGAGGAAAAGCCCCACGAGTGCAGCACATCGAGGCCTCTTCAATTGCGGCAAACGACGCCCCTGGACACCCCAGCACAGCAGTTCGACCGGTCGCAGCAGGCATCGACGGCGGCACTGGTGAGCGGGATTTCTTGCGCTTCGTTGAGGTGGCTGTGGCTCAAGTGCTAGAGCGGTGTATGTAAAAAAAATAGGAACGTAATGGCGAGCGAGACAGAGGAAAGTCGTATAGGCGAAAATTTTGAGCAAAATGCCGGAATGTCAGAACCGGCGGAAGTAGAAATTCGGCGCCTAGAGCTGCAGTTTGAGCTGCAGAAGATGCAGCTTCAACTGCAGGTTATGCAGCTCGAATCGCAGGAACGAATTGCCCTGCGGCGCGCGGAGTTGGAGATAGCGGGTGGCAGGCGGACTCCTTCGAGATCAGACGCGGGGGAGCGACTGCGCTCGGGCTTAGACCCTATCGTCCAGTGCGGGAAAGTCCTCAAGGGACTCAAGCTTCCGTGCGATGCGGACGTACCACTGTGGTTTGATGAGGTGGAGAGAGTGTTCACTGCGTACGACATACCGCCGGAAAGTCGCGTTCATTTGGTAATGCCAGCGCTTATGGAGCGGGTCAGGTACTTGCTTCGCGGACTCAGCGAGGACGAGTGCGGCGATTACGACGCGGTTAAGGCGGCCGTCCTCAATGAACTCAAGCTTACTCCTCCCGAGTATCTCGATCGATTCGAGACGGCCGCAAAACGAAAAGACGAAACATGGGCGCAATTTGCATCACGTGTCGAGACATACTTCGACTATTATTTGCGCTCGAGAGAGGCGACAACAAAAGACGAGGTTGTACAGCTGGTCGTCGCCGACCGTATGAAGGCTAGCCTGAGTCCGGAAGGTCTAGAATATGTACGTCTACGCGAAGGCGAATCTTGGCTGAGGCCGGCTCAGATCTCGCGCGTGTTACAGACTTTCGAGCAGGCGAAAGGCAAAGGCCGTGCAACACGGCAACAAATGCCACCAGCACAGCAGGAGAGGGCCCCCCCCCCCCCCCCACGACAAGCAAACGGTAGCGGCAAGCGGCAACCATGTTACGTATGCCGAAGTGAGGGGCACCAGGCAAAAGATTGCCCCCGAACGGTAAAAAGTGCGGCACACAATCCAGAAAAACGGGCGCGCACAGAAAAAGTGTCAGCAGTAGAGCCGGAAACAGACGAGGGCCACTCGGAGGATGACGAAAGCAGTGCGTTGGTTGCTCGCGTAAACTCGCCGTTGTCGTCTGGAGAGGTGAGGAAATCTAAGCTACAGGAGATCGAGCTAGAGTGCGCCGGCACGCCCATTAGTCGCCATCCTCGATACCGGCAGTGAGGTCACTATTGTTAAAGAGAGTCTCGTGCCGGACGCAGCTCAGGAACCCTCAGGCAAAATTAAGCTCGTCTCAGCTTTCGGCGAAACGGTCGAGGCCAAGCTGGTGGCTCTGTCGTTTAGCCTTAGGCAAACAGCATTCGTAAATGCCCCCGACGTCGTGCAGATCGTTTGTGCAATAACAGACAAGCTTACCGACGCCGATTGCCTACTTTCTAAAGAAGACTGGGAGCTACTCGCCGACATGAGAAGCAGCCACGCAGAACCGGCGTTTGGCGAGGCTGACGTAAACAAAAACGAGGCATGCGCGTCGGTGGGCATACCGAAGCCCGAACAACAAGGGGTAAGAGGCGAAACGCCAGGTGAGAGTCGCGCACGCGTGAACGAGACTCGCTCGCAGGAGACACCCGTAGCCGCACCGCCCGCATCAGATGAGGAGGCAGCAGAAGCCGCCGATGGCGCGGACACCGACGAGGTTCCGAGCCAGCGAACCAAACTCCGAACCGCCCAGCTGGCGGACGAAAGTTTGAAGAAAGCGTGGGCAGACGCGACGGCAGGGAAGGCAGGCATGTTTGTCTCAGACGGCCTTCTGTATCACTGGGACTCAATTGCTGGCAGCAAAGTGAAGCAGCTCGTGTTGCCCGCTAGCATGCGTCAGGAGGTGCTGCTGCTGGCACATGAGTCCCTGTGGGGCGGACATCTGGGACCAAAGAAAACGAAGCTGAGAATAAAATATAGCTTCTTCTGGCCTGGTCTAGAGGAGGCTGTTAAGAGACACTGCAGGACGTGCCATGGCTGTCAGGTTCGTTCGGATAGGCGCCTGAAAGACAGGGTACCTATCACGCCGCTCACAAGACCAGATGACCCCTTCCAGGTGGTAAATGTTGACGTAATTGGACCACTTGATGTACCATCCGCCAGAGGCCACAAATACGCATTGTGCCTAGTAGACCTATGCACGCGCTGGCCTGAAGTAGTGTGTCTGCGATCCCTGACGGCCAAAGCGACTTGTGATGCCTTGCTATCCGTATTCAGCCGTACCGGTATCCCAGAGGTAGTCTGTTCCGACCAGGGCACTAACTTCACGGCACAACTCACTCAAGCAATGCTGGCCAGATTAGGGTGCTCGCCCCGGTTCTCCACACCGGAACATCCAGAAAGCAACGGTACAGTGGAACGATGGAACCGTGTCCTAAAGAACATGTTGTTCCACGTAATGGAAAGAGACCCTAAGAATTGGGACAGGCTCGTGCCGTTCGTTTTATGGGCATACAGGGAGGTCCCTCACGACACCACCGGGGTTGCGCCATTCCGGCTATTGTACGGTAGGAATCCTTCTGGGCCGCTGGCTATCCTGCAGCGCAGCTGGACAGGTGAGATCCCCCTCCCCAACACATTGAGGGAGGAGCCCGCCAAATATCTGCAGCAGTTGCGGGAACAGCTAGAAGTAGCGACAGAGGTAGCTGGGCTGACAGCGAGCGCACGACAGGGGAGCTATGCGCTCGCATATAACAGGTCGACGCGCCACAAAACGTTCAACGTGGGGGACCAAGTTCTTGTGTTTGACACGGACCGCGGCAGCAAACTCGCACCAAAGTGGGTTGGCCCGTTCAGCATAATCGCTCGCGAAAGGCAAAACTCGTATCGTGTCGACACCGGACAGCGAGCAAGCTCAGTGGTGCATGCAAACAGGCTGCGCCCCTATTATGCTAGGGTGAACCATATAGGGGTCGTGTTCGATGATGACATTGAATTTGGGGACATCGAATATGTTCCCCGACGTGTGCCGACGGGCATACCTTCTGTAGCCATCGATCCACAGCGATTGGCACATTTGGATAGCAAACAGCGTACCGAGATTTCACGTGTGTTTGCAAAATACCCCGATTTGTTCGACAAAAAGCCAGGAGCCGCAGAAGTCGGACTGCACAGAATCGAGTTGGAGGACGGGTATCGACCAAAGCGTGCATTTCCGTACCGAGTCCCCGAGCTCTTGAAGCAAGAGGTTAGCCGCCAGACAGAGGAACTATTAGACCTTGGCCTGATCTACCCAATAGAAAGCGAACACGCTCACCCCGTGGTTTGTGTCGGAAAGAAAGACGGGTCGGTTCGCATGTGTATCGATTACCGGACACTAAACGCTGCAACCCGCACCGACGCCTTTCCTATGACCCCACCGCAGGAGCTCATAATGAAGGTAGGCCGAGCGAATTTCATTACCCTGGTAGACCTGCGTCGCGGTTACTGGCAGGTGCCAGTGGCACAGGAGAGTCAGCCTTTAACAGCCTTCGTGACACATGACGGCCAGTACGCTTGGCGCGTTATGCCGTTCGGCCTAAAGAAAGCCGCAGCTACATTCCAGCGCATGATAAATACGCTATTTTCGAGACACCAAGCTTACGCGGCGGCATATTTAGACGACATCGCTATTTTCTCTTCCTCATGGCAAGAGCATCTGAAGCACGTTCAACTCGTCTTCGAATTGTTGCGCGAGGCTAAGCTCAAAGTAAGCGCTGAAAAGTGCCAAGTCGCGCAAGCACGTATACAGTACCTGGGACACGTGGTGGGTGGCGGGACTCACGGCCCGGACCCAGACAAGCTCGCCGCGATTAGAGATTTGGCACCACCTGCGACGAAAAAGCAGCTCCGTAGCCTATTGGGGCTGTGCGGCTACTATCGCGGCTACGTACGGAACTACGCCGCAGTCGCCGCACCACTCACAGCCTTGACGAAGCGAAGCGTGCCAAATCCGATACCGTGGGCAGAAGACGCGCAGAATGTATTCGCGGAACTAAAGAGCTCACTTTGCGAGGCGGCCGCGTTGACCACTCCTGACATCCACAAACCATATTGGCTATTTACGGACGCATCCGAGGTAGCCGCTGGCGCTTGTTTAGCACAGATGGGAAACGATGGTCGGGAGAAGCCGATTGCGTTCGCCAGCCACCGCTTCACCCCAACTCAGGCCCGCTGGTCGACCATTGAGCGTGAAGCATTCGCCATCATTTGGGCATTAAAGAAGTTCGATTCCTGGGTGTTTGGGGCGGAAATACAAGTAGTATCTGACCACAATCCCCTGTCTTACTTAACGACGAGCACGCCTCATGGGGCAAAACTAGCAAGGTGGGCACTAGCCTTGCAGCGCTACAATGTAGTCGTAACCCACCGGAAAGGCTCCAGCAACGGTAACGCAGACGCACTGTCCCGCATCCCCAATATAACTTGGGAAGACAGCCGCGAGCAGACTTGAGCCATGGCTACTCTAGCGAACGTGAACGTTCCCGCACACCTGCGAAGGAGTGCACGGAGAACTGTCTAACGAAGCCGGACGTTGACTCGAGAGACTCCTTCACGCACGGTCACACCCGAAACTTTATAGCGGGCCTCACGTTCATTGTGTATCCCCCTGGACGGGCTTGCGAACCGAACCGCCAGGGGTTAAGACAATTATCTCTGCCACCTTCGGCGCTTTCGCATGACGAGTTGTTTTTATAACGTTGTCAAACATGCATTGTCAGCAGTACGTGAACACTGTTCAAAACTTGTGAACGATTCTACGAAATTGTACGCGCGTGACTTGCATAGTTGCGGCTGCACCGCGTTTATACTAGCAACCTCAACCTTGAGACGGCTTGCATGCCACTTCACATTGTAAACTTGTTGTTTTCCTTGTGCATGTTTCTTTCTCCCTTTTTTTTTCTCTTTCTTTCGTTTGTTGGTGTTTCAGTCATTGAAAACGTATACCCACTGAGGGCGGCCACTAAAGCCAATTGTCCCTCCCTGTGGAGAGCTGTCAGCTGCTCACCTAGCTTATAGGCAAACAAAGACGACCTTCGGGTTACCTGCATTGACGCGGGCTTTCCCTTCACCATATCACGGCCTAATAAGTTTAGTCTAACTGAACAGACTCAAAGCTCAGTTATCCTCTTGGGGGGAACGTGTAGGGCCGAATGATTGACAGCAGCGACAGGTGGTGCACTCTCAGAAAGAACGGCCTAACCCAAGTCAATGACCGGCTCTCGCTCGTCACACCTAAGCACAAAATGTGTCGCCAGACACCGAACCTTTACTTCCCTTGGCATACGGGAAGAACGGACCATGAAACCGATTGCCCGCTACCCCCTCCCCACACACACACTTCGCGCCTAATTAGCCGCGTCGTGGTGTCTGACAGCCTTGACCTCTACCGGCAGCGGGGTGAGCGGGGGTCAAGTGTACGTGACTATCTACAACTGGGCATGCCACGAGCGGGGAAAGGGGTGGGCCGGCTGCACAGCCAGTGCTAGCAGCGAGAGGGAGCACAACTCCATTCTTGCTGGGGTCTTCTGCTTTCTCTTTCCCATTTTCGTTTTTCCTTCTTTTTTTTGCCTTTATAACCGCAGTACGGAGCATCACGGGCAGTCTGGGCTGTAACCACGCAGTGGTAGAACGGTGAGGCTCCGTACTACGTATGTACGTCCTGACAGTGTCCTCGGCTCTAACACCCAGCTAGGTGTAGAAGAGTGAGGGCCTGCCCTTCGCACTCTCTGTAAATACAGTTCGTTCAAGTTTTTACCACGTTTCCTGTCTGATACTTCACCCCCGCCGAGCTACATCATAGGGACCTCGTCCCTCAACACCACGGAGAAGGAACTTTACTGTACCTCCTGTGTCGTGCTTTTTTTTTCGGCATATAAAGAAATCCCGCGAAATATGAAACAAAAATCGTGAATGTGCTCAGGTGGTATCGTACTGCAGCTCTCTGAACCGTGTTCCGAGCGAACGAAGCGAGCGGTGGTCTGGCCATCACTCGTCATACACGGCGGCGAGTACTTTCCGCGCCCCGTCGTGCAAGATGCTGGACGCACGGTCAAGCCGAGCGGCGGCCGCTCATTTCGCATTGATCGCTATCACGCCGGTTATAATCGCTGTCTGTACTCAGCATCCCTCCTCAAGCCACTCGTGTTCTTCCCATTATTTCACTTGATTTCACCTCAGGCCGACCTCGTTGTGCTTTCACAAACAAATTCTCCCCTCTCTCACTGAAAATTTCTTTCATATGATGTGCATTGCAGCATTGGCGTTGTAATGTATAATTATTTTGTAGCTGAAAAGCTGCCTGAAGAGAACAACACGCGTAATATTTCCGTGCACTTAGGTGCAACATCAAGTTCTTGTACGAAATAAATTTATGCTATTTTACTGCAATTATTCTTCGGTTATGCAAATAAACCTGAACTAGTTCCAAGTGGTTTGAACCATTTCTTTTTGTTTTCTCCGCAGTTCAACCAGAAGACACCCGTTTTTTGCGAAACAGGACTGACAAGCGGAACCAAAGAAGTTGCGGTTCGTCACTCTACCGAGGCAGCTCCAGAAAACTGGAGTTGTGGCTCCAAGTTCTTCTCGGACGAGATGAAAGGATCAGAGCCTGCATGATGCGCATGCCGAATGAAACCACCTTGAGGAGAGAGATTCAACTATTTTAACCAATGGAACGCACGGATGAATGAGCTGAAGCTTATTCCGGGAGGATTATGACGAAACTTCAAGCTTCAGTCTTTTTTTTTTTCTTCATTGACCAGCAACTTAGTACTCTTCCGGACTCGCCCGGCAATGGACAGCTCTACCGGAAGAAACCTAAGTTGTTTCTTTTTTTTTAATCTCTAAAGAAACAGTCGGTGCCTCTGGCCAGCTATACTTTCCTCGGTCCAGATAAGAACTAAGCGCACGTATTCTCACCGAGCCACTTACTTCTCACTTGTACTGACACACTTGTGGGCTGGGTTGTAGTGACGCTTGGGATAGGTGTTCTGGCAGCCCCGCTTCCCTTAGATTGTGGGCTGGTTGGTGGAGATGTCGCAGAACTGGGAGCCGTACTCTGTCCTGTTGCATCAGAAGATGCTCTGATAACAGTAGTTGGAGGGGCCACAGGACTGGGAGCCGAACTTTGTCCACTTGCATCCGTAGATGCTCGAATATATGTCAAAGGCAGTGGGAGTACGATAACTGGGGGCGCGTCTGGCCTTCGGTTGACGCTGATGCTGGCAGGAGAACTTCCACTGCTTGAAGGATCGGCGTCATCAACGTCCGCACGTTCCGTGTCTTCGTCAGCTGCACGGAACGAAGAATGTGAGTACAGCTTCAACATTTCTATTAAACGCCGTATACTTGTCACGATGGTTAAATTATTTTAGGCATACGCCCTGAACTGCAACATCATTAATGCCTTGCTGTCTTACGTCACCTCTTGGCCACTACGCAAGCTTGAGTGCGTAACCAATACTCATTGACTGTTCACTAGAAGCATTCGTTTCTCTGCTGCTCGCGCACGGCGTTATCGCTCCCTGCAGTACGTCTCAAGCATCGCCTGGCCTGACAGCTATGCGCAGATGTTCCAACGAAACGCGCTACCCTACACAGCCGCCAGGATGTCTCGAGCTTCCGTACTCTTCAGCACTCGTTCCACAGGACCTATCGACTGCAACATTGAGATTCCACCGGCGTTTAAATCTGCAAATTTAGATGTGCTTCGCCAGTAAGCATGGAAATGGGGCCAGCGTGCGGATCAATCTTTAGTATTTCTGCCCATAAACATGCAGTCAGCCTGCTCGAAGGAAGAAGGCCTGCTTGTTCTTACTGAAAATTTTAGTTTCGAGTTTTCAGTTATTATGCTAACGAAAACTTCGTTCCGTACTGATGCAGATGTAATACAGATTGATGAATATAACTGTATTAGTGTTAGCAGGGAGAAAAGAAGAGGAGGTGGTGTCTGCCTATACGTTAAGAATGGAATCAGTTAAGAGTGTCTCACCGTTTGGTCACTCTGCTCAACGAACATGGAAATACTTTCGGTAAGGTGCAGTAAATTTGTGTTCGCTGCAGTGTACAGGCCACTGGACGGAAACATCGTTTTGCTTTTTTTTTTCATTTCCAGAAAACTACTTCTCGTTTATTAACTTCCTAGAGTACACATTAGTCATGGGCGGGGACTTGCGTGTTGATACGTTAAAAAATACAAATAAGCGCTCCGACTTTCCTGCTCCTTTAGCTTAAACTTTATTTCAAAACTTAATTTCAACCGCGACCAGAGTTACGCCGGCAAGTGCAACACTCATATATTTGGTTCTAACAAAAGCTGTGCCTGACGGGATACATTGTGGTGTTTTTGAGACGACAATCAGTCATCACTTACCTATATATCTTGTTTGGCCAGGCATCTCAAACAAAAAGACGAAGCTTCGACAAAGATCAAATTTCAACACATTAATTTATATTCACGTTTAACTTTCCCAGTGCAAATCAGCTCAATAAATTGATGTATTGTCATTATCCTCACCTGATTTAGCATGCAATCGTTTTATAGAGATCGTATACTCAGCATATCGGAAACACTTTCCTTATCAAATTCTGAAAAAGCTAAGCGTGCCCATAAGCTATGGATGAATGCTTCCATACTCAAAATTATAAAGTAAAAAACGTCTTTATAATGTCTTTCTGATAGGACGCGTTGCCTTCAAGACTTTCAAGAAGTAGCGAAATAATTTCAACAAAGTTCAGAGGCAAGCCATACATATTTATTGTTTCACGATGTTCGGTGGTGTGATAAATGTGAAAGAAATGTGGAACAAGCCTTATGCTGTAATATCTGCAACGCCACCAGCAAACATTAATGATGAACTCGTAATAGGCAATGAACTTTACAAAGGTAAAGAATTGGCTAACAAATTGAATGAGCACTTGAGAGACAAGAGGGCAGCAATGCCACGTGCTCTTGCTTAAAATCGGAGGGCTTCACTAATAATGTAAGCTTGAATAGGTGTGCTGAAGAACCTGTGTAAAGTGTACTTGTTTATTAACAAGTACAAACCATTACCTCACCGGACATTTTTTTTCACCTCAACATAACTCTTTACTGTAGATTTCCGAACAAACCATTACAGCAACACAACACTGCTGTAAGTTCAGTACAAGTGTTCGTGCACGAACACTTGTATTTACAAGAATTGTATTTGCATTATTATACTAAATATAAATATGAGGCGCCTCTCTTTTATAGGGTGCATACTCTCGCAGGTCGTACAAGCTCGTCATCTTGTACGCACACAGCTTGTAGAAACTAACTCGTTCACAATGTACGAGAATCTCGTTCAGTGACAAGAACGCGATTTCGTACACATGTGTACGAAAATGTACGCGATTATTGCTGCGTAGGCTGTTCGAGTTCTCGTAGACTCAACGAGTTCTCGTAGACTGAACGAGTTATCGTACAATCTATGGAGCAATAATCGCGTACAACTATTTCTCGTACATTCTCGTTCACATTTTTTCAATAGGGTCGTCCCTCTTTTATTCCTGCTCGCCTCCCTTTTAACATCGGAGCTGTTTAAGTTCTTGGTTAGGCCGTGTAGTGCGAACAAAAAACTACGCTTGACGATGACGTTGCCTAGCAACGCCTCGCATCAGCTGTGCGAGGCGTTGCTAGGCGCCGCACGTGACGTCATCGCTCGGCGAGGTTACCACCCTCTCCCAGGTTACCCTCGCCACAGCGCCAGGCGTGGCCGACGTATCCGGCGTTCGTCAGCATGCTGCAGCCAGCGTCGAGATGCGACATGCTGCATTTCGCGCCAGCCTTGCCACCCAGAATGGACCGCATCCACGTCTCGTGGAGCAAGATGGGTTGGTGCAGTACTGCGCTTTCGCTGGCGTGGCGTCCCTATGCCGAGAGCGCTCGCGCGTCAATGCTACGTCTAACTATAAAGTGGTCTTTAGAAGACTGCGCGCCGGCTAAGTTTAGCTAAGAATCAGCCAAGCCGAAACAAGTTAAGCAAAGAAAAGCAATGACAAAGCTGAGAACCAGCCAAGCCAAACCAAGTTCAGCTAAGTCTTCGCACACTTAATGTGAAGCTGCCCTTAATTTTTTTTCTCCTTGTCGAACATTCCGTAGTTTCTTCTCTTTTCTCCTGATGTCGGTCTTCCTTCCTCAAGTTGCTGCTGTTCTTTGTGCTCTGCCTCCGTGTTTTCACATAAGTATTTTGTTCCACTTCCTTCATGTCCTTTTTCATCCTGGAACTCAGCACGTACTTCATTGTCTCCTGAGGGTCATTTCCGTGCCCTATGGCAGCTTCAGCAATTTCCACCTTTAGGTCATGTAACCTCTTCAATACCAGCTTCTTAGCTCATTTGCCCTTACAGAGCTGGCTCTCGAGGTCTGATAGTAGTGACTCGAATTCGGAGTTTTCGCGCTGTACTTGGTCTAGTTGAGCGCGTAATACGCACAGAAGACGTACAACCTCCACTCCTTCCGCCTCTCTTCCGTCCTACCATATCCTGTCTCCGCCTGCTTTAACATGCGTTTGCAATGTGGACATTTTACTTAGGCATTCGTTTAGTTCGGGCCAATGTTGCTGTCAACTCTGTCCCAACATGGCATCCTAAAGTGTCCTACAAAATACCGAAGAAAACACAAGCGTACTACAAAAAGGATCGCTTCAGATATAAATATAACATTCCTAGCTACAAGCAGAAGCCACTTGGCTTTTAATGACACGCACGAGTCCTAAAGAACAAACCGAATTTCTAGAAGTTCCTGTCTCCTACTCCAAAATCTCGCTTGTTCCTCATTCTATCGCAAACCAAGGTGTGAACAAAATTAAACATATCTTTTACGCGGTGTTATCCCTGAAATCCCCGGGGTCCGCTTAGCACGTTCGTCCGTCCGAGGTCATAAACGCGGTCTAGACGCGTCATTCGCAGCGCTACCTTCGATGGCGTATGAAGGCAATAACCACCCCAGGGTGCCAAATGTGCATCAGTTCCTGAACGACCCTCTTGTTGGCTTTGCCGCAATGACAGTAAAATCTTAGACACGTCTGTGCTGTATATTAGTAAACATTTTCAGACATTGAAATGGCGCCAACTCGCTACAATGTCTTGAGCGTTCAACGAGCGCTCGTTTAGGACTTATGGAAAAGTTCGATCTTATGGAAAGGTTTTAATGCGCATGTGAAAGGTATCTTCAATATCTACAGTATTTGCGCTTCGTGCTGTAATGCATTTGCTTTGCAGACGTATTAGAACATCGCATGACTCTTAAAGTAGCACTTAAACAAGCACTGCTATTTATTAAGCAACAAATGGAGATACAGCAATGGGTCACTAACAAGCACCGCATGCTAGGAAGCATAAAAATTTGGCGAACTACTCTCACGATGACGATCAACGATAATGAGTTGAGCATTGAATCAATATAGCAACACTAGGTATTGCCACCATCACCAGGTATGTGTGCGGCGTGTGCTGCAGCGGGATTCCTCTTTCGCGCTTCCCTAAAATACATGACTCCATCTAGCGCCGCCGCCGCAAAGACTGTGTGTGGCCTTATTGACCCTTTGCGCGGAGCAATTTATTTTAGAGAAACGAGATGGCGCTCACGGCGGCGCGCCATACCTCTCCTCAGCGACCGCGCAAGAATACGAAACCATTACCGCTTCTACCTTGCTTCTGTGCGATCAGCTGTCGGAAATGCAACTGAGTTTTCGCTAACACACTGTGCTCCAATCATGCTAGATTGAATCATGTGGATTGAAGACGTGTGATGCAAAAATAGTGACTGGCATGTTAAGGAATAGAATAAATCTGTGTGGCCAAGTTCGCGGACCACTGCTGCAACTGTCCGCACGTGCTACCGGCACTTCGTGATGTACTGCTTTCCTCGAGGATACAGAAATTTGCTCATCCGCCAGCCTTGTATCGCTAACCTTCAAAAAAAGGGCTTCATCCCCAGAACATCGGCAAGAGTGAGTACCACTCGTAAAACAATCACAAAGGGAGTATTAGCGCGCTTCCTCTCTTAGTAAGTTTCGCGCACGTTATCTATACACATCTGTTCCAACTGGCAGGAAACCTTACGCCCACTCTATCGCCGACGTATGAAGAATAAGTGAATGGGCGCAGACTTGAATATATGCGCACTGTATACGCACAATAAATGACGGCCTACACCTATGGCGCACGAATGGTCGAAGCTGAATGTTTCGAGACGGTCCACAAGAGTAAGCGAGTTACTAGCTGTAATATATATTTGCTACAAGGTATTACAATGTACAAAACAGCTACGTTTCAAGCCTTGTGCGCAGCAAGAACAAATCTATCGGAAGTGAGCACACCCGCGAGCGATTAGGGAGAAAATGATCAGATAGTGGCCTCACCGAGGAACTTCACTAAGTCAAACTGACAAGCTGCTGCTTCAAAATATTTGCCAAATATAGAACAAAGAGCAAGACACACTAATCCTGATTCAATTCATGAGCGGAATGTTTGGGTAGCTTACAATACATATTTAGCCCCGCTTCTAGAACAAGCACCATATACGCTGCTTGCGCCGTTTGGACATAGCTTAATCAGCTCCGAACACGCTTTTGCATGTTCTCTGAAGCTGTGATCAAAGCTTCCTGTCGTCCACCTAGTCACCGTCTACGATAGCTCCGAAAACAGAGGTTTTCTAAGCCACGCCGGCGTCATACACTTCCATTGTAAACAAGGAGGCAACGGAGGCAGTTGAGGCAAGCAATGGACGCGTCACCACGTGATCAAACATGGCAGGGTCAATAAATGGGTGGCGCGCCGGTGCCTGCGAATGCTCCGAAACGAGTCATGCGGCAACTGGACTCGTCTCTCTCGCTTTTTAACAGCGAAGCGGTTTCAGCTTTCCCTAATTTCGCCGAGCTACGACGTCACCTCATGTTGCCAAGTAACCGCTGGCGCAGATGCGCGCTCGCTTCGCCCGACACAGATACAGCTCCGCCGAGCTCCTGCCAGCTGCGCGCTACAGCGCATGCGCCGTGACGTCATCTCGGCGCGTCTGCGCTCGCCGCCCGTACCCTGTACATAGCTATCGCCTACTTCCCCTACGACTTTGCCACCAGCTGCGCACTCCAACGCATGCACCGCAAGTCTGACGTGACGTCACGGCCAACTGTGCATGCGCTCCTTCACTGTGTATGAAAGCCAGTGCGCGGCGGCGGCGCGCGAGACGTAGACTTGGGGAGACCAAGGAAGGTTCGCACTGCCGAGGAAGAAATCGCATGCGAAAAATCGCGACGCGCTGCTAAGCGAGACTGCCAGCGTCGACGCCGATTTGACCCAGCACGGTTAGCCGAAGAAGCCGCTGCAAAACGACGACGGCGAGCCGCAAACCCCGAGTACGTCCAGCCAGAGAGAGCGCCGGCTCCGAGAAGATCCCGACGTGAGAGAAGGCGAAAACGAACGATACCGATCAGCTCCGCTTTGTCTTTAGCCTTGCGCCACTAGTGCAAGATACCCGGAATGTTTCTGGACAAGCTGCACCCTCTAGTGGCACTGCCGAGAAGTTCGCGCATGGCGTCGAAGACGAGAAGCGTGACGCTCTGCGGCCTGCGAACGCTCAGAATTATTACCTCGCTTACCGCACACTCAGTGGCGCATACTCAGTGACCCAAATTGGTGAGAGGTTCACTGAAGAGCGGCACATACCCAATGCATTGATGGGGCAGCTCACCAAAGCTTCGGCGTGAAACGCCTTCAGTGAAAGCTGCATATATCCGATGCATTTGTGATTGTGACGCAGCCTGGCAATGTGCCGGGTTGCTGTCCCTGACTGTGTCGGGTTGAGCCCTGTGAAGTGGGTTCGATTCCACTAAGCATTGTTACGATTGACATGTCACGCCCCGTGTCAAAAAGGATTACGATGGACGTATGACAGCCCGTTCATTACGATTGACATGTGACGCCCTGCAGGGGGGATTATCGGAGACCCATGCCTAAACCAACAGAAGGTTAATCCCTGATTTGCTATGGTTGTCTCGAGTGTTCCTCAATCTGGCAGGCGAGTCGTAGTGATTTATGGCCCCCTTTGTGTGTGTGCGCGCCTTGCAGGCGAGGGGTTCCGCCTTCAACGAACTGTGTACCACCGAGGCCTCGTGTGGCATTGTTTACCACCCTTTGCGTACTTGCGCCCAGACAAAGCCCAGAGAGCGCCCAGAGAGCGAACGACGCACCACAGAAGCCTCAAGCCCCCGAAACGTCGCCTAGGAGAAAGGGAGCTGCTTCCGCACCCCCGACTGGACTTAGTGCCTGTCACGTGACGTTGACGTGAGCGAAGTCTCACCCACGATGTTAGCGGGCCTATTTAAGCGGCCCCACCATGTATTTTTCATTCATTCTCTTCTTTTCAATCCTTCATCAACTCTGAAATAAACTGTGCAAGTTTCGCACTAGAAATCGTCTTGCCCCTGCCTGATCGCCATGGTCTATCGGACGCCTGCAGCCTGGCGAGAACGCCACGCTACCGAGCAGTAACGCCGGTCGAGCTTGAAGGAACCGGCGTCGGAACAATTGGTTGGAAGCTAATGGGATCGACCACGTTTCATCCTGCAAAGAAGGTCTCTGGATAGCAACTTCGAGACGATCGTCGCAGGATTCATGATTGCAGCTGGTGAGTGCACGGACTTTCTTCACTGAGATATCACCAGGCTTTTTGTAATTTTGGGGGAAGTATACAAAAGCACTGATAGTCGTAACCGCTGACGAGTGTTTTTAGAGTACGTCACGGTCGTGCAAAAGTGAAGAAATAGAAGTACTAAGGGACAGCCATGAACCTGAAGGCGTTAAAGAAGCCGAAATTGCTAGAATTGGCCAGTGAGCTGAACATAGAAATTTCAGAGCGACAGAGAAAGCCAGAGATAATTGAGGCACTCGGGGCAGACGACGAGGAACTAGAAGAATGCTTAATTAGCATTGAGAAAAAAGAAAAAGAACGCGTAGCACGTGATGCGCTCGAGAAAGAGGTACGCGAACACGAAAGACGTGATGCGCTCGAGATGAAGCGCCTTCAGCTTGAGATTTTGAACGCTCACAATACCAGAGAAGCGACACCCATCTCGAGAGAACGCGAGAAAAAAATGAAGGACTTGATGCAGTCATACCAAGTCGGGTAGGATGTGGGCCTCTTCTTGGTGACTTTTGAGCGTACATCTGAGAAGGCTGGATTTCTGAAAGACACGCGGCCGCAGCGTCTGCTGACGTTGCTGCCGTGTGAGGTTACAAACGTGATAGCTCGCATGGAAAAAGAAGAATCAGAAGACTACGACAAAGTAAAGTCTAGTCTTCTGAAAAAGTACAGGTTATCGGCGGAAGCATTCCGAACAAAGTTCAGAGAGGCCGAAAAGGTCAGAAACGAGTCCTATGTCGGTTTCGTGTACTCGTTGATGGCCAACATGAAGGAGTGGCTAAAAGGATCCGGAGCTTTTGGGGACCACGACAAAGTGGTGGAGTGTTTTGGGCTGGAACAATTATGCCTCCGACTTCCTGAAAACATAAGGTATTGGGTGCACGACAGGCCAGGCGTAGAGACAGTCGCAAGGGCAGCAGAGCTTGCTGAGGAATACGTATCCCGCCGGGGCCCCGAAAGCAAGGAGACGCTCAGGAAGGAGAATAGATTCAAATCCGACAAGCAGGAGCGCTGGTCAAGGTCAAGACCGTATAAAGGAAAGAAGACCACGAGTCAGCGGCCAGTAATGACGAGAAGAACAGAGAGGGAAAGGAGGAGCCACCAGGACTCAAGGCTGCGCAACAAAAGAAGGCTTTCGAAGCTAGAAAGCCAGTTGTGTGCTTTAACTGCCCTCGGTTGCAGAAATCCAAAAGTTGTCTTTTTGTCAGTGAGCAACACCGATCACAATATGAGATTGTTAGAACCGTACATTCGGGATCTCGTAGTGAATGACAAGCCTTGTCGCGTACTCCGGGACTCAGCCGCCACGATGGATGTCGTTCATCCCTCATACGTAGAACAAAGTCAGTTTACAGGAGAATGCGCTTGGATAAAGCAAGCATTCTCCTGTAAGACTAACAGTATTTGTCTACCAGTAGCCAGATCTGCGTTGAGGGTCCTTTCGGAACACTTGACACCGAAGCCGCCGTGTCAGCGCACCTTCCACTGCAATATCCATATTTGTTTTCAAACAAATCCGACGGGTTGTTTCGGAGCAGGGGAGTCGTTTTCGGCGAAGGAATAATGCAAGCTTTAACCAGATCAAAGGCACGACAACTCGCGGCAAAGGTAGCATGCGCAAGCCCAGCAAAGGAGGACACATCCTTACACAAGGAACCCTCAGAGAGCGCTAATGAGGTTACCAGTGAAAGCGAGGTCGTTGAAGGCGCCTCGGCTAAAGAACAGGCCACCGCACATAGCCAGGAAGAGGCGGCAGTTTTGAGAGTGAACGGGGAACCTGTAGTATCTCGGGAAACGGAATGCAGGCGAAAGTTGCTAAACGTAACAACTGACACTTTGGTTACCGAGCAAGAAAAGGATCCCACTCTTCGGAACCCTAAGCACAACGGTGAGGCGGGGACCGCTAAGAAAAACGTAATGTTCCAAAAGAGGGCAGGCGTTCTCTATCGAAGGTATCGCGATAGAAAAGGAGTCCAGTTTGATCAACTAGTAGTGCCACAGCGTTACCGCCAGGATCTGCTGCACTTGGTGCATGGCGACCTTTGGTCTGGACACCTTGGCATTCGAAAAACCAAGGACCGCTTGTTGCAGGAATTCTACTGGCCCGGGTGCTTTCGGGAAATAGAAGCATTCGTAAAAAGCTACGACACGTGCCAACGCATTGGAAAGCCCGGGGACAAGGCTAAAGCCCCCATGAAACTTGTTCCGATTAACTACGGAGCCGTTTCGCAGACTTGTAATAGATACAGTAGGACCTTTGCCCGCAACTCAGTCCGGCTACCGCCATATTCTTACGGTACTGTGCCCCGCAACCAAGCTCCCTGAAGCAGTGCCCTTAAAAGAGCTAAGCTCGGTCGAGATCGTAAACGCGCTTTTGTCCATCTTTTCGCAAGTCGGTTTCCCAGCGGAAATTCAGTTGGACCAAGGAACCGTTTTCACGAGCGCCCTAACCTCGACATTTCTGGAAAAATGCGGTATCAAACTTATCCATAGTTCGGTATACCATCCCCATTCCAACGCCGTAGAAAAGGTTCACTCGGTCATGAAGCGTCTGTTGCGAGCCATGTGTTATGAGCGCAAAACAGATTGGGAACTCTGCTTACCAGCAGCTATGTTCGCCCTTCGAAGCGCCCCGCATTAGTCGACAGGGTTTTCACCGGCGGAGTTATAGTCTATGGTCGTTCCCTGCGATCACCACTCCGGATCATTCGGGAAACCTGGGAGGGCCGTTTGTCGTTGAATACGTGCTAGATTTGTTAGATCGGCTGCACACGACGCAAGAGTTGGCAGGACGAGAAATGCGCAGAGTTCAAGGTAATGCTAAGCTTTACTATGACAGAACGGCTCGGGCGCGACGCTTCGAGGTAGGAGATCAGGTAATTATAATACGTCCCTCACCGAAAAACAAGCTGCATGTACAGTGGGAAGGACCGGCTGACATTGTTTCAAAATTATCTGACACACATAGTAACAGTTCCGAGTAAGAGAAGAACTCATCAGGTATACCACAGCATTTTACTGAAGCCCTATCGGCAGAGGGAGGCCGTCGTAAACTTGTCCCTTAACATGCCAGAGGAAATGCCGCTTGACTTTTCAGAGTTGGCGCCAGCAACGGAAGCAAGCGTAGGCGAAACCATAGATAACCTCGTACAGCAAGCCGAGCTCGACCTCCATTAGAAGTCGGAGCTGCGGGAACTGATGTATGAGTATGGAGATAGGTTTTCGGACAAGCCGGGACTAACGACCGCAGTTGTCCATGATATTGAATTAACCTCATCAGAGCATGTGCTTTCGAAGGTGTATCGCGTTTCACCACGCCAGCGTGAGGGCATGGCTGCGGAAATAACAATGTTGCAGCTAGGCGTAATAGAACCGGGAGAGAGTGATTATACTTCACCTCTTATCTTAGTTGAGGTCCCCGGAAAGGAACCACGCGCTTGTATTAATTACCGGAGGCTTAACCTGATCACGAAGGATCAAACCTATCCTATACCTCATATCGAAGAAAGGCTTGAGAAAGTGAGCAACGCCAATTTTACCTCTACACTAGACTTAGGGGTTATTGGCAGGTACCGTTGACAGACCAGGCGAGTAGGTATGCCGAATTTATTTCTCCATTGGGAACGTTTCTACCAAAGGTCCTGAGCTTTGGAGTGAAAAACGCTCCCTATTGTTTCTCTAGCCTTATGGACCGGGTGTTGCGTGGTATGGAGAATTTTGCGCTGCCGTATCTCTTTGATATCGCGATCTTTTCGGCATCATGGGCAGAACATCTGACGCATCTGCGAGCCGTACTGGCCCGGCTGCGCGAAGCTAACTTAACTGCCAAAGCGGCAAAGTGCCAACTGGGGCGTGCCAAAGTTGCCTACCTGGGTCATGTGATTGGTCAAGGCCGCCGCCGGCCTTCCGAGGTCAGACTAGCTGTGATCGAAAGTTTTCCACAACCTCGCACTAAACGGGATATTCGGTAATTTCTCGGAGAACAGGATATTACCAAAGATATATTCCGCGTTACTCCGATGTTGCAAGCGCTCTGACATAAGCGCCTGAGAAAAACAGAACCACAAACCATACAGTGGGACGAAGCCAAGGAAAAAAAAATTGTGGGGTTTTACGTGCCAAAACCACGATCTGATTATGAGGCACGCCGTAGTGGGGGACTCTGGAAATTTGGACCATATGGGGTTCTTTAACGTGCACCTAAATCTAAGTACACGGGTGTTTTCGCATTTCGCCCCCATCGAAATGCAGCCGCCGAGGCCGGGATTTGATCCCGCGACCAAATCCCGGCCACGGCGGTTGCATTTCGATGGGGGCAAAATGCGAAAACACCCAAGGGCTTTCTGTACACTGAAGAGGGATCTGACGAGTCAACCAGTGTTAAGCGCGCCGGATTATTCTAAGCCGTTCATTGTTCAGTGCGACGCGAGTGATCGTGGAGTGGGTGTAGTGCTTTGTCAAAATGGAGATAATGACGAGGAGCACCCTGTACTTTTTGCCAGTAGGAAGCTGACTGCTCGCGAGGAAGCATACAGTGCTTCTGAAAAAAAAAATGTGCCTGCGTTGTGTGGGCGGTGCAGAAGCTAGCCTGTTACATTGCGGGTTCGAGGTTCACCATCGAGACGGACCATTGTCCTCTTACGTGGCTGCAATCAATGTCCCCCAAAAACGGCCGTCTCTTGCGCTGGAGCTTAGCACTTCAGCAGTACAATTTTGACATTCGCTACAAGAAAGGTAATCTCAATGGAAATGCAGATGGTCTGAGGCGTTGCCCCTAGTGTATCGCTAGCCTCATGTCCACTCTGGTTTCCGTGTCATTTTTACGTTGGTATTCTTTTCTTACGTTTCTTTATTATTGCGTAGTTGTAGGTGATTGTTAGCGGATTTAGTAATCACGTCCTAATGCTTTCAGAAAATGGCTGTTTTTAGTGTTTAGTGGGGGAAGGACGCGCGAAAGGGATGAGAAAGCAGTAGCAGTTTTTCTTGTTTTTTTTTTTTTTGTAAAGCCAGGTATGTCTTGGGGGAAAGTGGCCTTGTGCTCGCTTGTTTGTGGTTGTGGGTCAGGCACTGTTCTGGAGTGACTGCGTGCCCAAACAGGAGACGAAAAGTTGCGAGACCTGTTTGCAAGTCTTGTTTCACCGGACCGGACCAGGGAGCAAAGGCACACAAGAGCGCCCCGAGAATTGGTGAATGACTCCAGGGAATCTACCAGCTACGAACCAAGGGTTCGTCACCACGGAGGGAAATTCTGCTGCTGAAATGCCGATCCTTCGCCCAGTGGCTGCTGGCCCCTACGCGTCGGGATCTTCCTCCCCCGCCGGAGATGCTGTTACGATTGACATGTCACGCGCCGTGTCAAAAAGGATTACGATGGACGTATGACATCCCGTTCATTACGATTGACATGTGACGCCCTGCAGGGGGGATTATCGGAGGCCCATGCCTAAACCAACAGAAGGTGAATCCCTGATTTTCTATGGTTGTCTCGAGTGTTCTTCAATCTGGCGGGCGAGTCACAGTGATTTCGGCCCCCATTGTGTGTGTGCGCGCCTTGCAGGCGAGGGGTTCCGCCTTCCCCGAAATGTGAACCACCGAGGCCTTGTATCGCATTGTTTACCACCCTTTGCGTACTTTCCCCAGACAAAGCCCAGAGAGCGAACGATGCACGACAGAAGCCTCAAGCCCCCGAAACGTCGCCTAGGAGAGAGGGAGCTGCTGCCGCACCCCCGATTGGACTCAGTGCCTGTCACGTGACGTTGACGTGAGCGAAGTCTCACCCACGATGTTAGCGGGCCTATTTAAGCGGCCCCACCATGTATATTTCATTCATTCTCTTCTTTTCAATCCTTCATCAACTCTGAAATAAACTGTGCAAGTTTCGCACTAGAAATCGTCTTGCCCCTGCCTGATCGCCATGGTTTATCGGACGCCTGCAGCCTGCCGAGAACGCCACGCTACCCAGCAGTAACGCCGGTCGAGCTTCAAGGAATCGGCGTCGCAACTGTATCAAAAATATATAAGGGTGCTTTTCGTCATTGTATAGCGCCATGTTCCCAGCGGCACATACCTAGTTAGCCACCTTCGTGTGAAAGACATTCATTAAACAGCGGCACACACCTACTGGTCCACACCCAGTCACCTAAGTTGGCGTCAAAAAAGACACAGGCCTGCGCGGCACACGCAAGCACAGTGACGGCGTAAGAGCACAGTGCAGCGGCTTAAGAGTAGCTCTAATTTCGACACAACGCACAACAGGGCATTTGCGGCAAAGTCTCTTCGCCTCGTTTTGACGAGAACGATCTCAACTGTCCGCCCGGCGTCGACGGCAAGCTGTGGCTTGCAATGCTCTCTGCAAAGTATTCTGATGAGCCCGATGATGCCTGGCTGTAGCTGCGCACGTAGCTCTACGATTCGATTCTTCATCGGTGGTTCGTACCTTGCGAGGAGACGCCATAACGTGTACCGAAGAGGTATCCAAAACACGTGGCGCACATCTCACATACTTTGACCCGTGGCACGGTGCGTTGTTGATGGTGATGATAATGATTGTTTATTGGAATCATCAAAACGGACTGGTGACAAACAGTCTCCTGGCCTGCTTGAGTTAACCAGGTCCAGTTACATGCAGCATGCAACTGCTATATGCAACTTACATGTCGCGCACACTGCGTTTGCAGGCGCCTTAACTAGATGGCGCCACCATACTGGCGGAGGCTCAGGATCTCATTGATTGTGCGCCTTGTCTGAATCGCATCTCGTTGTCTGCGCCTGCCTAGGGCGCGTTTATAGGGCATTTTATTGCGATAGCAATTATATGGACAGTCAAAGAGTATTTCTGGCGTCGTCGTCGACGTGGCCGTGAGGTTCCGTATGACGTCAACGGCGATGAAATCGTCGCCGCGCGCCGGGCGCTGTATGTGCGAGTGAAAGGGCGCGAGGGACGCGCACTTTCACGGGGAGCGAACACACGGCGGAGAACAAAAGGGCGGTCTGCGCCGTGCTCCCTGAGGGGCTGCAGAATTAAGCGTCTCTTTCCTCCTTTACAATCACCATATATAGAGAGCAAACGCGACTTCTTCCGTCGCGCGAAAGGTCGTGGGGGGATGGAAGGGAGGGAGGGGAGGCCACGTTTAGCTGCGGCACCAAATGCGTACTTATATTAAAACGTTGCGAGGCGACAAGGTGGTAAAGACTTCCGACGCTGCTCGACGAGTTTCCCGTTCTGATCTCGCCGAAAACCTCCGAGCCGCCCCCAGAGGCCCTGGCAACAGTCACCAACGCCGCGCGCGTTCGGTGCGAACGCGGGAAATACGGCGACGGCGTCGACAACAGTTCTGCGCGTTGCAGCACCGCTGCATGTTCGTCACCGGCGCGGCGTGAAAGTCGTCTATGCAGACCCTGCCCGCCTGCGCCAGCGTTTCTCCACTTGTACTAGCCACATCGCTAGCTGCCGGGTGGCCGGTGTTTCTGCAGCGTAGCAGCGCGTCCTTCACGTGCTGCTACTCGCTATCATGCCACCGCGTATCGTCAGAACACTGGCCGAACAGCTCCAACGAAACGCTTCTCGCGCTGCCAAGGAGTTTTTTTTTTTTTTTTTTAAACCTCCTTGCATACGCTGCAGCTCAGTGCCGGAGGCGCCAAGACGCGACCCTGCGGAAACACGAGGCCGAGGCGAGGCGACAACGTCGGCAGGATCATGCAGTTCGGGAGAAAGAAGCAGACGCGCATCGTGCCCGCCGTGAGGATGCCGCAGCGCGGGAACGTGAGGCCGACGCGAGCCGGCAATACCGACAAGACCCAGCAGTTCTTGAACACGAAGTTCACGCGCATCGTGCCCGCCGTCAGGATGCCGCAGTGCAGGAACGTGAGGCCGATGCGAGGCGGCAACACCGACAAGACCCAGCAGTTCTTGAACACGAAGCTCACGCGCATCGTGCCCGCCGTGAGGATGCTGCAATGCGGGAACGCGAAGCCGACTCTAACCGACAACACCGGCAAGACCCTGCAGTACGGCAGCAGGAAGCGGCCTCGCATCGTGCCCGCCGTGACGATGCAGCGGTCAGAGAACACGAAGCCGACACTAGGCGACATCGGCGCTTGCCACAAGTGACCACCTCCTGCCCACAGACACATCTGGTGGCGGATACCGCGCATTTCGAAAGACAGTTCTTCAATAACCCATTCGGATATGCATGTGATGTTTGCGATCGGCTTTGGTTTAAAGCTGACCTCTCGCCTGTCCGCGTTCATCACGTGCCCCTGCTCACTGCCGAGTTTCCAGACGAAGACGTGCATTCATTTGTGTTGTGCTCTACATGCCGCGGCGCACTGCAAAGGGGTACTATACCGGCCCACTCTCGAAGTAACGGTTACGTTTACCCAGTCATTCCCGCTGGGCTACCTCAACTGAACTTGGTGAGTGAGCGTTTGATTGCACCCCATCTACCATTCATGCAAATTCGTTGCCTCATGAACGGCGGAGTGCAGTATGGCATTGTGGGGCCCGTCGTTAACTTTCCTGTCGAAGTGGACACCATGGTTAAATCGTTGCCGCGAAACATTCAAGAAGACCATGCCATCAATGTTCACATTAAACGACAGATTCTCAACAAGATATCATACCTCTCTGCCGTAGTGAAAAAATCTCACTTGGAACCTTGGCTTGACGTCTTGTGTCGGAGTACGTTGTACAGGTACTTCGGTATCACTCTTGACGCCGCCTCTTTAGACGCTCTTCCCGACGACGACGAATTTCAACTGCTCGACGTTTCCGTCGAAACTATACCCCAGTGTCCCGACGTGCACAATCCAGTTGATGCATGCGTGGCGCTTAACGCATTCGAACAGTCCGTGGTATGGGACGAAGAGCGCTACGTGGCCATAGCTCCTGGTGAACACAGACAACCACTGAGCATACTGTACGACCAAAGAGCAGAAGAGTTGTCCTTCCCTCAGATATACCTTGGGGAGCCCCGGCGCGTAAAGGCAGAAGCTCATCTCACGCCCTTTACATATGCCACGAGTGAGATACGTCGCAAAGACCGTTGCGGTGTTTCGCCTCACCACATCCTGTTCATGGCAATGAAAGTGCTCCGATTTAGAATCAGTCGCGGCCTGGCCGTCACATTTCGCGTCAACGACGACACCGACAAAATTACACGCCAAATGCTTGAAGACGAACACTTCATACAGGATACCATTGACCAAGATATCGCCTTTATGAAGGGCGTTCCCAACACGGTCCACTACTGGCAGCAGCGAAAGAAAGATATCTTCGCTATGATACGCCAGCTTGGCAAGCCGACTGCGTTCCTCACCCTGTCAGCCTCGGAGATGCATTGGCCGCGATTACTCGCTCTGCTTGAGCGGTTGCGCCAGCAATATCCTACCTTAGAAGTGCACGTGTCGGTTAATGACATCCATATACCGTGCTCAGCTCGTCAACAGTGACCCCGTGGTGTGCGCCATTTACTTTAACAAGCTCGTGTGCGTCATTCTGAATGTCCTGTGTAGCCGCACTCACTCGCCTTTCAAACCTTACCACATCGTGGACTACTTCAAGTGCATTGAAATCCAGGACCGGGGTAGTCCGCACGCTCACATCTTACTTTGGTTGGACAACTCACCATGCGAAACCGTCTCCTCAGACATGCCA
Organism: Dermacentor silvarum; assembly: GCF_013339745.2. Lineage (NCBI taxonomy): Eukaryota > Metazoa > Arthropoda > Arachnida > Ixodida > Ixodidae > Dermacentor > Dermacentor silvarum. The sequence continues at coordinate 198,912,659 of NC_051157.2, read as the reverse complement.
GAAACGATTCACCTCGCAACGCACCTCGTGTCCCTCGATACCACTGTGTTGCCGCGCCAGCGCACTCAAGTGCACCAACATACGCACACCTGCTACAAGCGCGGGAACTCTCGTTGCCGCAACACCATGGTGCTACTTCTCTATCCGCCCACACAAGACGATGCCGAAGCCACGCGGCGCGTCGCACTTAAGGAACGCTTTCTGCAGATGCACGCCGCTCTTGAAAGCACACACTACGACGGTATCGGCCAATTCCTCGACCACCATGCAGTCACTACCGAGGAAGAATACGTCTCCGTGCTCCGCGCTGGCGTGACGCGCCCGACCTTGTTTATACAACGAACAGTGCAGCAGAAGTGGATCAACGTATTCAATCCGTGGGTCGCCTCCTTGCTCGACTCAAACATGGACCTTCAGATCATCCTTGACGCCTACTCGTGTGCTGCTTATGTCGGGGATTACGTAAATAAGTCGAATCGCGGGGTTTCAAACCTGTACAAAGCCGTGTCCGACTTTTGGCAGACACTCCAAACATCCCTTATGGCCAGGCTCTTCGGTTACTCGGCGTTAAGATGCTCAAGGCTGTTGAGATGAGTGCTCGGGAAGCTGCGTGGACACTCCTCCGACAGGATTCAGATTTTATTAGTTCCAAAAAAGTTGTTCCAACATCAATAATATACAGACAAGGGTCCCAAAGTGAAAGAACTGTAGTGGGACCCTTCGTAAATAATACAACGTGGTGATATCTATACACAGCAAAGGAACGCTATTATCAAACATCGACAGATTAAATACATTATTATAGACAGTTCAATTCAATCAATCAACCCGAGAACAAGCATGGATGAAAACAACATGGATGAGAACTAAGAAGTGACATATGAGAGAGAAGTTTAAGATACACCGCCGGGATCGTAGTGTAGTATAGTAGTAAGTAACTTTTTAAAGATTTCAAGAGAAGAGCATGATTTAATATTTGATGGTAATTTAATCCAAAGAGAAATTGCTGTGAATGCAGATGTTTTTTGCCGTAATTAGTATGAACCATGGCTAACAAGAAATTGTTATTAGCCGCAAATATGGTTACATTTTTATTCTGAAAAACGTCAACTGCAATGAACGGAAACGTAAGGTTATTATGAAGCAACTTGTGGAGTAAGACAACTATGTTAAACTGGAACAAATTATTAACAGGCAAGATACTTGAAGCGGTCTGCGCTGGATGCATGAAAGAAGACGAAGAGGGTGGCTAAGAGAGAAGTGAAGATGAAGAAGTGAGATTAAATGGCGGACGACACCCGTCTCACTGAGATTATGTCTTTTATATAGCCGTTCTAGTTAGGAACGCTACATTTTGGCGCAGCCGACAGCTTCTGAAGACCAGACATGTGGGTGACGCTTTTCGTCGACCAGGCGTCATCGGAGTCTTGTTTTCACCCGATATCAAGAGAAATAAGCACGATATATTGTAGAGCCGGATGTTTTTCAAGGAGACTCGCAAAGTGTGCACTACTGGCTGTGGTTTTTCGAGTACGCCTGTGACAAGAATATGTGGCACTCCGACGACACCAAGATTTTGAATATGCGCCGTTATTTGAGCGCTATCGCCAGAAAATGGTATGATGTGCACCTAATGGATCATGAACCAACATGTTGGGAACTGTGGCAAAGCAACTTTTTAGCTGCTTTCCAAGGCAACACGGTAGAAAGATGGGATGCTGCACCACGGTTCAGATATACATGTGGCTCTCTGCTTGAGTACTGTATTGAGAAGCGTCGCCTATTGTATTCTGGAGAACCGAAGCTAGCGTCTCGTGCAGTTGTAGCTTTGGTAACGCAAGGGTTGTGTATCGAAATCCGTAGTCAAGTCCAGCTGAAAGGTCCAAGAACATTTGATGACCTTCTGAGCTTTCTACATACGACAGTGCCAACAGTTCCATTGAGAAGACAACCAGGCGGTAGAACAGAACAAGTTGATTCTCATAACCTGAGTGAACATCTAGAGTCGTTGCCGTCATCCGAGTGTGAAGAAAGCTTCATAAGCAAACACCTGGGAAGCATCGATCATGACTGTGATGATGGTGAAGGACCAGTTACTGTAGTTCACGACAGACTACTTCCACACAAACAGACTGCCGTGGATCAAAAGCCCGAGAATAAGAGCTACAGTGAGAGCGTGTATTTGTTGTCGTCAAGCTTACTGTATGCTCCCATTGAGGTAGATGGCATTGAAGTGAAGGCCCTTGTTGACAGTGAGGCTTCTGTCTCAATTATCAACAAGAGTCGAGTGGACGCCGGTCGTTTGCATACTAGTAGAACGTTGCGTGTCCAAGCCTACGATGGGTCAGTGGCCATGCATAGCGAATGGATAACCCTGGCTATTGAATTCCAAGGACATTCTATTACCAGTGACGCGTTGGCAATTCCCAATGTCGCCTATGATTTTCTTTGTCCCGCCCAGACATGAAGAAACTTAGGATAAACCTCTATTGGGCCGAAGACAACATAAAAACAGAAGATCCTGGTGAAGAACCTAGCGTATCAGCACTGATTTTCAACGAGGAAGACATCAAGACTAAGTACCCAGACCTTATATGCATGGGCAGCTATCCTCCAGCGATGAAATCACATGTTCCTTTTGAGCTCGCAGATAAAACAGTGGTTCGTAGAGCCCTCTATAATTTGTCCAGAGATAAAAAGGTGTGGCTGAAAAAGGAGTTGCAAGAAATGTTGGACGCAGGTATCATCCGGCCTTCTGTATCCCCATTTGCTTCTCCTATAACCGTAGCGCCAAAAGAAGACGGAACGTTCCGCCTTTGTACAGACTACCGTGCTCTCAATCGTCAAACGGAATTGATACCTTATCCAATGCCGAGAATCGATGGCATCATTGACGAAACTGGTGGTTGCCATTGTTTTTCACGAATAGATCTCTGCAAGGGCTTTTGGCAGATTCCACTAAGTGAAGAGACGAAAAAGTACACCGCGTTCATAACCCCATTTGACTTGTTTGAGTATAACCGCCTACCATTTGGTTGGAAAAACTCCCCTGCGTGGTTTCAGAAGATTATGACCGACATTCTGAAACCTTACTTGGACACATTTTGCAATGTGTACATCAACGACATCATCATCTACTCAAAGACAAAGGAGGAGCACCGTAGCCATCTTTCAAAAGTTCATCACGATCTCAGCCTAACCCAACTCAAAGTCAACTTCAAAAAAAGTGCGTTCTTTCAAGAAAAAGTGGTATTTCTTGGCAGGGTGTTCGATGGACACACTAAAAGCATTAAGCAAGAATCGGTAGAAAGAATTTCCAAGTTGGTAAAGCCTTACGACGTGCACTCCCTACGTGTGTGTTTTTCTTGGCCTAGCAGGACACTTCAGGGCGTTTATCAAAGGCTATGCCCTGAGAACAAGGTGTCTGACACGTTTAACCCAGACGGACATGCCTTTTCAATGGGACGAGGAGTGCGAAGGTGCCTATTGCGAGCTGGTCAAACTAATATCGTCAGACCCGATCTTGCGAATACGGAATTTTTCTCTGCCTTTCGTGCTGAACACAGACGCGTCACACAATGCAAACGGTGCAGTCCTATGTCAGAAATCCTTCACACAAGCTGATCAAACGAAACACCACATTGTGGGGTATTATAGCTATACTCTGAAGCCTGCTGAAATCAATTACTCCACCACAGAAAAGGAAGCTCTGGCCGTCTTAAAAGCTGTTCAATATTTTCGTACTTACCTGGAAGGTGCAAAATTCAAGCTATTCACTGACCATCAAGCACTGACTCAACTTCTGAGCATGGCACAACCAAGAGGCCGCATTGCCTGATGGGTCAAGTATCTGCAACAGTTTGATTTGATAATCTCACACCATCCTGGCCCGCTTCTCACTGATGTTGATGCACTATCTAGATTACTTGTACACGAATCAAGCGAGAATCCAGAAGTAATCAATCATACTAAGCTGTGGGAAGGTACAGAAGATCTCCAGTTCATCAAAGGAAAGTATCATGTACCGCCAACTATGGTTCAAAGGATTCTTCATTTGTACCACGACACTCCTGGATCAGGTGGACATGATGGCTTCTGGCGCACATATAAGAAATTGCTCATGAGGTTCACATGGCCGGGCATGAAAAACGACATCAGCAATTACATACGCACATGCCACCTCTGCCAGGTGAACAAAGTTAAATTCAAGCAGTCGACAGACGTTATGACAAACCCCGAATATTCAAGCGTCCCATTCGAAGTAATTCATTTGGACTTCGCAGAGTTCAAGAAGAAGGGTGAAGGAGTCAAACGAACGCAAGCTTTCCTGCTTTCCATAGATGAGTCCACAAGGATGATTGCGGCTAAAGCTGGTAAAGAAGACGCAAACAGCTTTATCGATCTCCTCAAGGCTGAATGTTTTAAGCACACAAAAACGATAGTCTGCGACAACGGGCCGGCTTTCCGGAGTGCGAAATTATCAAAGTTGGCACAAGAGCACGGGATAACGATCAAGTATTCTTCTCCGTACCACCCGGCAGCAAATGGCCTAGCGGAACGAGCCATACGAGACGTCAAACAGTTTCTGAAGATGTATCCAGACTTTGCAGGTGGCTGGAAGTGCTGCCTCGAGGCCGCTGTGAAAGATCACAACAGATCGTACACCACTGGTTTAGGCTGCAGTCCTCATTTTGCCACTTCGGGCACAGCTCCCATACTTCCTGCAGATCGTGAGCTAGGTCTCATAGAAAACCTTCAACTCAATGAAGTCAAGAAAACTGCAAAAGAACAGGAGGTCTACAAGTGCCGCATGAAGAGAAACTTTGATAAGAGATACAACAGCGAGATACCTGACATACAACCTGGAGACTATGTCCTTATAAGGAAAGGAACTGTACCTTCAAACTCCAAATTTTATGGACCATTTGGAGTGGATAAGACCGCATCCCAGCATGGAATATTGAAGAACGTCTGGTACACTGGAGCGTCCGGTCAAACAGAGTGCGCTTCCATTGGGAACACATTCAAGTATTACACCAGGAGGTGTAATCAAAAGAAGTCCGGAAGAGTGAAGCGGTCTGTGCTGGATGAATGAAAGAAGACGAAGAGGGTGGCTAGGAGAGAAGTGAAGATGAAGAAGTCAGATTCAATGGCGGACGACACCCGTCTCACTGAGATTATGTCTTTTATATAGTCGTTCTAGTTGGGAACGCTACAATACTGTACAAGCGAAGTAACACAGAAACATTGGGTTGCATAGTACTAGAAGTGATAATGCGTATTCACTGATTTTGGATGTGTTGAATTGATGATAAGCGACAAGCGTACGTGTTGCCCCATGAAACAATACCGTAATTAATGTGACTATGAACGAAAGCAAAATACAACGCTAGCAGAGCCTCACGAGAGAAAAAAGGACGAGCTTTGATTAATGCGCGGATACCAAACGCAGTCTTCTGCTTGAGATGTTGGAAGTAACAGCGAAATGTAAGGTTAGAGTCAAGATGTATGCCAAGAAAAGTAACATCGATTCAAGCGGGAATTGAATGAATTCCAAGCTTTAGTTCAGGAATAAATGTTAAGGACCTCTGAGCACTTTTAAACATATATTTAGTTTTTAGAGGATTAAGAACCAAGTAATTGTTACTACATCATTTCATAATGTTACTCAATGCAATATTTAGCTTTGAAGTAAGAGCAGTAATACATTTATCAGATGAAGATATGGTTGTGTCATCTGCATATAAAATGCAATGATCGTAGTTAGATGAGCTAAGAGAATCCGCAAGATCATTAATATATAGAACGAAAAGCAAAGGACCTAAAATTGAGCCCTGCAGTACACCCTGGTTAATACATTTTGTTACAGAAAAAGTATTTGCTACATGTACTGTGTATTGCCGGTCAAGTAAGTAACTTTGCAAGAATGTTAGCACAGGACCGGTTGTACCATAAGACTGAAGTTGATTAAACAAGACCCAATTGTTAACCGTGTCAAACGCTTTAGTAAAGTCTAAAAAAACAGATCCGACTAAGTTTCCCGAATCGATACATTTTTTTATGTAGTCAGAGACAGCACAGCTAGATTAGTGGAACTTCCAGGGCGGAAACCAAATTGGTTGTTTTTTAGCAACTTAAACTTTGTCAAGTAGTCGTTAAGACGTTTAACAAATAATTTCTTCATGAGTTTACTAAGGCAGGAAAGAATTGCAATTGGTCGGTAATCAGTAACCGTTTGTTTGTCGCCTTTTTTTTTAAACAGGACTAATCTTAGCGTGTTTTAAAAATGAAGGTAATGAGTCGTGTTTAAAGATTAGGTTGGTAATATTACAGAGCATGTCTGAAACTAAATGTGCCACCAGTTTTAAATGCCTTATACAAGTTTTATCTAAGCCAGGCCCTGTATTTTCAAGATTAGCAATCGTGGAAAACACTTCATTTGGTGTAGCTGGTAAGAGGAAGAATGATTGTGTCGTTCGGCTTAAAGTATTATACAACGGCGCATGTATATCGTTATTAGTATAAACGGAAGAAAAATAGTCTGAGAAAGCAAAGAGTGAGACTATTGTAATTTATTTTGATTATAGAGGCATCAACAGATGACTTGTTAAGAAAAGAGTTCAGGAGCTGCCACTGTATTTTGGGTTTATTCTTATTCTGTTCAAATTTATTTTCGTAGTACTTTTTGTCCACCTGTTTAAGTAAAACTTTCAATAGATTACAGTACCTCTCATATCGTTCAGCCATTCCAGTATTAAAGGGCTGACGTTTAGTTTTTTTTTTTTTGTACATGTTTTCCTTCTTTCTCAGACTTTCTAAAAGACCATCCGTCATCCATGGGTTCTGCGGATATTTATATTTTTTCCCACATTTCACAGTGCGTGTGTTAGTCGAGACGGCCAACAAGAATAGGGAGCAAATTTTATTTAGTGTTTCTTAGGGATCAAACGTGATATTAATTGGCGACCAATCAGTTTTACTGGTGGTTTCAACAAAGGTAATTGCGCTAAATACAGAAGTATAGTAGCTAGTATCGCCCTTATGTATTTCCTTGTTAAATGTAAGAAAAATTGGAAAGTGATCGGTTATATCAGTATCAACAACCCCGGGAAAAGGCGATGGTGATATGTTGATAACACGTGATCAATGAGCGTACCGCTCCCACTAGAGGCTAATCTAGTTAGACAGTGAATGAGTGATTCGAAACCATATCCAGTAAAGCAGTCAGTGTAAGTTGTGCACGAAGTGGAATCAGTATCAAGTAAGTTAATATTAAGATCACCTACAATCAGTACATCCTTATTTTCAAATGTTAGCTTTGACAATACGACGTCAAGACAAAGCAAGAAATCGTTAAGGGAAGATGACGGTGAGCGATAAATGCAACCAAGAATCAAGTTCTTGTTATTGTGATTAAGGAATGACCGGTCGACCTCTATCCACACTGACTCACAATGATTCACGTTAACTGCCAGATCAAATCTGCGCGTGTAGGTGACATCTTGTGAAATAAAAATGGCGGCACCACCGTGACTGTCAGTTGGACGGTGGCAATACTCTGCTTGATAAGATGGAAAATCACTCAAATTGTTGTCGGCGTCAGAAAGCCACTCTCCGATGTGCAGATGAAAGTGAAGGCATGCTGAAGTGAGGCGATGAAGTTATTAATCGCATCTATGTTCTTACGAAGACTACGAGCATTGAAGTGAATGAGCGATCGTTTTTTTACGGTAAGATGAGATTTTACGTCAACGGGGGAGAGCAAGGCCATGAAAAAAGCAAGGCGGAAAAGCAAGAAAAAGAAAAAAAAATTACAATGCATCACGTGAAGATTCGAAGGTCGGATTCAGTGATAATGCGATAGACCCTGCTGTCATCAGTTTTGCGGGCTTTTATCTGGCAGTTTTCTGTCCATAAGTACTTCCACTTATTTTCCTTTTTGAGTGCCAGCGCCTTCGAGAACACTTTGTTGTCAATGGTCAAGTGGTCGTTCACAAAGATTGGCATGTTAGTGCCACCTGTGAAACCTATGTGGTCAGTGCAAAGCCTAGCCCTTCGCGCCTTCCTGATGAACTCATTTTTCTTATCGCGTGAGCAGAAGCGAGCAATGATGCTCTTCTCATTTTATCTAGAGGCAACACGGTGTGCCGTGTCGATATCAGTGGTTAATATAGGGAGTTCGATAGCATCGCCAATTCGCTTCAGAATGGCGATGCAATCTTCACCCTGCGATATAGGGATTCCCTTATTTTCCACATTATTCATTCTCGAATACTGCTCTACATCAGCCACTCTTTTTTCTAGTGCTTCATTACGTGACAGGAGCGCCCTGTTTGAGGTTACTCGTTCTTTCCTGTTTCAGTTTCATCGTGTCGAGTTCTTTGCTCATGAACTGAACACTTTCGCAAAGCAAAACATGCCCACCTAGTCCTAAGTTTACCAACTTGATGTTAATCCGTGCCACCAAATCATCGATCAGCGTGTCCAACTTATCATTCAGCAATGCCTCAAGAGATGCGATTTTTTTCGCCAATGCCGCTGCAGTAGGCATAGCGGAATATACACACTACAAACAGCAAAACAAGACGTTTGGGCAGCAGTTGCGGCAGAATAAACCTTAAATAGTGTACAAAAGTAATCAACCAACCTTGTGACAAGAAGAAATTGTCTTAGAAGGGGGACATGCCGCCGCAACTGCTGCTGCCAAATTGAGTCAGTGCCGTTGATGCGTCCTTATATGGTCCCCGTTGAAGTCACGTGCGCTCCGTGCAGACGCAGCAGGTAGTACAGGCCCCAGACGCTTGGATGCCCTCGCAATGAGTGCAAGCGCACGTGGAAATTACATCCCACGGTGGCCACAGACGACGCAGGAACCAAGGACGAGCAGGAACCCAGGCAACTGATCAACCTGGTGACAAGAAGAAATTGTCTTAGAAGGGGGACATTCCGCCGCAACTGCTGCTGCCAAATTGAGTCAGTGTCGTTGATGCGTCCTTATATGGTCCTCGTTGAAGTCATGTGCAGTCCGCGCAGACGCAGCAGGTAGTACAGGGCCCAGACGCTTGGATGCCCTCGCAATGAGTGCAAGCGCACGTGGAAATTATATCCCACGGCGGCCACAGACGACGCAGGAACCAAGGACGAGCAGGAACCCAGGCAACTGATCAACCTGGTGACAAGAAGAAATTGTCTTAGAAGGGGGACATGCCGCCGCAACTGCACACGCAACCTTCAAGCTCAGTATGCGTGCCGACGGGGGCTTGGGCGACGGAGACCTCAACTCCTTCCGTACAGTGTTCACAAATGTCAAGTGCGTCATTGGGGACGAATGCAGCATAATGAGCAGCCACACTCTCGCACGTGTCGACGACCGCCTGCGACAGATCACTGGCAATTACAACGACCCTTTCGGCGGATTGGACTTCATGATGTGCGGTGACTTGCGCCAGCTTCCCCCTGTCCGCGCCAGCGAGGTGTACAAACGCAGTAAAACACGCAACAACATCTTCAACACCCGCGTCACTTGGCATCACCTCTCCTACTTCCCGCTTGTGCAAGTCGTCCGGCAAAGCGACGCCATGTTCTCCGCCGCACTCTCAAAAGATCGACGACGGTCGTGCACTCGAAAAGGAAGAAGTCGACATGTTTCAGGCCCGCTTCGCTTCCAAACACGACGCAAACTCCCGCTGTCCTCACGCCGTTCGGCTATTCTACTCTAACAATGATGCCGAGGCGTACAACACGCACGAAACCATCCAAGACGTTCACGATATTCACTACGCTAATGCAGACGACTCCATCATCGGCTAACGCACCGATGCTGAGTGTGAGAGCGCAAAGCGTCGGCTACACTTGCTTACCACTGCTGAGGTTGGTAACCTCCCGCGAAAACTCGTGCTACGCTTAGGAAAGCCGTACATGCTTACCCTAAACATTGACGTGTCCGACGGCTTGGTTAATGGGGCGGTAGGTCACCTCAAGCACATGCAGTTCGACGAAATGGGCCTCCCAAAACGTTTTTGGCTCCACTTTCACCTCCGAGCAACTAGCAACATTGCTCGCCTGAAGGCCAACCCGATTCGTCAAGTTACTGGTTCTGTCGTACCTGTCGATTCCGTTTCGATAGAACTGCGCACCGCCACTGTGACTTTGGATAGAAGAACGGGTGTGTCCTGCTGTCGCAAGCAGTTCCCCGTGATGCAAGCGAGCGCTATCACGATACATAAGTCGCAGGGCGGAACGTACAGCGAGGTGGTGTACGATTACCACAAGCGCCATCCCCAGAAACTAGTTTACGTTGCGTTGAGTCGAGCCACCACTCTGCACGGACTCTACTTAACCAATGCAGAGGATGACTTCACCCTCTACCACTGCAGAAAAAACCCGGATCGGGCCTTGTCGGACGAATTTCATCGGTTACAAAACCATAAGCTCAACACGATCGCCGCCAAGTGCTTTGCCGTCCTCCACTCACCACATAGCTTAGCGCTATGCAACATCAACGTGCGCTCCTTGTCTGCACACGCCTTCAATGTGTCGCACGACCACGTCGCACGCGAGGTACCAGTACTATGCTTGTGGGAAACGTGGACAGACACTGCCGTCGAATTGCCGGGTTACAAGTGCGTTAGCCTCGCAAAGCGACACGAGCGCCGAGCTGCTGGAGTCGCCGTGTACGAGCACTTTGGTGGAACCAGGATTTCACCGCGAACCGTTCCCTACAAACTCAGCACGCTGTCCCAGATGAGTTGTGGCGATGCGTGTGCCGTTCAAACATCACAGGCTTCATCGTCGCAGCTTGCTACCTATCACCAGGAACCTCGCGGTCCGACGTCACCGACTTCTTTCTCCGTAACTTCCGTGCGGCGTGCCTTGAGAATGCGCCTGTCATCATCACTGGAGACTTCAACGTCAATGTGCTTCGCCGTGAAAACGAGTGGCTTCTCGCGTTCCCTGATGCCGAATTTGGACTTCGCCTCTTGTCGGACGTCACACAACCTACTACACGCAACAACACCTGTTTGGATCTTGTGTTCGGATAGGGCATCGCATCCCGAGTGCACTGCGTGACATTTCCGACCTACTTCAGCTATCACAAGCCGGTTCTCGTGGCCGTCGAGTGAACTGTGTGCAACTTATATTTCATGTGTTAAGACTATACTTCGTGCTTTTCAATTACACGAATCATTAAATACCCCTACTTACTTGTTCTCATAGGTTCATTGCATTCCGGTCATTCTAAGCACATTCGCCCCATCACATATGTGCCCCGCGTGCCCACTGTCGCACGCTGTGCGATCTGCTGTGCGCGCGATGACAGCCACACCTGTCCGGCAACGAGCCGACACTTCCGCTCGCCTTCTACCTTTATGTGGGCTATCTTCCCCCGCGCCCTATAGTCGAGCGTATCTCACATGCTCATTGTCCGACGCGCGCCACACATGCAATGCTGCTCGGATCGGCAGCGCAGCGCGTACAGGTGTGTATATATCCCTTCGCATCTGCCCGCGCTGCCTACGGGAGTCGCTTCTCATCAACACCACCGTTTCACACGCGCCTTGTCGTGGTCATCGAGTCTCTCTTCATGTCCTCCACCTACGCCGCAGCACACTTGCTTACTTATTAAGCTCATGTTTACTACAATTCATATTTCTACCAAAGTCACTCACCTTACTTCGTGTGACATTGCTATGTTGCTATCGCATTCATTGCCTCGCCCTTAGGGCGAAACTGTGACATTTTTTCGTTGCCTGCTAGCAAGCGCTCGCGTGGCTCAGTCATTCTGCTCCTGGATGCCGTGCGGTACAGACGCAGAATGGAGGGCTCCTCGAGAGCTGCGACAGCGGCCGATGTTGGCCGTGGTGCACCGTGCTCTGCGTTGCCCAAGGATTACCGTGTCATCTTGCCTCCGTTACCAACAGGTGAAGGACAAAGGCGCGCAGTTGTATTGCACTGCGACGTTACTGGACGCCCGTATAGAATCGACGGCTTCCGGAAGCCCTTGAAGGATGCTGGAATAATTCAGCAGGTAGGGGGGCATTGGTGCATACCAAATGTCTCACGTGTGGGTGCTGAACTTGAAGACAGATGAGGCAAAGGAAGCGCTGCTAGACGCCGGACCGCTACTGGTGAAGAATCGGCCGTGCCTCGTTATTGACCCGGCAGGGCAAGAGCTCAAGATCAAGCTACACTGGATCGCTTTCGACGTCACTTCTGAGACCATACGACGAGCCTTTCGAAAGTATGGTGAGGTAAAGGAAGTCATCAGCGATCGGTGGAAGGCGGAGGACTTTGAAGGTGCCGAGTCAACCACTCGTCTCGTGCGTCTTTTTCTGCGTGAGTCATCATCATCGCACCAGACCGCGTCCCGCATCAGATGCGTCTTGGTAGTGGCACTGCACTTGTGGTTGTACCTGGACGTGCGCCGTTATGCCTTCGTTGCCACAATACTGGACACATCCGACGTGAATGCCGAGTGCCCAGGTGCGCAGCTTGACGAGCGTTCGGGCACGAGCAGGCTAATTGTACTCGCTCGTACGCCAGAGTTGCCAGCGCAGGCGGAGATGTGGACCGGAGCGAGATGCTCATGGACGAAGAAGAAGCGGAGAGGGTGGCTGCAGTGGCGGCGTCTACCAGCGACGCGGCCACAGTGGTCGCGTCCACCAGAGAGGCAGTCTCGCAAGAGAACACGGCCGCAGACGCTCGGGCAGGAGACGCCACTCTGGCAGGCGCATAGACAGTACAGCACGAACAGGAAGAAGTTTCGCCAAAACGCACTTCGGAAACACATTTTTCAAAGCAGCAGTCGCCAACAAGCGTGTCTGTGACTGATGAGAAAACAGATGCACTCAGAACTGCAGCAAGCGAAGCCGTTGCGCCGCTGGGAGACAATGACTCGACGGACGAAGCTGCAATGGACACCGAGGCAACACCTGCGAAGCGTCGACTCAACGAAGCAGGCAAGACATCACAAGACAGGCGGCTGCGAGCAATGGAGAGGCGTGAGAACGTGCCCGGAACCAAGAAGCCTCGTGTGGCCAGCCAACAGCGGTCGGCGTCGCTTACACGCGGCGGCGGCGGCAATTCGACGCCCTAGGCGTCGACTGCGACTGGACTGTGGGATACTACACGGCAAGGTATATCACTCACCAATATTGAGTCCTTGGAGAGGTCGACAAAAAATTGCTACACTTAACGTCCGTGGGCTTAGTGCCAAGAGGCGGCAAAATCAACTTTACCGCCTCGTAACGGAGCACGACCTCGATATTGTAGCCATTCAGGAGACCCAAGTGGAGGGAGAGGACCAGACTGAGCGTATGGTGCGTCCTTTTGCGAGACGCTATGAAGTTTGTGCTGCCCATGCGGTAGGCTTGTCTTCGGGGTGCATTTTGTTAATTCGGCAGAGCCTTGGTGCTGTAGTGCAGTCGGTGAATACCTGTGAGTCAGGCCGTTTCATTGTATGTCACTTTTCCCTGCTATCAGAAAATTGGCGTGTAATTTGTCTGTACGCACCAACTAAGGCTGAAGAGAGAAGGGAATTTTTTGAAGAAATTGAGTCATACTTGAAGTGTGAGCGCAGACTAATTTTAGCGGGAGATTTCAATTGTGTCTGTGCGGGTCGTGACAAAACTAGTGGGAAGAAACACAATGATGCGAGTACTGCCGTTTTGAGAGATAGTACCGCCGAATTTCATCTAGAAGATGTGGGTGAATGTCTTTGCGGCGAAAAATCAATCATTTTACTCACTTTCAGGGTACGAGCCATGCTAGACTTGACAGAGTGTACGTGTCAGCTGAGTTTATTCCTTCGTGTCGGGATTACAGAGTCACACCTGTTGCGTTTAGCGATCATTGTTTGGTTTCTTTCTGTGTTGGAAAACAAAGAAGGAATAACAAAGTATTTTCTTGGGATCTCTGGAAATTTAATGCAAACTTGCTGAAAAATGACGAGTTCTGTAAGCAGTTTCTCGAGGCTATAGATAAAATAACAACTCAAAACTTAGATAGCTCGGAACATAAATGGGAAGTTTTTTAAGCAAACAATTAAGTTAAAAGCACTTGAAAGGGCCAGTGTTTTGAGACACACGGAAAAAGAAATTGAGTCCCGTCTTAGATGGAATCTGCAGCAGTTATTCGAAGCGGAAGGTACACAACCCGGTTACTTCTCAGAAGACATAAAAAGCATAAAGCAAAAACTTGAGTTAATAGACCAAGAGCGATACAAGGGAGCATTGATTCGTGTCAGAGCTGAGTACTTGTGCACAGGTGAAATGCCAACAAAACGTGCCTTGGGAGTCGAAAAGAAATATGCTTCACAAAATGAAATAACAGACACAGAACATAATGTGCCATTGCTTACCAACACGGAAAAAATAGCAAGTTCTTTTTTCGAACATTACAAATTACTGTTTTCTCGTGGTCAAGTTGACGCTGGTCGATTCAAAAAAGACTTCGTTTCATTGATGCCAACATTAGACGACGAAACCAAGGAAATATTAGAAGTACCCATAACAGTAGAGGAGGTTAAGGAGGCGATTGATCGTTTAAATAATGGCAAGTCACCGGGGCCGGAGGGCTTAGGCGCTGCATTGTGCGAAGCGTTTAAGGGGGTTATCGTACCAGTTTTGACTGAAGTATACAACGAGGCTTATGAGACAAAACATCTTCCGCCGTCCTTTCTGTCAGCACACACGGTCTTAATACCAAAAACTGAAGACCCAATCAAATTGCGTGATGTTACATCAAATGGACCCATTAGTCTGACAAACATAGATTATAAAATATTCATGAAAGTATTGGCTAACAGGTTTCAGAAAGTAATGAAAGATTTAGTCGGTCCGCATCAAACGTGCGGAATGAAAGAAGGGACAATTATGACAAACATACACATAGCACGATCAATCCTTGAATGCTGTGACGCAATGCAACTCAGTGTCGCCATGCTGCAGGTTGACCTTGAGAAGGCATTCGACCGCGTGCCGCATGGCTTGCTTCTATCTATACTTGATTATGTGAATGTAGGCAATGTGATCAGCGAAGGTGTGCGGATGGCTTACGCCGGATGTACAACGAGGCTGATAATAAACAAATCAGTTGGAGAGCGCATACCGGTACAGCGCTCAGTAAGACAAGGGTGCCCGTTATCACCGCTTCTCTTTTGTATATATATTGAACCTTTTTGTCTAAGCGTTATTAGGAACGACGCGATACGAGGATTCAACTTATATAAAGCCGAGGTCAGCCTTCTTGCTTACGCTGATGACATTGCAGTTTTCTGTGTTGATCATGAAAGTGTAATGCATACTGTCAATGCTGTAAAACGTTTTTGTAAGGCAAGTGGTAGTGCTGTAAACTGGGACAAGTGCCTTGGGTTTTGGCATGGGGAATGGGACGTTGCTCCCAGGGTGTTTATGAACATTAAATGGCAAGAAACACCGACAAAATACTTAGCTGTGCCCCTGCAGTGCTACTGTGACAGCGAGCCTTATTGGAAAAAATAAACAGAAGTGTTGCGTGAAAAAGCACAGAAATGGAAAGGCTGGGATAAGTGCATTTTCGCACGGGCCACGACTTGCAACATATTTTTCGTAAGCAAGCTATGGTATGTAATGCAGGTCTTAGATTGCAGCAGGTTAAATGTACAAAAAATGCAGAGTGTTCGCGGTCTTTATTTGGAGCTCTGTATGGGAAAAAACGAGCCGTACAAATCTATTTAACCCATATATGCCCAGTGTCCTATATGTAGGACGCTGAAAATTTTCCAAAAAACTCGAACATTTTATTTTTTGTAAAAAAAGCTAGTGCCCCCTCGCGGGTGTTTCTGAGGCCCTACCCTTCCCTCGTGCAAGTCTTGGTTAGCGTGGAAGCACTCCTCGCCACGTGCTTTCAGTCGCAAAATTGTCGTTCCGCGTGAGCTTCGATGAACGCCATGCCGCAGAAGAAAATGCAAGTAGTATAAATTCAAATTATTATTGGTGTTGTCGAAATTTTTGTCAGTTACTCCTGAGTAATTGAACATGCTCTGAAAACAATATCAACCGCATTGACGCTGGGGAAGATGTCCCGTCGACTGTGGCCATTTTTCCGCCCGAAAATCAGGCGGCGGCAGTGACAGAGAAAGAAAGCGGCGATGAAGAAGGCACCGTTGTATGCTCCATTACTAGACTGCTTCAGCATTAATGAAAGCATGTGCGAGTACTTCGGAAAGCATGGATGCAAGCAGTTTATGAAAGGGAAACCAATTCGGTTTGGCTCTAAATTGTGGCGCGTTTGCACTCCATTCGGCTATTTGCTTTCTGTTGAGCTCTACCAAGGGAGGTAATGTGGATGATAAAAACAAGCTTGGTCTGGGAGGGTGTGTTGTTACAGAAATGGTGTCCAGGATGAAAGGAAAGCTTGATTACTCTTTTCATGTGTTCTTTGACTTCTTAAATTTCAAGTCTCAAACTTGTTAGAATGCTTTCGTCAATGGGTGTTAAGTGCACAGGCACCGTGCGTGATAACCGAATAGAAAACTGTTCCATCCTCACACAGAAAGAAATGAAAAGTAAGACTCGAGGCTTCCACTATTACAGAGTCGACGCCGAATCTGAAGTTATCGTATGTCGCTGGAAAGACAACAGCACAGTGACCGTCGTCTCAAATGCTCACGGGGTCGAACCAATCAATGCAAATGGTAAAAAATCACAGCATATCCACGAAGTGAATGATGATGAGTAGGCGAAGCACCGGGAGATCATTCGGGTAAACCACAGCTACGGACGAGACATAAAGAGAGCGCGCGTCGGGAACGAACGCCCTTGTGCAATGCAGCGCCCCTAGCTACGGACGAGAAAGAGAGCGCGCGTCGGGAACGAACGCCCTTGTGCAATGCAGCGCCCCTAGCTACGGACGAGAAAGAGAGCGCGCGTCGGGAACGAACGCCCTTGTGCACCACAGCGTCCCTAGCTACGGACGAGAGAGAAAAATGCCGGAAGCTGGCTTCCGGAACCGGAAGAGGAACCGGAAGCGGAACCGGAAGTGGAAACGTAAGCGGAAGTCGGCTTCCGGTTATACTATACAAATACCTATATATGTATATATGCGTATACATACATACATAGCGGTCTCCATGCCAACCAGAGCTACGGACTTTTAGCGAACACTTCATAAAACTACATGCGGCGTCTCTTTCACGTACGGACACACAACGTCATCTATTGAGCAATTCATAAACTAGAGGTGGCTACATACTACTACTACTACTACTACTACAGAGGAGGGAACGACCCACACCCTAAGGAGCTTCGCCCCTAAAATATATTCAAGAGAGAACAGGTCCAAAGTCACGGTGGAGCAGCCATTCTTGATTTCTAGGTACAATGGCAACATGGGAGGAGTTCATAGACTGCACCAAAATATTGCCAAGTACCTCACAGCCATTAGAGGAAAACAGTGGTATTCTTCACTCCTGACGTATCTTGTTGATGCATGTGTGAATAATGCACTCCAGTTATACAGAATGGGAACGGACAAAACAGAGCTCCTCACATTGCGAAGGACGATAGTGATATCATACATGAAGAGTTATGGCTCTATTACATGGAAAAAGCATGCAATCTTTACTGGAGCCGAAAGCCGATTTGACCGCATTGACCAGACAGTGATCCCTCAAGACAAGCAAACAAGGTGTGATCATTGCCATGGGAAGACCACCGCACGTTGTGAAAAAAGCGACATCGGAGTCCATGTCAAATGCTTCAAATTGTATCATTCAAATAAGTAGTATATGTGCCCAGTGTCCTATATGTAGGACGGCTACAAAAACACAGTTCGAAAAAAAATTTTTTGAATAAAATGTTGATTCTGCTTTCTGAGGTCCCAGAAGCAATTATTACGGGAAAATAAATCACTTTCCTCAATTTCTCCAAGTTCACGCATATATGGGTTAAAAGAGTAAGTGATGGTGGGCTTGGTTTAGTGCATCTGTATGTAAGACAACTCGTCAGTCGATTTGTTTTTCTCCGAGATGTAGATGACTCGTTTCTCAGAACTATGATTCAACTAAGGCTGGGTAAAGTGCTACCGGAATTTGTTGTATCTTCGGTGTGTGAGCAAGGACCAGTACGGGGATATCTAAAAGAAGTAGTTACATGTTTCCGTTTCTTATCGGTACGCTTTTCTTTGCAATACTTGACCGAGGTGTCACGTAAGAAACTGTACAAAGACCTCGTTGATGTGTTATTTCCAGTGCCATTGTACCGTGAATTATACTGTGTAGGCCCAGGAAAAGATGTCTTGAAACGCGTTAAAAGAATGCTTGTGGCGCCAGGGAATAAAAACTTTTGTTTTAAGCTGCACACAGGAACCTTACCCGTTAAAACTTAATTGGTTAGAAGATAGGGGTTTATTTGTTCCGTGGGGTACTAACTGTTTATTATTGCGATAGCAATTATATGGACACTTCAACCGGATTTCTGCCGTCGGCGTCGCTGTCGCCGTCGGCGTCGCCGTGAGGTTCCGTATAGATAAAATCTTCGCCGCGCGCCGTATGCCCCAGAGGCAGCGTGCGGGGACGCGCGCTATCACGGAGAGCGAACGCACTCAATCTCCCACGCGCAAGCAAGGAAGCGGAAAGCCAGCGCCGGCACTTCTCTGCCAACAACCGCGCTCGTCGCTCGTCCGCACAGTCTCTTATCTCTCCCTACGCGCAAGCAAGGAAGCGGGAAGCCAGCGCCGGAGGGAGCGGGGGGGGGGGGGGGGGGGGCGCACTTCTACGCTGCCAACAACCGCGCTCGTCGTTCGTTCGACCGCACCGTCTCTTATCTCCACACGGCTCTGACCTTTATGCGCATTCGCCGCTCAGTTTCCGTTGAAGCGATAGACCGCACGTACCTTCGCCCGCTGCAGAGTATGGGCTTGCTGCCAGCGTTTTGACAGTCGTTGTCTGCAGTCATTCAGTGTGATCTATTCATGTTTGTTTGTGCGCGCTCACACCACGCTTCTTCAATCAGTTAGTAATAGTCGGGCCACATTTTCCAACGCACGCTACACATGCAATGCTGCCCGGGTCGGCAGTGCAGCGCTACAGGTGTGTCCCTTCGCACGCGCTGCCCACGGGAAGCGCTTCTCATCAACACCACCGTTTCACACGCGCCTTCTCGTGGTCATCGAGTCTCTCTTCATGTCGGTCTACTTACGCCGCAGCACACCTGCTTACTTAATCAGCTCATGTTTACTACAATTCATATTGCTACCAAAGCCGCTCACCTTACTTCGTATGACATTGCTGTGTTGCTATCGCATTCATCGCTTCGCCCTTAGGGCGAAACTGTGACATTTTTTTATCAAAAAAAAACAGAGACCATTGAACACGTGTTTTTAGATTGCTGGAGCGGGGTGTTCTTCTGGGACATCTTACAGAGAACTCTGAAAAAAGAGTTGCCATTAAATCCGCATGGAATCCGTTATCTCACGGTTGAAAACGACGATGGCGTGCCTTTTGATCTTGTCATGCTCCTGGGCCTGCACAGCATATGGCGAGCACGGACGGCTGCACACAATGCAGATATTGATGTGCGACCCGTTCGCGAACATTTTTGCGGATCTGTGTCCCATTTTGTCGAAGTGCAGAAGGTGCAGACGTTTGTACCGGAGTGGGTTCCTAGATTGGAACTTTTGTTGCACATGCAGAAATACTGATGACATGTAGTCAGCAAACAGCTGACGGTTCACCGATACAAGATCCTGTTAGTGTTCTTCTGCACTCGTAAGATCTGTGACATGCGAGGCAATAAAAAAATAAAGCTCGCGTGGCTCAGTGGTAGAGTATCTGACTCCGGCGCAGCGGGCCCGGGTTCGATCCCGGCGGCACCCGGGTACTTTTTTTCGCGTTTCCAGAGATCGCGGTTACGGTCACCGGATAACGGAGGCAGATGCAGACATCATCGTGAACCGAAACGGCTATTGGAATGAGCTCATAACAGCTTAGAGAACGCCATGGAACGCTTGGCGCGTGCGGACGCGTCCGGGCCGGCTCCCGCTTTCTCGCCAATTTAAATGTGTCTGTAGCCCAGTTTGGTTCCTTTTCTTCACGGAATCGGATTCTTGAAGTTCTTTGCCACCTGGGAAGACCACATTTCGGCAAGTGCGTCACCTCTGGCCGTTTTTTACGAATGATTTCATCTCTCGCCACCACGCCAAGGGCTCTAAGCCTAACGAAGAGTACGGCCACCGCCATCCGTCTCGACTCCGACAAAGCTGCCGCCGCCGACCTCAGGCCTCCCCGCGGCCACCCCGGCTGCGGGGGCCTCCAGCGATCACAACAAACGAGCTTTTCACCCGAGAACGACCCTGCAGCGATGGCATACGAAGTTCAAGGCCAAGACATGAGCCCGGACGACTTTACCGCAGACGCCGGCTGGACTATCGTGCCCCGCGCCCGTCAGCAATCAAGACTGCGTTGAGCCAGCCCGACCTCGCTAACCTACAGCGAAAGGGAGGAAATATGAACGCAACCGCCTCAACAGCGAGAAACTGAGTGATCAAAGCAAGCAGGATGCCCGCGCTGCCCCAAGACGACGTCAATATCGTGATTGGCATACGTGGCGGAATCAACATAGCCAAGGCAGGCCAACTTACGGTCACCAAAGCAATTTGCATGGCTGCTTGCATCGAACCTAACGAGCGAAGCGAGGACACGATATGCCCCAATTTGAAGCAATGCATCAGGGTGGTCAGCACACCGTCCGAAGCGAACGCAGTGAAATACCTCAGGATCCGCAACACTTCCATAGGAGAACAAACGTTTGAGACCACTGCACATGGGACGGCGCCGCACGAAACGTGCAAAGGCGTTATACGAGGAGTCCCGCTCGATGAGACGCAGGACTCCATAAATCGCAAGATCGTCAACCCACGCAACCCACTCGCACTGGCGGCAAAGAGAATGAAGGAAACTGGCATGGTCATCATTGCCTTCGACGGCTTTCGAGTCCCGAACTATGTCAGATACGACAACGCCCTGGTCAAGTGTTCCCTTTACCGCAAGCAGATCGCCATGTGTCACGTGTGCGGCCGACTCGGCGATCGTGCCGATGCATGCCCCTCGCCCGACGACGCCATTTGCAAAGGCTGTGGACTCGCTAACCCTAACGCAGACCACGTGTGCACCTCGATCAAGTGTGCGCTTCGCGCGGGAAATGACGTCACGGCCAGCAAGGAATGCACGAATCGCTTCCAACTCCCCTACGTCGTCCGAAGAAGACAAGTTGAAAGAAGAATCGCAGCGAACGCAAGCAAAAGCACCACGGGGTCAAGACCAATCGTCCTGAGTCAGCAAGACTTCCCGCCGCTCAAGAACCGCGAGAGTAGCGCCATCAGTGACAATGTGGCCGCCAACGCAGATGCTCGCTTCAACGGCGAGCGGGGGCGCTCGAGATCGAGGAACCGCGGTCGCCTGTCGTCACGGTCCGGAGAGCGCTCCAGGAACCCGAGCAAGAGATCCACGTCAAGGATACGATTCGCCCTCAGCCCACGAGTTGGCGGTGATGACCGGCTGACCTGGGCCCAACGAGCTCAGCAGCCGCAACAACAACAGGAGCGACAACAGCAGCAGAACAAACAGCAGGCCGCCAGCCAGATGAGTCCGACGGCACGGCCAACCCAGTCAAAAAATCCGTCAAAGCGTTCTTGTCGGAACGACAGCATTCTTGTCGGCAACGACAAGATTCTTGTTTGCAACGACACAATTCCTGTTTGCTGCCTTCCGACACCGACAGCAATGCTGTTTGCAACGACAGCATGTCTGCAGCCTTCCGACACCAATGCTGTCTGCAACGACAGAATTCCTGTTTGCTGACTTCCGACACCGACAGCAATGCTGTTTGCAACGACAGTATGCCTGTTTGCTGCCTTCCGACACCGACAGCAATGCTGTTTGCAACGACAGCATTCCTGTTTGCTGCCTTCCGACATCGACAGCAATGCTGTTTGCAACGACAGCAAGCCTGTTTGCTGCCTTACAACACCGACAGCAATGCTGTGTGCACGATTGACTAGCAGATCGACACTAACGACGGAGCCCCAATATGGCGCCCGCGATTAGATGGGCACTGCGAAATGCGTCGCGGCGTCGACGAATGTTAGCTAATGCACGTATTTATGAAGGCACGAGGCGACACCAAACCACAGGTATGCGATAAAGTGTATCTTCATGAAAGATCGATGCAAGTAGATTGGTATGGTGAGCCATCAATGAAGTAGGAAAGACGTCGCGATGAGTTGCCAAGGAAGCCCTCTCTTCTGCATGGCTCCGGAATTATTTGTAAACGCTGAAAACAGTCGTCCACGCGTGTCAGCTGCGTGAAGGCAAGAGCGAGTCTACGGGTGCATGCGCACATGACCAAAGTTGCCTTCTCAGTTGGCCTGCATGCCGGCGTATTTCTGAAGCTGCGCGCTGCAACTACATGCGAGCACCGGTAGAGACTATATAGACTGTTTTAGAAGAACGCTGTTTACGCTCCGCGCCGCTCAGATTTCATGCTCCGAGATACTGCAGGGAACTGCGTAGATTTCGCATTTGATAAGCGCGTCTTGCCTAGGGTGCCTCGATGCGTGCGCCCCCCTCCGCCGCCGTGGAGGGTGGAGACAACCGCGTCGTCTGCTACGGCGTCCGCCATTATGATGCCCTCTCCGCAGGCAGCCTATAGCCAGGATAGGCAGCAAGCGGTACTTTGCGCAGCTGCACGTAGACTTCGTTATGTAAAACGTGTGGTACTTTAACGATATGACGAGAACACAAAGTTTTCGCATCGGCAGCGTGAAGGTCTCCGATTTACGTTCTGTAATCTTTATTTTTAGAGCGGAATTTGCAGCCGGTCTCGCTGGCAGCGGAAGGCTACCATACACGCCAGCTGCGTAAACACCTTAAGATAGCGTCTTGTTGGGCTATATATTGGTTAAACGTGCGAAACACAAACACACACACACACGCGCGCGCGAGCGATTACTATCGCATTTCGTTGTGTGTGTTTTGTGCCTTCAACAAAATTGTAAAAAACATTCGTGTTTTCGAATCAGTCATCAGCTACCCCATTTATGGACTGCATGCTGCAACGCAGGGTATTCTGAATTTTTTTATTTCGTTTACCGTCCTGTAAATGTGCAGATGGGTAAAAATTGTTGAATACATGTCAGATGATTTGGTGCTCTACATATGGCTTTTGTGGCATTAAATCATGGCTCTCATGCAGGCATTGACTATGGAACCTTGTTGAGCATGTTTTCCGCAGCAATATAGCTTAAACCGGTAACTGTTATAAAGCAGCCGGTCATCGATATCTTTAAAATAAAGCGGCCACACGGCTTCTCAACGTAGAGGAAACAAAATGCATTCAATACATAGCGATTTCTCATGTCGTAGATTGTTTATTTGGTTGAGAATTTTTTCAAGAACAAGCGCTACAACTCACTGCAAATTAACTGCAGCGCATGTCTTGCTTCCACTCCCACTGATTCTCGTGGCTTCGAGCTGGCGCGACATGCATGTCACGATTTTCATGTTATTAGAACGTGTCACCCATGGTCGTCAGACGTTGTTGTCTCGTCATACCAATTTTGGTATATATCAAGTTAGCGAAACGTCCGCAAGAGTACCAAGACCGTGGCACGCAAATCATGCCGCTCATGACATTCATGCTTTGATTTTCATGTTATAACCTGTCATTTATGTTCGTCATGCAGTCATCTTGTGGCATACCAATTTTCGTATTCATCCCATTAACGAAACGGCCAGGGAAGCACCAAGACCGTGACACGTAAATCATGCCGCTCATGACATGCATGTCATGATTTTCATGTTATGACCTGTCATTTATGTTCGTCATGCAGTCATGTTGTGCCATACTAGTTTTAGCATACATCCCATTAACGAAAGGGCTAGGAGAGCACCAAGACCGTCGCACGTAAATCATGCCGCTCATGACATTCATGCTTTGATTTTCATGTTATGGCCTGTCATTTATGTTCGTCATGCAGTCATGTTGTGGCATACCAATTTTCGTATACATCCCGTTAACGAAACGGCCAGGAGAGCCCAAAGTCGTAGGCGGCTAGATAGATAGATAGATAGATAGATAGATAGATAAATAGATATGCTCAATGTCGCCGAAGTGCGCTAAGAAATGCTTCGCATTTAAAAGCGCACAACGTAGGCGCAGATCTTTACGCACTTGCAGCTCATGCACAACAAGCGTTTAAGAACAGCGCATTTTGTGCTATCCAGAAACGAACGAGTTAAACAGGCACGTTTACATGCCAGATATGAAGACTACAAGACGGACAAACGCTACGGGAAATAGCGTGCAAATGAACTATTACACACGGTGTACTGGTGATTACGATTAAGCCCGATCGGGATCTGATTTCTCAACAATGATCGGGTTCCTTCTGCAGCTTGGGCAAGGGAGCTGATGACGATCGAGAAATTCGATCCGTATAAGGCTCGATCGCGATCAAAAGTGCCAGTGTCACACAGCTTCAACTCCCCAAACACAGAAAGGCGATAACGTATACGCTGCACAAACAGGAACGGTCCGTGGGTTGCCACTTGTCGCGCCTGATCTTTACCAGCCACAGGAGTCGCCTCTTCGGATCTTTCGGAACATCTTCCAGCCATTTCGCGAATGGTTTGTGCACTGTGGTACGCAACACCTGGGCATTTTGCCCTAGAAGACGCCGCACACGTGTCTCACTCAACCAGGCGCGACGATGCGTGGGGAGCGCAATGGCGGCCGCCGGTCGAAAGGCGGCATTCACCCCTTCACAGAATGACTCCACCCTCCACGGCGGCGGAGGGGGGCGCACGCATCGAGGAACCCTAGTCTTGCCGAGACGCGAGCGACGCGCTATCAACTCGGCTGCAAAACGACGACGAGGCCAAGTAGACATCGCTATCACGCTCCGCTCAGTCGGCTTTGTAGCGGAGCGAGGGATGCGGTCTTCGTTCCGCTGCCGGTATGAGCGTCGTGCGCAAGCGCAATTATATCGTCCCCGCTAAGCGGTTGTGTGGCATTTGCTAGCATATGCCGGTCTGAGCGGGGTGGACAGCAAGCGCTCAGCTAAAACAGCTGATCGTATGCGCGCTCGATGTTATCGGAAGCGTATCAATGTTTCGTTCGGTGCAAGTCGATCACCGCAGGGAGATTGTATTATGCTTAATTTTGACTTCGTGCGTAGCTCTCGTGCCCAGTCTGCGTGTACGGTGGCAGCGCATTCAAGCTATTTTACACATATCTTTTTTTGTGTATGGATATTCCCCCTCTTGTAAGAATGAATACAAATTTAATTACATTTTTTATCATATAATAAATCAATCACTTTATTGTTGTATCATAGGTTAATTACACCAGGGTCTCAATGTACAAGACTGCAACACGTAGAAGCAGCTGTAGAAAGCCTCACACAACACTGCCCAAATGTTTGCTGCTGGAACAGCATAGATTTATGCCATGCATGTTCCTCGTTCATTACAGACATGAAAAAGTTTGACCACATTGCACAAAAGCAAATGCATAGGAAAAAAGTGCTTGTAAAATGACAATGTCACTTCCTAGCACTGTGCACAATAGCCACCAAGTGAAGCACAGTGCTAAGACTTGCATGACTTAGTATTACAACCATACATACTTGCAGTAAAAGTTCCCTTTGTGCTAGTGTGCAAGATACGGTTGACGGCACCATGAAAAAACAAACCAAAAAAATGTGTAGTATACAGGAAGCGAACATTAAAATAACTAACAGAAGTGAATTTGGATCGCTGCTACAGTCCCCTTTCTAACACTACAAACGCTTCTAATAGGAGTCAACCCTCTTGGTTTTCTGCCATGTATGTTCTAAGCAAGTCGATGCTCACAAATGCATGTTACAAAAATGAAGCAGTACTTCATAAATTCTTAATATTTATTTTTTAATATTCTCCCTCACTGTCATTTACACAGCATCCAGTCATGACCTATTAATCTTTCATACCACAACAGCAACAAAGCTGACAAAAGGCATCTTGAATTTTCTGTCAAGCAGCTGCTTTTGTCCACCAATGCAACAAAGCTATGCTGTCTTTGCCAAGGCTGAGAGCACAAGTGGCACGTAGTTAGCAACCAATGAGTAGAACAACCAGTAGACACAATGCAAGAGCTAAGGCCACTTAACCCTTTCACACCGTTCCTTTTACACCGCGGTCAAACGCCAGCTGCACATTCAGCCCAAAGCAAGAACAAACCCTATACAAACTGCCACAGGGACACAGTGTAGAGAGCACTCACCGTCGGACAAGCAGTTTTCTTTTGAAACTTCGGAGAGAACCCTATCTGGACGGAGGGAACAGTTTTGAGAAAGCTAGGGCACAGATTGCGGCTCATTAAAGGTCCTAACAGGTTAGTACGACAACATTGCGATCACATCAAGCCCAGCACTTTGAGACACAACATAGAAGATTGAGCGATATAGGATAACAGCTGTACGCTAACCATGAGCAGCGTGCCACTCCCATGTACATTTGGGATACGAGCAGATAACCCCACGTCATTGGAAGCCGCTCAGACACACTGGAGCCTCTCAGGAAGCTGGAACACCAGTGACCGAGCTAGACATCGGTACTGTCCCTTACCCTGCAATTGTGGATACAGAGCGGAACACGACTGCAGCGTCATCACCACAGTAGGAAAATGACGCCCTCGAAATCACTACGGCGACTCCATCCGAGAAGGGAGGGAAGTGTGTACAAGCAATGCACCACCGCTCCTCAGTTGGAGGAAGCTTCACCAGTGCAGCAGAAACGGGAAGCGACCCCAGCCCGAGTCAAGTTCCAAGAATCCCGTGAGGATCTGTGAAGTGAAGTGTCAAATCCTCGAAAACCACCAACTGATGCTTCAACTGTGGAACAGATGTATCTCTCTCAAGGGACACTGAATACTATCATTCACAAACACCTGATGTTCCGAAATGTCAGTGAATACTGGATTTCAAGACATCTGGCAGTCTTCGATTGGCACAGTAGACTGCAAACTAGCATAAAGCTTGAAGAATGTTGTGACAGGAAAGGTTTTGTGACAGGTTTATTTTCCAGGTCATCACCTATGACAAGATGTGGGTGAATCATTTATAAAAGTTACACTTGCCTAAACAATGAACACATATGGAAGCTTCCCAACACAAGAAGTTTCGAGCAACTCAGTCGGCAGGTGAACTCATGGTCATGGGTTTTTGAGTGGATAGATGTAGCATCATTTTGATTTCCTCCCTAGTAGTGACACTAGCTGAGCAAGTACACGAGTAGTGAGCAAGTACAGCTGTGAGGTTCTCCAACGTGTAGACAGTGCACTTAGGAAGAAATGGCCCTGCTTAAATACCATGGGGGTTCTCTTCATCCAGGAAAATATGTGTGCACATACAGTGCACCACACAATGGGCACTTTACAAATAATCTTGGATGAGAGGTGCTGCCGCATCTGCTATAAAAGCCCAACTTCACTCCAAGACTCATTTATTTGGGCCACTAGGATAATGAAATACAGTAGGCTGTTCATGCATGGCTGCAACATAAAAGAAATCTTTCTACGCTGCTGGCATCCTTGTACTGCCAAAATGAAAAGGGATTACCTCGAAAAATGAGATCACTTCCATGCATGTAAACATGTTTCATAATCCTAAAAAATAAAAAGTCCAAGCTTGACTTGAGCACCTCTCATGCGCTCACCAACAGAATTAGATCAACTGATGCATTAGTCTTCATGACTTGATGAATTAATTTGAGCTTCAGTCCACTGCAACACTTTTGGTGATAGCCATGCACTTCGCTTAGACATAAAGCAGTTGCCCCAGAAAGATGGATCATAATTTTTCAGTTACAAGCCTATATTTTGAAGAAAGTACATACGGTTAAATTATAGCAGCCTGCTACAGTTCGACGAATGACACAATTCAGAATTTATAAATACAACTACTCTACCTTAATATTGACTCTATAACTCACTTTCCAGAGTCAATTGTACCTGCAATCTTGAAATATAAAATAAACATTCAAATTCCGATTAGTTCTTTTCCACCTTATTAAGTAACTCACACAAATATGATGCGTTGCCAACATTTAAGAAAACACACTGCAATGTTATATCGCCAACACAATACAAGACGTGGTTCTCAGATAGGAGGCGGATGACGGCGGCACATCAAATGCACCGGGTGCAGTGAGCAGCTGCTGGCAGTAAAAATACATAGTACCCGAAACAACATAAATGGCTGAGATATAACAGTACATGCCATCGGACATTTTTACATAGGAAGAGCACGTTTTTCTTGGAACAGAGTACTCAGAACTGTGAAGACAATCGGGCCAACCTGGCACCTCAAATACTTGCACATTTGTGGGAGGGTACCAAATCATGATACAAAAGCCTTTTCACATTATGTGGAATATCATGAATTGGTCGTGCTTGTCCAAGAGCACATGTTTGAAAGCACCTCTTATACGTGTGCTCCAGCTCTTTCTTTGCAGACAACAGACAAGGCGAAAGTTCCACTTGTGCTGAAGCAGTCCGGTGGGCCTGGTGCATGATGCACCGTTCAGCAATTTGAACAGGCACATGCTTGGCAGCCTTACCAATGCCATCTTCAAATGGAAATGTTGAAGTACCCCAAAGAGGGATAAAACATCTGTGCGCACTTTCTCCGTACAGCTTTGCAGTCGGCTGAACAAATGCTAAGAGCAACTTTTCAGCGGCCCAGATTTGAGCTTCTGTGACAATATCTTCAACAAAAAAAAGACTGCTTGTGTAAGTAGCACAAAATGCGCCACGTATGCTCGAGGAAGTATGCATCATGACAGACAATACTAAAATAAAAGCCGAGAGCGCCATTCAGCAGCCTTCCAGTATGACCGATCTGACAAGGGCCGTCCCGACCTTGACAAAATTATGGGTGGCCTTACTGAACGTAATCTTGCATCCACAATTAAACTTCAAGTGCCTGCCTATGTACCACGAAGAACCAGTACATGATAGCCACAATTCAATCACTTTCTTTGTCATGCCTTCCCAAACACAATGCATATAGTCAGGTGACAGCCCTCAAACAAGATCAAGGCCTTGCAACTTGATATGAGTTGATGGTCCCTTGATGCCACAAACAGGTTCCTTAAGCTGAGCTGCTTGAACCATTCCTTTGAGCCCACCACTGTGTGTCCTGTCAGGTGCATTCTGGCTGTTGAAAGGGTACTTCATTGTGTCTGCAGCCAAAGC
Source organism: Dermacentor silvarum (assembly GCF_013339745.2). Lineage (NCBI taxonomy): Eukaryota > Metazoa > Arthropoda > Arachnida > Ixodida > Ixodidae > Dermacentor > Dermacentor silvarum. The sequence continues at coordinate 198,883,386 of NC_051157.2, read as the reverse complement.
ATCAATTGTACTAAACATCAGGATGATATCTGCATTTAGAATGTTCAGATGGACACTGCAGTGAAAATATGCAAGATTTTAAAACACTTCCAGTAGTCAAACATTTCACAGATGGCCCTCGTGCAAAATTGATGGCATCTCTCGACAGCACAGCACAAGTGGGGAAAAGGCGCCATGTTGCAAGACTGCACCCACCGCAAAGAGAAAGAACCTGCCTAGGACTGTCCAAGACCTGCAGTTTGCATGAGCAATGCAAAATATTCCTAACATTCCTAGGGTTCATCTTTTACCGCGACAAAAAGGGCAGCGAAAGAAATTTCAGATACCAGCTAGAAACGAAGGACACATATTTTTTTCTTGCGCATATATGCCACAAAACAACCAGCATGAGCAGCATTTTATCACAGCCTATATTGCCAGATTTTCTAGAAATATAGCTACTGTTGAAGTAAAATATGATTGATTTAACTACATTATGCATTTTTATGCAAGGAAGTGAACGCTTGCTATTTTTTTCCGTTTGTGATTCTGACAAGTTTCATTGAAACTTACAGTTGCACGACATCCTGAACTACACTTAACTGAGGTGTGAATTACAATGTCAACATCAGTGCACTGTAATGTTTGGAGTGGCTCGTGAGCATTGATTAAAATAATTTCAATTTTCAACAAACACAATCACTCCAGTGCAAGTGCTGCTGTTAAGGCTATTTCGCATGGCTCACGAATACCGCACGTCTTGGACAGTCCTAGTCAGGTTATTTCAGCTTTGTGACGGGTAAAGTCCTATAATATTGTCGCGGGCGAGACAACAGAGACAGCCAGAAGTCAACGTCTTTATCGGAACCAGACCAAAAGAACAACGTTCTTTTGGTCGTTCATATGTGTCGGCACATGCCGACACATATGAGCCAATATGGTGCACGCAAGGTCTATAGCGGCATTGCCATGCAGTTTCTGTTACACGAGCAACTAAGAGGTCAGCTTCTGTGCCTTGGGTCAAATGCTACTTAGAAACGACACATCTGAATGGTAAAAGAAATGCAAACTGTCAAATTCCAAGAAGAATGGAAAACAAGTTAGTGCAATGCAGCTGTGTGTACTGTATCCTGAATTCACACGTCTTTATCAACATCACTCACCTCATGGCGACACTAAAATCATTGTTTCCATTTGTTTTCCTTCCCACCATACAGCAGAAACTTTTCTTGCAAGTTTTTCAGCGATAGAAAAAATTGCACTAAAAAGTGATGCGCGTGAGCTAAACTGCCATAATTAATAGTGCTTCAAATAGTTTTCCTGGTTTTCAGCTTTGTATTGCTGTTTCCTAGATTCGGAAATACAGCAGTTGGCCAAACTGGAAAGTGCAAAAGCTAATTCTGCGCTTCTTATACAGTATCAGCTGCTAGCTAGGGGCACTTTCTGCACAAATCTGTGTCGTTACATCCAGGCAGACCACTTAACTATGATCATAGGCTGCTGTCTGCCAATGCCAAACACGATATCATTAAGGTATTACATGTTTTGTCAGATTTGCAACAAATGTTAAAACAATTAAATGGCAGGCCACTGAAAGTGATGACAGAATTGCATCATGAAATAGTGTGGAAAGTATGCAGTCAACATAAAAATACATCAGGCATGGTCAACCAAAACTTCTGATGCACCAAACAATTAAAACAAAAAGCAGTAAGTGGATAGCTTTAATTGTTAATGACTACAAACTTTCCTGTGTATGTAAAATCCAGTGAATAGGTTTGACAAGTTATTTGGTATTCTTCAATTCTGCAGCACATACACTAAAACACGAATCAGAGAAACATGAGACATAAAGCTTTATTGACAGCCTGTGCTTTAGTGTGTGCACATCACATTCAAATAATACCAGGATGCATAAGCAAAGAGCCCACATTACTTCTCTCATAGACTTGACAATAGCCATTACAATTATTGGCAAAATGATCTTTAACTGAGCTCACTTACCATCTATAAGCATACCTTGCTCCAAGCACCAGCTGCATCCAAAGTACCCATTATACTGCTTCCTGTTTAGGATAGCTGCTCTTGCTGGGGAGTCAACACAACAAACAACGTGCACTGCTGACTGAACAGTTCTTCCAGTGTGTGACCACACTAGCTTTCCAACGCTGTTGATCTCTTCGACAAATTGCTTCAGGGAGAGCATTTGAATACAACACACCTGAAGCTAGCACATTTTGCCACAGAGTTAAAACTGGAAGTTCATTAATCATCACTTGAATTGGCCATATGGAGTTTTTGCTCGTATCAAACACAGGTGCTCCATCTGTGTTCATGGTCAAAGTGATGTCGCTCCATGTTATGTTCCTCTGCTTTCTAACACTGCGGTAGAGAATGCCATTCGTGATGTCAGCAAAAACACTTGACACATGAGGAGCAGATGCAATCTTCTGCAAATTAGAAAGCAAGGTACTGCCAACCTGTTTTAGCAGTACCAGAAGCTGCTGCTTAATGTTGAATATCAGAAAAAAACTTGCAGTAATAATTAAATGTTGTAGCTTCTCACTGCTGCAAGAAGCACAACTGATGGTGTCTTCGTCTTTGGCATCATTGTATCTTCCCAGATATTGATGACAGGGCTGGCAGTATAGATGGGTCCTCAGTGCTTTTCTGTTTTTCCACAGCCTCCTCATATCATATGTAGTGCATGGCGCAACTTTCTCCCCAAACAGAGCATTTATTAAAATGAGAAGTCCTTGTAGTTGTGCCCACGTAAGACCTGAAGTAACAACATATGCCAGTATGAGCAGCATAGCCTGTGCCCTTGTTGTTTTCTGGTTTGGAAGGTACTCCTCCGAGAGCTTTGTGAAGTACATGTACTGCATGCTCACTTTCTTCAGCACCCTTCTCTGGTTCACTGTCTGCATCACCCTTGTGCCCTTCATCCATCCACTTCCGAACCATCATCACTCAACTCAAAGACAGAACTGAATTCATCGCAACTGAAGTTCACTGTACATTCATACGCAGTGCCTATTTCACTTGCAGCTTGGTTAGTGTCTTCTACGTCGCTGACATGTGCACTCGTGCTTGCACAAGCATACATTTCTGAAGCAAAATTGGAGTTGATGTGCCTAAGATTATCAGCTTCATTCTCGCTCGATTAAACACTACTGACATTCGTTGAAGGGCTGTTCAGGTTTTCCAGGTTCATCTGAAAGAGCAAACAAATAAGAAATTTTATCTTCTAGGGATACCAACTACAAAACAAGTGTCACATTCACAAGAAACATACATAGGGCATAGGAAGGCAACGGTGAGATTACCACTCTTGCGCAAAGCCAGTTCACTGATTAATATGTAGCGCAAAAAAGGACTGTGTTGCTCTATAAATATTGAATTGAATTATGGGTGCGACAGTGTATGTCCCACGTGCTAACTTCATAATGGTGCAGGAAGGTGCACGTTTACCGACTCTGTCTCGGGTAATGAACAGGACCCTGATAAAATGCACTCCCTAGGGAGTCTGCTATTATTCTGCCATCAGCCACCTCCGGCTGTGTCCTTTTGCAAATACCCTGCCTAGTACATAGAAGCAGCGTTGACACAAGGACGTAGGTCAGCTTAGGTACCACTATTAGAGGGAACATGCACGCATGTGGCTGTTCTGTAAAGTGCCATCTGCTGGCACCCGCTCGGCACAGGCACAGAGTGCGGCTGAGGCAGTACGCTCCATGCATTGTCTGCAATTACACCGCCCAGTGCTTGGTAGTAGCAGACGACACACGGAGCACAGAGCGCCAGTGGCTTTCTGCACCAAGCGGGTTCCAGGCACCAGCAGATGGCACCTCATGGAGCACTGGTCACATGCTCGATTGTTCCCTCTTACAATGGTAGATCCTGTACGTTGCATTGTTCCAGGTTAAGATCGTTGCTGTTACACGTGAATGATTCAATTAATTTTATGGCACGTCCTTCCAAAATAAATCGCGCTACCATAAACCCTCCAAGATGCGTTACCAAAAAGCCCACACTGCAACCCTCGTGATCCTTGGTTGCAAGCAACGTTGGTTGTAACTGCACTCCGAAGAAACGTGCGCGTCACGACCGAGTGCTAGCACGAAACAATTCCCGCTTTCCCCGCGTCGTGACACATCGATGCGCGAGGCAGCACTCAAGACTACGCGTTTCTTGGCTCAGGAAGCACACTGGCGGCTTGGACGCGTCATAGTTTGCACCTCACGCTGTAAGACTTGTAGCTGCTTTTTGTTATTCGCAGTATGAAATACTGAAACTTACAATAATGACACGTACCTGACTTGCAGCAGTGGCTGACCTTGGTCTTTTCAGCATGTACTCTCGAGTTTGCTGTGGCACTTAAACGTTCGAGTCCGGCTGCAGGTACTGCCTATAATGCTTCCTCTGATTTTGGGACATTGCGACGTTCGAAGCCAAATATTTCACTGGGGCGAACACTGCGGGGCAGTCCAATGTGACTATACGGACTATATTAATATAAAGGTGTAAGCAATACCTAGTCGCGATCACGTCAACTGCAAGCTTTTAGTAAGCTTTAGTAAGCTTCGCTTCGCCTCGCGTTAGTGATCAGAATCACGGTATTACTGACGACATCACACAATGCTAGGTCAATGTCAAATTATAACGGGTTAGATTATAAAGGTTATTATGTCACTAAAAATGCGAAAAAAATGTTCTAATTTATTTGTTTGGCGTGATTACAGCCAAATGCCTCATACGCAAGGATGTTATTGTACATCGGTTGCCGTGAAAGCTTGTAAAGTTGCGGAAAGCCGTGAAAGCATTCAGAAAAATGACGAACTGATAAGTTGTTCATTTTAAATAACCTTATAAATAAAGGATTTAGAAAACTGACATGCAGTGCAGAGGCATACATATAAAGAAACAAGGAATGCATGCATATACCATTGATTGATTTATTGATTGATTAAATGTTTTTGCTTATGGGATGGCGAAAGGGAAAATGTGCTTTGTGTTTCTATTTCTTCGCAAGTTTTATTTTGCTAGCACAAGATGCGGTATAAACAAGCTAGAGAAACACAACAGCGGAGATGGTTTTTGGATATTGCAATAGAGAAAGATACTATATCTTAATTTTACTCATGCTTGCTCATTAATTAAGAAGCACACACACATGCCAGACAAGAAAATGGCTAGATGAATTTTTGTGCCATGTGAACTGATCCTACCATAGAGTCAACCATGATCGATGTCATTGCATATTTAGTGGCAATGCTACCATAATTTCGTGTGGCAGCACATTCCTAGAAGCGGCGCGCACGATCTACACGTTAAGTAAACCATGTCGTACCTATGCTATATTTACTCGGCAAGGATCTGAGTGGCGTTGCAGAAGTCGTGGGCAGCTTTTTTCGTTGCGGGGTGCTCTTTTCGTCGCAACAATAGACTGGATTTTTTTAAAGTACTGCTCCAAGAGGGCATATATGTAAATGGCAAATAGAGGCCTTAGGAGAACACTTTACATTATATAAAGCAGGCAGCACAGCATCTCTAGGGCACCCAAGGGGCAGCGGGGGGATCAAAGTTGGAAGCAAGTAGGTCCATGAGTAGGGGCCTCGGCGAGCCCCAACCCATGGACCAGTCTGGATTGTGGTTTTGGTGTCCCCATTGCCGCTTCCGTGTTCTTGAGGCGTGTGGTGTCGCGGCAACTGCACTCCAATATAATAAGAAAGAATGGTACGTTAATTGTTACAACTAGTAAATAAAAAACGATTAAAGAAATATCCAGCCACCACTAACTTGCTATGCTGAGTTCTGCCCCACTGCGGCCAGTTAATCCCCGCTATAATGCTCTGCTTCGAGTGCACCTGTTGCTTCTAGAACAATTACTTTTGTATGATTCTGGTTGTTGAGAAACCTTGTGCTTATGATCTGTATTTCAGCGCCTAATGTGTCACACGCAGCTTCGGTGCAATTACAATTAAGCTTGTAATTCCTCTTCATTTATTACTCGGGCAGAAATGTGCAGTCTTTTGTTAATTAGTTTGTATGCATGATCACCGCTTCTAAACAGAAACAAGCTGTTTAAGGTTTCCTTGTTTCGGCGGTGTCATTTTGCATAATAATATCCATGTGCATATATGTAATTGATCAGCTCCTACGTTAACGATGCGTGTGCTGCATTGCTGCGGCATGAAAAGCATGTTTTTTTTTCTGTAAGCCGCTATATATATATATATATATATATATATATATTCCAGGCTAATAGACGCGGTCAGCTGCTTGACAATGCATGACAGAGCGATGAACCTAACGTGCATGCCCAGGCAGAGAAGTTACAACGCAAACGCTCACTTCCGAAACTCTTTTTGATTACTGCAGGGCCACGATTTTGTAGCGATGCCTTCCGCTCGATCATATGCCCCTCTTATCATCCACCGCTCATGGCTGGCTAGGCCGGTATTTTGTAGCGCTGCCTTCAATGTAATAACATCTTTACGCGCTTATCGTGCTTTTTCAGTGGTCGGAGCGACGGTCCGCTCGCATTATCAACGGGATCAGCCGGCCGTGAGCGGTGGATGATAAGGCTAGAGTAGAATAAGTCATAATGCCTTGATACAAAATCGCGGCCCTGATCGCTTTGATAACGCGGGCGGGGCGTCGCTCTGACCCCTGACAAAGCGCGAAAAGTGCAAAAAGGAATATCATCGGAGACGGAATCGCTACAAAATCGCGGCCCGCGCGCATGTGCATCTGTGTCTGTGTTGTGCGAGTTTGCGTGCGCTGAAAATTTTTTTATTGCGCTCAGAGAAATCTGATCATGCCACTCTACATGACGCGGTGGGCAAAATGAATGAACGCCAACAATCGTGTTCATTGACCACGTGTACAAAACACACAAACGATCGATGTCGAATTCATAATTACTCTCATGAGTTGGGATGTCACTTTAAGAATGCTTAAGCCTGATGCAGTTCTCAACATTTCTTATCATTAAGCTTCTGTACAACTGTACAACTTTGTACCTTCCACCCATGAAGGAAGGAAACAACTTGAAAAAAAAGGTTTTTTTCCTTCCTCCATGCTTCCACCCACTACTGTTGTACGGCATTGCTTTAGTAGTATTTTTCTTTTCTGTTTTGGTTTGGTTTGGGTGATGCAGTGGTGGGCGGTCGAAGTCGCATGCCAATCCGCATCCATAGAATCCACGGCCATAGCCACAGCTGTCATCTAAGCGAGAACGACTGCGTTGCACTGTGTTAAGCTCGAGATGCTTGTATTCGTTGAATATGAAGTGGACATGACCACTGCGGTTGTCAGGCACACCGCACTGCAAAACTTTAACCCAGAGAATGTCGTCGATTTTTTTTCAATTGTCCTCTACGACGTGTGGTGGAACGGCGATGCGACAGAGTGCTGCACATGGCTGGTAAATTCTACTCATTCGTTAATAAGCACACCTTAAATGTTTATACGACTAACATTTCGAACGATTTAATCTTCACCGGCATGTGCTTTGTCCCGCTCATTGTGCAGTAAGCAAATGTCCGGCGCAATCTCGTAGCGTGACTTTGGGGTTTAGGCCTGGCTGCTCGAGACGTATCTCTCCTTTGATTAGAGTCTCGGGCAGTCTGCGATATGTCTGGAAGGGTCGGCGTTATGAAATGGGGAGGGGGTGCAGCACGCACTGCCGCGGACGCTCAAGGTAGACACTGCTTCGCAGGAGGAGCCATCGGCGCAAATGTGTGCTTTTGGCAGTTAGCAGCAGAATTTTGGTTTTGGACACATACTTTTGGGCGTAAATGTTAAGGGGCTCCATATTTAGTCAGATGGAATGACATATGCCACATGAGAACCTGTCTAGGCATGAACGGGTATCTGTCGTGTAGTGGACGTGGGAGCCACGCTTGCAAATGCTTTGCATTCATGAAAGGATGAAACGAGAGTAATGCCAGGGGGAGACCAGAGGAACTGATATTCTGGCCTGATTTGTTATGATGACACTTGAATGTTTATCACCTAACATTGCTGCCTGTCGGCAGAGTCAGCTTTGTAATGCCTTGTTAAATGCAATGCAGAAACTGAAGAACACGTCGAAAAGGCTCAGAAAGCTGTCCTTAGAAAAGGGCAAGAGCACCAAAGGTATGGCAACTGAAAGTTGACAAGATTTTAGACTTATATGTTGTTACTGATTTGTGTCATGTGGCTGTGCTTTATATTAAAAAAAATGGCGCTACATGCTAGCATTTTTTACCCAAGCCCAAACCGCATGCGAGCGATTTTGTGCGCGACGGCGACGAGCGACGGAACAAGCCGTCGCGCAAACTGATCGCTCGTTCTTGTCGCTTGATCGCTTGGTTCTGGAAATCTACAATTCGTCGCCGGAATGACTTTCTATGAGCGACTAGCCAATAGCGCGAAGCCAGAACAGGATGTACAGGGTCGTCCACTCTTAATACGAACACGGCGCCTCGTGGCCGCGCTCCGCGGAGCGCCAGCGCACATGGCGCGGCCGCGCATCGAAGCTAAGCGGCGCAAGCGCACAGGGGCTTGGAGGCGGGGCTTCGTGTCGTCTGCTAAAGCGCGCGAGCGAGCCGTGTTTCTGCCGCCTGTTGTCTGTGAAAGCACAGCGCGCTCGCGCACTTTAGCAGACGACATGAAGCACCGCCTCCAAGCCCCTGTGCGCCTGCGCCGCCTAGCTTCGATGCGCGGCCGCGCCTTGTGCGCCGGCGCTCCGCGGAGCGTGGCCACGCGGCGCCGTGTTCGTACTAAGAGTGGATGACCCTGTACATCAGTCAAGTACAACCGATTGTCAAACGAAACAAGCGAATGACTCAATTTTGATACGCACAAAGAACCTAGTGCAAGACCTTAAGAAATATTTATGGTGCTCTTTACAGTAAAACATATCAAGTTAAACTAATAGAGCATGCGTCACACCAGTTACGGCGCGTATTTGCTGCCCTCATACCAGCAACACCGGGGAAACAGCGCTCAGTCATCGCTCGCGTGTGGTACGACTTGTAGGCGACGAGCGAATGCGACAGCCATCTCCGTCACGTCACTTGTCGCTGTCGCGTGCAAGATCGCGTGCATGCGGTTTATACTTAAGGCTTGTTGAAGGCCTTACAAGAGCATTGCATCTTTTTGCAAAGGAAGTGAGCTCTGCAGTGGACACAATGTAGTGCATATTTGTGCATGAAGACATTTGTGTGTGGCTTTCTATGACTTCAAATTGCACTTCCATGTCTGTGTTCATCTTATTGTGTAATTTTTACAGGAATTATAACTGCCATGGCCTCTATGGCACCTTTGTAACAGGAGCATGGTAAGAGTACATTTTTTGTACAGCACTGTTCAGTTTCAAGCACCAATTTTTTCTAGTTGTGCAGTACTTCACACTAACTGATATTCGTCCACGCTCAGCAGTGCTTACTCACAGCCACTACCTTACAAATGGACCTTTTTCCAGTAAGCGACCCCTCTAGCGGCCGCCACTTCAACTAAATTTGACGGGCAAGACACACACGCTCCCACCGCTTCTCGCCTCTACGCAAAGCATGGTAGCGTTTGACCAAGCAGTCTCTTGCGACGGCTATCCCTGCTTTTTTTTTCTTCTGTCGCTTGTGTTGCTGAAGCAGCGTCTCATTGTCCTGCTCTAGCGCGCATGTATTTGCTCACATGTAGCAATAACACATTTTACATTTACCGATGCAATGGCAGCATGCTGATGCGATGTGCAGGCCATTTGTAACCAAGATTTGAGAGATGCGCCGGCTTTTGTTCTTCAGCAGCTTGGTCAGTACTTTGACTCAACTGGCGAAGGCATGTGTGAGCGTGAAACGCGCCGTGGCAGAACTTTCTTCAGGATAAACTCGACCGTCGTTTTGAGTGGCTCGACTTGAAGGAGGCGGTCAACAGACGCATGCACGTGCGTACGTGCTTGCCCTCAAGAGCGGGCATGCAAGCAGCTCACCATGATGAACAAACAACATGCAAAACTTCTGCACACATACTGCGAGTGCACTGCAGGGCAAGTGTTGTTTTATATCGAGATATGTATCGTATATGGCATGGTACTGGGGACTAAGTGAACGCAACACAGTACGGGGGGGGGGGGGGGGAGGTAAGGAGAATGTAAGTGGACGCAACACGTTGTTTTGTCAGATGCGTAAAGCTTCATTTGCCTGCAAAAAGTAAGACTCGCGAGTTTTGCATAATGCGGCACCGCGGGTGTGTCGCTTTGGCCTCGAACGATGGATTCTGATCGGCTGTGTGGCGAGATTCTTCTTTTCGTTTGGCCCCATGTAACCGTACAGCTATTTCCGCTTGCATGCGGTAGCACGTTCTTAAGACAATGGTAAAGTCCGTGCGGTATACATACCCGTAGATTAAAACATCGCCGTGACTTCCGAGTCGGTCGTAAGGCGAGAAGTCCAATAATCACAGCGCCAGCATCATGCTGTTACCAGAACGCAGGCTTACCTCAGTCAGCAAGAATTGCGTGATAACTCACTGATAACATGGGGTATTTTTTTTAATTTGACCGTGCGCTCCACTCCAGTACAATGTTCACCATTCCACGCCGGTTTGTGCAATCGACGGTACAGAAAGTGCCTGCATGAGTTTTGTCGCAAACGCTGCGCCTATCGCTCGAGCGTTAGTTCACAGTCTTTTTCATCGACAAAAGTGCTTGCAGTCTTTCCCACAAACAGCTAAGTGTTTCCTTTAACCAATATTCTTGCCCAGAACACGAGAAAAATTATTGATCAGCAACTCAAGCTCAGGAAATTGCCGCGGATCATGCAAGGGTTCACGCACTCACTTCGCACACCTGCCCTGTGATAATGGCGGCGTGGCATGTAGTGCAGCTGGGGCATGCCCATGTGCATAGCTGAATTGGAAAAAGGTCCATTCATTTGAGCCTATAGGCACTCATCATCATAGATTTGCAACCGTTTGCACTTTTTCACATTTGCTCTTATGATGTCACTGACGCCTACTCATGCTAACATTGATTCATGCCCGGTCATGTCTGAAATTTCACGAGATCGAAGCCGGTTGTATATTTCACTTTTTTTTCTTGACCAAATAGATATGGTGGGCACGCCATTCAAAAGCATGCAACTGAATTTTGTTTTTAACAGAACCTAACAGTTTACCAGAAAAAGCTACCAAAGACCAACTGGTAAAGGCTACATTTTCATGCGGAGTGCTTTTTCTCAAATTTGAAAGTATCTGTGAAGCAACATAAACGGAACATGGACACGTAACTATTATTACACAGTATATACAAACATAAAGGATATAGGTCGTATGGTTTCCCTTTTTAAGAGAAAAAATGCCTTCTAAAAATTTGAGAAATGCTACATTTTACAATATTGTAAAACCAATTTCACCTTTCATTTTTCAGTGCATGAAATTTTGCCGAATTTGTGCCTGTGCGTGTAGAACTAGAAGGAAAATAGTATGCAATAACCATTTGATAGCAAATGAGTGACTACGGCTTAAGCGGTCAGGCATGGGGTTCAATGGGGGCTGGGTGGGGGAATCTTCGCGACTACATTTAAACTGCAATTACACATTAAGCGGGTACGTATTAATGAGGTCTGACTGTACCCGAGTTCCTTGAGTGTAGGCAGAAATAATTACCTATGTATTATTGCAGCGTCATTGTACAGGTCATGTTTGCAAGGTACCAGTGTGTGGTATGTCCCACACAATGTTCCTGACAGACATTTTTGGTTTATATACCCCGGCAATGTGTAATGGTTACATTATGCTCTTTCGATAGCATGGGACTCCTATATTGCTTTTGAAGTCTTAAATCCTTACCTTTTATGAGACCTGGCAATTCAAGGGAAAAGTTGTACATTTTCTTTTGCAGCTGACATGGACATATTCACTGGAGAGGCCATCGATGTTGTCATCGGATCCTCAAGAGATGACGGAAAGGTAACTTTAAAAGTCATAGAACTGTTTTTAAGGATCGATGTTACATTTATGTTCTGAAAGGGCTCGTACATTTCAGAGTGGGGAAAGAAACTGAGCTATGTCACTTTTGTTTTTCCTTTATGGATGTAAGTAGCTGTGTATGATCCACGAACTAGATTTATGGCCGAGTACCATATTTATTCAAATCTAGGCCGGTCTCACTCCTAAGCCAGCACCTGAAGGTCTGAAGCCGGTGAAAAAAGTGTTTTTCTTGAATGTAAGCCGGACAAGTTAGGGCAACAGACACAAAACGCGAACAGCATTTATTAGTCACGACCCGTCCCAGCCCATGCAGTGTTGTTGTTGCTGCTAGCCTTGTTGCTTACCTTATCATTGTCAGCATAAAAGAGCAGACAATTTTTGGTGCCATTTAGTGCACTTCAGATGCTGCACTCCTTGAAAGCATGCAATCAAGCTTCCTGGTGTGTCCCATGCTGCAGTGACCCAGCTCGTCACTTGCGTTAGTTATGTGCATTTAGTACAACCTGTTGCTGTTAGCTTATGCGCTTTATCACTCGGCCAGATCGCGAAGTATTTCCGCAGGCAATCCATCCTCAAAATGCTTGTTGATACAGACGTCAAGTGGCTGAGGCTGGTCCGTCATACCACCTGGTGTAATAGCGATGTCCATTCAAGCTTGGGAGAGCACAGCCTTCATGCTGTCAGTAAGGTGCCCACAGTACATATCAAGGACAAGGAGACAGTTCTTGCGTGACGTTGCCATGTGATCCTAATCCACTAGTCAAACGTGGCACTCGTCATCCGCCTGTTTGCGTTTGCCTGTGTGGCAGCATTTCTGGGAAAGGCTTCTTAAGCCGGCAGTGGCTTCCTCTTATAAATTATGTATGCAGGCAGCTTATGTCAATCAGCTGTGCCATGCAGCATCATGATCGCATGTTGCTTTCCGCAAGTGGCCGAGCACATGACACCCCTTTGGTGCTGTTGTCATTGGCTTGCTACACCACAGACATACCAAAATAAATGAAAAGGGGTCAGTTTACAGCACTCTACTGCAGCCACTTTTGATTGGCTGGAGTGGCCAAGTAGAAAATCTGACCCTGGTAATATGCTTGCTCTGGTATTTTTGTCTCACATAAATGTTTTAGTTGTGTTTATTGTTGCTTAACACTATTGCCACAATTTCCTGTGTAGAACAGTGTCCCATGAAAGCACAACTATGTTTGCTCTCAATGCATACAAATGTACGAGAAGTGTTTGCAGATCATCTACATTTGCTGGTGGTAGTAAAATTAAGAGTGTGCAGAAATGACAGCAGTGGGATAGTGGGCATAAAGAAACAGTTCTGTGCGAGACTAGCTTGATGGCTCCTCTAACTAAGCCGCCATAAAGCGATCTCGGTGCTTGTGGAGATGGCCATTTTCGCTGCGTCTTCCAAGCCCATAAAAAAATTGCCGCCACACAGAAGAAATAACTATATAAAATGAAATTCTACTTCTACTATAAGTTAGATGGTGCACTGCGCTCTTAGTGACGCAGGTCTCCAAAACGGCGCGAGAAAACATAATTGGTGGACTAATTTTTTATTATGGTAATGTCACTTGTGTGTTGAAATCTAGGGTTTGACGAAAACTTGTCTGGCGAGGAAAGAACATGGCTGAATAAACGTACACTCGCCAACTGAAGAACACAAAACAACAGATTGACGTTTTGGCACCCACTACGGGTGCCTTGTTCACAATGAACGAATGCATGGTGATCTTTATTATATATGCGTTGGAAGACGTAAGGCCCTTGCGTACAACTCAGGGAGGGGGCCCCGTGTCCGGTTTATTGTGTTAGTCGTAGATTGTAGTATGCAAAATGATTCAAGAAGCTATCGGGATAATTTCTTCTCTCTTTTGATGATGAAAGCCGAATGCCAGTTAATACTGTGACCAGTCTTCTCATGATGCTCTGCTAGGGCGCTGGAAACCGTGTGCCCTTTGGCTACATCATTGCGGTGCTGCTGTAGCCTTCTTTTAAAGTTTCCCGTCTCGCCTAGTAGCACGGCTGGCAGTCCTGGCATGGAATTTTGTAGATGATGCCGGGATATTTTTCTTTTTCGAGGCAGTCTTTGACTCGGAAGAGTTGTTGTTTTAGCTTGCTTGAAGGGACATGGCAGACTTGTACATCATATTCTTTGAAAATTCTTGACATTGACTCGTTCACGCTTCGTGCATAGGGGAGAGCCGCCCGTTTCCTTGTTCTCATCGGCCTGATAGGGGGTTCAGCGGCACGCTTTTCTTCAGTCTTTATAAACTGGCTAGGGTAGCCATTGCTGACCAAATCCTGCGTTACTCTCTTCAACTCAGCTCTGCGTGCGTCAGTAGTCGAGCACGATCGGAATGCACGGGTGAACAGTGTAGAGGCAACAGATCGTTTGTGTCCAACGGGATGGGCCGAATAAAAGTGCAGATATTTCCCTGTGTGCGTAGGCTTCCGATAAACGCTTGTTGAAAGGCCGGATGCAGTACGCATGACTTCAACGTCAAGTAAAGCCAGGCGACCATTAACTTCTTTTTCAACGGTGAATTCTATTGTGCTTTGGTTGTGTTCCGTGCTCATGTTCTTTGGGATTGCTGAAACAAATTTTCCCTCTTCTGTATGTTAAGCAGCAAAACTGTTTCTTCCCTGCTGTACTGCCCACTCAGGGGCATCCGACCTTTTACAGCAGGACCCTTCCTAGTTCTGTTGAATTCATATGCTGTCGGTGTGCCACGACCACCACCGTGGTATATTCTTCATATGTGACGTAAATACCAAGAGCGTCCACTTCTTGATGCTCGTGTGTTTTGGTAGCTCCGGAGAAGCCTCGTATGCTGCATCGATGATGGCGCTCACTTTGGTCGTCTTGGCCTTTTTAGCCTTTGAAAAGGGAGGCGAGTCAATGCTGCAAGCTTGATCCTCTTCGTACTTGCCAGAGAAGTCATCCTTGATGGATGCTGCACAGGCGTCCTCGGCACCCCAAATGACGATGTCTTTAACGCTGTCGAGTGTGCTGTATATGCAGCATCATTTAAAACCAGTCTGAATCTCAGCTGGCAGGCCCCCTCGCACATTCTTAACCCATGTTGAGACTTTGCTTGTCTCCAATGATGGTCCCCAAACATACTTTATTAGATTTCTTAATACTAGTTTTGCTTTCTACTTTGTTGTGTATATTTACTACAGGTTACACATAATGTACTAGTAAAGCAGGCGCCCATGTGCTGCTTGAACCCAGGCGTGGCAGAGGAATGCCATTGCCTCGGTACTTTTGCTAGTTTTCATGAATATAGGTAGAAATTTGTTGGTAACATAGATTGAGTAGCTTCATTAATTTCGAGAAATAACACCTATGTACAGTAAATACAGTATTTTTGTTTGCAGGTATATGATGGCTGCGTGTGAATTACTGTGCAATAAAACTTTGAAACCATCAATCAAAGGTGTATTTTCTATTTAGGAAGTGTCTGACAGCATAATCAAGCATGCTTGATGACGCCACTAGGGATCGTATTCTCGTAAATCACATTCGGAGGTTGTTTCACTTTTGCGAGAATCGGCACTGCATGCCTGCGCACAAGCGTCGGGAAAATGCAAGAGCTTTCGTGGGCCGAGCCATTAACTCTCGCGAAAGTGAAACTATCGCTGAAAGTGATTGCCAGAGAATACTGCCGCAATTGCGGCCTGTCGGAATAGAATGTTCCGACAGGATTACAAACCGACAGGCTGAAACCGACAGGCTGAAACCGACAGGCCGACACCGACAGGCGGACGCCGACAGGCTGACACCGACAGGCTGACGAGCCGACAGGCCAAAATAACATATAGCCGACAAGCCGACAGCCTGTCGGATTTTTTGACTGGGAAAGCAGGTAAAAATAGCAAATACGATTGAAAGACTAGGAGCACGAAAACAAAGAGTTAAGGCAAACAATCACAAAACTTGTCGAGGAAATCAGACAACTCAAAACGCCGCCAACGCCACCATCCTCCGACTAATCAAACCGAAATCACATCAGAACCCATGGTAGTGGAGGTACCAGTCGCGGAATCCACGCGCAATCCACATAAGAGAAAAGCCGCGACAAATACACATCCATCGAGCACGGACAGCGACATTAAGGAAATCAAACAACTGCTCAGCGGGCTTGCAATTACGGTCGCGTCGCTGAAGGAAGGGCAAGACAAACTTGCGACGACAGTAGGGACCCTCAAAGAAGGTTACGACAGGATAACACTACAAATCAACCACATGATGGAGACGATCAACAGCCACGGGGCAAGGCTCAACGCGCCAGAAACGGCAGACCACCCGTCTGTGATGTCACAATCCACTATCACCAAGCTACCTCGGGCGTTGTCGCTCGACAGACACAACAACAGCATGGTCTCACAAAGGCCACCCAACGCCAACAACAAAAACGGCAGCGCCAGCTGAACCGTTTCGCCTTTGGCAATGGAATTGTAGGGGCTACGTCCGCAAAAAAGCCCCCCTGCAACAATACATTCGAGCCAAAAAAGACAAACCCCAATTCATTCTCCTACAAGAGACAAATGCCACTACACCCTCGCTATCCGGCTATGATGTGACCGCTACGACACCGCAACACAAATGCAGGGGTATCGCCATGTTGGTCAGCAACAAGCTAGCCCACACGAGACACAATATTAATCACGACCGCAGCAACTGCGAATTCATTCTCACGGAAGTCTTCCCTAGAGCAAAGAACGCCAAGAGCATATTCATCCTCAACGTTTACAGCAGCCCCAAGCACAGAGCAAAAAAATTTAGGCAAATACTCAAGCTCGCCTGCAACCGTGCCGGCGATAACCCCATGATCGTGGCCGGGGACTTCAACGCCCCTAACACGGCCTGGGGATACGTCGCCAGCAGGGCCAAGGGGAAGGACTTACTAAACGACGCCGATGAACTTGACCTAATGCTCATTACGAACGCCGCATATCCCACAACAACGAGTAACTCGGCAACCGCGACACATCGCCGGATCTCACTTTCGTCCGCAACGTTCCAAACTATCAGTGGAACAACCTCTTCGAGTATTTGGGCAGCGATCATCACATTGTTGACACAACGATCGACACCCCATCCAGAGAACCCAGAAAAATGACGTACGTCGACTGGGACAAGTTCCGCGAGTTCAGACACGAACGCCGAACAGGCAAAGAATGGATCGAACTATGGACGTCGCAACTAAAGGCCGACGTTAAGGCGGCCACGAAGGAAATAGAGACAGATCTCCCCGTTCAAAGCATGGACAGCCGACTGGCTCACATGCTCGAAGCCAAACAATCGCTCACCAGGAGATGGAAAGAACAAAGACACAATTGAAGGCTGAGGAAAAGAATTTCTTCCCTCAACCGGCTGATTGAAGAATATTGCACGAAACTATCTAACCAGCAATGGAACGAAGTGTGCGACGCCGCGGACGGCCGCATTAACAGCGCAACGACATGGCACCTGCTTAAACACCTTTTGACAGAACCAGAACCAAAGCGGACCAAGGTAGCACGCTGAACAGGATCATGCACGAAGAACTCAAGAATACCACGGAAAATAAGCTCATTGATCGTCTCGCCGACAAGTACCTCCCGCTGGCCAAAAATGCTAGAGGCACGACCGCCGAAGCATATCGCGGCAAGGCCAACTCAGAGCTAGATCGGGACTTCTCAACCGAAGAGGTACGCACAGCGCTTCAGAACCTAAACAGCAAGTCAGCGCCGGGGCCGGGCGGCGTAACTAACAAGGCACTTAGAAACTTAGACGACACCTTCATCTAAACCCTCACTGAGGAAATCAACAAAATCTGGAGGAATGGAGCACTACCCGAAGACTGGAAAACGGCCCTCATCGTGCTCATCCCAAAGCCTGGCAAGGCGCCCAACATCAATAACCTCAGACCGATCTCGCTGACGTCTTGCGTCGGCAAGGCAGCCCAGCACGCGATCCTAAACAGGCTCTCGAAACATCTAGAAGAAAAAGATATCTACCCCGCAACAATGATTGGCTTTAGACCCGGGCTGTCCACCCAAGACGCCATGAAGCTCCTCAAACATGAGATCATTGACGCAGACACGAGAGACGCGAGAGTAATCCTAGGGCTAGACCTCGAAAAGGCCTTCGATAATTTATCGCATGACTACATACTCGACACAATCTCTAACCTCGACCTCAGCACTAGACTCTACGCTTATACAAAATGGTTCCTAAGCGACAGAACGGCCACCCTCCGTCTAGGAGAAATCAAGTCCCAGAAATACAAACTAGGCAGCAAGGGCACCCCGCTAGCTCTCTCATCTCTCCGATGCTTTTTAACCTTGCGCTAGCCGGCCTAGGCAAGAGACTGGATCAAATCGAGAACGTCAAATACACCATATACGCAGATGACGTAACGCTCTGGATCCCCGGAGGTAGCCTGGGATCAATTGAGAACGCTCTACAACAAGCGATCGACACTATCGAGGAATACCTCGCTACCACGGGTCTGCGATGTTCGCCCGCTAAGTCGGAGCTCCTCGTCTATAAACCATCGAGAAGTGGTCCCAAGCCCAAGAGCGAAATCAGAGACACACACACCATTACTCTTAGAACAAAAGACGGAGGAACCATTCCGCACGTCAGCAAAATCAGAGTTCTCGGCATGCTCAATGAGAGCAACGGCTCTAACGCCGCGACAGTGGCGAAGATCGCCACAAAGTCGGATAACGTCATGAATCGCATACGACGCGTAGCAAACAGACAACATGGCCTTAAGGAAGAAAATCTCCTCAAGCTCACAAACGCCTTCGCGCTATTCCACTTCATCTACGAGGCGGCCATGCACAGATGGAAGGTAGCTGTCACAAAAGAGCGCGTAATCCAAGCGCGCGCCGCGTGTCACGCAAGCCAGCGAAAGAACACGCCGGCCCCGCGGCAACAGAGGGGGAGAGCGCATACACTGTAAACGGAAATAACTCTCAGGTGGGAGTATCCTGCTTGTCCTCTAGCGACCCCCCGGTTGGGAGTTTATTATGCTCCGAATGATCGGAGTATAATTTTTACTCCGTGCGGGCGGAATTTTTGCGTGGTGCCATCGGAGTTTTTTTTTTTCTGTCATTTTTATTTTTTACTTCGAGCTGGACGGAGTTTTTTCGAGGTGCACCGGGAGTATAAAAAAAGACACGTCAATTTACGTGGAGAATTTTTATGTAGAGGCTTCGGGTCAAATTCCGAAATATAAGCACAAGAATAAGCCAAATTATGCGAAACAAGTGAACGAGACCACACAGACCAAGCAATACATAAACACAAACATTTGAGAAACACCCGATGAGGAGCTGTGACAGACATCCAACGCACACTCGACACACAAGAAGCAACCCTGCCAGTATATATAGCCACGATAATGTGGGCCTCGAAACGGCCTAGTGAGCAGCCGTAGTGTTTTCAGAATTACGACTCACAGGCTCGCACATATGAGATCGGCCTCTCTGAATGTAACATGAAACCTAAATCCACACGGAACTGTTAACCTAGAGTATTGAAAAAACAACGTTCATGGCATAATTTTTCAAAATTCGAATGCCATTCCGTGAGCGCTGAAGCGACTTCGCACACTGCCGGCGTCCGCGGCCAAGAAGTAGTGCGTTAGTTACAGCACGCAAGAAAAATGTACGTGCGTGTGCTTCATGACAAAATTAGCGTCGTGTGAAAGAATTGTGGCGGGACAACAATTTATTACATGTGAGCATGACCCGTAGCAGCCTACGTAACACCGAAAATTGCGTAGTCATACATTTTTTTGACCGCACTACTTGCTCCGCGTCCAAGCAATGTCTCTCGGCTGTGAAACGGAGCCATATCGCTGATCTGGCAAACGAATCCTCACGCTCGGAGCCAGCAGGTATGCTCCCAAATCAGTATGTTGGATGGAGCATGATGTTAATGCAATATCCGAAGCAACAACGTGATCACAACAGAACTGCGCGATAACAATTCAATTCACATCGCTCAGTAAGAAGCTTTATTCACAGTACGTACTTACGTCCTACCGTATTTCTTGGGCGAGGATATCCGCACACAGATTCATAAAAGAGTTGCTTGCACCACGGTCTAACTTACTGGCAGCACAGCACCGTGACGAAGTCGGAATATGGCATTCATGTGCGGCTATCACGGACGTTGTCGCACCAACAGTGGCTGCTGTTGCCATTGCTACGCGGCACTTTACACCGGACGTTGTCAGAATAAACTCAAAAGGACATAAATGTGGTACTGAAAACACTGAGGAACACAAGTCAGGGTCACGCAACACGGAAGCACAGCCAGAAACCCGAGCCGACATCACGAGTCAACCGGCAGCTTCGTGGTCACAACTAAGCCTTTTTCCGCACTTGAAATCGTTGCTCTTGCATTCATCGTTGTCAGCAGAGTGATCACAGCTAACGCACATGAAGATGAGATACAGTGAGCTTCAGGCACGCCTATAACACTTTCTGGAAGGAAGTATAGGAAAGAAAATCGGCGAAACGCTGGCACGGAACGACACTTCACAGATGTAAACAAACCGTCAGTCATGAGCACCGCCGACTCCGCCGAACACGGCCGGTCGCTGGCGCGGCGCACAGCCTTATGGGAAGCACCACGTGACCAACCTGTTCCGGCGGGGGAGTTTTTTAAAACTCCCTGTGCGGAGTTCCCGGGGAGAACAAAATTTTGAAGGCGGAATAAAATCACGTCATGTCCGCCCTTATCCTCCCACAGGTTGTGAGCGGAGTGAAACGAGGGAATGCCGTTGTATTCCTCCCATACATCGGAATAAATATTCAAGGATGGGAGTATATAGGGCACATCACCTTGGTAAAATTCCCATGTGGGGGTATTTTCGTTTACAGTGTACGCCTCAAACAACGCTAACAACGGCGCCGTAACGTCTAGAAGAGCCTCGACGAAGCGACGTTAATCAGAGAGAGAGAGCACACGCGCGCGCCGAGACACCTTCTCACCCGGCGAGTCGACAGACATTACTACCGCGTGAGCATACACCAACAGGATGAGTCATCACCCCCCTCGAGAATGCTCCGACAGCGGCGGTCGAAGGTACGAGAAAAGACTCGAAGCTTCCCAAGCGTTGGCCATGCTACGAGATCACGACACCGATAGGAAAGTTCGAGAACGCCTGTGGAAGCTATATAACCGCCGTGCGAGAATCAGAGGGTGGAATTCAGGAGTTCGAGAGTTCAGTCCGCACCGCTGAAGTGATGTAACGTGAAGACCGAGCGTCTGCGGAAGAAGGGGATTCCCCGGCAAGCTAGTCGACGAGTTCATCGAGCGTCTGCATTTCCGGAAGAAGTTCTATCTTCGAGATTTGCCCGAGCTACGCCGAGATCGTCTGACTCCAAGACCAACCAGCACGGTGAATACGATTGGACACTTAGTGTTCCTTTTTATTTTGTACTTTACGTGTTGGACTCTTAGTGCTTGTCGTTAATTATTTTCCTGTGTTTTGTGAATACCCATCTGATTTTTATTGTGCTGTGTCTAGCCTAAGTGTGCAAGTGTGTGTAGAAGTGGTAGACGTGGTAGACGTGGTAGCCTTGTGTGAAGAATATATTTTGTTGTGTTTTGACAACTCTGGGCTCTGACTCAGTCTTTGGACAGCAACCGGCGTTCGCTGGCGCACCAGAGGGCCTACTCCTAATTGTCCTTGCTTTCGTGGGATTATTTTCCGAAGCTGATAAATCGGCTTTGGAATTTGGTCCGGCGTCTGCACCTCGTTCACGGGGTCTGTGACAGTAGCGCAGGAGGACAAACTCAATGCTTAACAGAGGAAGCTAGTCAAACTAGCACTGGGAATCCCCAAGAGCACCGGGACAGAACTCCTGCTGCAACTGGGGGTACACAATACACTTGAAGAAATCGCCGAAGCTCAAGAACGGGCTCAATTGACGACACTCTCTGGAACCAAACCAGGTAGAGAAATCCTAGCCAAACTAGGTCATGACACCACAGCAATGGAGAATCTATATGAAAGTGTTCCGACGGATACACGCAACTCCTACACGGTTAGCCCACTCCCGCGCAACATGAACCCCGCGCACCATCAACCCAGAAGGCTGGCACGCGGATCGTTCATCCTGCGCGAAATACGTGATAAGAAGATCCAAGCCTGTTTCGTAGACGCAGCACAGTACCTGTCCAGGCAGGCCTTCGTTGCCACCACGGTCAATAGGCAAGGTCAAGTCACAAACGCTCTCACAGTCAAGACCCACAAGTGTGACATAGCAGAACAGGTCGCCATCGCACTGGCATTCACAGACCCGACCACCACCCACGTCTACAGCGATTCACGCTCGGCCGTCAAAGCCTTTCAGAAAGGCGCCGTTGCAAGACAAGCACTACATATAATCAATACATACAGCACCGCTGCAGCATCACACCGCTATACAGCACCGCTGCAGCATCACACCATCTGCTGGTTCCCGGCACACCTCCGAGAGATCGAGGACGCCCCTCCCAATCTCAACGAGATGGCTCACAGGAGCGCGCGAGACCTAACCCTCCGCGACGCCACTTATTATGGTCGTGACCATCCGCGCAATAATCGGGACCCTCCCTCCACATACAACGAGGTCACAAAGCACTTTTATCTAGACCGCAGAATATACAGCACACCTCACAATAAGCTCACCAGGCCTCAAGCCATCACCTTCAGAATGCTTCAAACGAACACGTCGTACCCCACGCAGAACAGACTACATCACTACATGCCTGAGCTATATACACAACATCATACGGCGAAAATTGCCTTAGAGCACTAGACGTACATCACTTTCTCTGGCCGTGTGGTCGGACCCACGCAAACAAGAATCAAGACTCCGCCAGGCTACAAGAAGCACTACGCAGCACGGACCTGGCGGAACAGCTCTGGGCCGTCCAGCGAGCCCACGATGCGGCCAGGGAGCTAAAACTCCGGGTCCAAACGTGGGAGTAGCCCGCTCTATGGGGCCTTGCGCCCCGTAGCCCGCAGGACCTTACAATAAAGTTATCCCATCCATTACAGCTTACGCTGTAAAAGGTTCACATTGACACATGTCGACGTGGAAAGAGTCTCGCTAAAGAGCGGCACGTATGTACAGGTTCGTCCACTCTGAGTACGAACACGGCCCCGAGTGGCCACGCTCCGCGGAGCGCCAGCGCACACGGCGCGGACGCGCATCGAAGCTAAGCGGCGCAGGCACACAGGGGCTTGGAGGGGGGCTTCGTGTCGTCTGCTAAAGCGCGCGAGCCAGCCATGTTTGTGCCGTCTGTTGTCTGCTAAAGCACAGCGCGCTCACGTGCTTTAGCAGACGACACGAAGCCCCACCTCCAAGCCCCTGTGCGCCTGCGCTGCTTAGCTTCGATGCGTGGCCGCGCCGTGTGCGCTGGCGCTCCGCGGAGCGTGGCCACTCGGGGCCGTGTTCTTACTAAGATTGGACGACCCTGCACGCATTGCTAAATACTCAGTCACCCAAGTTGGTCCGATGGTTGGCTTTGAACCCTGTTCCCTGCGCATGGTCGAGCAGTCAGGTGCCTGCCCAATCGTTTGTTATATTGTGTCAGGTATTCAGCTTTTCCGGCACTGTAGTCACGGATGAGGGCGTGATGATCGTGCTAACTCACCGAAAAGCTGGGAAGTATATCAGTAAGAGCGTCGAAGACACAGTTGCAGTTCTCGAATAAACACGTTTCTTACCGTTAAGGATGAGGATGAAAACGCACAAGCCGAAGACGAAGGCTAGCACGCAGTAAACGCCCCCGATGCACCAGCACAACTGGCCATAGTCTTCTCTGGAAAAAGAAGTGCAAAGGCATATAACGTGGTTAGGGACAAGTCTGCGGATGGATATTTACAGCTGATGGCGAAGTTGTACAACTTCGGTCATATATTTCCACATCCTGCACAAAGAAGGGAATTGCTTACTTCTCCACTGTTCTTTTCATGCTGTTTCCTACAATAATTATTAGAGGGAACTCTGTCGCTTGTGTCTACGGGAGCTGCAAGACTGGCCTGCAAGACTTTCTTTCGAATACATGCCGATTTTACGCACTTTACGGCGTCTACTTTCAGCACCCGTTACAGCCACGTCTCATCTACTTTCAGAATTCATCACTCCACCGCCAAATCACTAACATTGGCATGACGCTCTATGGCCATACCTGGCCCTTGCGCCATTAAACAACACACGTTCAATTCAATGGGCTTCAGCCAGCGTGGGCATTATGGGCAGCAGATGGATTTGTCTAAACTTCGTCCTTCTGGCTTTATACGGCTTCGTGACTATGCAGATTGGTCATTTTCAACAGACTGCTACGTTATGAATGAATGTCCAGTGACAACTACAGGTTTTCCCGCTCAATTTAATCCAAGCGCCAGTCAGTTTAATGCGAGCGCCAGTCAAATTAATCCACGTTTCAGTCATTTTAATCCGAGCGCCATTCAATTTAATCCAAGCACCACTGAATTTAATCCAAACGCCAGCCGAAATCATTCAAACGCCAGTGAATTTAACCCAAGCATAACGCAATTCAAGGACCTTTGAACTTTAGGGCCACTGAAATTTTGTGAAAATATTAGGGGTTAATACCTCCAAAATAAAAGTACCATATGAGAGACCAATAGCTTTCCTGCCACGTGACAAACGGCAACCTTTGGAGGGTTTATTTTTAGGCCAAAGCCTTATATGTCTCGTTCTGAGGTGACCTTGAAAAAGTGCAGCCGAAACCGGGCAGAACATCGGTAAAACATATGTACATAAACATCGATAACTCAATAAGGTAATTGCGAACCTCATAACATTATATATCAATTGATAGGTAATTACATGAGGAATATAAATATTGATAAATTACCATACTAGTCAATAAATTAATTATAATAATCAGCTTGACAAAGCGGTAAGATGGGTCGAAAAACCAGAGAAGTGGGTAATAACCAAAAATTAATTATGGTAATGGGTAATGATGGTAATAATAATGATAAAAATGGGTATTCGGCGAGGTGAATGAAGAGTGAATTGATGCTGAAATAAAGGGGTTTAATTGTGCGATAGGAGTCAAACGAAAGGTAATGATGAGATAGAGTGAGCTAAGATAATGAAAAGTAAATGAGAGTGAATTAAGAGTGAATGAAGGTGAATTAAGAGTTAATTGATGGTAAATTAAAGGGGTTTATTTGGGTTATAGGAGCCAAACGAAGGGTAATAATGAGACAGAGAGAGCTAAGATAATGAAAAGTACATGAGAGTGAATTAAGTGTGAATGAAGGTGAATTAAGAGTGAATTGATGGTCAATTAAAGGGTTCAGTTGAGTGATTGGAGTCAAAGGAAAGGTAATGATGAGATATAGTGAGCTAATATAATGAAAAGTAAACGAGAGTGAATTAAGAGTCAATGAAGGTGAATTAAGAGTGAATTGATGGTAAATTAAAGGGGTTTATTTGGGTTATCGATACAGTGGTGGTCACTAGTGATTAGGTTCACTTCAGTTTTCCCGACATTTCAGACCTCAGAGCTTCATGGACATAAAATGAAAGGTCGCTTAAAAGGTGATTCAATAATGACAATTAGGAACTGAGGGCTTGAGCCTGTAGTAAATATCAATAACCTTTTTACCATTATAGCGTTTACGTGTACGTGCTGTCATTGAGTATAAAGAAGTGTCAATATACCAGCAATTATCTGAAGAAGATGAGCGAGTCATTAGCGATATATAGTGATTTTGCACAGTTCTGCGTTGTCGGATATTTACAGTCCTTCAGTGCAAGGGTGTACCTCATGAACAGCCATTAGTAGGGTGATAAATTAAGGTGTATAGGGTCTCATATGCTTTAGTCCCTGGAGATGATATATGCCGTCACATATCCCATATGTCGCACATATGTAAACTGCTTTATAGCGCTAGGAAGCGAACACAGCGACGACGGTGCTTGAACTCATCTGGAAAGGTTAGTATGTTTAAAGTACTTTCAGACTCTTATGAAGCAATTGATGATCCGAGCTGCAACAGCGACGCTTTTAAACCGCTCGTGCAAATACTGACCATAAATGCTTTGAGTAGATCTGTGAGAAACAAACTTTATTAGCATCAACTAAAATCACTTTTTTGGAAGGCTATTCACTTTCCTTTGCGTGCCGCACTGAGCAGTTTTCACATGTCGTGGCACTCTAGGGCAGCTTGCACAAAAGTGTAGTTGTGCCGGTCGTAGGCAGCACACTCTACACGCAGGATGTGCTGCATTGATTCTCCGGCGGCCTCAACCAACAGTGCCCGGCGATGCTATTGCCCGGAGATGCGGGCATCTCCATCTCCAAGATGGAGATGCCCGGTGGTGTGCTCACTGGTGGCGAGGACAACCGCCTCAGCACGGCGGTGCGCTGGCGCGTTGTCGAACAAGAACGCTGCCTCTGCGCCAGGTTCCTGATGATGAGCCTTCTTGGACACATCGTCGAGAAATTTGTTGAATACAGTCCAGTGAACCTCGTCCACTAAAGTCCTATGCAGGACGCCGTTTGCAGACATGCAAACCAAAACATTTAGATTTGCGCCCTTTGTGCCGGTTGTTAGACAAATAGCTAGGGCACCTCGTTTTGCTCTGCCAAAACTTCTTGCGCACCACACGTTGAAGTTTATTCCGTCAATGTAGTATCGCGTGATTGTGGTCCCCTCGTTTTGAAGCCATTGAGCGAACTTGCGGCGCTCTTCCTTAACCTCGGGACGGTTACGATCAACCGGCCTCTGAGTTACTAACTTAAGTGTATAACCATGGCCATCGAGAAACCTATCGATGGTTGATTCGCTGATTTCGGTACCAGAAAATTTTTCTATCAAAGAGATGCTGATTTGCATGAGCGCGAAGGATGGATTATTTTCTATAATTTCACGCAGGGTCTCCACAACATCTCGGCCAAACTTCTTTGACGAACCACCACGTTTCTTGGCTGTTTCGCGATCTGTTGCGGCAATTGAGCGCACAGTCTTTATATTTATTACCAGTGTTTCGGCCAGCTGTTTCAAGTAACCACCACGTCGGTGTGCATCGATGATGCGGGAACGATCCACGGCAGAAATGATATTATACTTGGTCTTTCCTTCATCAGGCATCTTTCTTGGTCGTGCCGTTGCTCGAACGTTGCCTTCCTCCATGGCACCAAGTTTCAAAATATTCACTTTTCAAATATTCGCAAGGTTGTGGTACGCCACTCACGACAATGCCCGACGCTGGTCACCTGCCTGTGGTCTGCACGGAAGCGTCCCACCTCTGAGAGATGCAACAGCATGCCCTCTGTTTTAGTTAGAATGGCAGTCTTTCCTCTTGAAGTTTCATAATTTGTTTTGGACAAAAAAGCTGACATTATTCCAAGACGCAAGCTTTTACGATCTTTTTTACCCGATATACAGATATGTCTGATTTATGATATCCAAACGATCGCAGTAACAGTCCACAGAAAACTGGAACTTCATTCATCGTCTGCTCGCGCCCTGCAAGAAATTGCTTGCGCTACCTTGCACCTTCTGCGTAATTTGCGCAAGACACATTCGACCAATATCACTTATGTTTCGTTAGGAGAAACGAAGCATAAGTGATATTGGTCGAATGTGTCTCGCGCAAATGTTCGCCAAGAAATGCTTCGCATTAAACGAAAATGCTTATTCAATAGCATTTGGGTGGATATCAATAACTACGTGCACGATTGATGGCTATCGCTGCCATACAAAACAAAGTGATTCGTGATCACTAGTGACAAACTTCTAGCATCTACTGGTTATTTAACTCAAATCTCATATTTTTTGCAAGTCACTCCTCCACTCCATAACCCCTTGATTCACACTTCCCCCTATCACTGCTTGGTTGACCTTCATTCACTCTATCATCTTGGTTTTATTTCCATCACACTTGGTTTGCTCTACTACTCAAAATTTCCAATTTTCAACACTCTTGATTCACCCTATCACTACTTGATTCACCTTCATTCACTCTTAATTCACTCTCATTGACTCTTCATTAAGCTAGCTCACTGTATCTCACCATTACCAAGCTATTGGTCTCTCATATCGTACTTTTATTTTGGAAGCATTAACCCCTAATCTTTTCACATAATTTCAGTTGCCCTAAAGTTCAAAGGTTCTGGAATTGTGTTATGCTTGGATTTAATTCACTGGCATTTGGATTATTTTGGCTGGCGTGTGGATTAAATTCAGTAGTGCTTGGATTAAATTGAATGGCGCTCGGGTTAAAATGACTGGTACGTGGATTAATTTGATTGGCGCTCGGATTAAATTGACTGGCGCTTGGATTAAATTGAGCGGGAAAACCTGTAGGACGTCCGATGGATATCCTATGGTCATCCACTGCCAGAACATGTATATCCTTGGGATGTATCGAATACGTCCTGCGAACATCCTTCCCAAGACCGTTTGGCCGCACTTCCCGTGTCCTGCGAATATCCCTTGCTCGCCCGCGAGGGACATTATGGGGAAATGATGCGTACATTTCACGGACATATGCCACGGCCTTTTACACAGCACGCTAAAGGTGGTTGAGCGCAGGGAAACACGAAGATAAAAGAAGGCATTGGACGCACAGGCGCGTCCGACGGCGAGTCTAATGTGCTTTTTTTTTTGTCCTCACGGTTCCTTGCGCTCAACCACCTTTGGTCAAGATGAACTAACAAGCCCACATCGCCACCCTCTTACACAGTGTTTGCCATAATGTCTATTACAGTCGCAGCACACGCTGTGGGACATGCAACGGTAAGAGCACCCACGCACCAAGAACATATGCAGTGCACATGTTGCTCGCGCATGCACGTGTGCGAAAGTGCAGCATGCTCCTCATTCTTCTCCGCCTTCCGCCAAGCGCAAGTGCCCTATTGAATTATTTGAAGTTTTCAAAGTAAATTGCTTCAGAAAATTTGTAGAGTACGACGTACACACGAGCTGCAGACATGGTAGGTTCGGATTGTAATTCGAACATGCGCGAAAACATAGTTCTATTGCGAGGAAACTCAACGACAAAGCCGCAATTGCAAGACCAATGATGACGTGTATGTCAAAAAAATGTCACAGTTTCGCCCTAAGGGCGAAGCAATGAATGCGATAGCAACACAGCAATGTCATACGAAGTAAGGTGAGCGGCTTTGGTAGCATTATGAATTGTAGTAAACATGAGCTGATTAAGTAAGCAGGTGTGCTGCGGCGTAAGTAGACCGACATGAAGAGAGACTCGATGACCACGAGAAGGCGCGTGTGAAACGGTGGTGTTGATGAGAAGCGCTTCCCGTGGGCAGCGCGCGTGCGAAGGGACACACCTGTAGCGCTGCACTGCCGATCCGGGCAGCATTACATGTGTAGCGTGCGTTGGAAAATGTGGCCCGACTATTACTAACTGAATGAACAAGCGTGGTGTGAGCGCGCACAAACAAACATGAATAGATCACACTGAATGACTGCAGACAACGACTGTCAAAACGCTGGCAGCAAGCCCATACTCTGCAGCGGGCGAAGGTACGTGCGGTCTATCGCTTCAACAGAAACTGAGCGGCGAATGCACAGTGCATAAAGGTCAGAGCCGTGTGGAGATGAGACGGTGCGGCGAGCGACGAGCGCGGTTGTTGGCAGAGTGAAAGTGCGCCTCCCCCCCCCCCCCCCGCTCCCTCCGGCGCTGGCTTCCCGCTTCCTTGCTTGCGCGTGGGAGAGATAAGAGACGGTGCGGTCGAGCGACGAGCGCGGTTGTTGGCAGAGTAGAAGTGCCCCCCTCCCCCCCCCCGCTCCCTCCGGCGCTGGCTTCCCGCTTCGTTGCTTGCGCGTGGGAGATTGAGTGCGTTCGCTCTCCGTGATAGCGCGCGTCCCCGCACGCTTCGGCTCGGGCATACGGCGCGCGGTGAAGATTTTATCTATAGGGAACATCACGGCGACGGCGACGCCGACGGCAGAAATCCGGTTGAAATGTCCATATGATTGCTATCGCAATAAAAGGCCCGTGTGGGATAGCCTTGGGATATCCATGGTAGCATATCTGAAACATGCGCGATATCTTTAGGGAATCCCTAATAGGATATTCCAGACTGGACGTCCAGCAGATGTCCGATTTGTATCCAAAATGGTGCATGAATATTGGGACATGATTCGTATGTCCTATGGACGAAGTGTTTTAACTGCGTAAAGACCCACTGCAAATTTACCAACAAAGCTGCCGTCCGTAGTCATATGGCTGAGATGTTCATGCCTTCGTAGTCTGCTACAGTTAAGTGCGCGATTGAGTCTTGATGGGCGATTTAGTTACCCAGCAACTCCACCACTTGTGATGTAGCGTTAACACGACCTTTAATACGCCCCGAAGACGCGGCGGACCGATCACACTCGAGGCGCAGATCAGTCTCAAGATGAGTCCCAACAAGTGATGAAGACGACGAAGCCGATGAGATGATGAACATGTGCAGCCAACGAAGAAGTCACTAAGAAATGCCCACAATACCTACGATGCGGAATGCATAATAGGTTAGCGTCAAGCTGCAGGTTATGTTCATTATCTGCACGCTTCTTGACAGCATAGATTTTCCGGAAAAAGACAGGGAACGGTAACAACGAACAATAGGCTACTTTAAAGTGTCGGCTAAAAGTACGAAAAACCAATGTAGCCCCCTTCTCATGATAAGAATGTCTGCTCACCCCCTTCAATAAAATCGCACACGGGTGTACGACGAGGAAAGTAGTTTCTTCACCTGCGGTTGGCCAGGATCCATTTAAGCAGTTGGCCACAGCGCCAGGTAAAGAGATGCCGGCTGCGCTCCACTACACCACTCGGCTGCGACGGCAAGCAAAGTACAACACGGTGGGCGCATGATACACTTCGTCGTCTTCAACTTTTACTGCGATAGCAAGTATATGGACACTCCAAGCGCATTTTTGCCGTCGACGTCATCGTGATGTTCCGTATGAAGTCCAGAGGCGTTAAAACCGTCGCCGCGCGCCGTACGCTGTGTGTGCGAGTGAAAGCGCGCGAGGGTGAGCCTGCAACCGCACCGGAGATAGCTGATGGCTTCTTGGGCACTGTGCTCTCACACAGGTAGTTCGCGTTGAAGCAAGAGGCAGCCCGCAGTAGAATTCGATCGCCGCTGCTGCCACTCTTCATCGCGCCAGCGTTCTGACAGCGCGTGCCCGTGGTCATCGACTGAGATGTGTTCGTGTTCGCCTCTGCGCGCGTGACTACGTGCTTCCTGACTTAGTAGTCGAATGTTTAGATTAGTGTATGCAGCTGATAATGAATGAATGAAAAACTTTATTTTCACAAAGGAGGTTTCTCGGCGTAGGTGGAGCCCTCAGTCCAGGGCCCCTGCAGCCTTTGCCATCTTGCGAGCTCTGTCGATCAGCTTGAGCTGTTCTTCAGGCTTCGAGCAGGATAGCGCAGCCTCCCACTGCCCGGTGTTGGTGTTTTGTGTACTGGCGCTACATTTGGTTTTTGGCAAGCCCATGTAACGTGGTAAAGCGACGCGTGTTCCCCGCATAGCGGGCATTTATTGTCATATGTTGACGGACAGATTTTGCTGAGTAAACTCAGATTGGGGTATGTATTAGTCTGCAGTTGTCTCCAGGCGACCGACTGCTCTCTACTAAGGTCTTTTTGGGGAGGGTGGTAGATCCTCCTTAGGGCTCTTTGGTTTTCTAAAATTGCTCCATAGCGTCTGGTGACTGTGTCCGGTTCCCCGTCGTGGTGCGCCCCCCCCCCCCCCCCCCCCCTCTAGTTGGCGTATGCTCGGGCGTTGGCGTCCGCACGCTGGTTCCCAACACATAAGTGGCCAACCTTACTTCGTTTAGCTGTTCAATAATATGCTATCGCAATGAATGCTTCGCCTACTGGCAAAAGCTGTGACTTTTTTTGTTGTTATCACAGTAACTACCCGAAAGTGAAAGTGAAGGAGCAGTTTGCCCTGTGACAGACTAGGGCCAATGATGAGGAACGCCGCGGCGGTTGGAAGAATGGAAATACTTTAAGTTCTTGGCAAGCTTAGATGCTTTGGAGCAGTCGAATCTTTATATGACGTGCGAAAATATCTCTGTAGAAAGGAATCAGCGTTCGTTTTGTGAAACATCACGAATTTATTGAAAATAAAATGTGATTTAAAACTAAAGATGGAAAAAAGTATTTTGATGACTTGGAGATTTTACAAATTCGAAGGCCTATCACTCTAAAATAAACGCATTATACCCCGCCAAGTTTTTTTCGGTAAACCTAACCAAGTATTACTATTGGCTCACGGAAAGTGGAAAGTAAATTTATGTCACCCAGTGTATGTTTTTGAAAATTTGCGAGACTTTCGTTTTCGAGCAACTGCCTCTGACTAAGCCCGAAGTTAGGGGGTTTTCAGTGCCATTTAGCTAAGGCGATCAAGTTAAAAATATTTCTGACGAATCTTCAAAAAGTTTCTCGCAAACTAAAAAAAAGTATGCAACTACATCACGTATTTATTTCGTTATAAAATCCCAAAATTGCATAAGTAGCGAAAATTGGAACATTTTCTAGAATACCCAAACAGGACGGCTTATTCTAGAACGGCAATAACATGTCGCATTATTGTATTGTAAATGGGAAAATTGAACGTATTTCGACGCCCATGTATGGTCATCCCAACGGAATGTCTCATTCTAATAATAAAATAAATCTGGCACTCATATTGAATGTTGATTTGATTCTTTTTGTTGTAGAAAAACATAGTCACTCATATTGCGTCTTTCTTGCCTCTTTTTAGGCATGAAATGAGCATGAGTTTTCAGGGTTCCTGCATTCGTATTCCTAATCCGGTGCGTTGAGGTAGCAAGCACGCGAAAGCGCGTACAGCAATTTTTTAAAGACTATTTAAAGACTAGTTGGAGGATCCTATTTCTGGCATTGATCTCTAATTACATCAGCTATCTAAAGTGCTCTCCGCGTACATGAACGTTGCATCAGCCTAGTGGGAAAGTGCGATGACGCCACTACAGTGAATGAGCCAGCTGCTTATGTTCAGGTGAGGACAGTCGCGAAACCGGTCAGGAATATTTTTCATTTTCACTGAAAATTTTATATTAGGCGTAAATATCCTTCTAAATCGCTAAACTGTGAGTACTTTTCAGAAACATTATTTCTTTCAGACACAAGGAATTCAGACAAGGTGCCAAAATCTTGTTATCGAGTCGCAAAACGTTCCAAACTCTAAAAGCACCTGGTATACAGAATAGTTTTCAGCACGTCAAGCCTCTTACTCCACATCTATACCACCTGTCACACGCAAGGGCAATTAAATTTAACCAAACTTCGCCTGACAATACGCGAAAAAGTTAGAGGCTTATATTTTTTCTTTTTCTTTCTTTTTTTTTTTTTGTTTTACAGCAAAGCTGTTGGCCTCTAGCTGGTCCGAAGTTTTCGGTCTGTGCTCACCGAAAAAGAAACGGCAGCTGCAAAAAAGGCTTTTTTGAGTTCCGGCGTAACAGAATTATGTTTTCTCGCATATTCGAATTACAATCCGATGTGATCATGTCAGCAGGTTGCGTGTAAGTCGTACTTTACAATTTTCGTGACGCATTTGACTTTGAGAAATTCAATTAGTTCAATAACACACTTATGCCAGGCCGAGGGCCTACTGGAATGAGGATGTATGCTGCACTCTCGCACACCTGCGTGCGCGCGTGACGAATGTGTGCACACAATGTATCTGTCCTAAATGCGTGGGCGCTCTGCCCGTTGTATCTGTCGCACAGCGTGTGCTGCGACCGTAATCGGCATTAGGGCAAACACTGTTAAAAAAATGGTCGCGTATCTGCGTGCTTCGCTGCAAATGTCGTCGAAAGACGATAGTCTTCTGCCGACCGTACTACATGACTGCTGGTCTGATCCGCGGCCACCCGTGATGCTGTTCTCGTACCATTTCCGTCCTGGCATGATAAATGCAATGGAGGTTTGTTTGAAGATTTCATTTTACCGCATTATCACTGCTGGCATGCCATGTGTTCGTACCTCCACGATATGTCAGCAATGTTTCGGTCGCGTGTGGTATACTGTATAGCATGATAGTTTGCAAAGAACCATTTGTGAGACTTGAATGTATTTTATTGCGTGGAAGGGTCAATGGCTGTGCGCATGTACTACTGGTGCGCCGAAGTAGACGCCTTCCCGTCTCCGGTGACGCCAGGTTGTGAGGCACGATCACGTTCCACAGTGGCACTGGTACCACTGGCACACTGAGTGTCACCATGACCAGCGTTCATAGATACTTTTTCAGTTCCGTATCTCCGCGCCGCGCCCATGGAGAGAAGGCGGCCTGTCGCGATTCTCGCCACCGCGGCGCTGCGGTTACGGGTTGCGCTAGGAGAGCGAGCGTCGTCTGCTAGCGGGCAGCGTTCCGCCGCTGCATCTCAGGTTCTTCCCACTTCTGGCTGTGTACTGCAAAGTAAATAACTGTTCTGGGGAAGTTGCTCGGCATTTTTTGCAGCTATTCCAGTTCACGATTTATTTGACACGGGCCGTATTGCGTAAGGAGTAATGTGTACGCCCAGGGATTTTGAGCGGTGGGTAAAATATCAAGAATGACAGCGTTTTAAACGAACGTTCGCGCAGCAGTGGCTGTCAAGTGTGCACACAAATTCATTTGCCATACCAATCGTGCGATTCTATTGCAGCACGAATGGTATTTCCTTACAGCCGTGCGGAACAACTGTGTTCTTTATGATAGACATCCGAGTAGCTTAGCTTGTGAGCCTCAGGAGCTGGCTGCCCGCATCAAGTTCAGCGACTGCGCAACTCGGAACCATCGAGTGCTACCTTGTATTCTTTCATCCAAAATTCTCCATGCTCATTCTACTTTAAGGAAATATTCGACATGGGCTTACCCAATACATATGTATCGCGATGCACACGCAGTACACAGTGATTGTATGAGCATGATCCGTGCGCGAACACGAGGACGAAGAAAAGAATCAACTAGCCCAAGGTCAAACCTTACCTTAGATTCCTCCAGTTACTGCTTTCAAAATGGGAAAAAGAAGAACTTTATTACCAATAGCGTTCACAAACTACATTGCCTTGGTGAAACTTCTGCGGTCACGGCTCTAGCTAGACAAGTTTCGCTTTCTTACGTTCCCTTTGTGCACGAACTGCACTGTCATTTTCTTGGCACTTCAGTCGTGCAAAAAAGTGCATGCGGGTGAGCAAATAAAAATGTATTATTAGCTCAGCTGTTAACTTCTCAGCGTGCTCTGGGCAGCCAACAGTATTTGTGCCTTTCTTAATAAGGGCATCCAGAACATCCCAGAAAAGGTCCCCAAATGTTTCCCCCTTGCACACTTGCCTGAATGTGTGCTCTACAGAGCTTATACAGGTGAACTGCTTGTTTGAAGGGAATACAAGGCTTCCCGTGACAAAAGCACGCTCAATTACGAGCACGGCTGCAGGAGGAATGGAATCCTGCGACCCCAGGGCTTCTTTCATACAGTTTTTACAACGTGTGGTTTTTCTTAATTTAAAAGCAACGTAGCCAGCCAAGTAATATACTGCTGTGGTTTCTGGTGCAGGATCATTGTAGCCATGGTCATCAGCAGCACTGCACAGTTCCGTGAATGGAATGGCCATTAGTTTCTTCCAAACATGCTCTTTGTGCACACTTTTCTGGCGGAGTGCGTCTTGACGCTTTGCTCCAAGGCTCTCAAATGCACTTAAGAGGACACGGCCACTACCGGTCTCACAATTCCCTTTGACAGCCATTTTCACAGGTGTGTATAGTGAAAGTATCCGAAATACTTGGCTGAACTTCGTCACCGTCGGATGGTCTTCATCGCCTCCAAAGGATCTCAATAGACCAAAAAATCTCTAAAAAGAAAAAAAGACATATCTTAACAATATTAAATGCAGCAGCACTTCAACTTAGTTACCTCGAGTGGGTCCTGGTTCAAGCTCGCCGTAAGAATATAGTTGACGCCCTTGCTGTGTAGGAATTCAATTAGAGACAGGACGGACATCAGTGTGACACGGATTGACTCGACAGTTTGAGCAGATGCAAAGAGCTTTACATTCTTGTTTGATTCCGTCCAATTCATCATCTCCAGAAAATCCTTCAAAAACTGCAATACAAGAAACGGCAATAACAAACAATTAATAACACTGCCAAGTCTCAGTCGTACTTCAAAACACCGGTCACCGCTATACCGCTGCAAAGCTCGCACATTTGTTTCCTGTGTTTTGTATATATACTTTGGTATGCTTACCTGAATCTTGGGGGATCCTTTCTTTATCCCAGCCGGAGGAATCCTCGCATTTAGTATGTCAAAAAGGTCATTTATGAGCAATGTAAACTCTTCCGTTCCAGTGCTGTCCGCGAAGCCAGGGACCTTTAGCTGCCGGTAAACCTTAAGTCCTATAGCAACGCTCCGGCTGAAAACCTGAAATATAATTTTAGCATTCTTTAGCATTTCAAACAACTGCAAATACACGCATGATAATATGATGATATATGTTGTTTTGTGGCGCAAGGGCCAGCTATGGCCAAAGAGCGCCAAGACGTATTGTACTGAGTGAGCAATGGTATGATCAATGACAGTGGGTAGGTGTAGGGTGGCTGTAAAGGGGCCTAAAATCCTGCGCACTAAAGGTGCGTAAAACAGACAAAATTAATAAAATCATGACAATGACGTGATAGGGGCACAATGAATATAGTATAAAAAGGTGTAAGCGATACAAGGCACTACTGCCTCACAGAGACCCTTAGGAGCAAGGGCCTGGAGGAGAGTGCATTTCAAATATGCGGTCGCAGCAGCGTTCTCTGAAAGAGGACGCCGCTACGAATCTCTCGGGCGAAGAACTTGCAAAATGTCGATTTCGTTTAAAAAGGCTAAAACTTAATCGTTCTGAAATATCGGGTCGTTATGTAAAAACATCGCTGGACGAAGGGGTATATTCTCTTTATAGGCTTGAACAAAGTGCTTTTTTCTTTGAGGTTCTATTATTGGACACTGTACTAGGATGTGAAGTACAGTGAGTGCTTCCCCACATCTAGTACAGGTCGGGGGTTCGCCTCCAGACAACAGGTAATTATGTGTGCCGTAAGTGTGTCCTTGTGATGATGTGGATAGTGGCGTGTGGCGGTGCCAAAACAAAGTGCGTGACAAGCCAGCTTGAAGTGTTGGTGATTGTATGGCAGCACCAAGGAGGGCATTGGTGATGATGATAATGGAAGAAGACCACCACGTGCCATGAACAAAGAAGTGGACGAGAGCACGCAGAGCGTGAGAGCGAGCGGCAGCTTCGAACGCAAGCTCGCAAAACGGCGGCTCCAGGCTCGGGTACCGGCGACCGGGTGTCCAGCTACCGTGCGGACCTGGTCGAGGATCCAGTTCGTGGCTGGGCCTTCCTGCGCGCCAGCGGCCTGCTGTGACAGCGGCCTGGTGCAGTGCTTCCTGCTTGGACCGGGACGCCTGAGCTACCAGCTACCAGCCTGCTGAGCGAGCCCGAGGACTGGCGACCGGGCGTCCTGCTACCGTGCGGACCTGGTCGTGGATCCCGCCCGTGGCTCTGCTCTCTTGTGTACCAACGGCCTGCTGTGACAGCGGCCTGGTGCAGTGCTTCCTGCTGGCCACCGGGGCGCCTGAGCTACCTGTCCGCCGACCGAGCCCGACGTTATAGCGGCCGAGGCGTGACAGGCCAGGCGTTACTGGCCAGCTACAGCAGTGGCCTTTTATTCTACCGGCCTCCTGTTTTCCTCTTGCTTCCGCGTCGCGACAAGGTGCGGCGCGACAGCAGCGACGTAGCCACAACGACGCTCCACCGTCACAACCACCGTCACGGGCACCGCAACGACGAGGCACACGGGCGAGTGGTGGCGCATGAGTGCTAGGCACATGTTTATTTAGGACAAACGATTCGCGAACTATAGCCCACGTACATGTGCATGTAAATAGTCTGTATCGTTTAGCGTGTCTGTATAAAGTCTGTGTTTCGTGTAGCAAGCTCCCGTCTGCCGTGTCATTATTAAACGGATCCTGGGCCCAACTGGAAACCGGCAAGTCTGTCGTTTCATCACAATCTAGGGCCCCCCACTTAAGATAGTTGCCCGCAACTATTCTAATCAACACAGGAGGAGGGGTGCATGAGTGCAGGCACGTGCGAATAGTTCAAGAAAAGTTCGTGGTTTTCAAACAATTGATGACAAAACACGTGGAGACTTCGGAACACAAGCCAAAGTTCTCACAAGAAAATCGAAAGTTCTAACACAATTCAAAGTTGTAATAAAAAAAAACTGCAGTACTGTTCGCGACAATCACGATGACACACAACAATAGTGTCCAAGAAACACGAAAAACCATTCACATCTTTGTCAGAGTCCGGGGTAGAGCATGCCGGTGCAGGTACACTGAATTATTATGTTACCCGCTCCCAGATCAACCGAACCGCGGATGTCTCAATCCTACTTATCGGTCTTTCATGAGTTAACCACGCACGCCAAGCAACGCCAGATGTGCTGCGTAGTGTGAGGTCAGCCACTCCTACGCGCCTGGTGTAAGCTTGCACAAAGTGATTGTCTGATATCCCTAATCTTGTTGGGATCTTAGAATCGAAATCAGCTGTTGAATTCCACGAATCAACTTTTTCATGATTCAGTGGAAGATTCCGAACATCTGTCTGCTCGTCTCCGTTCACATTTGAAGGTGAGTGAATAAGCGCTTCATTTTGTCTCACAGGCGATTCATTGTTAGACCTTGGGTTCACCTGACATGCTGTAGTTTGCATATGCTGTTGAGATAGGGTGCTTAGGCTTAAGTCACATACCACTGGAGTCATTGCCTGGTTACTAGGCGTTTGCTTTGACATCATGGGTGCCACTCTTACAGATTGTGAAAGATTGGCTGGGTGAGTTTGCTGGCAATCTCTATTGCTGATTATACCAGAGTACAAAGCTGCGTCTTGTATAGTGTCATGTAGAACGGGGTTCACATGCACTTTCGTTTGCGCAGCAGCCTCTTCGGTTGAAGAGCATGAATCTAACAAACCGCCAAAACCTAAAGACTGCTTTGATAGTGAGTCACAGTTCAAGTCTTGTAATTTATCTTTGTGGCTTAGGGCGGTTCTTGCGTTAGTTTTGTCAACGTTGTGAGCTTCGTGATCATGCAAAACATACAATGTTTGCTCACGCGACAAGCAACCTTGAGCCACCTCATCGCCCGTTTTCAAACCTAAAGACTTGGTTGCGGGAGGCGGGGAAGACAAGGCAATAACCCCATTACCAGCTTCACCATCGGATGGAGTCATGCTGCCGAAAGTCATAGCGCTAGTGAGCGCTTCACGAGCTGCGATCTGCAATTTGAGGATGCATAGCTCTTCTTCATGACGCACTCGCTCAGCTTGAAGTTGCACTGCATGGCGAGCTTTTTCCATTTCTCTTTCAGCAGCACGCCTCTCACACTCCAATGACCGCTGATGTTCCACCCAGTCTCTCAACTCTGCTTTCTCTAGTCCCATGCTCTCGCCTAGCTCGATTAGTTCTTTAATATCCATTGCCTTTCTGTCCTTGGATGCAAGTTCACAACCTGCCTCGTTCTGTCCAGTAGCTACACGCTCAAACCTCTGCAGATACGCGTGGAGGTCGTCGTGTCGTTCATCGAACAGTAGCAGGAGCTTCTGGGGATTGAAGCAGGGTAGCTTTGGTGACGATAAGTGCGCGGCTGGGGCAGGTATCTCGCTCTGCGCTCCTTCTTGCAGCTTGAGCTTCAGCTGCAAGATTTGGAGCTGTCTTTCGTCGGCTAACCGCTGACTTTCTGCTGCTTCTTTTGCTGCTTCGCGCTCAGCTGCTCGTTCGTCCCGCTGCCTAGCCTGTTCTCTTTCCATCCATTCGCGCAGTTCAGCGCCAGACAAGCCTAACTGTGCTGCAGTGGCGGCTTACTTGTCTACTGTAACTTGTCTGGCTGTACATATCGGTCTAGTGCTGCGTGTATACACCCGAATGCCGGTCTCCGCGTTTGGGATGTTACTGGCGGATCCTGGCAGGCTCGCCAGATTGTGATGGAAACGACAGACTTGCCGGTTTCCAGTTGGGCCCAGGATCCGTTTAATAATGACACGGCAGACGGGAGCTTGCTACACGAAACACAGACTTTATACAGACACGCTAAACGATACAGACTATTTACATGCACATGTACGTGGGCTATAGTTCGCGAATCGTTTGTCCTAAATAAACATGTGCCTAGCACTCATGCGCCACCACTCGCCCGTGTGCCTCGTCGTTGCGGTGCCCGTGACGGTGGTTGTGACGGTGGAGCGTCGTTGTGGCTACGTCGCTGCTGTCGCGCCGCACCTTGTCGCGACGCGGAAGCAAGAGGAAAACAGGAGGCCGGTAGAATAAAAGGCCACTGCTGTAGCTGGCCAGTAACGCCTGGCCTGTCACGCCTCGGCCGCTATAACGTCGGGCTCGGTCGGCGGACAGGTAGCTCAGGCGCCCCGGTGGCCAGCAGGAAGCACTGCACCAGGCCGCTGTCACAGCAGGCCACTGGTACACAAGAGAGCAGAGCCACGGGCGGGATCCACGACCAGGTCCGCACGGTAGCAGGACGCCCGGTCGCCAGTCCTCGGGCTCGCTCAGCAGGCTGGTAGCTGGTAGCTCAGGCGTCCCGGTCCAAGCAGGAAGCACTGCACCAGGCCGCTGTCACAGCAGGCCGCTGGCGCGCAGGAAGACCCAGCCACGAACTGGATCCTCGACCAGGTCCGCACGGTAGCTGGACACCCGGTCGCCGGTACCCGAGCCTGGAGCCGCCGTTTTGCGAGCTTGCGTTCGAAGCTGCCGCTCGCTCTCACGCTCTGCGTGCTCTCGTCCACTTCTTTGTTCATGGCACGTGGTGGTCTTCTTCCATTATCATCATCACCAATGCCCTCCTTGGTGCTGCCATACAATCACCAACACTTCAAGCTGGCTTGTCACGCACTTTGTTTTGGCACCGCCACACGCCACTATCCACATCATCACAGTCCTATTCTGAGCCTACAGAATAGGACATCATTTCTTCTAGATTTCGTGGTCGATGGCCAGTTCCCTAAACGGGGCTTAATTAAATGAAGCTTGTTATGAGTCTGGCCGTCCCACAAACGTTGCCAGTGGACTCGAAGTCTCTTGCGTAGATATGGCTTGATATTGTCACGTAGTAGTGACGCTGAAGAAAACAGTCGTAAAACTGTGTACGACGAAACTGGTTCTTTATTGGGCGAACCTGTGCCCACAAAATCAAGGTACACTCAAAGCACAACGATAGCGGCGAACACAGTCGGCGATCGTCAAAAATCTGATCAGCGGCGAAACGCGTCGGCTTTTATACCTGAGTCATCGAAGGTTCCAGATTAATCCCTGATGCCCGCGTGTCTTCCAGAAAGTTCTAGACAATTCGCGTCGCTCATACAATCAGATTACATGGGCGTCGGTGACCACAGACGACGGATAGAAGCATCGATAACGTCCGAGAAGCTTCCAATGCAGGCGCGTCCTGCGCCGAGCGATAACGTTTAACATTTGTCAGCCAATGTTGAAAGCGGCCACCAGTGAAAGATAAACATGTGTACGTGTCAATACCCTCCCCTTAAAAAGCATCGTCCCGATGCTACAAACAAACACGAAAGCGAAAACAAAACCATGCGTAATAAACAAAATAACAAAAAACAATAACAAAATAACAAAGTACCTAAGTTTGTCAGCGGGCGTAGAAAGGCTTAAGACGCACCACGTGGATGACTTCAGGTCGTGCCCGGCGCCGCTGTGATTGCGAAATGCCGTCTGGCACGACCTCATAGTCCAGTGCGCCAATACGTCGGGTGATCTTATATGGTCCGAAATAGCGACGTAACAGCTTCTCGCTAAGTCCTCGTCGGCGTATCGGAGTCCAGACCCAAACACGGTCACCGGGCTGGTACTCGACGTAGCGTCGTCGAAGGTTGTAGTGTCGGCTGTCGGTCCTCTGCTGGTTCTTGATGCGCAGTCGGGCGAGCTGTCGACCTTCTTCGGCACGCTGCAAATAAGTGGCAACGTCGAGATTTTCTTCGTCAGCGACGTCTGGTAGCATGGCGTCAAGCGTCGTTGCCGGGTTCCTTCCGTAGACCAGGTTGAACGGCGCCATGTGCGTCGTTTCTTGCACGGCCGTGTTGTATGCGAAGGTCACGTACGGAAGGATGGCATCCCACGTCTTGTGTTCGACGTCGACGTACATTGCCAGCATGTCGGCGATGGTCTTATTTAGGCGCTCGGTGAGGCCATTCGTCTGCGGGTGGTAGGCGGTGGTGCGGCGATGGCTTGTCTGGCTGTACCGCAGGATGGCTTGAGTTAGTTCTGCCGTAAAGGCCGTGCCTCTGTCGGTGATGAGGACTTCTGGGGCACCGTGACGCAGGAGGATGTTCTCAACGAAGAATCGGGCTACCTCGGCGGCACTGCCTTTGGGCAAGGCTTTTGTTTCGGCGTAGCGGGTGAGGCAGTCCGTAGCGACGACGATCCATTTATTTCCGGACGTCGACGTCGGAAAAGGCCCCAGTAAGTCCATCCCGATCTGCTGGAACGGTCGGCGAGGTGGCTCGATTGGCTGTAGAAGTCCGGCTGGCCTTGTCGGCGGTGTTTTGCGTCGCTGACAGTCTCGGCATGTCCTTACGTAATGGGCGACGTCGGCAGAGAGGCGAGGCCAGTAGTATTTTTCTTGTATCCTCGCGAGAGTGCGTGAAAAACCGAGATGTCCAGCCGTTGGGTCGTCATGGAGAGCTTGCAGAACCTCTGGACGCAATGCTGAGGGTACCACGAGGAGGTAGTTGGCTCGGAGAGGCGAGAAGTTCTTCTTTAGGAGAATGTCGTTTTGCAAGAAAAACGACGCCAATCCTCGCCTGAACACCTTCGGCACAATGACGGTCTTGCCTTCCAGGTAGTCTACAAGGCTCCTTAGTTCCGGGTCGGCTCGCTGTTGTTCGGCGAATTCGTCGGCACTGATTGGTCCCAAGAAAGTGTCGTCATCCTGGTCGTCCTGTGGCGGCGGTTCGACGGGGGCGCGAGACAAGCAGTCGGCGTCAGAGTGCTTTCGCCCGGACTTGTAAACGACGGTGATGTCGAATTCTTGAAGTCTCAGACTCCATCGTGCGAGGCGACCTGAAGGATCCTTCAAGTTAGCTAGCCAACACAAGGCGTGGTGGTCGCTCACAACTTTAAAGGGCCTGCCATAGAGGTAGGGACGAAACTTTGATGTAGCCCAGATGATGGCGAGGCACTCCTTTTCTGTTGTGGAATAATTTGCTTCCGCCTTCGATAGCGACCGGCTAGCGTAACTTACAACCCTTTCTAGTCCATCAGTCCTCTGCACAAGCACAGCGCCGAGTCCTACGCTGCTTGCGTCGGTGTGGACTTCGGTATCGGCGTTTTCGTCGAAATGCGCAAGTATTGGCGGCGATTGCAGGCGTCGCTTCAGTTCTTCAAATGCTTCGAGTTGCGGCGTCTCCCACTTGAACTCGACGTCGGCCTTCGTGAGATACGTCAGTGGCTCTGCGATCCGTGAAAAATCCTTCGCCTGTAATAGGCGCACAGTCCAAGAAATCTACGCACTGCCTTCTTGTCAGCGGGCAGAGGAAAGTTGGAGATGGTCGCAGTTTTCTGAGGGTCGGGGCGCACTCCAGACTTGTTGATGACGTGGCCCAAAAACAAGAGCTCCTCATACGCGAAGCGGCACTTTTCTGGCTTTAACGTGAGTCCGGAGGTTTTGATTGCTTGAAGAACTGTTTCAAGGCGCCGCAGGTGTTCTTCGAAGCTTGAGGCAAACACAACGACGTCGTCCAAATAGACGAGGCAAGTCTGCCACTTCAAGCCTGCCAGTACTGTATCCATGACGCGTTGGAAAGTCGCAGGTGCCGAGCAAAGACGAAACGGCATGACCTTGAACTCAAACAGTCCGTCTGGTGTTATAAAGGCCGTCTTCTCCCGATCCCTCTCGTCGACTTCGATTTGCCAGTAGCCGGTTTTGAGGTCCATCGACGAAAAATACTTTGCATTGTACAGTCGATCCAAGGCGTCGTCAATCCGTG
Organism: Dermacentor silvarum; assembly: GCF_013339745.2. NCBI lineage: Eukaryota > Metazoa > Arthropoda > Arachnida > Ixodida > Ixodidae > Dermacentor > Dermacentor silvarum. Next base: position 198,839,337 of record NC_051157.2, on the reverse strand, counting down.
GGAGGGGGTATACGTCCTTCTTCGTGACCTTGTTGAGGCGACGATAATCGACGCAGAAACGTAGGGTTCCATCCTTCTTCTTCACTAACACCACGGGGGACGCCCACGGACTCTTGGACGGCTGGATGATGTCGTCGCGTAGCATTTCGTCGACTTGTCGCCTTATGGCCTCGCGTTCGCGCGCCGAAACTCGGTACGGGCTCTGACGCAATGGGCGGGCATTTTCGTCGGTTATGATGCGGTGCTTGGCGACAGGGGTTTGTCGAACTTTTGACGACGACGAGAAGCAATCCTTGTATTGCAGGAGCAGAGCTTTTAGTCGTTCTTTCTTATGCCTGGGAAGGTTCTGATTGACGTCGAAAGTTGGTTCAGGTATTATAGTCGTCGTTGCGGGTGCACTGGAATCCGTGAAGGCGAAAGCACTGCTGGCTTGTACTATTTCGTCGATGTAGGCGACCGTGGTGCCTTTGTTAATGTGCTTGTATTCGGGGCTGAAGTTCGTGAGCATCACCGTTGCTGTCCCTGCACGTAGCTCAGCTATGCCTCTAGCGACGCAAATTTCACGGTCGAGCAGTAAGTGATGATCGCCCTCAATGACGCCCTCCATGTCTGCAGGCACTTCGGTGCCGACGGAAATCATTACGCTGGAGCGAGGCGGAACGGTGACTTGTTCTTCAAGCACATTCAAGGCATGGTAACTTATGCTTGTATGCGGTGGTATCGCGTTGTGCGTTGAAAGCGTTATCGACTTGGACCTTAAGTCGATGACTGCACCGTGTTGATTTAGAAAGTCCATGCCTAGGATGACATCCCTGGAGCAGTGCTGCAGGATTACGAAGCTCGCCGGGTAAGTGCGGTTGTTTACCGTGACTCGCGCTGTGCAGATTCCAGTCGGCGTTATTAGGTGGCCTCCCGCTGTCCGGATATCGGGTCCTTGCCAGGCTGTTTTCACCTTCTTCAACTTGGCGGCGAATGGGCCACTGAAGACGGAATAGTCGGCTCCAGTGTCGACGAGAGCGGTGACGTTATGGCCATCGATGAGCACGTCTAGATCGGTAGACCGGCGTCTGGCGTTGCGGTTAATTCGTGGCGTCGGATCACGGCTGCGTCGGCTTGCTCTGCTGCTGCTACGTCGCGTCGGAAGGTCTTCTTTCGGCGGCGAAGTGTTGTCAAGGCTGTTGCTAGGCGGCGTGCTGATATCTCGTCGTGATGAATCGCGAATCGTCGTCGTCGGCGGCGTCGGAGGATCTTCGGCATTGCGTCGTACAGCAACCGCACCTCCATCGGTTGCTGCCTTTAGTTTCCCGGATAGGGCCTCACGGACCGGCCCCGGGCTGGGCCAGTGTATGGTCGGCGCTGCGGCGACAGGTAACGTCCTGGTGACGGCGAGCGTGAGGGTCGTCGTGGTTGCCACTGGGCTCCGGCGAGGTAGTCGGCGATGTCACGTGGCCGCTCGCCAAGCTGTGGACGCGGCGCGTTGACGGCGAACCCTCGTAGGCCCATCTCGCGGTATGCGCATCGGCGGTAGACATGACCAGCTTCCCCGCAGTGATAGCAGAGCGGGCGGTGGTCGGGGGCGCGCCAAATGTCCGTCTTTCTCGGGTAGCTGCGCTGGGTGACGGGCGGGCGTGCTGGCTGCGGCGGCGGCGGTGGGCGACGGAACTGCGGCGTTACTTGGCCCTGGTGCGAGCGTGAAGGAGGGCCTTGACGACGGGCAACGGCGGCGTAAGTCAGCGCTTCCGGCTGGGGTTGCGGCGATTGCGGCTGCACATCAGGAACTCCAAGTGAGCGCTGAACTTCTTCTTTGACGACGGCGGCGATAGATGCCACTTGAGGCTGCGACCTGGGTAAGAGCTTCTGCAGCTCCTCGCGAACGACTGCTCTGATGGTCTCGCGCAGGTCGTCGGCGCCTAGAGCTTGAGCATCGGCGTAGTTGGTCAGGGCACGGCGGTTGTATTGCCTGGCGCGCATTTCAAGCGTCTTCTCGATCGTTGTGGCCTCGGAAAGAAATTCGGCGACATTCTTGGGCGGGTTGCGCATCAATCCGGTGAATAGTTGCACTTTGACACCCCGCATCAAGAACCGAACTTTCTTTTCTTCAGACATGTCGGGGTCGGCGTGGCGGAAGAGGCGAGACATCTCCTCCGTGAAGATCGCGATGTTCTCGTTCGGCAATTGCACCCTGGTTTCTAAGAGAACCTCTGCCCTCTCCTTTCGTACGACACTCGTGAAGGTCCTCACGAAGTTTTCACGAAAAAGGTCCCACGTAACCAGGGTGGTCTCTCTGTTCTCAAACCAGGTCCGAGCAGCGTCATCCAACGAAAAATAGACATGGCGTAGCTTGTCGTCGTCGCTCCATTTGTTGAACGTCGCGATCCGCTCGTATGTCTCCAGCCAGGTTTCAGGGTCTTCAGCCGATGATCCACGGAAGGTCGGGGGCTCCCGAGGTTGTTGCAGCAGGATGGGGGACGCTGGGGCTGCCATTGGGGTCGTTGACTTGGCCTTGATCGCTGTGGTCTTCTCGGGAAGAAGTCCGTACTCCGGCAGAAGTCCTTGCTGCCTACGGCTAGCTCGCTGGTCCTTGGTGACGTTGGCGTTGTCCTCCGGTTTCGGGCTTGGATCGCGGCTTTGCGGGGGCGTTCGCTGCATGAACGCACTAGCACCTCCACCAGATGTCACGTAGTAGTGACGCTGAAGAAAACAGTCGTAAAACTGTGTACGACGAAACTGGTTCTTTATTGGGCGAACCTGTGCCCACAAAATCAAGGTACACTCAAAGCACAACGATAGCGGCGAACACAGTCGGCGATCGTCAAAAATCTGATCAGCGGCGAAACGCGTCGGCTTTTATACCTGAGTCATCGAAGGTTCCAGATTAATCCCTGATGCCCGCGTGTCTTCCAGAAAGTTCTAGACAATTCGCGTCGCTCATACAATCAGATTACATGGGCGTCGGTGACCACAGACGACGGATAGAAGCATCGATAACGTCCGAGAAGCTTCCAATGCAGGCGCGTCCTGCGCCGAGCGATAACGTTTAACATTTGTCAGCCAATGTTGAAAGCGGCCACCAGTGAACGATAAACATGTGTACGTGTCAATATCGAGAACAGGGACGAGCATAGATGTGTTGCCAGCTTTTTCCTTGATGGATGTGGCAAGCTGGTCTGCCAGTACATTTCCCTCGATGTCTCGGTGTCCTGGCACCCAGCACACCACAACATGCTGCCCAGACGCATAAATACTACATATGAATGAATAAAGCGATACTATTACAGGATTTTTGTGCCTCTTAAGAGATTTTAAGGCTTTTACTACGCTCAGCGAGTCTGTGTAGATGATTGCTTTTGGTATTTTTGATTCTTTGATGTATTTAAGAGCCGACAGTATTGCATAAGCCTCTGCTGTGAAAATGCTCGTTAGGGGGTGCAGGGCGTCGGCATCTGAAAATGATGGACCAACCGCTGCATAAGAGACGCCAGTATGAGACTTTGATGCATCGGTGTAGAATTCCGGACAGGAGTATTTATGCTGCAGTTCAAGGAAGTGCATTCGAATGTGTGTAACCGGGGCGCGCTTCGTAACATGTAAAAAAGACAAATCACAGTCTACAATCTGCCACTGCCACGGTGAGACCTCTATAGTGGGTGTCATTAGACGATGTTCAAAGAGTGGGACATCCATTTCCTCAGCCAGACTTCTCACACGCAACGAGAAGGGCTCTCTTACTGCAGGTCGGTTATGAAAGAGGTGGGAGCTGGACAAATCATTTACGGTGGAATATGAGGGATGTTCACTGTTTGCATTCACTCTAAGGAAATACATAAAAGCTGTGTAGGTCCTCTGCAAGTGGAGTGACCACTCATTGGATTCCACGTAAAGGCTTTCTACAGGGCTTGTCCTAAAGGCACCTGTAGACAAGCGAATACCTAGATGGTGGACGGGGTCCAGCATCTTCAACGCGGTTGGGGTAGCTGACTGATAAATTATGGCCCCGTAGTCTAGGCGTGTTCGTATGAGGCTTTTATACAAGTTTAACAGACACTTTTTGTCACTACCCCATGTAGTGCGTGACAACACTTTTAAAATATTCATTGTTTTCATGCATTTGTTTTTTAGATGTTTTAGGTGTGGTATGAATGTTAGCTTTGTGTCAAGAATTATGCCTAAGAATTTGTGTTCCGTTTTTACAGGTAGACTCTGTCCTTGCAGGTCAATGTCGGGGTCAGGGTACAGTCCTCTCTTTCTAGAAAAAAGGACGCAGGTGCTCTTTTGTGGATTTAGGCAGAACCCATTCTCATCTGCCCATTTAGCCACCCTGTTCAGACCAAGCTGAACCTGCCGCTCACAGATTGCAAGGTTGCATGATTTAAATCCAATCTGTACATCATCGACATACGTTGAATAAAACATGTTGCGTGGGATGTATAGACGCAAGGAATTCATTTTTATAATGAAGAGAGTGCAACTGAGCACCCCAACCTGTGGCACTCCGGTTTCCTGCACAAAAGGTCGTTATAATGCATTGCCAACTCGAACACGGAATGTGCAATTCAGCAGATAACTTTCAATGACATTGAACATATTACCACGTAGACCAAAGTGGGAGAGGTCTCTCAGTATTCCAAACCGCCATGTGGTGTCGTAGGCCTTTTCCATGTCGAGGAATACAGATAAAAAGAATTGTTTGTGAACAAAAGCTTCACGTATCTGTGCCTCAATACGTATCAAATGGTCAATGGTGGATCGACCCTCGCGAAAACCACACTGGTATGGGTCAAGCAGCTTGTTTGATTCTAGGAAATGTATCAGACGACGGTTTATCATTTTCTCGAAAGCTTTCCAGAGGCAGCTTGTTAGAGCTATGGGCCGGTAACTCGATACGGACGATGGATCCTTGCCCTGCTTCAGGATAGGGATCACTATGGCCTCTTTCCAGGCAGAGGGGATCTCGCCGGAGGTCCATATAGAGTTATAGACAGAGAAGGGTTTTCTTCGTTTCAGAGGGTAGGTTTTTCAACATGTCATATAGTATACGGTCACGGCCTGGGGCAGATTGGTTGCAACAGGTGAGTGATGCATGCAGCTCTGCTAGGGAGAAAGGTAGGTTATATGGCTCGTTTCCGGTGCTCTTTCGGTCCAGTTTTTGTTTTTCTATTACTGATTTGTATCTTTTAAACGCTGGAGAATAGTGTGATGAACTGGACACATGTTCAAAATGTGCACCCAGATGGTTCGCCTGGTCCTCCAGGCTGTCTCCCTGCGTGTGTACCAGGGGAGGCGGATGTGTTTGTCGTCCTCTTACTCTATTCACCCTGTTCCAAACCTTGGCCTCATCCGTGTACGAGTTGATACTTGATAAAAATGTTTGCCAGCTGTCTCTCCTGGCTTGTCTGCGTGTTCTCCTACCTTGGGACTTGATTTTCTTGAAACTGACAAGGTTTTCAGCAGTAGGATAATCGCGAAGCTGCCTCCATGCTTTGTTCTGCTGCCTACGTGCGTTGCGGCATTGTTCATTCCACCAAGGAACACGGCCTTTGCTAGAAAGTCTACTTGTTTGGGGAATACACTTAGAAGCTGCGTCAATTATGAAATTAGTGAAATACTCGATGGCACCGTCAATTCCGAGCGATGAAATGTCAGCCCACGAGAGCTTACTGGTAAGTGCTTGGAATTTATCCCAGTCCGCTGCATTGACCTTCCACTGAGGAGCATGTGGTGGAGATTCGTATTGTCTTGGTGCTCTCAGCAGTATTGGGAAATGGTCGCTCCCGTAAGGGTTTTTTATAACTTCCCATTCAAGTTCAGGCAATATGGATGGAGAAGCTATGCTGAGGTCTATAGAGGAAAATGTTTTGTTTGCAAGACAATAATATGTAGGTTCTTTTTTGTTAAGCAGACAAGCACCGGATGAGAAAAGAAAATCTTGAATTAGACGGCCTCGCGCATCGATGCGAGCGTCGCCCCACAGATTGTTGTGTGCATTGAGATCGCCCAGAACAAGATAGGGCTCTGGCAATTCGTCTATCAAGCACTGAAATTCGTGTTTGTGTAAGCGGTAATGTGGGGGTATGTATACCGAGCAAATGGTGATGAGTTTGTTAAGGAGAACCAGTCGAACTGCCACTGCTTCAAGGGGCGTTTGCAGCTGCAAACATTGACATGCTATGCTTTCGTGAATCACAATGGCAACACCGCCTGATGATGCGAGACCATCATCGCGATCTTTACGAAACGTAACATAATGTCGAAGTTTGTATGTGTCGATTTTAAATGAGTTCCCTGTACACACAGCACTTTTGGATTGTGTTTGTGGAGAAGTTCTTGCACATCATCGAGGTTCCTAAGAAGGCCTCTGATGTTCCATTGTATAATTTGTGTGGCCATACTGAAAGTAAATGGGTGATGTGTGTACTAAAAACAAAAAGGAAGCGTGGCATTAGATTACAGAGCCCTTTCCAGGCCCTGTAACGCGGGATTTGTCTTTTCTGAAGCGGTCGAGGGAACCTCGCCGCTCCTTAGGCGCTTGGTGCGCCGTCGGGGTGGGTGTGGTGTCCATTGCCTCTTGTGAAGCGCCGGACACGCGCTCTTGCGAGCGAGAAGTTTCACGAGAAAGTCTCGCCTCGAAGGACGAGACATTTGCGCCCACCAGCCCGGATGTCGATGGGGCTGCCTTTGGGCCTGAGCTGCGCCGGCTGTTGCCAGCACCAGCAGGGGCCGGTGAGGGTGAGGCAGCCTTGACTGCACCCACCGTGGGAGCTGCTGGCGGGCCTGCGGGTTCGCTACGCGAAGCGCAGGCTGCCACCGAGGACTGTTGTGGTGCCGGCAACCCTAGGGTAACCGGGCCTGTTCGCTGGTTGGGTGGAGTAGACTTCGCTACTTCCACCCTGGGGGCAGGAGCCACAAGCGACGGCTCGCTGCGCGCGGGCTGGGCAGGTGGCAGTAGCCGCTGCGACGCTGCCCCTTGACGCGCCGCATCAGCATAAGTGGTAGTGTGGAATGGTGAGCACCTTTTGCGTGCTTCCCTGAACGATATGTTTTCGCGGACTTTCAGTGTTAGAATTTCTTTTTCTTTTTTCCAGCTTGGACAGAACCGGGAGTATGCTGGATGGTCACCATCGCAATTAACGCAGTGAGGTGTGACCTCACAATTGTCTGAGGCATGACCTTGTATTCCACACTTAGCACAGGTGAGTCGACCACGGCAGCTCTGCGAGCCATGGCCGAATCTTTGACATTGGTAGCATCGCCTAGGATTGGGTATATATGGTCTTACTGCTATCTTTGTGTAGCCTGTTTCAATGCTTTGTGGTAAAGTGCTCAATTCGAAGGTGAGTTGAGGTGTTTCGTGGGAATGTCTTTGTTGTCCCGCCTCATAACAATGCGCTGCACATTCGTGACGTTCTGCTCCTTCCATCCTTCTAACAATTCGGTTTCAGATAGTTCGATGAGGTCTGCTTCGGATACTACCCCCCGTACTGTGTTCATGGAACGATGCGGTGAAACAGTAACTGGGACATCACCAAAAGTAACAAGCTTGCCGAGTCTGTTGTATTGGTCTTTATCACGTAGCTCAAGCAGAAGGTCTCCGCTTGGCATTTTGGTGACCTTGTAGCCAGGACCTAGTGTGTTGGTTAAGCTTTTCGCAACTACAAATGGGGATATTGTTCTTGCCAGTTTTTCTGTTCTTTCGCTATGCACTACTTGAAAGCGTGGGAAAATGTCTTTTGGTCGGGTGAACAAGTTCAAAAACTCATCGGTGCGTCCCCTCTTCTGAGGGAGACGATCAAGAAGTCGTGGAAAAGCGGGTGTTCCCATAGGAGTATTTTGTACTTCGGCAGCAATGGCAGCCACCCACCACGGAGTCCAACAAGGGGACGCTGCAGCACCTAACGTGTAAGGCTACAGGCGCCAGCCGTACATTGCCGCTATAACCTTATATATAAACCCAAGAGAGGGCACCTACACAATGATGATGATTATTGTGGTTTATTGGCGCAAGGGCCAGATGTGGCCAAAGAGCGCCAAGACGATGGTAGTGGTTTGATAGTGGTACATGAATAGTGAACTATATGAACACTAAATGTGACATGGCTGTAAAGGGGCCTAATAACAGTCGCTGTAAAGTGCGTAAAATATATACGTAATAAGATTATGGCAATGACTGATTATGTGTACTATGGACATGAACAATGCATTGCGAAGGAATGATGCGACTTACAAAATAATAAAGATGCTAGACTTGGCCAGAAGCACAAGTGCCTAAACAGAGCCCTTGAAACACAAGGGCCTGGAGGTATGTGCTATAAAGAGAAAACTATCACAGCAATATCCTCTGGAGAGAGGATGTGCTATGAACTTATTGGGCTAATAACATGTAGCACAACATCTTTCAAGAATGCGAGGACTGCATTGGTGCTAAAAAGCGGTTCTTTACCGAGAAACATAGCGGGATGGAGAGGGACACAATAGCGATATGCTAGCGGAAAATGTTTCTTTCTCTTTCGGCTTCCCGACACTCCAAGAGGACGTGGAGGACGGTGAGCCTCTCGCCACATCTACCACAGGTAGGAGGATCATTGCCATTCAATAGAAAATTGTGAGTACCATATGTGTGTCCTATTCTGAGACGACAGAATAGGACATCAGTTCGTCGTGTTTTAGTTGTACAGGGCCAGAACCCTACCTGTGGCTTAATCAAATGGAGCTTATTATTTGCTTCGGCGTCCCACAAGCGTTGCCAGTGGCTTCGCAGTTTGTTTCGTAGGAAAGGCTTCAGATCTGTGGAGGGAATAGTAGCGGGAGGATTAATAGCTTGCGATGTAGTTGATGTGGCCAACTGGTCTGCTAGCACATTGCCCTCGATGCCTCTATGACCAGGCACCCAGCATATTACTACATGTCTATGAGATTGGTAAATGTCACACAAGAGTGAGTAAAGCTCAAGAAAAATAGGATTCTTATGCTTTTGTAAAGATGTTAGCGCTTTTACAAGACTCAACGAGTCTGTGAATATTATTGCCTTTTGTAGTTTCAATTTGTCTATATGTTTCACTGCAGAAAGTACTGCGTAGGCTTCTGCTGTGAAGATACTTGTTAGGGGGTTCAATACGTCAGATTTAGAAAAAGAGGGGCCAACAGCCGCATAAGATACGCCAGCATGGGACTTGGATGCGTCGGTGTAGAATTCCGAGCACGAGTACTTCGATTGAAGTTCGCGGAAATGCATTGCAATTTCGAGCTCGGGTGCGTGCTTTGTGACCTCTACAAAGGATAGATCACACTCTATCACGTGCCACTCCCAGGGCGGTGACATCTTAGCTGGAGGCATTAGGCTATGTTCTAGAAGTGGGACATCCATCTCTTCGCTGAGTTCTCTTACACGCAGTGAGAAAGGTCGCCTCACAGAGGGTCGATTATAGAAAAGCGTTGCACACTTCAAATCATTAATGGTTACAGAACAAGGATGTTCCCAATCGGAGTGCACTTTGAGAAAATAAGTGAAGCTGATGTATGTTCTCTGGAGATGGAGTGACCACTCATTGGATTCTACGTATAAGCTTTCGACGGGGCTTGTTCTGAATGCGCCAGTGGCCAGGCGGATACCTAGATGATGGACAGGATCTAGCATTTTTAGCGCGCTCGGGGCGGCAGAGTGATATACTACGGCACCATAGTCCAATCGTGACCGAATGAGGCTCTTGTAAAGATTCATTAGACACTTCCTGTCGCTGCCCCAGGATGTGCGAGATAAAAGTTTCAGTAAGTTCATTGTTTTCAGGCATTTCGCCTTGAGATGTTTTATGTGGTGGGTGAAAGTAAGCTTAGAGTCAAGTATGATGCCTAAAAACTTGTGTTCTTTGTTCATAGGTATTTGTTGTCCATACATTTCGATAGTAGGATCTGCAACGAGACCGCTCTTCCTAGTGAAAAGAACACAAGAACTTTTGTGGGGGTTTACTTTGAACCCGTTTTCGTCTGCCCACTTAGACACTTTGTTTAACCCCTGCTGTACTTGTCTCTCGCAAACTGCGAGGTTGCAGGACTTGAACCCTATTTGTATATCGTCCACATAGATGGAATAAAAAATAGCGGATGGTAACGAAGCACGGATTGTGTTCATTTTAACGATAAAGAGTGTGCAGCTGAGCACACCTCCCTGGGGTACACCAGTTTCCTGCACAAAAGGTCGTGATAACACATTGCCAATTCGCACACGGAATGTGCGATTCAGCAGATAACTCTCAATCACATTTAACATATTACCACGTATACCAAAGTGGGAGAGGTCTCTCAGTATTCCAAACCGCCATGTGGTGTCGTAGGCCTTTTCCATGTCTAGAAATACAGACAGAAAGAACTGTTTGTGAATAAAAGCTTCGCGTATCTGCGCCTCAATACGTATCAAATGGTCAGTGGTGGATCGACCCTCGCGAAAACCGCACTGGTATGGGTCAAGCAGTTTGTTTGATTCTAGGAAATGTAGTAGGCGGCGGTTTATCATTTTTTCGAAGACTTTGCAGAGACAGCTAGTTAGTGCTATAGGCCGGTAACTCGAAACAGACGATGGATCCTTGCCCTGTTTCAGGATAGGAATTATAATGGCCTCTTTCCAGGCAGACGGTATCTCGCCGGAAGACCATACAGCGTTGTAGAGGGAAAGGAGGGTTTTCTGTGTTTCATGGGGAAGGTGCTTCAGCATTTCATATATGACACGGTCAGCACCTGGTGCAGAATTGTTGCAGCAGTTTAGTGATGCCTGTAGCTCAGCTAATCTTAATGGTTCGTTATATGCCTCGTGTTTTTTGCATTTTCGTTCCAGCTTCTGTCCTTCTATTCTGGCTTTGTATCGTTTAAATGTTTCCGAGTAGTGCGATGAGCTGGACACATGTTCAAAATGTGCGCCCAGGATGTTCGCTTGGTCTTCCAAGCTGTCGCCCTGTGTGCTTACCAAAGGGAGTGAATATGTTTGTCGTCCTCTTACTTTATTTACCCTGTTCCAGACTTTGGATTCATCTGTATACGAGTTTATACTTGATAAAAACTTCTGCCAGCTCTCTCTTCTGGCCTGTCGGCGCGTTCTCCTGCCTTGGGACTTTACCTTCTTAAAATTGACAAGATTCTCCGCAGTAGGATACTCACGTAGCAGCCCCCACGCTTTGTTCTGTTTCCTACGAGCGCTCCTACATTCGTCGTTCCACCATGGGACACGGCGTTTGCATGCCACACTACACATTTGGGATATGCATTTAGAAGCGGCATCAATTATGAAGGTAGTGAAATACTCCACAGCAGCATCAATTCCTAACGAAGACATGTCAGCCCAGGAGATACTACTAGTAAGAGTTCGAAATTTCTCCCAATCCGCTGTATCAACCTTCCATCGAGGGGCTTGTGGTGAGGACTCATTTTCTTTGGTTGTTCTCAGTAGTATTGGGAAGTGATCGCTCCCGTAAGGATTTTTGGTAACTTCCCATTTAAGTTCAGAAAATAGAGACGCGGAAGCTATGCTCAGATCAATAGAAGAAAATGTTCTGTTTGCAATACAGTAAAATGTAGGTTCCTTTTTATTCAGGAGGCACGCACCAGACGAGAAAAGAAATTGTTCAACAAGACGACCTCGCGCATCGATACGAGAGTCGCCCCACAGACTGCTGTGCGCATTGAAATCGCCAAGAACAAGATAAGGTTCTGGCAATTCGTCTATAAAGGACTGAAATTCATGTTTGTGTAAGTGGTAATGTGGGGGTATGTAAAGCGAGCAAATGGTGATGAGTTTGTTTAGAAGAACAAGTCGAACTGCCACTGCCTCAAGGGGCGTTTGTAGCTGCAAACGTTGGCATGCTATGCTTTTGTGTATTATGATGGCAACACCGCCTGATGATGCGAGAGCATCATCCCGATCTTTACGAAACGTAACATACCGTCGGAGAAAGTTTGTATGTTTTGATTTTAAGTGCGTTTCCTGTACACACAGCACTTTTGGATTGTGTTGGTAAAGAAGTTCTTGGACATCGTCGAGGTTCCTAATAAGGCCTCTGACGTTCCATTGAATGATTTGTGTATCCATAATGAAAGTAAATTGGTGCTGTGTGTACAAAAAGGAAGTGTTGCCTTAGATTACAGAGCCGTTTGCGGCCCTGTAATTTTGGTTTTGTCTTTTCTAGAGCGGTCCAAAGAGTTTGGCCGCTCTTTAGGTGCTGGTTGCACCACCTTGCTTGGGGTAGTGTCCATAGCCTCTTGTGAAGCGCTGGACACTCGCTCTAACGAGCGATGTGTACGTCGTGTAGCCTTCGCCTCGAGGGAAAAAGGCTGTGGCCTCACCAGCCCGGAGGCCGATGGAACCTCCTTAGCCTCTGAGCTGCGATGGCTGCTGCCAGCGCTAGTAGAGGCCTCTGGTGTGGCCGATTTCGAGGGAGGCAGGGCAGCCTCAGCTGCTCCCACCATGGGGGCAGGTGGAAGTCGCCTCAATACGCTGCGCGTGCCTTGGGCGACCGCCGGGGTCCGTCGTGGTGCTGCCCCCTGTTGCACCACTTCGGCAAAAGAAGTTTTCATCGAAAATGCAGGTGAAAGACGCTGTCGAGCTTCCCGGAAACTGATATTTTCTTTGACTTTGATAGTAATGATCTCCTTTTCTTTCTTCCAGGCTACGCAAGATCTGGAATATGCAGGGTGGCTGCCATCGCAGTTCGCGCAATGGGCCTCAGCAGTACAGTCATCAGCAGAGTGATCTTTTGTAGCACATTTCGCACAAGTTAGTCGTCCTCGGCAGCTTTGAGAGGCATGACCAAACCTCTGACACTTGTAGCAGCGTCGTGGATTTGGAATGTAGGGTCTAACACGCAGTTTGAGGTAGCCTGTTTCTATTGCATCCGGGAGTGTGCTAGAGCCAAAAGTAAGTACTATGTGTTTGGTTGGTAGTTCTTTGTTATCGCGCCTGATTTTTATGCGTTGTACATTTATAACATTTTCTTCTTTCCATCCATTCAGGAGTTCTTCATCAGTCAAATCCATGAGGTCGTCGTCCGAAACCACACCCTTGACGGTGTTCATTGTTCGGTGTGGACTAACAGATATGGTTTTATCGCCAAATGCCACCAGGTTTGTTAGTTTCTCGCACTGCATCTTGTCTTTTACTTCAATCAGAAGGTCCCCACTTGCCATCTTGGTGGCTTTGTAGCCACTTCCAATTACCTCCGTGAGACATTTTGACACCAAGAAGGGTGAAATGTTTGTTGCTTTTTTATCAGTGTTTTCACAGTGAATCACATGATACTTAGGGAATGTGTCTCGTTTCTTCAAAAAGAATTCAAAGGTTGCGTCGGTGCGCCCCCTTTTCGGGGGACGATCAGGTGAGAAGGGTTTCGAGGGTCCCATGGAATGAGTTGTTTGTTCGGTATCAATGCCAGTCACCCACCACCGAGCCCAACGAGGGGACACGGCAGAGATTGTTATGAAGCAAGCACTGCCATGCCAACTGTACATTGTTACTATAACCGCATATGTTATAATCAAGGTAGATCATAACACACAAGGTTAACCCTTGCTGCCAGGAATGTTGGAAGTAAAAGGAAGAGAGAAGAAGACAGGAAAGATTGAAGGTGAGAGGGATAGACGAAGATTGGAGAGAGAGAGACAGGAAAAGGCAACTACCGTTTTCCCCCGGGTGGGTCAGTCCGGGGGTGCCGTCTACGTGAAGCGGAGGCCAAAGAGGTGTGTTGCCTCCACCGAGGGGCCGTAAAGGTCCAAACACCCGGCATCGGCTCAACCTCCAGGATCCTCTTTTCCCCGGACACGGCTAAGCCGCGCACGGCTACACGCGGGAGGGGCCAACCCTCATGTGCTCGGGTCCGTGGTGTCGCAACACACCAAACGCCTGCTGACGCAGACGCCCCTGCGGGGGGCACCTACACAAGGTTAACCCGAGCCGCCTATGAAAACGTAGAAGTAACAGAAGAGAAGAGGAGACGGGACAGTAAAGAAAAGAGATAGGAAAGAAAAAAGGGCAGAGAGGGGGATAGGAAAAGGCGACCAGCCGATTTCCCCCGGGTGTGTCAGTCCGGGGGTGCCGTCTACGTGAAGCGGAGGCCAAAGAGGTGTGTTGCCTCCGCCGAGGGGCCATGAAGGTCCAAACACCCGGCTTCGGCTCAACCCCCAGGATCCCCTTTTCCCCGGACACGGCTAAGCCACGCACGGTTAAGCGTGGGAGGGTCCGACCCCCATGTGCTCGGGTCCGTGGTGTCGCAACCCACCAAACGCCTGCTTACGCAGGGCAAATACACGCAGTCCTGCACAATGAGGTATAGCTTGTCCCATGCAAATGAATGCACATGTAATGTGCTCATGTACAGTATTTATTTTGTACAGCAGTGCACATGCAATTCGTAGCATCAAAATGCCAACACCAGTCTCTAAGAGAGGTGATGGCCTCTAGAGGAGGTTATAGTGGCAAAATGAACGTCACAAATATCCTACCTGGGTGGCCAGACGCACATTCATGGTTTGAAGCCTCTGTGGCTTCACATGGTACTCCGTAAGTTTCGGCACGACATTAATGTGGGCCTTCTTTTCTGCTTCAAGTAGTCGCTCATAATGCTGGTACTTCACTTGGTGCTCCCTAATCTGTAATGCAGATGGCCCACAATAATGCGATAACGGGAAAGCTTGTAAGCAAGATTAGGTATTCCAGGTGTGAGGGGGTTTATTTATACAGCAGTTAGGGCTACGCAACAGCCTTGTCTCAGGAGCGTCGGTCGCTGTCTCGCGCTCTCCGGGCTGCTGGACTTCGTCCTCCTCTCTCAATGGCTGCGGACTCTCTTCCCCACTACATTGGCCCCGGCGGCGAAGAGGAGCCATCCTGGCGACTCAAGGTGAGGCAAGCACCAGAGGGTCGTAGTAGGGCTTTAAGCGGCTCACGTGGACTGTTTCACGACCGCGGCAGCGTCTGTCGGTGGGAGGTGTCACAGGCTCGACGACGTAGTTCACCGGCGATGGGCGTTCAACGATCCGGTAGGGACCGTGATATTTCGCTGAAAACTTGCGGGAGAGACCAGGGGTGGGGCATGGAATTGAAAGCCACACGAACGAGCCAACAGGGAAGGTAGGGGTAGGTTCAGCCGAGTCAAGGCGCTCTTTTTGAAGACCTTGTGTCACTGATGTAAATGAGCGTGCGAGTTGGCGGCACTCTTCGGCGCATTGAGCAAGTTCTGAGGCTGGGCGGTATTCGGATGCATCCGGGCGGTATGGAAGTATAGTATCCAGTGTGGAAGATGGCTCACGTCCGTATAGTAAAAAGAAAGGTGAAAATCCAGTGGTGGCTTGCGTGGCTGTGTTGTAGGCATATGTCACAAACGGAAGCACCAAGTCCCAATTAGAATGGTCGGAGGCTATGTACATGGAGAGCATATCACCGAGTGTTCGGTTAAAGCGTTCCGTCAAGCCATTAGTCTGCGGATGATAACTTGTAGTGGTGCGATGAATGATATTGCACTCACTAAGAAGCTCTTGGACGACTTGAGAAAGAAACACACGCCCTCGGTCGCTAAGCAGCTCGCGTGGCGCACCGTGGCGAAGAACGAAGCTGCGCAACATGAATAAGGCAACATCACGAGCTGAAGCTGTTGGAAGAGCGGCGGTTTCGGCATATCGAGTGAGATGGTCGACGGCCACAATAATCCACCGATTGCCCGCAGGGGTGGAAGGAAGGGGTCCGTACAGGTCGATGCCGATCCTATCAAACGGGCGAGCGGGACACGGCAAAGGTTGTAATGGGCCAGGCGTGTGACAAGTTGTTTTCCGGCGTTGACACTCAATGCAGGAACGAATGTACTTGCGGACGTATGTGTACATTCCACGCCAGTAGAATCGCTGGCGCAGTCTATCATACGTTTTCAAAACGCCAGCATGCGCGTTTTGTGGGTCTGCGTGAAAGTGCGTGCACAGGTCGGAGCGCAAATGGCGAGGTATAACAAGAAGCCACTTTCGACCATCAGGCTGGTAGTTGCGGCGGTACAACATGGCGTCCCGGAGCGCATAATGAGGTACTTGGC
Organism: Dermacentor silvarum; assembly: GCF_013339745.2. NCBI lineage: Eukaryota > Metazoa > Arthropoda > Arachnida > Ixodida > Ixodidae > Dermacentor > Dermacentor silvarum. The sequence continues at coordinate 198,823,288 of NC_051157.2, read as the reverse complement.
GACGAAGGGCACGAGAGAGCTGTGGGGCTGGTGTCGTCGAAGGCATAGAGAGAACGTCGATCAGTGAGGCGATCCAGGGATCCTTGCGCTGTTCTGAAGGCATGTCAGTGATATCGATGTTAGCACAGGAAGTCGCGGAAAGGGAAAGAGGCACGACGTCACAAGGCAGGGGCGAGCGGGAAAGTGCGTCAGCGTCGGCGTGCTTGCGTCCTGAGCGGTAAATGACGCGAATATCGAATTCTTGTAGACGAAGCGCCCAGCGTCCAAGTCGACCTGACGGATCCTTCAGTGAAGCCAGCCAACAGAGCGAATGATGATCGGTGACGACATCAAACGAATGGCCATACAAGTATGGGCGGAATTTCTGCAACGCCCAAACAATTGCCAAACATTCCTTCTCGGTAACCGAGTACTTGGACTCTGCCTTGGTAAGGGCACGACTCGCATAGGCAACAACGTACTCAGAGAAGCCCGGCTTACGTTGGGCGAGGACAGCGCCAAGGCCGATCCCACTAGCATCCGTGTGTACCTCGGTCGGAGCGGTAGGATCGAAGTGACGTAGGATGGGCGGTGAAGTTAAGAGACGACGTAGTGTTGCGAAAGCCTCATCACACGCCGGCGACCAACCAGACAGACAGCTATCGCCGCTGAGCAGCTTCGTCAGTGGTGCTATTATAGAAGCGAAGTTCTGCACAAAGCGGCGAAAGTAGGAGCGTAGACCAAGGAAGCTGCGAAGCGCTTTCACGGTGGTAGGCTTCGGGAATTCAGCAACAGCACGAAGTTTCTGCGGATCGGGAAGGACGCCGTCCTTAGAGACTACGTGGCCAAGGATGGTGAGTTTGCGAGCGCCGAATCGGCACTTCTTGATGTTAAGCTGAAGGCATGCGCGCGTCAAACAGCTCAGTACCTCGTGAAGCCGACGGAGATGACTGTCGAAATCAGGGGAGAAAACGACGACGTCATCCAGGTAGCACAGGCACGTCTTCCATTTCAACCCACGCAAGACACTGTCCATCATCCTTTCGAATGTGGCTGGGGCATTACATAGGCCGAAGGGCATAACATTGAATTCGTACAGCCCATCGGGAGTTACGAAGGCAGTTTTCGGGCGATCGGATGGTGCCATAGGGACCTGCCAGTAACCGGACCGTAAGTCTAGTGATGAAAAGAATTCGGCTCCCTGCAAGCAGTCCAGGGCATCATCGATGCGTGGCAGGGGATACACATCTTTTCGAGTAACTTTGTTCAATCGGCGGTAGTCGACGCAGAAGCGGATTGAGCCGTCTTTTTTCTTGACAAGAACAACAGGCGACGACCAGGGGCTGCAGGACGGCTGAATGATGCCACGCTTAAGCATGTCGTCAACTTGTTCGGCGATCACATGACGCTCAGCAGGGGATACGCGGTAAGGGCGCTGGCGCAGAGGCGCTTGTGAGCCGGTGTCAATCGGATGGAGAACAGTATGCGTGCGGCCTAATGACGTTTTCTGGCAATCAAACGAGCCTCGAAACTGGTGGAGGAGTGCAAGAAGTTTCTCGCGGTGTACCTCTGCAAGTTCATCGTCGATGGCGGAGCCGAACATACTTAAAGGTGCTCGATCAGGCGTACTAGCAGCAGATGTCAGGGCACTAAGCTGCAAGTTGTCCATGTCGTCAAGGCAGAAGATGGACGATACGTCGAACGCCTGTATTGTGCCGATACACTCTCCACGGAGTAAGGTTGAGAGAACCGGCAACGGATTCATAACAAATAAGGATGTGGCGCCGTAGGTCATGCCGAGAACGGCAAAAGGCAACGTGAGATTCCTGCGGTGTTGAATGGTCTCGGAGGGTGTAAAGAGAACTGTAGACTCACGAACAGCGGCACAGGACACGGGGACAAGGACTGCACTACTGGGTGGTATGGTCGTATCCTCGGCGACAAACAACTTTTTCATTGTAGGTGCAGACGACGCGGAACACAACGGTGAGAACGCCACCTCGGCACGAGCACAGTCAATAACAGCATGATGGCGAGAAAGAAAATCCCAACCGAGGATGACATCATGCGAACAGGCTGGTAGCACAAGAAACTCAATGGGATAAACAACATCTTGAATCATGACGCGGGCTGTGCAGGCGGCTAACGGCTGAATATGGTGTGCGCTGGCGGTACGGAGGGATAATCCCCTTGACGTCGTCGTAACCTTCCGAAGCAAGTGGCAAAGTTTTACATCAATTACTGAAACGGCAGCACCAGTGTCCACAAGCGCAAGGGTACGAAAGCCATCCACAATAACGTCAATGAGGTTCGCTGGAGAAATTCGAGGACTTGAACTTTTCGACGACGACGCAGTTCGTGCCTCGGGAACTGCGACGTTTAGTTTTCCGCGTCAGAAGGGCAGGGTCGACGGCGCATAGGTGACAGAGAGCGACGTCGGGGGGATGGAGATCGGCGGGTAGCTGAGGGCATGCGCTCGGGCGAAGAGGATTGTTGTAGCCGCGCTGTGCCGTCAAAGCGCCCAGGATCGTAAGCAGACGGTCGCATGACATCTATTGGAACAGGAGGGCGACGGCGACAGAAGCGTGCCACATGTCCTGCATAGCCGCAAGAATAACAGATAGGGCGATTGTCCGCAGTGCGCCATGGATTTGTGGGGACTGGACGGCTGAACGGAACTGGTGGGGGCCGAACGGGTGCCGACGCGGAAGAATAGGTCGGTTGACGAGGCGGCCCGGCAGCGACGACTTGCGCATACGACAAGGGCGCAGGCTCCGGAGGTGGCGGACGAGCGAAAGGCAAAGCGTCAGTGACTTCTCCTTGTATAACTTGGCGTATGACTGGGGCCAGATGTTGAGCCTGGGCGGGCTCGGGCGTGCTCGATAAAATGGAAAGCTGTCGGGCGACCTCCTCACGTACAAACTGCTTGATCTGAAGCAACAGTGCATTCTGGTCGCCCAAAGTCAACGCCGCGATCGAGTCGTTCTGTTCCAGAGGGCGGCGAGTTTGGGCGCGTTGCTTGCGCAATTCGTCGAAACTCTGGCACAAGCTGACGACATCGGCGACGGTTTGTGGGTCTTTTGCCAATAGCATTTGAAAGGCGTCATCAGCTATTCCTTTGAGGATTTGCTTGATCTTGTCCGACTCGTGCATCGACGGGTTTAAACGCTTACACAAGTCGACGACGTCTTCAATATAGCTGGTGAAGTTCTCACCGGGTTGTTGAGCACGTTCACGAAGTCGCTGTTCTGCGCGGAGTTTGCGTACCGCGGGGCGGCCGAAGATTTCCGAAAACTTTGTTTTGAACGAGGCCCAGTTATTAATCTCCGCTTCGTGGTTCCGGAACCAGAGACTGGCGACGCCGGTCAAGTAAAAGATTACATTGGTCAGCCTAGTCGCATCGTCCCATTTGTTGACTGCGCTTACCCTCTGATAAGTTGTCAGCCAGTCCTCGACGTCTTGATCATCAGTCCCGCTGAATATCGGTGGGTGACGCTGAGGCAGCACGCCGGGACAGACGGTGGCTTGAGTCTGAGAGGAGCCTTGCGTGGTGGTTTCTTCCGCCATCGCTGACGCTGAAGGTAAGGTACGGCTTCGTAGTTCCAGGTTGGGAGACTGGGATCGATACCCGGCACCTTTCCACCAAACTGTGAGGGGGTTTATTTATACAGCAGTTAGGGCTACGCAACAGCCTTGTCTCAGGAGCGTCGGTCGCTGTCTCGCGCTCTCCGGGCTGCTGGACTTCGTCCGCCTCTCTCAATGGCTGCGGACTCTCTTCCCTACTACACAGGTATTAACACAATGGTTTGATTATAGCATGGGCACACTTACCTGCCCGTACTTGTGCTTCATCATGTGATTTCTGACACACTTGATAATATGCGGTACATCACACATAAAATGGAGAAATGCTCCATCAATGCATGGGTGTGAAACCTTGCACTGTGCACCAGCGAGTTTGCCACTTATGCCAAGGTGTGTCCACATCGACTTATTGTTTCCTGCGCCATGACTGATCACTGCTACCACTTTAGCACCATGCTCATTCAACTCCAGCACCGTGTTCAAAACTATTTTTGCTAACACCCATCCTGGTGCGGCACCTTTTGTTGCATAACTTGCAATAGGCTGAACCCATGACTCAAACATGGGGTTAAACATGATGACCAGAGCATGGTCTGCAAATTTGTTGGTGTCTGCTGTGGCGATGTCACCGTAGTTGACGAAACCGTCAAACTTGCAGGAAACTCTGTTGAATTCCGTTGATTCCCTGAGCTTGACCTCGTCAATTATTATGGTTCCGTACGTATGATGATCTGGCTTTCCAGTCATATGTACCTTGATGCTTTCAAGGGCAAATTTGTTTAAGCCGTACTCACACGGCAGGCCCTTCAATAGCTGCACAAGGCGACTTGCACTAGGGAGGGGAAGGACCTTCATGTCTGATAAGGTTCTGTAGCACTTCGGGCTTGTCAGCCGCAAAAGCAAGCACACCATGATCCAGTCAGTCGTGTATCTATGACCGCGGGGTGATTTTGCTGCCTGTTGCATGACTGCTGTCCGAATGGCGACCTTCAGTATTTCAGGTAGGTCTTGCACAAGCTCGTCAAGGGATGTTGTGAACGTGTCCCTCAGCTTCTCACTGAGCCGCTTCACTTCCCGCTTTTTGCGCTCACGTGCTGCGGTGGCACGAATCAATCGCTTCCTCAGCACACAAGCTGCGACAGGGACCTTCCTCCTTGCTGGCGTAGATGTCTTCTTCTTCAGGCTCTTATTCAAAGTGACGCACATATTGCAGACACCTTTGTCTGCATCCGTCAAAACTGAGCAGTCTTTGTGGAATAATGTGCTTCCAACTTTCACCCCTGCTCTGATGGTGGCAACATCATTGCAAGAGCAGCCTAGGCAAAATTGTTTGTTGTGTACAATCTGCAGCAGGGCTTCGAGATCTTGCAGAGAACGAATCTCTACATCAAACGACGACTGTCGGAGCAGCCTCCCATTTGCGTGGACAACATAGGTGATATCGTCCCGCACAACGACGCTCTTCAGGATTGTGTACGCCCCCTCTTTCATTCCGGCCACGTAAAAAACAATCTGTCGACGCTGCCCTGGTTCTTCTTCGAGTGCTGCCGTTGTCCAGTTGGCTGGGAGCCGTATTGGCGCACTATTCTCGACAATCTGAGCAAAATTGGTGCACTGCAGGGGAACAGGCGCCTCATGGTTAAACAGTTCCTCTGGTCGCTCCGTAGGCAAATGCGCTTCATTTGTGGTCACATCGTGCGTAGATGCTGCCTTTCTCTCTTTCAGAGATCGCCGCCGAGTCTGCTTTCTCGACAAGTAACTGGGAAGGTTGGGAAAGTTAAGAGGCACTGCACCTTCCTTCAATGCCCAGTACGCCCGATCGATCTCGACGACTTCACCGTTGATAACATGCTTAAACGTCTTCGAAATGTCCACTTCGAGAAAATGAACGTCACAAACCTTGCTGGTTTTGCTGAGCTCTTTGTCCGCGCGGGGAATAACTCTTTTCCATTTACGGAGAAGCTCCGGATCCGATGGTGGCGCAAAAAAGTGACGCTTCTGAGTGTTGCTTCTGTACCCGCTGGTACAGCCAGGTGCGAAGCAGGTTGGCATTGCGCTAAGCCCAGCACATCACATAAAACACAGCGTGTTGACGGCGTCACCAAATGATTACGTCCGCGGCCGCACTGTTCAATAGCCCCACAAACCGAACGCACTGAAAGGGCAAGGTTTTCGCACGGGCGTCAAGACAAACGCAAGCGAAAAGAATCGTGTAAAGGGGACACGCAACTGCGTCACTGAATAAAGAACCAAACTGCGCCGCAACTGGCGAACGCCGTCACGAACGCGGTCACGAACGCCGTCACGAACGCGGTCACGAACGCGTCACGAACGCCGTCACGAACGCCGTTACGAACGCGTCACGAGTGGCGAACGCCGTGAACGCTGCCGCCGACACCGCGCAACCCGCGACCGCAGCGCCCTCTCAGCGCCTAGGAAGAAATCACGCCCGCCTAGGAAGGCGGAGTTCCAGAACTGAAAAAGTATCTATGAACGCTGACCATGACATCCCTCGTCGTCCGACGCATTGGCAACCAAGCAGAGCAGAGGTCTGTGTACGCTGAAGTAGGAGGCGTACTTCAGTACTTCCACGTTCTTTAGCCCGCGTTGGAAGACGTGGTCGAGAGCCGTTCCAAACCGGGTTGTAGGCACTTCGCTTTCGCTTGCCAAGCTCATGCCGAAGAGGTCACGCATGAAGTTTGGTAGCCATTGGTTTTGGCCATTACGCAAGTTGACGTTGAAATTGCCAGTGATTATCATTGGCATGTCCGCAAGCGTGCGGTGGGTGCCCTCGAAATGTTGTTTCTGAGCAGGCAGCTTCGAATGGGCCCAAAGGCGCGTTGGGAGGAACGCCTTGATGGCCTCGTGAGTGTGGCCGGGCGACACATACACAGCTACCACTAGCAGTGGCGTGCACTCTAGGCGCATGTAAACTGCGCAGATGTCACCTATATGGCGAGCATCAACACTAGGATCCATAGAGTTGTCAAAGATAAGGTCGGCGCGCGTCTTGCAGAGGGCAATGTGTCCCATTTCTTGGATGTAGATGGCGACGCCTGCGGCACGCTGAGCTCCCCGCTTCTCGTGCGCCACGCACCTATAGCCCGGTATGTCGACTGTGCGCGCAGTCCAAGTTTTGCACAAGATAAGCAGATGTGCTCTTATGAGTACGTTGTCGCCGGTAACATCCAGGTGGTGTGCGTTGAGGCTCTGTACATTGAGCATAGCCACGGACAGTTGGCCCGTAGCATCAGCTTTGTCCATGAACTCCCGAGCTCGCATACAGACGGTGGGTAGTTTATGGTTGCGGAGCCGACGCATCTCGTCACGCAGTGACCGGTCTTCTGCCCCACGCGTGTGGTAGAAGCGGAAGTCATTGTGTTTGTTTGTGAGGAAGAGGCCGTCGAGGCTGGTGGCCCGTGAGAGTGCAACCTACACAAGGCGAAGTGGGTGGGCCTTGTCATATGAGTACACCACCTCGCCGTAAGTCGCGCCCTGAGATTTATGTATTGTTATTGCGCTCGCTTGGACAAGGGGGAAGTGGGTGCGCTTGCATGCGACGCCGGTGCGTTTGCAGAGGGTCACATTGATGGAGCGTCGCCCTATGGGCACCCAATCTGCGCTGATACCTGAGAATGCGGCCCTCACTGGGGCCACTTTGAGGCTTGCCAATCGGCCAGCCGTCTCGGATGGGAAGTCAAGCCAGAGGCGTTCCACCTTGTTTCCTTCCGTGTCGTGCTGCATGTAGCGTAGCAAGCCAATGGCACCGTTCACCAGTCCGTCCGTAACGTCCACGTTGGCCGTAAGCATATACGGTTTACCGACGCAGAGAGAGATACGTGCGGGAACACCACCTGTGTCGCACAGTTTCATGGTCGCGAGGTTCGCCTTGGCGTTGTACTGATTGTGCGATTTGTGGCCGATTATGATTTCGTCCGCATTTGACACCACCACGCTTGCGTCTCCAGTGACCAGGGAACTGTTGTACGCATCGGCGTCGTTATTAGAGTAAAACAACCGGACCCCACCAGGGCACACATTTTGTGCGACAGCTGTGGTCACAAAACGCGACTGCAGCATGCGTACGTCCTCTTCGTCTAGTGGATCGCCATCGCCAATCTTGGTAAGCAGCGAGGAGAAGACCTCTTTCTGGCGCATTACCTGCACAAGTGGATGGTAGTCGAAGTGCTGCCACGGCATGTCGGTTTGCATGCGGACCTGCTTCTTACTGGTCTTGTATATTTCTGTGGCTCTAACAGGTGGCAGCTGGCGAAGGTCACCACAAAGCAGCACGTCCATTCCTCCAAAGGGCTCGTCGAAGCGGTACTTGATCTGGCGCATGCGGCTATCGACCTTGGCGAGTAGCTCCGAGCCCATCATGCTCACCTCATCGATTACTAGGAGGCGAACGTTGGCAGATGCGAGTGTGAACGTGTTGAGGTCGCTGTGGCGCAGGCCTTCGTCGGCATTCATGTTGATCTTGAGCGCTGAGTGCACAGTGACACCGCCGATGGCAGCCGCGGCTTTTCCCGTTGTCGCGGTGGCCACGTAAGCGTTGTGTTTACTCTCTGGCGTGGCGTAAATGCGGTTGAACGTTTCCATGAGCGCAAGTGTAGTGAAGGTCTTGCCACAGCCCGCAGGTCCCGTCATGAAGACTCGCATGGGGTTGCGATTGGGCAGCATGAGGTTGTGGTAAGACTCGATGACAATTTCGCGCTGTTCGGCGTTCGTGAGCCTCGTCATTGCGTTGTAGTCGGCTGCCGACATGACGTCCTCACGAACCTTGACCGCAGCGCACTGCCGTGGTGGCAAGGCCATAGTCGCAACATCCGAGAAGTCGTTTACCACAGCCAGAGGGAGCTCACCACGTGTCGCGTCAGCGTCATTGTCCACACCTACCACCACCGGCTCCGAGGTGCCCTCGCCGTACTGGGGCTGCTCGCACCGTTCACAGAGTATATCGCGCCGACGCACCCTTTTCGTAGCCCTTGCGGTGCTCGACGATGGAATGCAGGTGCTCCTCGTAGAGCTCAACGTACCGACGTCAGTCGAGGATGTCGACTTACCGTTGGAAAGGTACGTACAGGAGCACCATCTCTCTCTTGTAGTTGTCTTCGTCGTCAGGGCGGTATGCCCGGTAGCGTATCACGCGTGGTAGCGTTCGGCGACGGTAGTTGCTTTTGGAGCCTGTGTAGGAAGAGACAAATTCGGCAAGGTGTACATGCCGCAGGCTCTCTGGGCGATGCTCGTACTTCTGTATAGCATTAAGCTTCCACACGTCGGTCGAGTCGGCGGCCACATTCTGGGCGTCCATATCGGCGACGGATTTCCGCACACGTGTACGTTCCGCCGGTGGCATAGTCGGTATGAAGGTGACCTTACGGCTCGCCTCAGACATTGCAAGACGAAGGATGGTCCAAGCTGCTTCCTGGCTGCTCATCTCGACTGCGTCGAGCACCTTGACGCCGAGGCGACGAAGCAGCTTGTTAATGTCTAAGTCGGGGTTGTCCGCCTTCATATGTAGGAGCGCCCTATGCAAATTTGAAATTCCACGATTTGACTTATTGACGTAGTTGACGACGTACGCAGCGCACGAGTAGGGGTCGACCACAACCTGCTAATCCATATTGGAGTCCAAGACGGATGCAATCCATGGGTTGAATCCATTGACCCACTTTTCGTGTACGTGCCTTCGCAGAAAAGCGGTAGGACGCTTAATGCCCGCTTGGACAACGCTTAAGTAGTGCGACTCATTGACGATGCCGTTATGGCCCCAGAAATCTTGTATGGAGTCGTACTGGACGGTTGCGAGCCTTTGGTGCATTTCGTGGAACTTCATGTTGAGTGCTACTACTTCTGAGCGGTTGGTGTCGTTCTTCAACGTAGGCGTCAGCACCCGCGTCTCGATCATCGGCCAGAAGGGGGCACCGAATCGGCACTGTGTCTTGGTTGGGTCTCGCTTGTAGCAAGTGTGTGTGTGCTGGTGAAGTTGACAACGCTCGCGACGAAGCAAAGACGTGTCGAGTGAAACCAGGAAGTCGACCATCTCAGTAGTTTCGGGAATGTCGTCGGAGAGGTCCTCGTTGGGTGCATCCTCAAGCCAGAGCAGTATGTGGGCATGAGCGCTTCCCCGGTGCTGGAATTCAATCCTCTTGAAGTAGTCAAGCACCCGGTACCGGCCGAATGGCGAGGCTTTACGACTCTGTAGGATGCTCATGATGACACGAACGAGCTTGTCGAAGTAAAGCGCACAAGCGACGGGATCATTATTCACAAGGTCGGCGCGGTAAAGTGGATGCATTGAGTCCACATCTACGTCAAGCAGTGGTTGGTCTCGCTTAAGTCTCTCTAGTAACGTAAGCAACCGAGGCCAATGCAGCTCAGAGGCACTGAGCGTGAGGAAGATGGTCGGTTTGCCAAGTTGGCGAATCATGGCGAACACGTCCCGTTTCCTCTGCGCCCAGTAGTAAATGGAGTTTGGTATGCCGCGAAGGAATGCGAGGTCGTGCTGCACGCACTGCTCGAGGAAGTTCTTGTCGTCCATCATGCGGCGCGTGACGTCCGGCGCATTCGCCACGTTGCGGAAAGTAACCGAGAGCCCCTGTGAGATGCGTAGGCGCATGATCTTGGCAGCCATGTAGAGGACATGCGAAGGAACGACACCGCGTCGGTCCCGGCGGCGCGCTTCACTAGTGGCGTGGTCGAATGGCGTGGCGCGCACTTCGGGGTCGATGCGGCGCGGCTCACCCATGTAAATCTGGGGGAATGACAGTTCGTCAGAGTGGTCGTCGAAGATCAGGCTGGCTGGGCGAATTCCCTCGCCTGGCGCGATATTGAGGTAGCGCTGCTCATCCCACACTAAGGTTTCTTGATTTGCGGTCATGGCGAGCGCCGCATCTACAGGATCATGCACGTTTATGCAATCGGGGTCAAGCACCTCAATCTCGTCACGCTCGTTCTCAATCTCAGTCATACACTGTTGTAAGAGCTCCTCGTCCACTATTATACCGTAGTAGCGGTACAGGGTACTGTCGCACAGCACCCGCAGCCACGCACGGATTTGGGAGCGGGTCACCGTGCCGTGCATGTACACGGTCTTGCTCGCGAGGCGGCGCTTGAGGTTAACGTTGATCGCGTGGTCATCGTGAACCGTACGTGGTTGAGCATAAACCATATCGGGCACGCTGACGGGCACGTTTACCACTTGGCCCACGATTCCAAACTGTCCCCCGGCGTACTGAAGACGACTCACTCGCATGAACGGCACTCGTGGCGACCCCATGCGCTCACTAATTTGGTTTAATGGCTGGAGGTGACTGGGGATGTCAGGGTAGCAGAAGCCATGGTTACGGGACAGACTGGGCACGCGATTGCTGTTGAGGCTAGTACGGCACGTAGAACACAGTAGAAAGGAGTCCACGTCTTGTCCAGGGAAGACGTTGTTTAGCAGAGGCTTGAAGGAATCGCGAACGGCTGACAAGTTGCTCCGAAACCAGATGCGATCGCAAACGCTGCACGCAGCACCGAACGGATCGTTTGTGAACTGGCGGTCAAACTGCCTCGTAGCGTAGTCAACATTGAGCGTGTGGATCCCCTGTTTTCGGTAGAAGGCAAGGAGGGAGATTTGCTGGTGATGCACGCGGCCCTCTGGTGTAGCCCGATATACTTGCTTGGCCTCGCGGTCTTTGGCGGTTCTCGCGGCATGCGCTTCTGACGTCTCTTGAGTAGCCCGGTACGCTTGCTTGGCCTCGCGGTCTTTGGTGGTTCTCGCGGCATGCGCTTCTGGCGTCTCTTGAGTAGCCCGGTACGCTTGCTTGGCCTCGCGGTCTTTGGTGGTTCTCGTGGCATGCGCTTCTGGCGTTACCCTTGTCTCACGGCGGGCTCGCTTGGCTTCACGGTCTTTTCCACGCCTTTGGGCGCCATCTTCTGGAGTTTCTGTTTCCCGGCGTTTCCGTTGTGCCTGGCGGCCCTTGATTACCCGTTCGGCACGAGCTTCGGGCGTCTGTTCTGCCGCCCGGTACGCTCGCTTAGCCTCTCGGTCGCTGACGATTCGCGCGTCGCACACCTGGTCTGTGTCCTGTTGCCTCCGGGTGCGCCTCGACTCACGATCTTGCGCTAGCCGCTCGGCTCGTTGCTCGGACGTTTCCTGGGCACGCTTGAGACGACGAGCGTCGGCACGCCGGCGCTTCTCCGCTGCAATTTGGTCGTCGGTCTTTTCCCTGCGTTGTCTGGGCATGTCTTGTAGAGTGGGTTGTATTTCATCAAGCGGCCATTTATGTTTTGCCCTGCCTCAGACAGCGCTTCCTTTATGTTGAATCGGCCGCATCTGGCTGGCATTGATAAAATTGAGGAGGCGCTGCGTGAGACATGGACGCCATCTGGCAATACATCGGGAAACATGAGCTTGTGCAGAGGGTGTCCTTCCTCCATGGCAGAGGGAGCTCGTCGGCGCGCAGTCGCGGAAACACGAGCTTGTGCAGAGGGTTCCCTCCCTTCGTGGCAGACGTCGTTCGTCGGCGCGCATAGCATGGCATTTTCAGCGCAGCTTAAGAAACTAGGGTCTTTAGAGTTACGTATCTATGTATTTTCTATTAAAGGAACACACCTCCTAATACTTACCTAGTGATGTTGCGCCTCAGATATGCGTAATATTTACTTTTTGATCGATAACGTTCACAAGTATGAACAGCCGTACCAGTTTAAGTAGTGTGGGCGGTAAGCAAGTGGTCCAACTTTGGCCGGGTGGCTGAATCGGTTGACAGACAGACAAACAGAAAGACAGAGAGACAGACCAAATTTTCAGCGTTTAAGTTCCCCAAGAAAGACTATTGTCTTTAAAAATTGCAGTGACGGTCCACTTCGTGAACGCGGGTTACGCGCAAGCGCCGCGAACATGTACCGCGTCGTCGAGGGACAAACGGAAAAGGCGCGAACGGTATACATTGACTAGGGTGCCTCGATGCCCAGCGCGGCCGCAAATACCAAGTGTGCAGCAAGCGTTTGCGCTCACCGGATGGTAAACAAAAAAAGCATTTAGCCCGCGCCTTGTCGGTTGCGGCAACTTCAGGCGCAGCAGCATGCTATCACAACGAAGTTCTTGTTCCTAACACGTTTGATCCCTTTGTGCGTGCAGCACTTTCGTCGCACAGGCCCGAGAATGGCGGTCGGAGCGCGCTGGAAAGAAAAAAGTATATAAAAGCGCAACGCGTGCTTCCACGTGACACGAATTGGCCAATGGGGGAGGGGAGAAGGCAGGGGCGACAGGAGGCGGCGAGGAGGAACCGCCGGGGTGAGCGCGGTGGCGGCAAGATCTAAGAATGGCGCTACTTTTTATATATAGGAGCTTTATGGAGTCTAGGGTGCCTCGATGCCAGCGCCGCCGTTCAGGGTGGAGACAACCCCGCTGGCGCCGCCATATTGAGTCACACGAGCTCAGACTCAGCTACGCTTGCGTTTATAAATAGTGTTACTCGTGGCGCACCTCCAAGTGCTTTGCCTTGATGAGGATTTTTTTTATCGCTATCGCATCTGCACACCTTTATAACCAATAGCCGTTAACTCGTCGAAGGTCGCAGACGTAAATGTATGGCGCCGGGAACATGCCCCAAGTTGCCTAATTCAATCACATTTAATATATCGTGTGTGTTTGAAATACGCACTATTTTTTTGCGCTCCGATGCTTGGTATATAAGGTTTGAGACCCCCTGTGTGTGGAAGTTTTTCTTTTTCGCTGTTGTATTTTGGTTTACACGTCACGCCTCCTTTACCGTAGCCAGCCACTGGCGCACGGCGGTTAGTTTCCCTTGCGTTGCGCGTGCTCTTCGCGTTCGTTGCAATTTGACATCTACGCGCAATTTTGCTTTTCTTGCCCACAAAACTGTGTGCTGACAGGATTAAGCTGGTGTAAAAATAACTGCGATGTGAAAATAAGGTTTAGTTAGTGCTGTAGAGAAAAATGTAGCCTAACTTGTCTGTGTCAATCTTGCGTAGTACACACAAGAAACCAAACGATGCACAAAATACATTTACTTAGTAATGTCTAGTACAGTCAATCATGAAAGAGATATGTACATGAAAAATTATATGTACTGTGCGGCGCCTGAAGGTTATCTTGAAAGACGAGATAAAAAAAATTCGCAAGGTAGGCTCGACACACACAATTCGGGATAGGAGTGTTTTTTTTTAATTTATTCATTACATGCGGGGGGGGGGTGGCTCAAGTGGGTACATCAACCTTATTACACACAATATAAATCGAACACATAAATACAAACCAGAAAACGCAACCGCGGGTAATATTAATCGATATCCAGCCAGAATACATCAGCTACCATCGAATACGTCGCATCAGCCAAACACATCGATGGCGAGTACAGAACATTTTATAAATAACCATTAGAACACTTATACCTACATTGAAAAAATAAACAACACTGCATACATATGGCGTACAAAAACCTTAAATGAAACTAAGACAGTCAAATACAGATTAGCAATGTTTTTCACTTCGAAAATATAGTACATGATGATGTAGGGCTGTTGACTTTAACAGACGGCGCCCATCCTGTCGATTTCCCTCGTACTGGCCCTCTTCAAGGTGTTTCTAAGTACAAGTAAAACAACAAAAGTGATTATTGATATGAAAAGTTGCGTTGTAGATACAGAGAACCCATTACAGTGCTTAAAAATAAATTTTCGCAGTAGTAATGCTGTATTACCTCGCTTCATACGTTTCGAAGAAATGCACAGGCTACAACAGACACCATGCCAGAAATCGCCGAAACATTTTGGTCCCATGATGCCCCTTAACTCTACTACACCTGGGCATACCGTGTAGGCACTTAAAGACCGTCACAGTAAACACTACGATCGGGAATGAGCATGAATGACCATCGGCTTACGAGCACCATGCTACAAATATATTCGCCTAAAAAATCAGCTATATAACGTAGTAACCTGAGATCCGCAAGATATCTGCTAAGAAATCAAAGAAAATCACAATGCTTCGCTTGCCACGTACACAACAGCCGCTCTCCCCAGAAGAAGCACTGCGTTCTTTAGTCCCAAATAACCAGTAGCGAAAAAAAAAACCAAGGAAAAAAAAAAGAAACAAGAGACACACGATGTGTGCTTCCCGTGAAAAAGTAAAATAGGTGGTTTACATGACGATTTGTAGCTAATGTAAGACTATTTCGCGGCGAAGCATTTTCGTCAGTCCTTAAAATAAGGGTACTACTCGCATAGACTGCGCCGATCCAAACGGCAAAAGCCTATGCGACGCGCGCTCGCAAACCATAGGCTAGAGTCTCAGACAGCATCGGTGCAGTGCTTAAATCGTGAGCGAACGTAGGTACGTGAGCGAGGATCAGAGAATACTTTCTTATTTAAATGAAAAAAAAATGTCACAGTTTCGCCCTAAGGGCGAAACAATGAATGCGATAGCAACACAGCAATGTGACACGAAATAAGGTGAGCGGCTTTGGTAGCAATATTAATTGTAGTAAACAAGAGCTGATTAAGTAAGCAGGTGTGCTGCGGCGCAAGTAGACCGACATGAAGAGAGACTCGATGACCACGAAGAAGGCGCGTGTGAAACGGTGCCAGGTGGTGTTAATGAGAAGCGCTTCCCGTGGGCAGCGCGCGTGCGAAGGGACACACCTGTAGCGCTGCACTGCCGATCCGGGCAGCATTGCATGTGTAGCGTGCGTTGGAAAATGTGGCCCGACTATTACTAACTGAATGAACAAGCGTGGTGTGAGCGCGCACAAGCAAACATAAATAGATCACACTGAATTATCGCAGAGAACGACTGTCAAAACGCTGGCAGCAAGCGCATATACGTCGCAGCGGGCGAAGGTACGTGCGGTCTATCACTTCAACGCAAACTGAGCGGCGAATGCACAGCGCAAAGAAAAGGTCAGAGCCGTGTGGAGATAAGAGAGTGCGGCCGGCGAGCGACGAGCGCGGTTGTTGGCAGAGTAGAACTGCGCCCCCCCCCCCCCCCCTGCTCCCTCCGGCGCTGCCGTCCCGCTTCCTTGCTTGCGCGTGGGAGATTGAGTGGGAAGTTCCCCTTGCGCCCCGTTGCAAGATAGGCCTTTGGTGCCGGAGCGCAGCGTCGCCCCGCCTCCCTCCCTCCCTCCCCCCCCCACGCGCGACGGTCGCGTTTGCTTTCCGCCGTGCGTTCGCTCTCCGTGATAGCGCGCGTCCCCCGCACGCTACCGCTCGGGCATACGGCGCGCGGCGATGATGTTATCTATACGGAACCTCACGGCGACGGCGACGGCAGAAATCCAGTTTAAGTGTCCATATAATTGCTATCGCAATAAAACACGGTGCGATAGTCTAAACTTTCTTGACATTTACCTCGCAAATGTAGGAGCTATCCGTTGCCTTCCAGTGATACCGCTTTACTTGGGCTTCCCATCTCTTCCTTCGCTCTGGGTCCCGGGGGAAGCGCAAACAACGAAGCCCTTTACGCGTCGATCTGGTGCACTTGGGAACACAACAGCCCGTCATGTCGACTCGATGCACTTGACAAGCTTGTCATTCATGCGGCTGAACACTGTCCAGCAAGTAGAAGCGTCAGCGAAGCATCCGCGCGCACTGTGTCTCGAACTAAGCACCGGCACCAAGCAATCGCAACCGCTCGCTGTAGTTCAAGATGGCGTCGCAGCGAGAAAGCGGCGTCGCGGGGCCGGTCAAAGGATGGCACCACCCTGAACGGCAGCACTGGCATCGAGGCACCCTAACATTGACCTCGACGGTGCGACGCCTTGTGGGGGTGGCAAGGTCAATTTACATGTTCGCGAAGGCGAGGCTGATGTACGGTTCCAAGCCAATGAGCCGAACATGAATTATGTTCGTGCGATTGAAGCGCGACTACATCTCGCGGGGCTACACAGTACTGCTTGAAAATTATGTATCCAATACGTCTCCGCTGGAAACTTTTCAAAAAGTACAGACAATTCCATTAGAATAAGAAAATATGAAGTCACAGGCTGTGTGCCTGCATCCACGAATAATTAGGAATACGAAAGTGTGCAGACTTTCTGAATTTTGCTCGTGGTGATGCGTGCTGAGATTTGCAGAAATTTAATTATCGTATTTAACACTGTAATGTCGTCAAAACTCTCTTATGCGTAGCCATAAAAGTAATGGCTATATCTATATAGTGTTCACCTTATAAGACTTGATCAGTAACTTTATTTTTGAACTGCCTTTTCACTAAATATTACGTTTTAGGTATGTCTTCAGTAGCAGAGAACTACATGTGGCACGCGTGCTGTGTTAGTGAAGAATAAAGTGTGGTTTTTGTAAATCATTTCAACGTAATCTTTATTTTTTCTTAACACAAAAATAACAGATGTGTGTTGGTACTAATGACGCATGGATATGCTACTTCGTTCAAAATGTTGGCGAACTCATTGCTCGAAATTCATGCAAAACGTTCAAGCCTCACCAGAGTAATGTGTGCGGGTATCGAATGAGGTCTATAAATACAGGTGGGAGTATTCATGTTAGGTTGTGACGCGATGTTGTGGCGAATGTTCTCGCTTACTACGCTTCATTTGTATTGTGCGCTCAGTATATGCGATGTCAGAACGATGTGGTGTGAGCTGGTGCGGTGGAGTATTTGGCGCAACATGCCTCGAGCGGCAAATGTTGATATTTTTCCGCCTAGAAGTTGGCCCCGCGAAATGTAGATGGCGTTGCTGTGCCTCCACAAGCCGCCATTGCCGGACGTGTATGGGCTTCTATGGCGCCTTCGCTACCATGCGTACATATACCTTGGCGGTAGTGCTTGTGTAACATCGGCAACAGCTTCGCTTTGCATCCATTTTCACAGGGTGACATGAAGGCGGATTTTTCAGGTTTTTTTTTTTTTTTGCTCCGTTGTTCGTTTAGTCTACAAATTTACCTCCGCACTAACAACCAGTCGTACCAACCCTCGTAAACGCCGTAAATACTTCACGTAAGCGGCAAACTCATGCAACAAATTTGTATGCTTTAAGTACTCCAACAGGCGTAGTTTACAGAACTGTGATATCTGCTTTTGCTGCAGAGTTACGGACTTGTAAGCTTCGTGTTCCATTTCTTAAACCAATTTTTAGGAGTTTCTGTGAAGAAACTCAGGCCCTAAATGAAAATTTTCCTTGCTACAGTCATTTGAGTTTAGCCTTCCCTCTCCAATGAAAGAAGTTTCATTTAATTTCATTCAGTGGTTTTCTCACCAAAACATCGTTGCGTTTTACATGCAGCATTTGAATTGCTGGCATCCGAGCTGGCCCCCAGCTAAAGCTTCCTTTCAAATATCAGCGATGAAGCGAGCATGGCCGGCTTGCATTGCATCAAATGACACTGCTCAGGTCTGTCCTCTATTCACGCAAGTATCATCGGAACTTTCCTGGTAGGCCATCGTGCTCGCGCAGATTCTGGGATGTATAGACACAATATTATTGCGATAGAAATTATAAGAACACTCCAAGGTGCATTTCTGCCGTCGCAGTGGTCGTGGATGTCGCTGTGAGGTTCCGTATAAAGTCCAAACATGGTAACATCGTCGCCGCGCGCCGTACGCTGTATGTGCGAGTGAAAGCTTGCGAGGGTGAGCCGACGATGGCGGAGCGGGCAGGAGGTGCGCTCTACTCCGGCGGCGGCTGCTCACGGCGCAGCCAAGTGATCTCCGACGTGGAAAAAGGGCGCGCCCGCGTGCGCCTCATCTTCAAAGCGATCTGCGGTGTGGACAAATGCAACTAGTGCTGGTAGCTTCATGTGCGCTGTGCTTTCGACGTTTACTTCACGTTGAAGCGAGAGACGGCACGAAGGCATCTCGCTCGTTTGAACGGCATCTCGCTCGCTGCTGCAGCCGCGCCTCCTCACTCCAGCGATCTGACAGCAAGTTTTCGCGGTCATCGAGCGAGATGTGTTCATGTTTACCTGTGTACGCGTGACACCGTGCTTGGTAATTTAGTGAGTGAGCGAATGTTTAAAGTTTATACGGCCGATAAAACTACTATTCTAATAGTTCGTGTCACCGCACTGTTTCAAAGGGGATGCCAATAAATTATCAGCATCATGCAAGTATTCCAGTGTTCATGTTCATAATGATTCTGACTCTACAACGCTATTCTCGTCACTCGTGCAATATGATTAGGCAAGCCTGTCCTGCTGTCTGATGCCAGAACACTCGCAAAGATTCAAACGAAGCAGGCGTGTCTTTCGGCAGAGCAATAAAGTGACAGTGATCCTCACGTCAAGGTGGTCTCGGGCACACAATAACAAAGCAAGCGTGAGAATACTGTTAGCAGAGATTATTCACTATGACCAGGAATGCCTGGAGGGCCAGTGGCTTTTTTTCCGCAAGAATGTGGTTATCAACGGGGCTGGTGGTAACACTTCTGGCATTTTTCTGAGCACTTCATTGGATGATTTAAACTGCTAAGTTCATATTTGCAAATTTTTCAGCTCATACAGAAGAACAAATATTACAAGGCTCCGTGGCATTAAAAGTAACACGTAAGAAGTATCCGCTATGAACTTTCGCGCAGAACTTTCATGGTGTCGCTAGAGTGAAAATGATACTTGGTTATCTCTCTGTTTAACATTTTACAGTTTTTAGGGCCGTGTTAGTAGGACGATGTGGAAGGTTTTTTTGTTATTGTGAAGTAGTAAAACAGTCTCACGCAATCGAAAAAATACAAGACCCACGCAGTGCTCTACTTACTCTTGCTCCGTGGTCAATTCTGTCAAAATTACAAAGAATACAGATTCATAAAAATTAATTATACAGTTACGTTCAAAACAAAAGCACGTTATGGGAACTATTTTTCTGCTTACCTAGTACTGAGTGACCTGTATGGGAGAAAGTTGTAGCATTCAAGAGGGCGATTACGAAATAAGAAAGCCACGGCAATGGGTAAAGAAGGCCGCAATAATCACTGAGCTAGGTGTCTGCATATATGAAGACCTGTATTCCAAAGATAGTAACTTTTCATTTTATTAAAAGGTAGTGTATGACATATTTTTGAGATCAACATGGCGGATAGATTTTTAAAAGATAATCGAGAGTAGACCAACGAACACCGACCTCTGGCGACTGGATAGTGTACCTTATGAGGTTTAGTGTTCAACTTTTGAAGCTTAATCAAGTTTGTATGAGTAAACATATCTAATACCTCTGTCAGACGAGAAGCTTTAATGTCATTTCTATCTAATGACATCCGATACATGCAATGACATTAGATGCCTTGCGATGCTACACGGCAGAAGATAATGTCATTTGTAGACGATGACAACGGCAATGCAGTGAACATTAGAACGATCAAGAAAGTCACAACGTGTGTAAAAAACATGTTGCTATATGTATCACGTTTAATAAAATTTGATTTTAGCGTGATAGCAATAATACGCAAATGACATTATTAGGTTTTCTACATATTAAAGAATAACTCGCACATACGCAGTCGAGACAGGACCGCAGCCACGTAGGAATCCAATATTTGGTCAACGAGCAATATGGCTGACATGGCGAAGTGCGACGACGCTGCTGAAAGTTCTCCCGCCGATCGGAGGAGGCGCATCAATGAGACTGTTGGACATTCAGATAGAAAAGCAGGCAAGTGAGTCGCGCTGATATTGAAGATCGGCTGCAAGCCTGTGCCAACACCGGCGTGTAAACAGGACAAGCGCAAGAAGTGAGAGCAGCACTTGCAAAGCACTTTTGGAAGCGAGCTCAGCACAACACACTGCTGTCGCGATTGAAATTTTACACAAAGAGTGCAGTCGACCTACATATTATGTAGGCAAGTATGCATGCCAACTTCCCTTTTTTATGCTTTCATTATGTTCAGGTCAATGCTAAATTGTTCTGTGGGTACAATGAAACCACATCAAGACAGTGTAGAAGCACTTCTTTATTCACAAAGATTGCGGCTACAACTTTTTGGCGATGTCCCTCAGTACAGAAATCAATTCTTGCTCTCTTTTACCCGACTCTTCTTGAAGGAGTAGTTGCCGCCTGCGCAGCTCGTATTCCCTACCTCGAGACCTTTGAAATGCGCAACGTGTTTGTCTTTATTCGTCATTGTGATCTGCTTTAGCAGTATTGCATGGCCTGATCTGTTCTTGCGGTTAGAAGGAACCACATCATAACAGCTCTTTATTCACAAAGATTGCGGCTACAACTTTTGCCTATGTCCCTCAGCACAGAAATCAATTCTTGCCCGAATCTTCGTGAAGGAGTAGTTGCGCCTGCGCAGCTCGTACTCCGTGCCTCGAGACCTTTCTAATGCGCAACGCGTTTGTCTATGGTCGTCAGTGATCTGCTTTAGCAGTATGCATGGCTTGATCTCGTCTGTGGGTACAAGGAACTACATTATAAGTGTTGAAACATTTTTTTATTTACAAAGATTGGAGTTACCACTTTTTGCTTGTCTCTCAGTACAGAAATCAACTCTTGTTCTCTCTTGCCAGGTTCTTCTTGAAGAAGCAGTTGCCGCCTGCGCAGCTCGTATTCCCTGGCTTTTGATCTTTCAAATGCGTAACGCATTTGTTTCTGCTCTTCAGTTATCTGCTTCAGCAGTATCGCATGGCCTGACGGGGTTTTTTTCTTCAATCCTGCAAGTTGGCCTTGCGCATTTTGTGACTCCGCCTCGTTGCTGGGCGCCGTTGGTGCTGGGAGCGTATTCCTCGCATGGTGACGGCGGTACATCGAACATGTCGTCCATGTCTGGAGGAGGCTCCAGCTGATCGTCTGGTGCCGGGTCGCCCACCTCCATTTGACAGATAATCTGTAACACATTATACAGGCAAAGCATAAGCCTCTAGAACTTGCACCGTAAACATCAAGCATGCACAGCAATCGAGTGTGCACTATGCAAGACTGCATGTGACTTGTGAGTTCCTCGATATCTATAGTTTTATAATCGTGCTACAAAAAATGATGTTTCTTGTAAGACAAATATCTGTGGCCAGATTTACATTTTTGTCCAGTACAATGCTACAAATATACTGTGAATATCTGTATTGACGCATTGATGTGCATTTTTCTCACCTGCTCAACAGTTGCGTCAACACTGCATCCACTTGCGCACACCAGTGTTGCGTCATTGTTCGGCAAGGTGCCAAGAAATTTGTGCAGTTCCCAATAAAAGGGCCACCGAAGGCAGCCCGAAACGGTCCTTTTGTTTTTGTTGATCTCTCTGAAAATAAAATTATCATTTGATAGTGATGTTGCAAACCACAACAAAAATGATGCTTCTAATGTGAACAAATGTATGATGATGAACACACGCTATAGATGGCCGAGAAACCGCATAGCGCTTTCTAATTTGAAGCGGGATGCCGCATTTTTGTTAGCAACGCTAGCGACGTGCGTGAGTTAGGGAAGTACCACGTGTTCTTGTGGTAACGCATCTGATAGCTTCGACGAGTTTTGCAGCGTACCTCTGAACAGCTCGTAACAGCCTGCCCAAACGCCAAACTTTATTTAAACCCACAAGACGCAACGCCACAGTACATTCGCAGATCGCCCAACCTGTGCACGTCTAGCAAAAGACACTGGCTGTGTTGCTTACAACCGACGAAACGTGCATCGGTGTCTTGTAGCGTTCTATCATAAAGCACGCATGCACGCTGCCCATCGACTTGCATTACAAAATTTGCTGCACCGATCTGAAATAAAGATCGCAAGTCACACGTTAACAGTCTTTAAAGGGCCCCTAAACCACCCAGAGGTCTAAATTTAGTTGTGGTGTTGCAGTTGTGCACGAGTCTACAACGAACACGTAGCCGGGAGAAGTTTTCGAAATGGTGCCGTAATAGTGGAGTTACGCGCGTTTGATGATCGAAAAACGGCCCTCGCTGGTTTCGCTCTTTCCTTCGCTTCTCTCCTCGTCAGCTGGTCTCCCCTCCTTGCCGAGTGCTGCTCGAAATGTCACGTGACATACGTCATCGCCAACGCGCTTCTCAAAACACTGCCTACTTCCGGTTAAGGCACGTCCACGCTAGCGGCACATAATACGGACGACGAACCGGCCTATTGTCTGAATACACGGTGCACGGCTACCGACGGGAGACGACCGGCTCGGCTGTGCTCGCATCGCAGCCGACGGCGCCGCTAATATCCGCGTATTTTTCTTTGTGTACAATTATTGCAAAGAGCGATAACAACGATAAGAAAATATTGCGGCTTGTGAGCGTCGGTAATTCATTTCGAAGCGCCGTCCGCTTTAGCTTTGAAGGGAACCGGAAAAGGCCTAGCGACGATATCGGCGCCGTCGAGCGATCAGCGGCGGTGAGGCTGCCGCCCAAATGAGTCCCGGTCTCATCCTCTCTACGTACGGCAAGGAAATCTCGCCGCTCGCGAGCAAAACCGCTGTCGAACGGCGGCCCGCGAATAGCAAACGGCGTGCGGCGAGTTAGCGTGCCGGTAACGTGGACGTGAACTCGGCGCTTCTCGGCTACCTGCTGTTGCTGCGGTGCCGGCGCGTGTTATGCACTGTAAAAAATTTTTATTGAAAAAAACAAATTTTCTGGCAGCTGGCCTGCCAGAAAATGTCTGTTTCAGTATGTTTTCTGTTTTTATTCTTTCTGTCAATTCACAGGTTCTTTCTGTTTGCAACTAACAAAGAATTTCTGTGAAATTGACAGAAAGTTTCTGTTACACTACGTTTTCTGTTTTTAATTTTTCTGTCAATTCACAGGTTTTTTCTGTTTGCAACTAACAGAATTTCTGTGAAATTGACAGAAAGTTTCTGTTACATTATGTTTTCTGTTTTTACTTTTTTCTGTCAATTCACAGCTTTTTTCTGTTTGCAACTTATAGAAAATGTCTGTGAAATTCAGTTTCCTGTTTGTTTTTCTGTTATTTCACTGTTATTTTTTCAGTCGGCAACTAACAGAACAATGCTGTGAAGCTCCATTTTCCGTCACCAAATATTCTATTCTTTCACAGCTTTTTTTTTCATGACGACATTTTCTGCGAAGCTCTATTTTCTGTCATTTCAGAGACTATTTCTTTCACACCACCTTTAATGACTGACATAAAGGCATATACAAAACATTGCAACTGCTGCCACGTTTAAACACAATGAAATATTTCACTACTTTTATGTTACTAGAAATGGCAAGTTAGTATTCAACAACGTTGGTAAATGCAAGTGCAATAGCAAACAATGTCATTATGACTAGTTTTTGACTATGCTTTCCAGCATCATGTGATTAAAGTAAATGGTAGACTGGTGACCCAAGTAAAATGACAATAAAATTGCCCTCCCTGCACTGCCTATGTAGCACAGCTGCTAAATAAAGTATACAGCAAAAAGACACGCAATATGCAGTAATGGCAAGTATGCAGGAGCACATATGATCCATTTTAAAATGGTAATAAAATACAATGATTGCAACACAGAACATAGTAATACCTGTACAATGAAGAAAGCCAGTCATTAAAGTGTGATGGCGAGTATACACATAAGGAGAGTGTCTTGGACAAATTGCGCCTTGCTCGACACTAGTACAGGATGAAGCAGCTATTGAGATACAAGCAACAGAACATAAGGCATGCCCAAGGCTTTTTGCATTCTTACAGTATAACGAAAACATTGGACGTACTAAGTAGGGTGAACCAATCTTGCAAAATAAAATAATTATTAAAATAGTAGTTCAACACAATGAGTATACAACCGGTCACTAAACTGTAACGGCAAGTATATGCATTAGAGAAATTGTGCATATTGTCACATTGTGCCTTGCTTGACACTAGTACTGCATGAAGCAGTGAGATACGAGCAACAAGTCATAAGGCATGAAACAGGTTGTTTGCATTATCACAGTGTAACCATAAAGCAACCAATTGGTTCACTCTACTTGGTACTTCTAATATTGCTACTACAATAAATATAAAAATCCAAATCCAACCGGTTACGAAACTGTAATGGCAATTATACGCATAAGGAAAATTATGAATATTGGCAGAATGTGTCTTGCTTGACGGTAATTGCTAAAACAAAGCGAAACAAGACAGGACTTTCAACTGTTTATTCCTTGGTGTAGCCCCATTTAAATACACACGTAGACCGCCAGCTTGAAACTGAAAAGAATCAGGGTGACTGACACACACCAGTACACCCCAGCTCTTTTCTTCATAGTGCCAGCGATGACACGCTCACACCTGTTACCTGCACATGCAAAATTCATTGGCTCGATAGTCTTCCTAACCCGCTCGTCTTTGCGACGGTTGATATGACTGTTCAAGGAAAGGCACACATGGCTTTGAATGGCTCCGTCACCGATTGCGTGCCGCACTGATGCCAGTGCGGGCTGAGGTGGCCCTGGTTGCTCTAATTAACATTGTAACCATTGTAGCCTGCACTACCGTCAATGTAGCACTCAATCTAGGTGAAGGTGCCGTTCTAGGCCATGCGTGCCTTTGTTTGAGCAGAGTCAGATTACCGACTGTCACAAGGACTAGCGGGTTAGGGAGCTTATCGAGGCAATGAATATTACATGTGCAGTTAACAGGTGTGTGAGCGTGGCATCGCTGGAACTATCAGAAAAGAACTCATGTTTTTAGATCGTTGGCAATCAGCAAAAGGCTGAGTTGTATCGGCTATGCTTTCAATTTCATGCTGGTGGTTCTTGTGCGTATTTGTGAAAGTCAGCGCTCGTGTTGTGTGCTCTTTCTTGTCCCGGCTTGCTTCACTCTGTTTTAGCACTTACGCACCACCAACTCGCCTAACAAGCATCAATTCTGCATGACACTAGTACTGCATGAAGCAGTGAGATACAAGCAACAAGACACAAGGCATGAAACAGCGTTCGCTTTTCGCAGTGTAACCATAAAATATTGGTTCATTCTACTTAGTACGTTCAACCTTACAACTACAATATAAAAATATATTTAATACAATGGAGAAAGTAGTATTACAATAAGTCCAACCAGTCACTAAACTGTAATGACAAGTTTATACATAAGGAAGGTGTCTTGGGCAAACTACGCCTTGCTTGACACTAGTACTGCATTAAGCACCGAGATACAAACAAAACATAAGGCATGTGACAAGCTGTTGTATTATCACAGTGTAACCATAAAATATTAATTCACTCTGCTTATACGTTCCAATCTTGAAACTATAATATACATATCAAAATAGTATTACAATAAAATGCATACAACCGGTCATGAAACTAATGCCAAAAATACAAATAAGGAAAATTGTGCCTTGCTTGACACTAGTACTGCATGAAGCAGTGAGATAAAAGCAAGAAGGCATAAGGCATTAAACAGACCATTTGCATTATCACAGTGCATGAAAAGAAATGACAATGGTGTATATATTGAAACACTTACAGAAGAGCCCGATGTAGTAGAATATAGTCGGTCAGTTGCCCAACTGTGTGTAATGAAAAAGTTTTGAAGTTTCAGAACAGTTAAAAGTCGAAGTCTTGCAACGATGTGATGAGGGAAGCAACTTTTGGGGAGAGGCAGTGTTGTTTTTTCTTTGTGCGCTCTATCTTCGTTCCCCTGCCAGGATTGACACCTGCAATGGTCCTGAAGCAAGGATAGAATGTCGTTACACTTCGTACAGTGAAAATATCTGTATTTCCTTCGAAGAAATAACGAAAGACAAGACTGCTATCCTTCCATCCACCCCAAAGTTAGATTCCTTTAAAGCCCATATTTCAGTAATCTTTAGTGTTCAGTACAAAACTAGCAACTTTTAACCCAAAATGAATGTTTCCTAAATGATCACTTGAATCAGGTTTTAACGAGCCTAGTGTTTTATTACCTGGATAAAAACTTCACCGAACACCATCACTGGGTGCTAAAGGAAACCAAACAACTCCATGCAAATTGTAATTCTCAGGAAAAATCCATTTGTGGCACTTTCCCAATTTGTTGTTTGTGTGGCAGCAAAAGGACAGGCAAATTTAAATATTAGCCTGGCCGTTATGTCTAGCTTGTGATTCATACACCGAAAAGGACTCCATGACAAATATTTTGAAGTGACTTGAGGCGTAGCGGCCCCTGTTAACCACGGCGATAAACTTGAGGTGAAAATGCACTGCAGACTGCTTACAAAACAATTAAGCCAGTGACGACAACACATGTACTTTGTTTCTAGGTCTTTTCTAGCCTATAAAAGCACCATTTTAGCCTCTGTGCAATTAGACCACAGTAATCTGCCAAAAAAAGGCCAACTTCAATTTGTCTTCAACGTCCCTTTCTAGAACTATCTGCCACCACAGTAACAATATGTCGGTTTCTATGACTAAGTAGGCTGAATCATCAGCATACCCATTTTGGGCCACCCAAAAGTACAGCTCTGAGCAAAAAATTTATTTGCAGGTAATAAGTTTGCAGCACATATTAAGTGCTTCGTCCTACAAATTGCCATTAATCTGGATGGGTGACAGAAATGTGCAGTTTAGTGAAGCAGGAATTAACAGAACTGAGGAGAAAGGGGACCGCGGGCTCGATTTTTATTAGTCATATCGTAAGAAGCCAACAAAGACATCAAGGACAGCATAGGGGAAATTACATGTACTTATTAAAAGAAATGATAAATTATTGGAAATGAAAGTGAATGAAAAAACAACTGGCTGCAGGTGGGGCACGAGCTCACGTCTTCGCATTACGCATGCAATATTCTTACCAACTCAGCTACCACGGCTCGTTTTCCCATCCACTTTCTGGGCGATTTATTTTTATCTACTAGAACTAAACATGGGAGTGTTAGCCAGCGCTACACCTCACGACATTGACGGCGGATGTGGGACGTTTTTTTGTCGCAGTCGTCACGTGTACGTGATCTTTTTGAGACTTCGAGTCCGGCAGCATTGATGCCTTCAGGTAGCATGTGCGAGTTTATCAACCAGTTACCTTCACCCAAAAAGATCACGTACATGTGACACCTGCGACAAAAAAAAGGATGTTCCAAATCCCCTGTCAAGGCCGTGAGGTGTGGGACTGGCTAACACTCCCAGGTTTAGTTCCAGTAGATAAACATAAGTGCCCCTAAAGTGGATGGGAAAAAGGCGCTGCGGTAGCTCAATTGGTAAGAGCATCGCACGCGTAATGCGAAGACATGGGCTGGTTCCCCACCTGCAGCCAGTTGTTTTTTCAACCACTTTCATTTGCATTAGTTTGCCATTTCTTTATTTCAATTATTAGGTATATGCGATTTCCCCTGTGCTGTCCTTGTTGGCTTCTTATTATATGACTAATGCTCTACTAATGACACACAAGTCTAAAATGACCTCCTGTGCTGCAGAGAAGGCTGGTGTGTGAATTTGAGAACATCATCCGATCTCACACAACTGCTACTCATTTCTGCACCCAGCTTCCATTGTCCAAAAATACAAAGTGCCCACTGTCCTGAGTGAAAAACTTTTCTAATCACAACCTCAAGCAACAACCAAGCAGATGGCTCAGATGGAATCAAAATGCTGAAATTAGGAAGTAGCTTTAGTAACACATTTGGTTGAGTGTTGCGATCTTAATTTGGAAGCCATGCATTTTCAGTGTTATGCTATCTCCAAACACTACTAGTTTGGCCCACATTCAAACCTCTGTAATGCAAGTATTAACTATTTTCAGTATCTTGCCTTACGGTGCGCTTAAACTGAGCTTCAAGGAAGGCACTTTCACTATCATGCTCAGTGGCCGTCGTCGGCATACCTCAGCGTGTCTGTGCAACATGCTGCACAGACACGCTGCAACTTCCAAATATACACTATACTGCAGATGCACTTCAAAAGAACCATCTGCGGCTTACAATGCACCCATCAAGAAAGCTTCACGTGAAATGCAGCTATAAACTATTCTGTACCTCTCATCACTAATCCTTTCACAATTGACTGGGAGCCAATTTATTGAGGCAGCATGAAGTGATGTGTGTGCTGCTATAGTAAAAGTGTTGGAATACACAATTACCTTCTATAGTGGGATACAACTCAAGACTGCAGGTGCAAATGCCACAAAGAGGAAGTTCTCAAGCCGAAGGCATCAACCGGCCATGATGTTGCAGCGCATTTGATTAATTTGTGGTTAATCCCTTCCCCTTGCTGGCTGGTGTGATGTATTAGCAAGTGTACGTGAATTAACCACACAGTCATGACAATCAGTCGATGCCATTGTTTTTTTTTTGGGGGGGGGGGCATTTGCCGCCGCAATGTTGAATTGTATCTGACTATAGTCGCAATATGAAGAAGCACTCAAGCCTTCATGCTGAAGTGAACGGAAACCAAAATACAAAAAATCAAAACTTTGCATTAGTAGCAAACCTGTATCTGACAAGTGGGAGCAATGCCAGCCTTGGTGGTACCTCCACATCTATTGTTGCTTTATTTTTCTTATGGGGCTCAAACTTTTGGTGACATGTTAGTTCAAACTATTCTCAGACCTCACATAATAAAGACAAAATACCTTTGCTATAGCACTCATTGGCAAGCTGCCGTTATGGCATTAGAAAAATAGTTACCATCATTAACATTCACACAAGTAATTGTTTTTTTTTCAAGGCTCAAAATCAGGAGTCCCATGGAAGCCAGTGTTGTCAGGAAGGTACATGGTGGAAAATAAAAGAGCTTCTACCAAAAAACAACTCAACTAACAGTTCAGTTCTGAGAAAGCAGCCTTGCTCACAATGGGGGAAAATATAGTGGTATTGCTTTAAGTACAGTGCACAAAGGAACCCCAAGATCTTGCAGACAGGTGGCAGATTTCAACCTTTGTGATTCAGTGTATGGACTGTTTGCATACTTAACGGCTCGAGATGTAGCCATGATGCTGACATTTTTTGTAAGCACCCATGCCTCTGCCTCACTAGGACAGTGACCGGAAGAAACAAAATGTTGGACAGACTAACAATCTGATGCGAGCAATATGTGTAAGCAGTGGTGATTTTGCCCAAATGCTTTTATGATAAAAGCTTCTCCAAATGACGTTCTTGCTTTTGCGATTTTGTAGCATTGAAATATCTAAACTTGCGTCGGAGCATTCCATATTTCCTTTCGCTGGTTTACCAGAACTTGCCGCAATAATGCATTCGCCTTTCATTGACAGGATCCCGTAGGCTTGCTGCTCTTGTTTGTGCAAGATCATGATGGCACGCTTCCACCCGTGTAACGTGAAGTAATCACCTCCACTGATCACTCAATGAATGCCTTTTGCATGATGGTATGCTTCGTCCTCTCGCTGGTGTTTCTTCGCTACAGTGCCTGCTTCTCACTTGCGTTGCTTCTCTTATTCGCTGGGCATCTGACACTCAAGCCTATGCGCTTCCAGCATGCAATGACAGGCTCCTGCATCTACTTCTCGGTGCTGGCGACGAACACATTGTTCCGCTAGCCGAGCTCACTTTGCTTACATCATCTAGTGCTGGTCCTTTGATCTGTCTAGCCTCACGCTTTCGTTGCCTCTGTTGCCTTTGCTGTCAGCACACCAAACACGCCTCTTGGTTCTTGCTGGCATCTAACATCTTTCCTCCCTGGTATCCTGGAGCTAGGCCTGGGAAGCGGGAGCTAACAGCCGGGAGCATGCTAAACAGGGATTGACAAAGCGTGCAGTTCTCGAGAACGGAGACACACTTTCGCAAACAAGCAAGGAAGGGCACATGCGGGAGAGAGACCTTGGCGTGGCTGCATCTCTCAATTGACGTCATCGCTGACACAAGCACCACTATACGTCAACTGCTGATGGACACAACCTGGCATTCCCTTTCACCCTCACGGAGCACGAGGCTTCACCCTGACGCCACATTCCCGTGGGAGGGACAGCAGCAGTGCATTCACAATAAAACATTTGCTAAGAGAATTGAAAGCCCCACGCCGATTGTTCACGTATTTCCTTCAATAATTTTTTAACATTCCCCAACTCGTCGGTATGCAGTTGGGAAACGAAATTTTGCATGTACACCTGCGAAATATTTTTTGCTTGTCTTTCACAAGCACTAATAAGCTTGCAGGTTTGCACATGTGCAGTATGCACATCACACAGGTATCACTGATGCCTACAATGCATGTTTGTAGCCTACTTCTGGGTAAGCATCATCAGCCTGACTATGCCGACTGCAGGACAAAGGCCCTCTCCCATATTCCTCAAATAACCCGATCCTGTGCTAGCTGCAGCCACGTCATCGCCGCAAACTTCTTAATCTCATCTACCCACTTAACTTTCTGCCGCCTCCTGCTGCACTTGCCTTCTCTTAGAATCCGATCTGTTATCATTAATGCCTATCGGCTATCTTGCCTTCTCATTACATGGCATGCCCATGCCGATTTTATTATTTAATGCCCATTATTCTTGATTTCAACTAAGATGCCATTAAGCCGCGTTTGTTCCCTGACTCGCTTTGCTCTCTTGTCCCTCAACGTTACACCTATCATTTTCCTTTCCATTGCTCACTGCATCGTCCTCAATGTCAGTTGAACCCGTTTTTCAAGCCTCCAGGTTTCTGCGCCGTAGTTAAGTACCGGTAAGATGCAGCTGTTATATACTTTTTTCTTGAGGATACACTTCTGGGTAGCTGGTGTTGAGTGCAGTGCTCAACATGCGAGCTGGTGTTCCACTGAATGAGTGTCCACGAAAGCAGCACGCATACAAAAAAAAGGTGGCAGCCTCACAATACATCAATACATACGTCAAAGAATAAGAATAGGGCGGAAGACATTTGGCAGGCCCTCTGAAATCATAACAAGCAGCTTGTCAACATCCCTTAAGAGTAAGGTATATAACAGCTGTACCTTGAGTGTACTAACCCGTCGTGCAGAAACCTAACAAAAAGGATTGAAATATTGAGGACAGCCCAGCGAGCAATGAAAGGAAAATTATCGGTGTAACGTTAAGAGACAGGAAGAGAGCTGATTGGGTCAGGGAACCAACGCAAGTTAATGATATCCTAGCTGAAATCGAAACGAAGAAATGGGCATGGGTAGGGCATAATACAAGACAAGATCACCGTTTGGTCTGTTAGGACAATGGAATGGAGTCCAAGAGAAAGGAAATGTAACAGGGGGGGCGTCATGAAAGCTAGGTAGGCAGATGAAATGAGGAAGTTTGCGGGGATGAGCTGGGTGCAGCTGCAACAGAACAGTTTTTGGAGGAATATAAGAGGCCTTTGCCCTGCAGCTGCATAGCTGGGCTGATGATGAGATGTCGAGTAAAAGAATCCATTTTTTACAATTAAAATGCAATCATTCAACTACCTCCCTGTGCCATGCAGTATGAGGTACATGAAAAGCCGCTTCTTTTTCTTAAATAACCCGTGGATCCCTTCGCTAAATACCTGAACAAGCTGGAACAAGTAATGCAGTTTACTTTTGAAGGCGATGATAGCCGCCTGTCTTTCCTTGATGCGCTCATCTTCCGAGAATCTTCACGAATGACAATCAACATTTTCAGAAAACGCACACCAGCTGCTACATTTGTTTTGAAATCTCTACGCGCCATTACACAAGTGTTCCATAGTTGCCTCACTCTTCCACTCAGTGAAAAGAATCTGTAGTAAACAAGACGAGGCTGATGACTTTGAACATATTTTAGGGAATGTTTTTCGCGTGCGGCTATCCTGGGCGCTTTACTTGCTGAATGGAATGTAGACACGCCCATCCAGCACTATGTCTGACTGCAAGCACCCAGAAGTAGGCTGCGATCTCACATGCTCCAGTCATCAGTCAAACGCCAGTGTCTATATTACGCTAATATGACACACCCGCTTTGCATGTGCCAACCCGCTAACTACATAACTACAGTGCAGGTGAAAGGCAAAAGCCGCTAAACAAAGACTAATTCTCAGATGTTGCATGCGAAATCCTATGTGCTGAATGCACATTTCGGTGAGTCAGAGAACTTCGAAAAAGACCGCAGAAACATCATTGAAAATAATGTGAACAATCAGCATGTGGCTTTGAATGCTTCACCATATCAGCCATATCACCATCACCATATCGCCACCACGCAATGAAAAAGAACACAGCAGCATAGCTTTATCTTTCATTAATAATACTGGTGACAGCACACATGCTAAGTTGTAACAATGGAAATTTGTCACCACTCTATCAAAAGGGTGTGGGCTCTATCACAGATTGCACTTGAAGTGCTGCCATTACAGTTCACCGTTTTTTTGTTTTGCTCGTGGCATCTTGTTTTTTTCTCATTCTTCAAGATTCCTCTATGATCACTCAAGTAAGAGCACAGGAAACTAACGTGAATATGTGCATAAGCATCACAAAAAAGCGTCATGTTCTGTTTGCCACGATTGATAATGCTACAAAACTGTTTTCAGAAGTACAATTGCATTTTAGTCTTGATTGCTGCATCATTTAGCTTCTGGTACTTTTTTTGCGACGGTGATATAACTATGTGCATATATTACTTCTGAGTTGACTGATTGTACTAACAGGGTCAAGATATACATACACTGACCTTTTACGGCAGAAACACTTCACATTATGTTACTGATAAACAACAGAAAGATGTTTGCATGAAATAATGTTTATAAAAAAATGCCTCCTGAAACAAACACCAAAGACAGTCCATTGAATTATCAAAAAATAAAAGCCGGGATGTTCAAACCCTAGCTATAGCATACACGCCAGATAATGCCAGAACCACATCAGCTGCCAGACCTCCAGCAGAAACAAAGCATTATACCAATACGCCCTCAGTAACTCTAGTGGAAATGCGATCAAACCATCACAAATTTTATGCACACAACTCCTCATACTCACCAATAGCAAAAGAATGCTGGCAATTTCTGCGATGCACCATCCACGACGCATAAAATCAGCATGACAACACATTCCAATTTACCCATAAATATTAATGGTTACCTGACCACCAAATGATTACTGGTATTGAATGCACACACACACTTTCCAGCAAAATCACCCCTCTGGGTCCTGTGCTGCCTTGGCCAAATATCTATGACCTCTGTGAGCAGTGTCCATAATTTCTCCGAAATAGCCACACACTCCTACACAATCTCAGAAGCAACAGTACCACCCACTCCGAGCCATCGATATTAGTAACTGAGCACCATGCAATGCCAATAGTACAGCCAAATCAGTCAAGAAGTGGTTGAACACAAACTCCAGAAAAAAATAGTTTTCTCTGTGTTTCCTTTCTATGCATGTACATGAACTTCCTTAGAGCCCTATTTTACTAGCGGCAGAAACCAAGCAGCAGCAGCCTCCAAATTTCATTCCACAGCTGATTAGTTGTTTGGGTTCAGCAAACATTTTCCTGCTTCAAGATTGCTTTTGTACTTATCAGCAATATCATAAAAGGGTCCTATGATACATGAATATGTCTATATAACTTTATCATCACTGCACATGTGAGAAGTGTAACAACCAAAACAAGAAAGGTAATCACAGCTCAGTTAACAAGTGAACTCGGTACTTACCGCTGTATGAACTCCAAGCAGAGGCTTGTGTCCTTAGGGTACGCAAGATTAAACGCAAAGTGTGCAAAAAACATGAGCCGGAATGCCTGGCATGGGTTTGTTGCGTGTATCACTGGCAGGGTGTCAATGCATATGGTGAAGTTCCTTGCAGTAATAAAACTGCCTCCTGCACAAAAGAAGTAGTAAATCAGGAATGCTCGCCCGGGTGTGGTACCACAGAAAATACCTTTTGCAATGATGAAAGGAGAACATGACATGTCCCCAAGGTCTTCATCACTGGCACATTCCTGGTGTAAAAGAAAATTAAAGGCATATAAGAATTAATGTCCACCAGAGCAGCACCATGGGAAAGCTGAAAGTATACACAGGTTACAAATAAGCATGTGACCAAGCATAAGTACAAATAAGGCATTTCAGTGCTTGCTCAGGCTCGTGATGTTTTCCCCGAGAGTCTATAGTGAATTAAATGCTTTGGCTTATACGTAAATAGGTGTCAACGACATGTTAAAGCCCTGAAAACCAGTATAGGCATGTACACATGTTGGCTTAATTATTTACAATACTGGGACTAATGTATATACAAGGTGTACGAACTATCATGCACCAAGATTTTAAATTATGCACATGCCGCGTAGCTGGACAGAACCAAGGTAATGTTGTTTGTCGTCCCCCCACTTGGAGATACCCAAGTTTTCTATTCCGCCTAATTACATATTTAGTCTAAATAATTATTCAACTTTACAAATATTAGATGAAAAGTGTCATCGAGAAAATTGTTGAGCAACACGAAAAACTACAGCTTACTGTTGCTGAATATGTCCTACATAAGTTTTTTTCCAGCATGAAAGAAGCCTGAAAATACACGCAAAGTGCCTTGAGCAGCCAGTCAGTGCGGCAATTTT
This sequence comes from Dermacentor silvarum, assembly GCF_013339745.2. Taxonomy (NCBI): domain Eukaryota; kingdom Metazoa; phylum Arthropoda; class Arachnida; order Ixodida; family Ixodidae; genus Dermacentor; species Dermacentor silvarum. Next base: position 198,788,412 of record NC_051157.2, on the reverse strand, counting down.
GCATGTATTCACGGGCTCCTTTCACAATCGGAAAAATTTTTACGTAGCACGTATTGAGCAACAGAAGGCTATATCGAAAGTTTTTCATGTTGCTCTACGATTTTCTTATTGACACTTTTCATTTAAATATATTTCAGAAGTTGATGAAATAATACTAATTATGTAATTAGGCGGAACAAGAAATAATTTAAGTACCTCAAAAGACGGCAAACATTACCTCGGTTCTGTCCAGCTACGTGGCATTTGAATATTCTTAAATTTTTGTGCATGATGGATGGGCCACCATGTATATATATATATATATATATATATATATATATATACCAGGCATTTCAGCGAACATTAAAAATGTTTAAAGGTTGCCTGTGGCAGATGGCACAGTTCTAGCTCTTGAGCTGGTCCACTCGAAGAGGGGGACATCACTAGCACAAAAAATTGAAATGCATAATCGACTAATTAACAAACATTCACTAATTATGTTTATAACTGATTACCTTTGGCCCATACTGCAATTTACAAATTGTAGCTGTGGCATTCGTAAGGCGGATCCACTTGGAACGAATTCTCAGGATGACACCAGTTTCGAGATATTCATTCCCGAACTTTGCAGAGAAATGCATTGGCATTCCAGTTAATTTTGTGCTTCAATGCATGAAACAAGGGCTTGTTAAGAAAGTAACTGGAATGCCAATGCATTTCTCTGCACAACGGTTCTCGCAGCGGTCGTGGCAGTACAAGACAAACTCAGAAACAAGGGATGTGGAAATGGTAAAAGTACAGAAAAAGAATGAATGTGAAGAGCAATAAAAAAGGGAAAGAAGCGTTAAGCGCGGCTATCGCTGCAGCCAAGGGCTACATCCACAGTAAGACACCACCGGTTATGAGCAGGCCGCCCGTATCAGGACGCACGTTACATTATAGTCAAATACAGCTCAAGAACGAAGTGGCAAATGCCCCTCAAAGGAGGCCCTCCGTCCAGTAATGTCAAGAGACTCATGGCGTTGTAGCTGATCTGGTTAACCAGCAGTTAATCGCTTTGTACTTGCCAGTCCCCTGGAATGTAATGCTAACAGGTCAAAGAGAAATAACCACGTCATGAAAATCTGTCATGATTGACTGGCTCCTGAGGGGTATTTACTGCTTCATTCGTAAATTGCACCCGGCTTTACACAATGCTGCATTCTCTAATCGTATTTGACAATGTTAGCTTCAAATAGTAACAGTAATGTAGACAATAAATAATACTACAATATGGTATCCTATGTAGGGTTATATGTACAAAACTGACGCAAGAGCTGTGAGATGCCATGGCGGACAGGCACGGATTTGATCGAAGATTGCAATGCTTACCTCGACTACCTTACAGAAGAGCTCGCAGTCTTCATCGAAGATGGCAAGCAGGAGGAGGGGAGTGGCTTCGTACTCTACAGCCATTGTCTTTAGTTCAATTCTGGCCTTTTCGATTTGCTCTAGGCATGTCCTCACGTTCGCCTTTTTTATTAAGCTGTGAGCATACCTAAAAACCTGTCGCCCAACAGTCTTGATTTGATCGTCAAATGTTTGAGAGGCACTGAACCCCAGCAGTACATTGATATGTGAACACATGTGCATTTCTTCAAAGAGGAAAGGCCAGTTTTTCTTCACGTACAGCACGCTTCTGCTGGCATTGATCAACTGCCTCTGTGACGAATGTTTCAGCCATTAGTTGTGTGACCCGAGAACTGTTTGGGGAAGCTAGCCTAAATTGGGCTTGCAACTCTTCTCTTTTCTTCTCTTGAGTTTCAGCTGTTTCCGTGGACGGAAGATCAGGCTGCCAGGCTACACAGCCATAAGAATCTTTTTGGAGTTGTGGCTTTTTTGTGGTGAACTCTTCTTCATCTTCTGAAACACACCGCTTCAAACACTCATAGAAACACTCAGAAACGCTTCCATAGAAGCGTTTCTAATCCTGTAGCAATGACGGTACCGTTGAGGGTGTCCTCAAAAGTTCTTGGAAACTTGCTGACGATTTCACTCGCAATGGCTCGCAGCACTTTGCGCCCAGGCTTCTGATGGCAGGCAAGCACCCTGTCACTTAGTGTCCTAACCATTTCATTCAGATCACTTTTCAGTGGACGCCTGCCCTCTTGACATGCTTTTACGAGTTCGGGTGGAAATGCGTCCCATGGAATATCAAAAGCCCGGCCCAACAGGCTCACAGAAGCTTCACTTCCTTTTGGTATGGACACTTGCACGGCTGGTGAGGCAGCTGTCTGGAACTTTTCGAGCAGGATGCGTCTACTGACCACATTCAGGAACATTAGGTCGGCTTCCACTACATACTTGAGGTGCTCAAGCGACTGAACACCACAGTCCAGCAGTTTCTGTACAGTAAGTTGCATCACTTCATTGTCGAAGTGTGGCAGCCAGCTGGAAATATGCTTTTCCAAGTCCATTCTTCCTGTCAAAAGCATGAAATCAAGCAAAATCTAATATAGCATGCTTCAACACAACAACAGGGTACTTGTTGCGGGCAAGTTTGTACTGCACCAACGGAGTCCAATCAAGGAGGCTTTCAAGCTTCATGCATTTGAAAGGACCATCACTACTGATGATGTTGTAGAAGTGCATAGCAGACTCATATCTTGTGTGGACAGTTCTTAATAAGAAAAAGTAGTTGTCATTAGTGGCAAGAATAAGCCTAATCTCACCAAAAACAGGCACACCGTCCACCCGCCTCATAACGACAAGCATGTCTTGCTTGTAAAAAAGACCGCGGATAGTAGCTTGACAAGCCGAGAACATATTATCTTCGTCAAGGATCACCTCGCGTACTTCTTTTTGTATTTCTGGTGTGCAAAGCTCACTAGAGAATGAGGAACTATTGACTAATAAGCCATGAATACCGTTTCCCGTGTTTTTATATGCCTGATAAAGCTGATGGCGCTCAGCAAGTGTGTGCGTCAAGTTCTTGAAATTCTGGCAATTTCTTGCACACTTACGGAAATAGCTGTGCTTGCTTTCACACCTCATTGTCCACATTTTTATCAGCGGGCCAAACTGCGTAATCAGAAAAGGGTAATGAAGCAGGTAATGATGCTTAGGTTTCATGGCAACGTCAGGGAAGAGATTTGCTCTGCCTGTCATGTAGTCCTCTATAATGTCTTGCAGCCTCATAACCATGGGGAGTGTTAGCGTATGTGCAGTAACAAGCTGGACAATTTCAGACAGCAAAAGAACCTGTTGCCAGATTTCATTTTCAGTGGACTGAATTGAACCAAGTAGGAACAATGGAACAAAGCGCAACATGTTCCAATTTCGCACAGCATGGCCTCCTAGTGCTTTTTTGAGGTGAACTTCACACGGTCTGTCAGCCAAATCACCATGTTTAAAATGAAAACAAGTTATGCGCTGATTAAGGTCTTGTAAAGAAATCCACTTGAGAACCGTTACAAAATGTTTCATGTACAAAGAAAGGTCAAATGAAACAATACCCTCAAATAAATCATGTGCCAAACAAGGAGGGAGACCTGGTGCACATACATGGAAATACTTCAGCTCATTGAATAAGGAATTGAACTTCACTCCTTTTTCTATACTTGAACCATTGGCTTGCAGGGCTAATAAAGCACTATTATAATTGGCCGGTGTTCTGATTTGTGAAACACCTGACAGTGCATTTGGAGAAAAAAGGTCAGCTCTTTCAGACATGCAAAACCTACAGATGTGACTTGCAGAGCTAAAATTTTCTACAAAGCCTCCAATTCCATGGCTTCCAAGGTTGTCTCCAAGGATGGCAGTCACAGTGCCAAACAAACGCATTCCGCTTGAAGTTACAAATTGGCCAGCTTCCAACTTCTTCAAATCATCGAGCAAAGGCTTAAGCACTTTGGCCTGCCCAAAATGTGCAAAATCATTTTCATTGCAGAGCAAGCACAGCTTGAGAGAATGAGGTGCACATCTGAACCATGGATAGAGATTACCAAGGATTAAATAAACAGCAAGAAGTTTGTGTTTCTTCTTTGCGGAACCAATCGGATTCACGACCTCAAATGCATCTTGAAATAGTATAAGCTTCAGTGCTTCAGGATGCTCCTTGAAAAGTGGAATAGACTTGAACACGTTTCCATCAGTGAAATCTTTCAGGACACCAGGGGTCTCAGGCAGCATCCTATCGCACTGTGATATCACATCTTCATTCTCCAGCATGGCTTCAAGTGTACTTAGAATTGGAACTTAATGAAAGGTAGCATTCCTGTTCTTGTTTTTTCCCAATAATATTTCGACAGACGATACATACAGAAACTCTTTCTTGAAGAAAGAGGAACGGCTATGTTCTGTCCTGAACACACCATCTGGTGCTCGATGCAGTGCCAAAACAGTCACTTTCAAATGTTTCATCTATCAGCTTATCTATGTCATCACTGCCAACAGCTTTTTCCCTGAGCTTTTCTTTGAGACAGGAAACCATTGCTGAAGCATTTGCATTCTGTATGTCATATATAGCCTCACAAATAACTTGAACTGTAGATGAAGGCACATGGCGCTCAGATAAGAGTCGCAGGTACAGATGGGCAAAAGCAGTGCTAACGTCGTTCTTACAGGTTTCTTGCATGCTACCTTGATGCGGCGCCAGTGTACTACGTAGCTCTTCCTCTTCAGATACATTGCTCTCAGTTTGTTCAGCGTCAAGTGGAGGGGTAACAGTTGCTGGAACAGGCATAGCCTCTTGAACTTCCACATCTGGTACTGTGCAAGGGTACTTCCCGTGGTAACGTGAAAGATGGGAAGAAAAGGAGGCCTTCTTATTGTATGCTTTCGTACATAATGGGCAAGTGACGTTTGTTCCTTGAACAATGTGAAGTTTCAGGTGTGCAATTAGAGCTTTATAATCTTTACAGACTTGTATGCAGCTGTCCACAGTGCAGAAGAAGTCGCAAGGCTGCACCCTGACGGCAACACAGCTTTCTTGTTCAGCATGTCTAACTCGTCTGTGTTCACGACTGAAGTGACTGTAGAGTGAGCCAACTTTGCAAAATTTTTTGTAGCAGGCTTGAAAGGGGCATTTGACACAAAAATTGTTCACATTTTTGTGCAAAGGCACATCCCTGAGAAATGCGGAAAGTGCAGAGCTGACACAGCCACATATACTGCAGGGGTACATCTGAAATTAACACAACAGCAATGAACAGTATTACTCAAACGAAACATTATTGGCGAGTGACCACACTGCATGAGGTGCAATTTAAAAGTAATCATCCTTACGGTACACACTGCACTGATCTCACATTCGTTTCCCACTTTGGAACATGTTTTTAAATATTGGGTAGCAAAAATGCAACAGCAGTATCATACAAGTGGGTTTAATGCAGGCTCTTAAAATCCAGCATTATAGTGATACCACCATGTTAAAATTCCTTTCCAATGAATCATGACCAGTTGGAATTTCCGAGACACAAGTGAAGCAGATTTTTGATCAGCATTGTATTTTTAGAAATTCTGATCAGCCTTCTTTTTTAGACTTAATTTTAATTTATTTAGATGTTGCTCCCCCAAATGACATCTTATGAATTACCACCTTCTTATGTATTAGAAAAACCTAGCTCACAAACTATAAGCACTGCATTCAAAGCATGGGTGGTCGAAATTCCTCAGTATGGCCACAGTGTGTTTCTCAGCGCACACAGGCCACAGCGTATCCTACTGCTGCTTTGTTCAAAGGGCGTCCAAGAATGCCTTTCCAAGCTAAATTTGCTGTCTTGTACGTTTAAGTTCAAAATAATTTTGCAGTGACATATTTGAAGGCAAGATTTTCTTTTGAAATGCTTCAGTGAGGTTTTATACTGATATACCAAAAACTAGTTGGGAAGTTGAAATCACTGACAGCTGAATGAACCAAGACAAATTGTGGGAGAGATAGCCCTACTGATGGAACTTACAAAAACTTCATTAATATATGTCCCTGCGAACGTCCCTATATACTCGCAGTAAACGTGAGTATGACAGTTTTATACCCGTGCTACAGGGATATGTTCCAATGGCATTCGGCCTTTACAGGCTCCCGCAGTGTTTCACGAGGACTTCTAAACGCATTCAAAAGCGTCAACATTCCCTTGCTTTATTGCAATGGTGCTGCTGCCGTCGAGTTGCGCTTTTGTTCGCTCGTTTTCAGCGCGTACGAACGCGGTCGTCAGCGGTCAGTACGCGGTCGGAAACCGTCGCTGACACACCCATCAGTACTGGACCGACAATGACACCAGCACGACCAAAAACGTATGTCATCGTAGTGCGACAGGTTTGTCGGGCTAACAAAGCGACAAATCCGGTCACAAGAGGGTCGCCTCACCTATCATCAGCAGATCGGCGGCTCAACGAAACCCACGACAATGGCTCAGATAGCTGTGCTTGTCTGATACCTTACCCGTACCATAAATAAGTGGAACGAGCAGCTACATTTCATATGTATATACTTCGTAAGTCACCAACAATAAACGCTTGTCAAATTCTTTAATTTTAATCGACGACGGCCCACTTCCGCTAGTTACGAGTACGCAGTGTTCGCCAGCGCGACTCCTATGCGATGTCAACAACTTGGCTATCAAGTGTTCCTAAGGCGAGCGATCGCATCGGCGCTTCCTAATAGTTATGGGCGACGCGATGGCTTATGTCGGTGCAGACGGTGCTCGCGTTTCAAAGCAGCGTCAAAATCTCGAATGTCGACTGAGTATCATTGAAAAATGTCGTATGGCAGCGCAAATTCGGCAGTCGAGTGGAATGGCATTCGGTTGAACGGCATTTGAAACGGCCGCGTAGCAAGGGTATGATTAGTTCCTTTTCTCAAGCGAACGGAATAAACGGGCAGTGCCTTCCACTCTTCGGAATGCGTTGACCCGTGCAACGCTATTTCGATCAAAAATTAAAACGCGCAATGTTAAATCTCGCGAACTCAACATAGTCAAGGATTTTACTAGTGTCTGCATGAATAAAAAAATAGATATACAACATATCCTTGCGACCTTTACTTGCACGAGAAACGAGTTTCCAGACCCCGCGCTTTTTAACGTACGTACTTCACAGCGAGTTCCGCAACCCTAAAAACTTCCCGCGTTTTCTCACTCGGATATTGTAGTGCGGATACCTGCTAACAAAGCGAAATTTCTGCATCTTTCATTTTCCCGTAAGCTACAGTGTTCTACCGGGTTGCTCACTTGCATCCTCTCTCTTCTGCGCGCTGTGTACCCTTTATCAGACAATAAAGCAGCAGTGACGAATCGGTGGTGAAGCGACTGTCGTGCGCACGCTATTCTAGCATTCGCTCCGAACGCAAATATAGGCGTGCCTTTGGTTCTTCGCAAACGCATTACGACATTCCAAACAAGTTGGGGAGACCCCTAGTCTTAACGACTCTAGTGCAAACTAATGCAATCCGTCCACTCAAGATTTTGCAAGGTCCCTCAGCGATTCATTTTTGCTCTCTTTCATTAGCAGTACAAGCCCGCAACAAGACTTCCAAAAGATAGCATAAAGTGTATCATTCATGCCGGTAAGAATGTGCACTACTCACCTTGTGTGCGAACAGTCTGTCCGGTGAAAATCCCCGACGCAGCACGCTGGTACCGCCGCTGTTCACGTTCTTGGCGCCAATGCGTGAATGCAGGACCGCAGAAAACGTACAGACCGCGGAATCTATAATGCTTTTAATACTGAGGAAAAATATTGGGCGCAATAACTTTTTGGCGCTTAAAATATTCGAAGTGCTTAATAAAAGCTGACAAGTGATTTTCAATTTACTTTTTTTTGAGCGGAGGTGCCCACGTGACCAACCGTTCGGTGATTTGGCGGGGTAGCGGCTCCAGAAACAGAAAATTACTGTTTTTTTCGTGAACGTGTTTCTGTTAAGGGCGTAAAACAGATATTTTCTGTACGACAACAGAAAATTTCAGTAAAAATACCTGTTAATTGACACACATTTCTTACAGTGTGCGAAGCGTGCCGCTATGGACCCTGTGTTGCGCGCACGTCTGGAAAGGCCAACACTGTCGCGCTCTATTCGCGCAGCTAATCAGACCGCTAAGCATGACTCTGTTGGAACACGAGCGATTTGGCACTTGCGTTGCGGGCTGTAATTACCTACGCGCAAGCGCGCACAAGCGAGCAACACGGCGAGAACGAGCAGGGAGCGCGTGTACCTGCTAGCAGACAAACCGGAAGTCGCAGGTTCTTGTTCGACCAATGGACATCGTTTCCACCGTTGACATCACCATTTTCCCCCTGCTGACGTCGTGACGACCGCTGGGGTTCCACGGCATTGTATTTTTCTTTTCTTTTTTTTTTTCTTTTTTTTTTTTTTTTTTTTTTTGTGGCGCGCCCGCGGCGCGTAGCGCTGCAGCGTTTGGCATCGTTGATCGTGATTGCATTCTGAACTCGATGCGCGTGTTTACTTGAAATGTTCAAAAAAATATCTGAGGTGGTTTAGGGGCCCTTTAACACGCTATAGCACAAAGCATAGAAACCGTCGGTTCGTTGTCGGGGTCACACGAGAGTATATATGTTTAAAAGTAGTAGTGCACTCACCTGTACTTATTTGCGAGATTTTCAATCTTGCTTTTTATTTCTTTCGGCGTTTTCTCAATACCGGCTGCTCGCAACTTCTCAACAATAGCATCATACACGTTTGCATTACGCTTTGCGCGCCGCAAGTCGCCGATATGGTCTTCCCAAATCCTTATCAGAGTAAACATCTCCGCTTCTGTCCAACGGGCCCTTTCTTTTCCTTTGGCTAAATAAAGTTGTTTCTCTCTCTCTTTTCCTTTGGACGCTTCAGGCTGTGTTGAAGTCTGTTTCTGCGCCGGCTGCACTTCAGGCTGACTGCTCGCTAGTTGCTTCTACCACCTTCAGGCTTCAACTCAGCACAGAGCCCGGAAACGCTCTCGACAATATTGCTGGTAACGAGAATACTCAAACTTTTCCGAATAAGTTGAATCGTTTGGCAAAAAATTGAGCAATACACTTGAAAGTAAAACATATTAATAACTGCAACGAGTTATTTATCTTTAATATAAAATCTCATCGCCACCACTCTTTGCCGAGAGTACTCATTCGCGACAGGGATCCATTGGAATGAGTTCAGCTAGCGAACTCATTCGTTTACACAAGTCATTTTCGTTCAATGACATTATATGTTCCCGTGTGGCAGCCAACTAACCACATTAAATGTAAATGTCATTAGACAATATATTACGGGCAAATGGTGAACGACTGCTGTGAATCTTGAAGTGCGAACGCTATTAGAGGTTCAGCCTTTAGATAGCGTTATTGCATATGTGCTGCGAACGTACGCAACTTCTACATTTGGCACTGTCTATACTTCGTCAACACTCTGTCCACGTGAACCAAAACAAAGCACGTGGTTCAGAACGTGAACCACGTGCTTTGCAAGCCTGCTCGCAGATGGCTATCATGTCAACGCCAAGCTTTACATGGTACTGGGTAGCGCAGTTCTGTAGAAGGTCTGCATCGAGGCCCAAAAGCACCGTGCTTTTTTTTTCGGTTTAAGCACCCTTTATGAAGCGCTTGAAACCCTACAAAACATAATATGACACGTTATCAAAGACGACAGTTCCAGGACATGTGAAGCGCAAAATAATTATCTCTTACGAGTATTTGTGCTTTCCGTATCTAGGTACTCGACGTGGATGCCCACAAGAATGAGACATATGCCAGATTGGACAAAAAAATACGTCACCACTCTGCGAAGGAGGAATGACCGCTAGTTCAGCGAGGATACACTGTGAGCATTGCATTGCCTTCTGCAATGTGTATGTTTCAGCCTTGTGCTTGAAGTTCGCTGAGCATGACAAAAAATAGTAAACGCGTTCCAGGGCACGATTGCATGGTGCATCGCGTGAAGTTCATTCAGCAGGAGTTTCGGCCACTTCAGTCTCACGAAGACTCGCGTTTCTTGCAGAAGGGTTGTGTGTCTGTTGCAGTGAAGTGCACACATGTCACCCATACCTTGCATGTTGTTAGATGACGCTTAATCAGATCATTACACCGCCGCGATATTTGCAGAACTGCTCGCATTACCCACTGATGAGTCCCAACCGACCAGGGGCGTAGCCAGAGGGGGGGGGGGGAATTCAACCCCCCCCCCGAAATTTTTTCCGCCCCCCCCCCCCACTTACCCACCCTTTGTTCTCGTCGCTGCGCGCTGACATAATTCCTGAAACCGGTGCTACTATCACAATTTCATTCCTGGGCGCTTCCGTTTGGGTTGGTAATTTACAGCGAATCATGTCTGCATATGGAAAAAACTGTCACGGTGTTTGTCAAGGCTTTGACACACTGTGAAGTTTTAGGAGAGAATGTGGCGGCCGCATTCTGAAGCAACAATTGCGCAACAAATGAAGCAACAAATGCAGCAGCCGCATTTTAGATGATGGCGAAAACGCTCGAGGCCCGTTTACTTAGATTTAGGTGCACGTTAAAGACCTGACGTGGTCGAAATATCCGGTATACATTTCCGCCGCTTCCCTTCAGGTGCCGGTTAGGCCGCGCTCGCGCCGTGCGGACTGAACTCTTGAACTCCTGAATTCCCCTGAACGATACTCGCTGTAATGCGTCTGCATTTCCGGAAGAAGTTCCTTCTTCGAGATTTGCCCCGGCCCCCGAGCCACGCCTAGATCGTCTTAGGCTACGTTCACACTTGGTCTCGAAGCTGTCGGAAGCGGCAAAATCTTGCAAAAATCCGCCCGCCTAGGCGGCAAAACAGTCAGAAAAACAGGCTGCGAGCCAAATCGGTCTCGGGCCGATTTTTTCGCCATGTCGAAGCGGAAACGCGGTGGAAAGTCGCTCTGCTTCACTGGAAGCTACACTAGCATGTAAAAAATGTCACAGTTTCGCCCTAAGGGCGAAGCAATGAATGCGATAGCAACACAGCAATGTCATACGAAGTAAGGTGAGCGGCTTTGGTAGCAATATGAATTGTAGTAAACATGAGCTGATTAAGTAAGCAGGTGTGCTGCGGCGTAAGTAGACCGACATGAAGAGAGACTCGATGACCACGAGAAGACGCGTGTGAAACGGTGGTGTTGATGAGAAGCGCTTCCCGTGGGCAGCGCGTGCGAAGGGACACACCTGTAGCGCTGCATTGCCGACCCGGGCAGCATTGCATGTGTAGCGTGCGTTGGAAAATGTGGCCCGACTATTACTAACTGAATGAACAAGCGTGGTGTGAGCGCGCACAAACAAACATGAATAGATCACACTGAATGACTGCAGCCAACGACTGTTAAAACGCTGGCAGCGAGCGCATACGCAGCGCAGCGGGCGAAGGTACGTGCGGTCTATCACTTCAACAGAAACTGAGCGGCGAATGCACGGCGCATAAAGGTCAGAGCCGTGTGGAGATAAGAGACTGTGCGGGCAAGCGAACGACGAGCGCGGTTGTTGGCAGAGTAGAAGTGCGCCCCCCCCCCCCCCCCCGCGCTCCCTCCGGCGCTGGCTTCCCACTTCCTTGCTTGCGCGTGGGTGATTGAGTACGTTCGCTCTCCGCGATAGCGCGCGTCCCCGGACGCTTCCGCTCGAGCATACGGCGCGCGGCGAAGATTTTATCTATAGGGAACCTCACTGCGACGGCGACGACGACGGCGACGGCAGAAATCCGGTTGAAGTGTCCATATAATTGCTATCGCAATAAAAACCGGTCGTAAAATTGAACATGGCACCAAAAGTGTAGGCTGTAATGCTGATCGACGCGATCAAGAACCAGCCCTTGCTCTACGACAAGAGTGGCACTAAAACGTACTGTCAGCAATACTCGCGATAGTATTCAACGTCGCGCGACCGGAGGTGCGGCAACGAAGCCTTGGCGTGACCCAACTTCTCGCGCTTTTGCAAAGCCAGGCGAACCCACCACCGCCGTTTCCGAGGTGTCCGCGTCTTCCGTTTATTCATTGTCCATTTCTAGAAAACAAGTAGGTAGAAGTATAAAAGCCATTTCTTCTTCCACTTCCATGGCAGACAATAGTTAGGCAGGTTCCTCGTTGGCGCTCCATAATTCTCCTCGCACGTGTACGGTATGTTGCAGAAGTCGCGGGGTACTTTTCTCGTCGCGACGATAGATTGGGAGCGTAGGTCTCACGTAGGACGCGCAGGCTTTGGCAAGCCCCAACACAAGAGCCAACCCGGGTTTTAGCTGTGGTGTTCCCGTTGCCCCTTTGGTGTCCTGGAGGCGCCGACAATACGAAATGATGAAATGTTAATACAACTTGTAAATAAAAGCTATTAAAGAAATATTATCACGCCTAGGCACCAACCTGTGACTGAGCGCTACCGCGCCCGTGTGAGGAGAATTACGGAACGCCAACAAGGAATTTACCGAAGGTCGCAGATGACACGCGAAGTTGCGTAAAATGATCACTTTTGATGACGGTACGTGGGTCAAAGAATGAACATACCGCTCGAAATAATGCAATAATGAACGCCATCACGCCGACAAACGTACGCAGACGAGATGGATCTGGACGAAAACGGCAGCGGCGGCCGCGGCGGTAGCAAAACAGATGTGAACAACTTGGACAGGCGCGGAAAAAATTTTCCGGCCGCTTTGGCCTTTGCGCCCGCTTTGGCCTTTCCGCCCGCTTTTGCCTTTCCGCCCGCTTTGGCCTTTCCGCCCGCTTGCCGCTTCCCAAGTGTGAACGTAGGCTTAGTCTGCGCGAGAAACTTCTCTTGTTTGCGATTGCGCCCCTACGGAAGGCTGGTAATTACTGTTGTGTTGTTGAATCCCAAACCAGCAATTACGGAAGGCTGGTAGTTGCTGTTTTGTTGTGGAATCCCAAACCAGCAATGTACACACGAAGGGGTTGATGACAGCAGTGAAATTCCACCAACTCGCAACAGAATGCACGAAACAGACAGCCGACAAGCATGAATTACTGCTGTGAGCAGTACAGCGTAAGTAAACTCTTGTTGCAGGCGCTGACAGTTCTCGTCGGAGTTCACGCGTCCTGAGAAATGTATTATGCTCACTATGCACTGAACAAGACCGGAGTTCATTCCTGGATCACTAGTACACCAATCAGTCGAGATTCTGTGAGGTACAAGGCCGCTTCCTGTTTGCACCGGCGTAAGTGAAGCAGAAATGAGTTGCACGCACTACTTTAAATGCGTACACGTGTCATATCTATGCTATGCGGTGAAATATTCTGTACAATTCTGAATCTGTTGACGTAAAGGCAAATGACGGCTGCGCGCTCGCACACAGCGGAAGACACAGTGGCCTATGCCCTTGCCGCAGGAAATGCAACACTCTCCTTTCAGGGAGCAGGGCGACGAAAGCTTCGAGAAAAAAAGCATTACGCGTTTTTGCGCGTATTTAAGTTTGCTAGCGCAAAGACGCAGCGAAGAAGCTATTGCTATGGGAGTAGGTATAGCCTGGTCACACGTGCATTTTCACGCGTATAGATGTCGTTGACGTCGCCCCGACGAGGACGACGCCATCTACGCTTAACGGAAATTAACAATTAATGATGTCTTCTCCGATCGCACGAGTATTCTCAATTATGCGTTTTCGAAGACTGGTCCATTCAGTGGCGCGATGAGAGACCGTTGCTCCCAAACGCTCACTGTACCTGTCGTCCTTACTGTATTTACTGAGCTTACTTTACTTTTTACTTAATTTCTTCACAAGCACACGCACACGCGAGGGGGGGGGGGTCCCATGTCTTTGATATACATGTATAGGGTCTGCTTAAACTACCGGACATATATTAGCGATCACGTGACGTAAAGGAAAGCAGAAGCTTGCCCCCTCCCCCCCCCCCCCCCGAAAAAAATTTCTGGCTACGCCCCTGCAACCGACCAACAATCTGAAACACAAAATCTTAGTTCATAACAACTGATGAAACAAAACTGTTCCAACTAACACATAATCGAAATATAATGCAATTCATTACCCTAGAGCGTTGGCCAGAACTACAGTAAAAATCATAAGGATTGAGACCACTCAAGCTGCTCGACAAGGCTGCGAACTTGAACTCTACCTCCATGACGCCGGAAACAAGTCGCGTACAACCTCATATATTATGGCGTTGCTGACAAGTTAGATTACTCTGAAGAGTTTTATTTGTTGGAAACTGCCATGATCACTGGAACATCGACGTTGACCGAGAAAAAACAGAATGACCACACCGTATTAGTTTCTTGCATAACGTTATACCTGGGGCTGGTCGTTACGTCATCATTCTGTTTACAGCGCTGAAATTTCACACAAAAATCAAAGAAAAGGGTACGGTCGAACAAGTGACCAAGCTATCAGCTGTTTATTTGTCACAGCCACACATCAAATTTGTAAGACAAGAAAAGGTTAGCGAAAGTAAATGAAAAATTTCGAAGAAAAGCATCAGGAATATTGGAAGCACACACTTTATAATATAGATTATTGAGCGAACCATCAGAGCGCAGCTTGAGTGGTGGCTTCAGAATCAGCTTTTATATAGATAGATGAAATCTAGGAAAAGCTGTCTTCGTCCCTTTGAAAGTAGAAGTGTTTGAAGTATTTGCATTTCTCTGTTCCAGCTCTGATTTTTTTAACGCGATAGCGTTAAGGGCCCCGTGTCGCAGAAAATCCGGCGTCGGCCTCGGCGTGCGGAGTCCGCGGCCGAAAAAATCATTCCGAACCAACCCGACCACACAGGCCTTTGCGCGTGGCGCAAAGGCGCTGGTGAAATAATTCCATTGCTCAAAGTAAAATGTGTCATAAAAATCCTAAAGTATGACTTAACCACAACCTACAGGCATGCTAGGGTCGGATTGTAATTTGAATATACGAGAAAACAAAATTCTGTTACGCGGAAGCTCAAATACAAACCCCTTTCCCAGCATTTCTACCAATCATACAGCGGCGCGCCCAGTCGGTGTACCTTGCCAAAATATTCTGCAGATGCCGCTCGCCTCCTCAGCAGCCGCATGTGGAGGCGAAGTTGGAGAAAAAATAAAGCTGCAGTTGCCGGAAAGCCTGACAAACAGTCAGGGATCTTTTAATGCTATCGCGTTCCACTCTTAAAGGCTTAGCTTAAGCGTCCTCCAATTTTTTTTTCTAACTTTCACTGGGTCTTTCTTGTCTTACTTATTTGATGTGTGCCTGTGAACAATAAAACGTTCAGTGTTCAGGCACTTGTTATTTTAATTGTCTCCTGTGCGAAATACTAGAGCATTAAACCGAGTGCTGCTACTCTGCTCAACTTCACACTCCCATCAGTGTCTAATCATCTCTTCACAAGACCAGAGAAGCTGTAGAAGAGCGAGACACCTTCACCAAGAACTTCCTCGCAATGTTCATGGAGACCTTCCGTGCAAACTGAGGTTTAGAGAAAATTCTGCTTCGAACATCAACTTGAGCTTTTCGCAGCTTCACGATAATAATCCATGTCCAAATGCGTCCCCGCATTTGTAAAGACTGCTCGATATCACCTCTGAAGGCCATTCGCTCTTGTTGATCTGCACCAACATGAAGCAAAAGCATGAGCCGCCTTTCCCCAGGATGAAGACCACGTCTCCTCTCCGCTACTTCCCTTCATTTCGAGTATACAGACGATGATGACACTGACGGCGCCGTTTTCTTGTCTTTTATACTCAGTTTTCAACAGAAGCTATCCTCACGATCGCGCGCAAATCGAAAGCTACAGACCAGACCACTGCAGACAATTTCTGTTCATGTGTTCATAACGCGCCTAAACACTTAATTGTTTTCGCAACGAACGCGTCTGCACCTTTATTACTTAATGTCTCTTCGATTTCGCTGTACTGTACTTTCTGCGCTAGTACCGCTGCGGTGCCACGTGAGTGCAGGAGAGTGCAGTTCCAGTTCAGAAATTTCAACTACAATGCTTGCACTAGCGACGAACGTTTATTTCGAAAACGAATAGGCAAATGCAAGCCATGTTGTCTGGCTCGGCGCATTTCGCGCGTTTTGCGAATTGTGTCGTAGCGCCTGCTCTTGTGACTACCTGTGCGTCATATGAGCGGCTTGTTGGGCGAGTTGGTACATGGCACTTTGTAATAGTGTGCCAGCAAGCGGAAATAATAACTAGAAAAATATAGTGAGGCAAGGCACAGAAAAGGAATAGGAAGGGTGATGGATGAACAACTAACTTTATTTGAAAAGGCGCTGACCAAGACCAAACCGAGCATGCGTGACAGCACTTAACAGCGGATTACCTTGTAGTTACTTTCAGTGCTGTCACGAATGCTCCGTTCGGCCTTGGTGGACGCCATTTTAAAGAAATGGTATCAGCTGGTAGCCCAGCACCCTTCCTGTTCCTTTCTTCGTGTATTGCCTCGCGAGCTTTTCTAGCTGTCCTTTTGATTTGCTGGCTCACGCTCCCAAATGCTCCCGTGCGGGCTATGGGGCGTTTTCTTCTTTTTTTCTTTTTGTGATTTTACGTGCCAAAACCAGTTCTGATTGTAAGGCACACCGTGGTGGAGGGCTCCGGATTAATTTTGACCACCTGGGGTTCTTTAACGTGCACTACAACGCAAGCACAGTGGTGGCGTGTAGCAGAGGTAGAATACCCGCCTTCAAATCTGAAGGTCGTAAGTTCAAATCCTACTCCACTCCACTACATTTTCAGGCATCGAGTGGTGCCTGACGCAGGCAAGAAAAAAATATATTGCCGAGAGCTAGTGGGGCTATACTAGTTCAGGTGCGACCAAACTACGAAGGCCCACTAAGCTTCATCAAAGTCACTCCCTCACCAGAACAGGAATTGGCCTCCCTGGTGCAGTATTCGGCCACTACCTCTCTCATGACTCCGACAATTAACCCATGCCCCTCAGTCCCCAGTGGCTGCGGAGCACCTAACCAAGGCGGCGGTCAGACCTGCTATGCGACAGAGGGTGCTAAGAATCTCTGGGTCCGGACAGGCCGTCAATGAAAACTGAACCTGGCAACGTTCAACACGCGCACCCTCTCGAGTGAGGCTAGCTTACCAGGACTATTTGAAGAATTATCAGGCATTGCCTGGGATATTATTGGCCTTAGTGAGTTTAGAAGAACTGGTGAGGCTTGCACAGTGCTGACTAACGGCCACGTCCTCTGGTACAGAGGTCTACCAGAGAGCTGGAAGAACGCCAACATTATACTAATTAATCCATAAGAAGGGAGACGTTAAAGAAATGAAGAATTATAGGCCCATTAGCTTGTTTTCAGTATTGTATAAAATATTCATCAAGATAATTTCCAATAGAATCAGGGCAACACTTGACTTCAGCCAACCAAGCTGGCTTCAGGAAGGGATATTCTACGATGGATCATATCCATGTCATCAATCAGGTAATCTAGAAATCTGCGGAGTATAATCAACCTCTCTGTATGGCTTTCATAGATTATGAAAAGGCACTTGAATCAGTAGAGATACCAGCAGTCATAGAGGCATTGCGTAATCAAGGAGTACAGGAGGCATACGTGAATATCTTTGCAAACATCTACAACGATTCCACAGCTACCTTGGTTCTCCACAAGAAAAGTAGAAAGTTACCTATCAAGAAAGGGGTCAGGCAAGGAGACACAATCTCTCCAATGCTATTCACTGCATGCTTAGAAGTATTCAAGCTCTTAGACTGGGAAGGCTTAGGAGTGAGGATCAACGGCGAATATCTCAGCAACCTTCGGTTTGCAGATGACATTGTCCTATTCAGCAACAGTGGAGACGAATTACACCAAATGATTGCGGACCTTAATAGAGAAAGTATAAGAAATGGCAGAAGATGACTATGATGAAGATGAATATGAATAAGATGAATATGCAGAAGACAAAGATAATGTTCATTAGCCTCTCAAGGGAACAAGAATTCAGGATCGCCAGTTAGCCTCTACAGTCTATAAAGGAGTACGTTTATCTAGGACAATTACTGGCAGGGGACCCTGATCACGAGAAAGAAATTTACAGAAGAATAAAATTGGGTTGGAGTGCATACGGCAGACATTTCCAAGTCCTGATTGGGAGCTTACCACTGTCGTTAAAAAGAAAAGTGTACAATCATTGCATTCTACCGGTGCTAACATATGGGGCAGAAAATTGGAGGTTCACAAAGAAGCTCGAGAACAAGTTAAGGACCGCACAAAGAGCGATGGAACGAAAAATCTTAGCACTACCGTTAAGAGACAGGAAGCGAGCGGTGTGGATCAGAGAACAAACGGGAATAGCCGATATTCTAGTTGACATTAAGCGGAAGAAATGGAGCTGGGCAGGCCTTGTAATGCGTAGGATGGATAACCGGTGGACCATTAGGGTTACAGAATGGATACCAAGAGAAGGGAAGCGCAGTCGAGGTCGGCAGAAAACCAGATGGGATGATGAAGTAAGGAAATTTGCAGGCGCAAGTTGGAATACACTAGCGCAAGACAGACGAAATTGGAAATCGCAGGGAGAGGCCTTCGTCCTGCAGTGGACATAAAAATATAGGCTGATGATGATGATGATGCCAACGCAAGCACACGTGCGTTTTTGCACTTCGCCACCATCGAAATGCGGCCGCCGCGGCCGGGATTCGATCCCGCGGTCTCACGCTCAGCAGCGCAATGCCTTAGCTGACTGAGCCACCGTGGTGGGTGGCTATGGGGCGTGTCATAGCGTCTACTGTTGTCACCGCATTTTCTACGGATGCTTTTTGAATTGATGCTGCTCCTCGTGGTCGGATAAACGTGTTGCTTTCATATGGGCTGTCATCAAAGCTGGGCTTCTGCGTGAATATGCTTCCGCAATCTGGCAGCACCTCCCATCCACTAAATTCAGGCCTGTCCTGCACGTAGTTAAAGGAAGCATATTTTGATTTTCTTATCGCAATAATCACTATCGTAATAGTACTACGTCATAAAACGGGATGGCCGGTGTGGATGCAGTTATGCGTAACAGCGTAAGCTGTTATGGGCTCATTACAATAGCCGTTTTGGTTCGCGATGGTGTCCGCCGCCGCCGGCGGCCTGTGTCGATAACCGCTATCGCCGGAAATGCGAAAAAAAGTGCCCGGATCCCACCGGGATCAAACCCGCGCCCGCTGCGCGGGAACCAGATATTGTACCGCTAAGCCACGCAAGCGCTTGCTATGAGGCAGTGGGAAAATGCCCTATAAACGCGCCCTTGGCAAGTGCGCAGGCGCAGACGACGAGATGCGAATCAGACGAGGCGTGCAATCAACGCCTCCGCCAGTATGGTGGCACCATCTAGTTAAGGTGCCTACAAACTAGAGTGTACTAGAGCATGGTCGAGTGGGCCGAACTGCAGTGTTCTAGAAGCTCTTCTAATTGGCTTACTCGCCCATCCTTCCTATGCTGTTCATTGAAGTTGCCGCTGTCGCCTGCCAATGCGCCCGCTAGAGGCCCTGCAGCAGCTTCCTCCTGAACTCGGCAGTCCGCCCGCCCGTTTCGCTGTCTCGCGTGCGGGTGGTTATTTCTTCTTCTATGTTGCAGTGGCGGTCGGTTGGCTGCGACTTCGTTGCTTGCTGCCAGCTTCATTTCCGTGTAGTACCTATCTCGGCGTGTCAGCCACGTTACAGACGTGTGCCCCGGGTAGGCGAAGATGCCTAACCGTGACCGCAACTCTTGTTTCGCGCCCGAGTGCCGTACGGGGTATAATCGCGTGAAAGTGGCACCGAAGGCATCCTTATTCAATGTTCCGCGAGACGAAGAACGAAGAAAGCAGTGGGAGCAGAACATTCATGGTGCAGATAAAATATTGGATGAAACTTGCGCGGTCTGCGAGCTTGTTCCAACTATCATGCACCAAGATTTAAAAATATGCAAATGCCAAGTAGCTAGACAGAACCAAAGTAATCCTATTTTCCGTCACTTGGAGATACTCAGATTATTTCTTGCTAACCGGGAATCTGCTAACTTGATTCAGACAAGGAAAACTTTTTTGACAGTCTCACCATGTTTGCAACCCATTAAAACTGGGTGCCCCATGTGGTACCACACTTAATTTCTTGAACGAACGCAACAGATCTGCACATATCTCTACGTCTATGTGAGACGCGCCGTTCCTTTAATTGTTTCGCTATGATAGTGCACCGGATAACTGAAAGCAGTCGTTTATAATATACAAGCTGCTGAGTTGAGCAGTCATACGTTTGGGAACGGCGTTATATTTATGTATGAAATATATGATAAGCGTAACATGTTTTTCTCGGAAATCAGACTCGAGAATAATTTATTTTGTTTACACCCCTGAAAAAGGCCGAACAACGCAGCCACCTGCTTTCTACTTTTTTTTATTTAGTTTAAACAAATTCTTCGGTTTTACGTGGCAAAACCGCGATATGATTATGAGGCACCCGGTTTAGTTTTCACCTCCTGCGGTTCTTTAACGTGCACCTAAATAGAAGTATACGAGTGTTTTTTCATTTCGTTCCCATGAAATTCCGCGACCTGGATTGAACCCGCGAACTCCAGTTTAGCAGCGCAACGCAGTGTCCACTATATAGCCACTAATTAGGCTACCGCACAGGCTTTCTTTCTTTTCTTTTTTTTTTTTTGAAATATCGACTGGAAAAAAATTCCACGTACGGCTTATGGTCAAATATTAGCATATAGATTGACTAATTAAAACCGTTTTCGGCGCTCGAGGTCCGACCGTAATAAATGACTCCGTACCAATTACCCGCATTATGTTACGCGAGGAAGGCGGAAACTTGTATGGAATGTTGCACTGCAGTTTACTCTTTTTTTTATCTATAACAATGCTTCCCGCAAATCTGAGTACAAGGCACCGGATGGGGCAGATATGCTTTACTTGTTTGAAGCGGCAAGCAGGACGGTTACATATGTTTCTTCGTCTGCGTTTCGCAAGACCTACTGATGGAAAACTACATGCGCAACAATACACACGAGAGAGACATGTTGCTTGAAGAACGAGGAAAATATTTGTTCTCCAAAGGGAACCGTACAATAACAATAGAAGCAAAGCCGACACTGCGGCCGCAATGCACGTGCAGTCACTGAGGGGCAGTAAAAATAAAATAAAGACGAGAAATAAAGTAATTTCTTCTTAATGCATAAATAAATGTCATGTGCAATTATGAACACCATTTGAGCGGTCTGAAGGCAAATACCAGCACGTGAAGTAGTACGAATGGCCCCGCCGAGCAGTATCGCCAACAGTTTCCAACGGAGCGACCTTGATGCGGCCCAATTCACTTCGATCGCAGCGCCGCCACAGTATTTTTCCACGTCGGGCGCCTCATTGCAAAGCATACGCCGCCCCAGCCGCTTGTCCCACTCAACCGTATTCTAGTACACCCTACTGCAAACGCAGCGTGCGTAGGCGCAGACGACGAGATGCGATTCAGACGAGGCGCACAATAAACGCGATCCCGAGCCTCCGCCAGTATGGTGGCGCCATCTAGTTAAGGTGCCTGCAAACGCAGCATGCCCGACATGTAAGTTGCATATAGCAGTTGCATGCTGCATGTAACTGGACCTGGTTAACTCAAGCAGGCTAGGTGACTATTTGTCACCAGCCCGTTTTGAAGATTCCATAAACGACCATGGTCATCATCATCAACAACAGCATCAACAAAAACGCACCGTGCCACGGGTCAAGGGATGTGAGATGTGCGCCAGGTATCAGTACACGTTATGGCGTCTCCTCGGCAGGTACGAACCGCTGCCGAAGAAGCGAATCGCAGAGCTAATTGCGCGGCTACAACCAGGCATAATTGGGCTCTGCTGTGCAGAGAGCATTACAAGCCTCAGCTCGCCGTATACGCCGGGCGGAAAGTCTCTTCGCCGCGTTTGGACGTGGCGAAGAGACTGCCGCGAAGACCCTGTTGTGCGTGGCGCCGAAATTGGAACTACTCTTGAGCCTCTCCACCAGCCTACGCTGTGACTGTGTTGCGCAGGCCTGTGACTTTTTTCGTCAGAGAACGCGTTCCAAGATAGGCACGTAGGATCGAAAGCAACTTAACGCGTCACAAGACTTACTAAATTGCCTCACAACCATTCAGGCCTCGAACGTGCAGCTGGTATTCTTATGCCAGCTATGGGAACTGTTGCAACCTACGCGGGAGGCATTTACGTCCGCGTACCATTATTTAACTAGTCCGACGCTAAGTCGTCTGCTATCGAGGGCTTGCACGATTCCTGCATTTCCAAAGTAGCGAGTGCTAGAGAACCGTAAACTCGAGCAGAACTTGCCTTGCACAAAGTCAAATCGAGGGGCGCGCTGCAGGCAGCGCGCACTGCACTGTAATGTAGAGAACAAAAGTCCTGCAATCCCTGAACTAGTGCACAAAGTACAGCCAAATTGAAGGTTTTGATACCTTCTACTCATTGACCCGAAACGCTACATCTTTGACGATGCATCAGAGAGCGTAAAAAACAGTGATTGCGTTGAATCTGGGGAACGAATCCGCGGTACCACATTGTATACGAACAAATCTTAAACTGTGAGAGACAGCTCTTACCAAAACAAGAGAATGTATCTATCCCTCTATTGTCAATTAAAACTAACATACTACTCATCCTAGCTTAAACTTTTGAGGTCACTGACACCGAGGCCGACTTCCCCAGATTTATTCTCTTTCGGGGAGATCCCGGAAAAGCCAACGCGCTTGCGTTCTGGCAGCAATAAGCAGAGTGTTGTCATTCTCGGAAGTTCACGGTCCATTTCAAATAAAAATACTATGGCAAAATTCCGTGTTCCCATCAAACTCTCCTAATAGCAGGGCTTCACAGGCTACCCCGCATTGATCCTGATTTCTTATTACAACCGAACAACATACATTCTGAGTGAGTTAACCTGTTTGATATACCATTTGGATAGCTGTACTTTCTCAGTATTAGATAGTATAATCATGCACACTGCTTGAGCAAGTAACACTAAAGCGAAGATCTTTATATTTTCTTTGTTTATGTTACGGACTAATTATCTGTACTAACACGTATGCCGCAGAATTATGCCAATTGTATAGGTATAATAGTAACCACTGATTCCGACAGTTCAGCAAATATTACTTTATCTGAATAAAAAAAAGCGAAAATAATGTCACTCATACTACTTTCAGGACTGAGCAGTATCGAAGAAACGTGTATTTTATATACTATCTTAAAACACTGCTTTGAATTTATGCGTGTACATTGTTTATGTTTTTCTAGTGACCGTATTTCACCGGCTAACCGCTGTTAAAACGGTATCGTTCGACGCAAGACGCGCCTGCTTGTGCCGGATATTTGTCCAATGTTGGCGTCAATTATATAATGAAAAAATCCTTGTCTAATGAGATTGCGTGTTTGAAGCGAATGGTGGTGCACATTCTAGAATGGACGCGAGCACCAGCGATTACGCTCTAAAAACTAGGGAGGGTATCGCAGGAGTAAATGGCCGAATTTTATTTCAAGGCATTGTTTTACTCTCGCAAAAGGTCGGTTGGAGTCATTTGCATTGGTCACTTTGTCCGCAGCGAGAGTGTAAAATGTTTTTTTTTTATATATATTAAGCCCTTCTGTAGAGAGGGTAGAATTCGTGTGCTACTCTTGCGGCAACAGAGAGCAAAACGTAGAGTGTACGTAAGTGCACTAAACATGTAAAAAGTATATATACAACGTTATATCCGTGCAAACCGACAACACATGCCATCATGTGTTGGGGGGGGGGCAAAAAAATTGCAAATCACCATAGTGAATCTAAAAATTGGTAATCGTTATTGCGCAATCAGGCCGTTGGAACACTGACACAAGCATCGCCCTTTTTCTTTATATAAAAAAAAACGCTCCCAGCAACTCACGCGCCAGCGATCCCCGGCTCTAGCGTAGCAGACGCGTGTCCCCAAACTGCGTCACGCAGCCACTCGAAGCATAATGAAAGGGCAAGTGCGAACCTGCGCCATTTTTCATCGATAAGATGTGCGCCCTTAATTGATCGTTACTGCAATGTCCAGTTTGGCCGAGATATACTGGGCCGCAACTGCGATGTATGTCGTAAACTGTACCGAAGGCACAGCGCACAAAAGGCTTGGCGTGCTTCTTTGTGGACGCAAGCTTGGCCCTTCGAGAGGCAATGCGGACGCAGAGCTTCGACAGTTTATTAGGCGCGGAGAAAACGACAGGCACCTCGTGCCGTTTCGCAACCTTTTTTCAGGTTGTGTGAAACCGTGTGCATATACAGCACAATTTGCGGTCTCTTCATATTCCTCTGCTGCTGACCGGTCCTCTGCTAACGCTATTCAGTCTCTGGAGCACTATCTCGGATACACTGATAAGGACCGAAGTAGGGAAGCCAGCTGCAACCAGCCTCGATTATTGCGATTGAAAGCTCTCTACCATCGTGTGTTCGCATGACTTCATGAGCGCAGATTGGCACTCTTTCTGTCCCTTTTTCTTTCTGCTTAATTTTGCTGCGCCAGAACCACATTTTACGAAAATGTGACGTGATTTGCATTCCTGTTGCAGTAACCGTTTGCTATGCCTTATTTTCCGTGCTGTCGAAACATAATATCTTGATCAGCGTAAAATTTTAAGTGCGAATGCACTTCTTAAGCGACCCCGAAAACTCCGCCGGCATCCGCGCTCCTCCTCTCCCCTAGCAACGGCGCGAGGAGCGGAGAGGAGCGTCTGTAGCAACGGCGCAGCGACGTCACGCCCCACGTGACTGCGCGCGCTCCGCCCTCCGCTCCGTGGCTGCGCGCGCCCCGCGCCGGCTCCGCACCGCTCTGCACGCCGTGGCGTCACGGCGCGTTGTGCAGTTGGCGCCTCCGCGCCGTGGCTGCGCGCGCCGCGCCGGCTCCTCGCACCCTCTCCGCGCCGTGACGTCACGGCGCCATGCAGCTGGTGTGCCTCTCCCCCCGTTAGGTTTGCACTCACCCTCGGCCGCTGCCTCTCCCCTCGCGCTGACAGCTCCCTCCTCGCCCGGTAACAGCCCCTCGTGTGCGTAAGGTCCCGTGTGCGTACTCTCCCCACCGCTCACCCCCTCTCCAACCGCCTGGCGTGTTTCGCTCCGCCGTCACGTGTTGTGTGTGTGGCGCCGGCGCGTCAGTCGTGCTCTCTCGCTGCCGTCTCCTTCGCTCGGCTCTGCAGTTTAGTCGCGCGCGCCCCCTCATAGCATCACCCCGTGCTTCGCACTTCCTCATACTCCCCTTCGGGGAAATGCGGGTTTTTTTGCACCGTACTTTTGGTGAATTTTTCGAGCGCAGACACAATCATTGCTAACTATCCACATACATGCTCTCTTGTCAACTTGAAAGCCGCAAAAGCAGGCGTAAAACACGAGAACAATGGTATACATTGACACGCGTACTTGCTTACGAATAATCCTAACCGCATTTCAACCGCTAACAGTTTAATGTTATCGCTCAGCGCAAGACGCGCATGCATCCATCGGATCTCTCGGGATTTTTATCGCTAAATGTATCTGTTGTCGATGTCGTCGCCGAATCTTGTGTAATCAAATTGCATACGCCACGCCAATAATGTTGTACTTTCTGGAAATTACGCGAGCACCGGCGATTATTAGTTATAGTTTAAAAAACGAATTGTTTCAGGTTTTTCTGACACATTTGCATTGAAGCTACACATTTCATATGTATGTGTAAACTATTCCAGAATGATACTGAAGAAAAATAAAAAAAGAAAGTGTGCCTACTATAATTAGTAGGGATGCTAGGCAAGGGCAAGTTACGATGGTTAGCAAAGCGAGTAGAATTAGGATTGGAGAGCACTTGTGGGAAAATGCATAAAGTGAGGACACGGTGATTAATATTGCAGAATATAATGTCTATATTATATAAATAAAGGCTAGGCAAAGACAAAATGTTAGGATCAACAAAAATGGGCAAGGAAGGTGACAACCATGGAGCCAATTTAATAATGCCAGCGGCTTGTTTCTGGACTTTACTCAATCGGGATAGCTGAACGGAGTATGTATGACCCAATGATGAGAAGCAGCAGTTTATATGACTGCTTAAAGGCGTAATATAATGTTGTGAGCACATGGAGGAGAAAGAATCTGGTTTTAGGAAGGGTCCATACGCCAAAAGATATTCTAATGCAGATTTAAGAAATTTGTTTATAAACTCTAAGATGAGTGTCAACAAAGACTCCGAGAAAAGTTAAATCATCATCATCTTCTTCATGCTTTACGATCCCGAAGTTTCAAAACGCCGCTACCCCGACGTTTTCATACTACGCCACAAGGTGGCGCGACGCGTCTGAAATCAAAAACCTCGGTCCAAAAAGCAAGGCACTGCTGACTAATGCCATAGAGCAAGTGATTAGAACAAATAATATCCCCGTTGGATGGCGTGAAAGCAAGATGAATCTCATCTACAAAGACAAAGGAGATAAGGATAAGACGAGCTCGTATAGGCCAGTTACAGTAACGTCGGTGATATATAGAATGGCAATGCAAGCCATAAAATTAGAACTGTCGAAGTGGGTGGAGGAAAACGGTGTATTGGGGGAACTACAGAATGGGTTCAGGCCAGGCAGACGCTTAGAAGACAATATGTTTGTACTAACTCAGTGCATAGAGATTTCAGTAGCTCAGAAAAGACCTTTATGGGTAGCATTTCTAGATATTAAAGGAGCTTATGACAACCTAGACAGGGAATTGTTGTGGGATATTCTTCAATACGAAGGCATATATGACGATTTCGTGGAGCTGCTGAGGGAGATATATCGAGACAACCAAGTACAAGTGGCATGGGAAGGCCGAAAAGGAAATGAAATGGTGGGAATTCACCAAGGATTGAAGCAAGGATGCCCTCTGTCACCATTGTTGTTCACGCTTTACGTCAAGGGCATAGAAAGACGACTGGAAAACAGCGAATTAGGTTTTGATTTATCCTACATGCGTAATGGACAAATGGTGACACAGAAGGTCCCTGGATTGATGTACGCAGACGACATTTTGCTACTAGCGGACAATAAAAAAGATTTACAGATACTTGCGAATATCTGTGGGTACGCAGCGACAAATCTAGGCCTTAAGTTTAGCACAGAGAAACCAGGGATTATGATCTTTAATGAACACACGAGTAATTTCGTGGTGTCAATTCAACAGCAACTAATACCCATAGTGAAGCAATATAAGTACCTCGGCGTACACATAAACGAAGGAAAGAATTACTCAAGCAACCACCAAGATAATCTGAAAATAAAGGGGAAGCGGAATGCAGCATTAATGAAACACAGAGCACTGTTGGGCCACAATAAGTATGAGGTGGTGCGTGGAATCTGGAAAGGAGTAATGGTGCCAGCGCTAACATTCGCAAATGCCATTATATGCTTAAAATCGGATATATTGGCGGGTTTGGAAGTTAACCAAAGATCAGTAGGCCGGTTGGCTTTGGGAGCACACGGTAATACGACAAATGAGGCAGTGCATGGAGACATGGGTTGGGCCTCTTTTGAAGTCAGAGAAGCACAAAGCAAAATTAGTTTTGAAGAAAGGCTCAGGGACATGGATGAAAATAAATGGGCGGCTAAAGTGCACAAGTATCTCTACATGAAAAGCGTGGACACAGAATGGAGGAAGAGGTCAAGGAACTTGGCAACCAAGTACAGGATAATCGAAACTGTAAATAGACAACCAGGGGTCATCAGAAAGAAAGTGAGACAAATAGAGACCGTGAATTGGATGCAAAGAATGGAAACGAAAAGGACAATGGAGATTTACAAGAATGAGAAGAAAGAAATTAGAAGGGAAAATCTGTATGATAACACAAAGGGCAGTGCCTTGCTATTTGAGGCTCGAGCCGGTTGCCTAAGGACGAAAACATATCGGAACAAATATTCGGAACTAGATGAGACATGTGTATGCTGCAGTAAAGATCCAGAGACCACTCAGCACATCCTAATGGAATGCGACGGGATCCACCCAGCGAGAACCGTAGGTAACGTGCAACTCCCAGAAGCGCTGGGGTTTAAAGTGGAAGGAAACTTAAACAGATCAGCCGTAGAGATCAGCAAGAGACGATTAGAGTACTGGTGGAAAAAAAGCAGGGAAAAGATGGATACGACCTGATCTCTTAAAATCATAGGCAGCGGTACAAGCTAAAGTTTTCAAAAAAATATAATGAGAGGGTATACAAAAATGCTAGATAAAGAACATGTGTAGTATACCTGATTAAATCAAGCAGGCTAGGTGACTATTTGTCGCCACCCCGTTTCAAAGGGGATGCCAATAAATCACCATCATCATCATGTTTTACGATCACGAAGTTTAAAAACGCCGCTACCCCGACGTTTTCATACTACGCCACAAGGTGGCGCGACACGTCTGAAATTATTTCACGATCCCTAAGTTTAAAAACGCCGCTACCCCGACGTTTTCATACTACGCCACAAGGTGGCGCGACACGTCTGAAATTGTTTTACGATCACGAAGTTTAAAAACGCCGCTATCCCGACGTTTTCATACTACGCCACAAGGTGGCGCGACACGTCTGAAATTGTTTTACGATCACGAAGTTTAAAAACGCCGCTACCCCGACGTTTTCATACTACGCCACAAGGTGGCGCGACACGTCTGAAATTATTTCACGATCCCGAAGTTTAAAAACGCCGCTACCCCGACGTTTTCATACTACGCCACAAGGTGGCGCGACACGTCTGAAATTGTTTTACGATCACGAAGTTTAAGAACGCCGCTACCCCGACGTTTTCATACTACGCCACAAGGTGGCGCGACGCGACTGAAATTGTTTTACGATCACGAAGTTTAAAAACGCCGCTACCACGACGTTTTCATACTACGTCACAAGGTGGCGCGACGCGTCTGAAATTGTTTTACGATCACGAAGTTTAAAAACGCCGCTACCCCGACGTTTTCATACTACGCGACAAGGTGGCGCGACGCGTCTGAAATTGTTTTACGATCACGAAGTTTAAAAACGCCGCTACCCCGACGTTTTCATACTACGCCACAAGATGGCGCGACGCGTCTGAAATTCTTTTACGATCACGAAGTTTAAAAACGCCGCTATCCCGACGTTTTCATACTACGCCACAAGGTGGCGCGACGCGTCTGAAATTGTTCATCTATCTACTTCCGTTGCTGGGCGCGATTTCCTCGAACCTCGCCTATAACAGCTTCGCTGTAAAAAAAGGCGCCAAATGAAGCGGATGCACAGTGTGCGACGTCCACGCAGCGACGTCACGAGGGAGAAGTCGGTGTGTCACGCTTGTGAATGTAACGGCAGGTAAATGCACAGAGAAACCGACACGTATTTAACTACATGTAAGGATTGTGCACTTTTCGTGTCGCAGGGTGCATATCCAACCTGGAGGATTGGGCAAGAGCGAGTACACACCCAGTGGAACATACCGATTTCATTAATCAATAAATATCAAGTAAATCAATGAATCCATTGAATATATTGTGTCATTTCACTGACATGTTGGTGAGCTTTAGCAAATGCCAGTCAGCCGGCACTATTTGTTAAGGTTTTATTAAGCATTTATTTCGTTACGTAATATAGAGCTATGCTTACTCGCGCTACTATATCGGTAAGCATACAAGTGTTATGTGAGCCTGCCGAACAGAGAACATGGCAGAGAAACCTTCGTTTTAAAATGTCTGCGTAAGAAAACCTACAACTGCGTTACTAAGACTCCCTAAAGCGTTCTATCTGTAGAAGTTTATTTATTGAACCGACATATTGCGCACCGACTCCAACTAAAAAAACGAAAAAAGAGTTCATTTGCAAAACAAAACAAAAAACAAACGACATTCTTGTCAATGTTTAGACGTTAGTAAGATACGGAGGTGTTCTTTGAAAAAATACGGCCGAGAGCGAGTATCAAAGAGAGGTATAATACCTTTCGAACTTTACAAAGCTAATTTTTAAACAAATAAAAAGCTGTGTCAATCTGAGCTCCACCATTGCAATATTGAAGCTTGCAATTCGACTTCCTCTCAGCACCTGGAATGACCCAAGAGCATTTAACGACCGTAAAGCTAAAACAGTGCTATGGCAATAGTTATTCGTATAACAATCTCCATGATCAGTGTTTGCGACATGGTCGATATTTCCTGCGCTATTTTCCGACGCTATGAACGTTTATAGTCGTCATAGGAAAACTTCCCCTAATTTGTCAATCAGCCACCCTGAACTTCAAGCGTTAGTGGTCAGCACTTTAATTTATCACACAGTTTCCTCGTTTTTATATTATTTACGCTCTTTCATATAGTTCCAAAGCTGGCTTCCTCTCCCTCGCGCCTATCCATTATGCTTGGTATCCATCTGTGACCTTTAACACCCTTTCCGCTGCCGCTGTCCATGCTGCAAACGACATATTTGCTGTTCAGCCCCATAGACGGTTTCAGAATACTCTGTTAGAACGTCGATAACTTTGTCACGTGCTGAGAGAGGACAGTCGAAGAAAACGAACGAGCTCTGTTGTTCGAAGTATTTGGCAAAAGAACAGTCGGCAACTAGCAGCGGCCCTACAGTGGTGCAACTACGAGAAATTAACTAATGTAACGAAATATCTTAAGATACAAATGACATGTATGCAACGGATATAATTGATTATTTCGCTAGTATCTTGTATCTGTATTTCAAATGTTTATTGACACAGTTTTATTACACTTTAGACCAACCCGGCTTACTTTCGACTACACACCTATAGCTCGCAACTTTCTCGTTAAAAATTGTCTCTACTACAAATCTATGAATGAAGGGCTCCCCAATTTTTTTCCAACGTCAATATCTGGCTTCCGTAACTGATCCTTCCATGAAAATATGACGTTCTCCAAGAAAAGAGCCTAAATGTCTACATATTCCACTGCCTACGTTCCGTGCCGTGATACAGGACCACGGTTTAAGGAGTTCTCAATCGGCTGGAAAACAAGGAGTGTTTTTATTGTCTGTCAATGTCCATACCGAATGCAAGTCTTTGCATTAAATACTGTCCCTGCTGAAGTCTCTTATTTTTCTGCTATCGGTGCCACAAAGTAAGCGTTCTTTCCCACTCATTTATCTAATATCTTGTCCAGCAGTTCAAAAAATACTGGCGCATAAGAAACCCACACAAAATGCGTACAAGTGTTTTAATGAACGGAATTAGGCAGTAGCTGATGACAATGTGATAACTTTCTTAACAATGCACCGACTACCGTTTTTTGCTAAAGAGCCCAACAATCCCCGAACATCAGTAAGTAATTGCGGTATAAAATTGCCCATATCAATAATTTGCATATTATCTTGCATCAGAATTATGAAACGGGCCCTGCAGCACTTTTTATGAAAGTCAAGAAACGAAATTAACGTTAAAATGCAGTATGTTGAAAATACTTTGCCGCAAGAAGTACTTTATGCGTTCCACAGAAGCGGAGTTATTGGTAACCGAAGATCGCCTTTGATCCCGGTGCTCCCGCTCCTTCTTCAATGCCTTGTACTGCGGAGACTATGGCGGAAGGGGTCGGTGCCAACAACGCTCCGCCTACTGAACGCCACTGTGTCGAGCAGTTCAAATTTGATTTTGGATGTTCTCGTAGACGCGACTACTACCGGTTTTGGCGCCTACGACGCGTCAAACTAAGAGGCTGTCCCTGAACTTATGTTTGAGTTCACAGTGTACACAGTGTTATCCCATTCTTCAATTAAACGTCATGCGTCCATGGACGCATACGTTCCGCTTTTTTAAAATAATCTAGCGGCTATACTTTAATAAAAATTGTTTCATAGTACTTCCTAGTGTTTTAATTGAGTATACCACGGCAATGTTATGTTGTAAAATATAGGCGAACGCATAAAAGGTTAGTTATTTTCATCCATCGTCGTAAAACTTCCAAAGGAGAGGCCCTTTCATGCGAAACAACTGGCTACACTCCTCCTTCACTTGCTTCCCAGTCCAGACTGCATATTATCGACTGACGCCATCATTTGGAATTTCGCAAAAGCACTTAACGAGATATCTCATCAGCAGCTCTTGAACAAGCTGTTCAATTTAAATATGGATCAACACAAACTAAACTGAATAAAATAATCTTTAACTTATCGCATGCATTTTCTTTAATAACGGATGTCGTAGACCAGTAAATCTACGATCGGTACCCGGAGCTTTGTTCTCGTTTATTTATATTCATTTCTTGTCTCTGAATGTATTCTGGAACATTCACACTTATGCCGATGAGAACTTTATGGTGGGCGAGTTGGTACCTATTCATTATAACTATCTTAAGGCGCCAAACACAGCACATAAGAGAAGACAACGGGACAGAGCGCCACTCACAACTGCTTTATTTTACGGAAAACACATACTATCGACCAAAAACGTTTACGGACCAAGGAATCTGACAAAAAGCTGAATATCTCCGCAGCCTCATAACGCAGCCTGGTATTCTCATCTCCAGCCTCCACTGGTATATGCGAACAACATTGTGACGTACGTTTTTACTCGCTAATTTTAAAGGATGCTCGGATATTTAGCGTTTTCTGAGATCCCTTGGTCCGTAAACTTTTGTTTTGGTCGATAGTTCATATATACCTTCAGTCAGTGCGCGCGCAACAAACACTATAATTAAACCATAAAGTGCTTTAGGATCATCATCATCATCAGCCTATTTTTATGTCCACTGCAGGACGAAGGCCTCTCCCTGCGACCTCCAATTACCCCTATCTCGCGCTAGCTGATTCCAACTTGCGCATGCAAATTTCTAAACTTCATCACCCCACCAAGTAAGATAAGGAACACTAAAAAAAAATGTCACAGTTTCGCCCTAAGGGCGAAGCAATGAATGCGATAGCAACACAGCAATGTCATACGAAGTAAGGTGAGCGGCTTTGGTAGCAATATGAATTGTAGTAAACATGAGCTGATTAAGTAAGCAGGAGTGCTGCGGAGTAAGTAGACCGACATGAGAGACTCGATGACCACGAGAAGGCGCGTGTGAAACGGTGGTGTTGATGAGAAGCGCTTCCCGTGGGCGGCGCGTGCGAAGGGACACACCTGTAGCGCTGCACTGCCGATCCGGGCAGCATTGCATGTGTAGCGTGCGTTGGAAAATGTGGCCCGACTATTACAAACTGAATGAACAAGCGTGGTGTGAGCGCGCACAAACAAACATGAATAGATCACACTGAATGACTGCAGCCAACGACTGTTAAAACGCTGGCAGCGAGCGCATACGCAGCGCAGCGGGCGAAGGTACGTGCGGTCTATCGCTTCAACGGAAACTGAGCAGCGAATACACGGCGCATAAAGCTCAGAGCCGTGGGGAGATAAGAGACGGTGCGGGCGGAGCGACGAGCGCGGTTGTTGGCACAGTAAAAGTGCGCCCCCCCCCCCCCCCCCCCAGCTCCCTCCGGCGCTGGCTTCCCGCTTCCTTGCTTGCGCGTGGGCGATTGAGTGCGTTCGCTCTCCGTGATAGCGCGCGTCCCCGCACGCTTCCGCTCGGGCATACGCGCGGCGAAGATTTTATCTATAGGGAACCTCACGGCGACGGCGTTTCCGACGGCAGAAATCCAGTTGAAGTGTCCATATAATTGCTATCGCAATAAAAAGCTGCGGCAGAGGTACCTCGAGAAGAGGTGAGACCGGTGGCTGTCCCTATGTACACAAGTTGGCCCACAATTTGAAGAAGGTTGCGAGCAGGCATGGTGTGCTGCTGGCATTTTCAGCCCCTAGAGAGCTCGGAGTATAGATGGGTCGCTCAGGAGCGAGCCGGATCTTTTGAGCCGCTCTTTTTAAAGAGCGAGTCAGCCGTGGTTCAGTAAAAGTGAGCTGCGGTTCTTTTGGAGAGAGGGAGCCGGTTCTCTGTCCGAAAGAACCGCCGCTCACTTGAACCACGACTCACTCGTTTTTCAAAAAGAGCGGCTCAAAAGACAGCCGGAGGAGAGGGGGTCGCTAATAGATGGCGCGGAAGTCGCACCCAGCAGAAGAGACGGAACGGTTGGGCACGTCACTCAGCGAGAGAGAAGCGGTTTTTTTTTTCTCTCCGAAAGAATCACCGCTCACTCACCGCGCTCACTTAGTGAACCACACATCACTCGCTCTTTTTTGAGCGGCTCAAAAGATCCGGCTCGCTCCTGAGCGACCCATCTCTTGTTCAGCTCAGGAACCAGTCGGATCTTTTGAGCCGCTCAAAAAAGAACGAGTGATCCGTGGTTCAGTAAGTGAGCGGCGGTTCTTTTGGAGAGAGGGTGCCGGTTCTCTCTCGTTCAGTGAGCCGTGCCGCACCGTTCCGGCAGATCCGGGTCTGCTGCTGGGTTTCGAGGTTTCGTTTTCTGACCGACGAGTGGTGGCCGGCGAGGGCAGACTCATGCTACTCGTACTCGCTCGCAGTGTGTGGTGTGCACAGCAGTCCCTTTTGTTTTTTGTGCGTCCCGATGCCACCGAAGGGAGAAGTAAAGAAGCCTTAATTGACAAAGGATGGTACCGTTCGTTGCCTGCTGCTGTTCGGACGATGTCTCGTGACTCTCACCGATCGCACATCGTGCGGTGGTGTAACACTTCGAAGATGGTCTTCCGTGTCTTCAAAGACAACAGGTGAACGTACAGTTTACGTCCTGGTCTTCATTTGTGCTAGTGGACCTTGATGATGATGATGATTTATTGGCATCCCCTTTGAAACGGGGCGGCGACAAATGGTCACCTCACCTGCTTGATTGAATCAGGTATACTATACATGTTCTTTATCTAGCATTTTTGTATACCTCTCATTATTATTTTTCTTTTTCAAAAATTTACCTTGTGCCGCTGCCTATGATTTTAAGAGATCAGGTCGTATCCATCTTTTCCCTGCTTTTTTTCCACCAGTACTCCAATCGTCTCTTGCTGATCTCTACGGCTGATCTGTTTATGTTTCCTTCCACTTTGAAACCAAGCGCTTCTGGGAGTTGCACGTTACCTACGGTTCTCGCTGGGTGGATCCCGTCGCATTCCATCAGGATGTGCTGAGTGGTTTCTGGATCTTTACTGCAGCATGCACATGTCTCATCTAGTTCCGAATATTTGTTCCGACATGTTTTCGTCCTTAGGCAACCGGCTCGAGCCTCAAATGGCAAGGCACTGCCCTTTGTGTTATCGTACAGATTTTCCCTTTTAATTTCTTTCTTCTCATTCTTGTAAATCTCCATTGTCCTTTTTGTTTCCATTCTTTGCATCCAATTCACGGTCTCTATTTCTTTCACTTTCTTTCTGACCACTCCTGGTTGTCTATTTGCAGTTTCGATTATCCTGTACTTGGTTGCCAACTTCCTTGACCTCTTCCTCCATTCTGTGTCTACGCTTTTCATGTAGAGATACTTGTGCACTTTAGCCGCCCATTTATTTTCATCCATGTTCCTGAGCCTTTCTTCAAAACTAATTTTGCTCTGTGCTTCTCTGACTTCAAAAGAGGCCCAACCCATGTCACCCTGCACTGCCTCATTTGTGGTATTACCGTGGGCTCCCAAAGCCAACCGGCCTACTGATCTTTGGTTAACTTCCAAACCCGCCAATATATCCGATTTTAAGCATATAATGGCATTTGCGAATGTTAGCGCTGGCACCATTACTCCTTTCCAGATTCCACGCACCACCTCATACTTATTGTGGCCCAACAGTGCTCTGTGTTTCATTAATGCTGCATTCCGCTTCCCCTTTATTTTCAGATTATCTTGGTGGTTGCTTGAGTAATTCTTTCCTTCGTTTATGTGTACGCCGAGGTACTTATATTGCTTCACTATGGGTATTACTTGCTGTTGAATTGACACCACGAAATTACTCGTGTGTTCATTAAAGATCATAATCCCTGGTTTCTCTGTGCTAAACTTAAGGCCTAGATTTGTCGCTGCGTACCCACAGATATTCGCAAGTATCTGTAAATCTTTTTTATTGTCCGCTAGTAGCAAAATGTCGTCTGCGTACATCAATCCAGGGACCTTCTGTGTCACCATTTGTCCATTACGCATGTAGGATAAATCAAAACCTAATTCGCTGTTTTCCAGTCGTCTTTCTATGCCCTTGACGTAAAGCGTGAACAACAATGGTGACAGAGGGCATCCTTGCTTCAATCCTTGGTGAATTCCCACCATTTCATTTCCTTTTCGGCCTTCCCATGCCACTTGTACTTGGTTGTCTCGATATATCTCCCTCAGCAGCTCCACGAAATCGTCATATATGCCTTCGTATTGAAGAATATCCCACAACAATTCCCTGTCTAAGTTGTCATAAGCTCCTTTAATATCTAGAAATGCTACCCATAAAGGTCTTTTCTGAGCTACTGAAATCTCTATGCACTGAGTTAGTACAAACATATTGTCTTCTAAGCGTCTGCCTGGCCTGAACCCATTCTGTAGTTCCCCCAATACACCGTTTTCCTCCACCCACTTCGACAGTTCTAATTTTATGGCTTGCATTGCCATTCTATATATCACCGACGTCACTGTAACTGGCCTGTACGAGCTCGTCTTATCTTTATCTCCTTTGCCTTTGTAGATGAGATTCATCTTGCTTTCACGCCATGCAACGGGAATTTTCTTTGTTCTAATCACTTGCTCTATGGCATTAGAGCAACCTTTTCACAAAAGCCCCTTGATGTTAGAAAGTAGCGACACTCTCCCCCGCGCGCTCGCTTTCCTCCTCAATTCTCCTCGGATTTCTGCCCCTCACCGGGCCGGCGCGGCGCTGAACCCTCCAGTGGCTCGCTGCAGCCGCATTAGAATCAATGCGCGCGCTTGTTTATTCGGCCCTTTCAAGCGTTGTATGGGAATTTATCCCTTGTGAAACTGTCATGACGAAAGTACGTTTCCGATAGAACGTCGTGACATTTTTTTTTTGAGGACGCTTCGATAAATAGAAGCGGAAGCGCTCCGAAAAAATGAGTACCAAGCAGTGGCTGAGCTGTTTACCTCTACGTCGCCACTTGGATAGTCCGTAACGCGGAGGTGTATTGGGTGCATACAATATAAGCAGCGTAGAGTGTAAACTAGCATTTGGTTCACAATCTTCGCTCTTAAAATGCTCAGAGAAGGTAACCAAGAAGAAATGTGATAGTTTACTTAAAGTGAATTCGCCAAAATGAGTGGGCCAAAAGCCTTTGTACCAATGCCACTGCGCAAAATACGTGCTGTGTTTGCGAAACAGCCAACATAGAACTTTACACACGCGCCTGTATTCCGTCACTATGAAACGACGAGAAATTACATTCCATCACCTCTGGGAGTAACCTAAGTCTCTCTCTCAAAAAAAAAACAAAAACAAAAAAACAACAACAAAAGGCTGATTGCTTACACGGAAACTGCTAAGACTGGCACTTGATAATTAACTTACAGACTTCAAGATGGCAAGTTAATCAGAATTGAGGGAGATTATCAGAATCGCGTGGCTTGTACTTAATTAGCATGCGCGAATAATACATACTACCACTTATCTACCTATATATTGCGGTTCATGCCTTCGCAACATAAAGTACGTAAAGAAAAAGAAATGCTCGCAGTATTGAAACTTTGCAAAGATACAATAAGCACGCAATAAGAGTAAAATAGTTCCTTGGCTTCACAAGTATCAGGCGCAAGGATCACACGCACACACACACACACGCGCGCGCACACACACACACACGCGCGCGCACACACACATACACGCACACACGCACGCACATACACAAACACGCACACACACACGCACACAACTACAAAATATGAGTTACAGGCATTAACTCACAAATTACATACATTTGAAAACTAACGCACGCGCGAAAACACAAAGCTTTGTCACGGCTCGAAGGGTCAACAAAAATTTCAGCCGACTCAATTTAAGAAAAAAACTATATGCACAGTTATCGGTGCTCTGTATTGAACTGAACGAAGAGTCCGGCTATGGGGCGAAGAGCATTAAAATCTCCATGCAACTTCATCCGTAAATATGAGGAAAGCTGCAACATTCGCCTCGCAAAGAACGGCGTGCTTAGAAGGGGCGAAATCCCTTCTCCAGATGTTATGGAGCCACTGCTTCCGACGCACGACATTCCGTTCACCTCGGGGGATATAAAATAAGGCTTGCCCTGTCTCTGACCTGCTGCTGCATTGAAACGCGCAGCAGCAAGGCATTTTCACTGAAAACGAAGCTCAGATTCCTACGAAAGGATGGAAAAACTTGGGAAACACACGTTCGGAGCGGCAGGGCGACCACTACTTGGACTGCTCATGGCGAGCGGGAGAAACCAAAGGCGCGCGAAAGCAAGTTCCGCGCAGTTTTCGTGACGTCAGGGTCACCTGACCGGGTAGTCTCGCGCGCCGCAGCCATTCAGCGTGGCGGATGCGCTGCCTCCGCGAAAGAGGGGGAGAAAAGGAGGAGGTTGACCGCGCCGGCGAGGGTGTGGCGGCGTAGATCAAAGCGTGTCGCTACTTTCTAACATCAAGGGGCTTTACTTTTCACGAGTGAAGGGCGCCCCTAGCGGCGGTCGCCGAAATCACATCTGGTGGGTCCGTTGGTTCGGTGCTCCGTCGGTCGGCAGGTGTTACTGAGACTTTGATGCTGCTCCTAACGCTGAATATATTTTTAGTGTGCGTTTTTTCTTCTGTGTTGTGGACATTCTCTGTCCGTGAAGTTGACAATGTTTTCGCCGGCGGTCTTTATGCGATTTTTCTACACGGGCAAGCAGTGGACTAACGACCTAACTTCTGTGCCGTCGGTTAGGGACAGTGTTATTATCTTGCACTTCGGCGCCTCGGATCGGCAACTTAACAAAGGAGGGGCATTCAAGGAAGAGAAGTACTTTCGCCGCATTGAATGCTGCGTTCGCACTTGTCCGGGTGCGAGCTACAAATGCTGAGAAGCATCTGCCTTTGCTCTAAGAAGCCCGGTCATTACACACAGCTCGCAGCACTGCGTGATGACGGACAACCTTTTTTTTAAAGTTTCCTTCTGTACGCACACGACAGTGCTCATGGCGTCCCCCTTCGTAGTCTATAAACCCGCGCATTTCGGCTACAGTGCGCATGGACCACGCAGGTATGGCAGCCGGCGCTGCGCGCTCTATAGCTCCACAGAAAAGTGAATGCAGTAAAGCAAAAAAAGAAGCCCTTATCTGTCACAAAGTGGTCGCTGCAAACGCGGGAATTGGCTGTCGCCTGCCACGCAGACCCGTCAGCATTCACACGGCACATTGCCT
Organism: Dermacentor silvarum; assembly: GCF_013339745.2. Lineage (NCBI taxonomy): Eukaryota > Metazoa > Arthropoda > Arachnida > Ixodida > Ixodidae > Dermacentor > Dermacentor silvarum. Next base: position 198,749,338 of record NC_051157.2, on the reverse strand, counting down.
GCACCCACTTTGCCCTATTGGCTGCACGCAGCGATGCCGCAAGGAATCTGAAAAATCTTATATTTCCTGGCTTAATACTAGAGTTGAAACATCCCATGGTGGCACACTGCTCAGGCATCTCGCCAGCGATTTCAGCATACACGGCAAAGGCAAAGTATACCCGACGACTACGCAGCAACGAAGGAACGGGCGAGGGAACCAGCCGCACCTAAAGTCCCTATATAAGAAAAGTACCGCCATCTACTCTTTCCTCAGCCGCCTCCGCTCCCAGAGCGCTTGCTTTTTTCTTTACTTTTTGCTTGCGAAAGCCAAGTCGACGGTGGCGCACCTAGAAAGTCGTCGTTGAAGCTTTCAGGCCGGGCGCGCGCGGCCGCCGCCGGCGGCAAATGCGGCTGCGCAGAGGACTTTCAACATGGCTCTGAGGCGAAAAAAAAAGAAAATATAAAGAAGACAGGCCGCCAATGGAAACTGAACCTGGCAACGTTCAACACGCGTACCCTCTCGAGTTAGGCTAGCTTAGCAGGACTACTTGAAGAATTATCAGGCATTTCCTGGGATATTATCGGCCTTAGTGAGGTTAGAAGAACTGGTGAGGCTTACACAGTGCTGACTAACGGACACGTCATCTGCTACAGAGGTCTTCCAGATAAGAAAGAATCCGGGGTAGGATTTCTAGTGCATAACAACATAGCGGGCAACATTGATGAATTCTACAGCATTAATGAGAGGGTAGCAGTCGTCGTAATAAAGCTGAATAGGAGGTACAAAATGAAGGTAGTACAAGCCTATGCCCCAACCTCCAGTCACGATGATGAAGAAATAGAACAGTTTTATGAAGATGTTGAACTAGCAATGAGAAAGGTGCAAACTCAGTATACTTTAGTCATGGGCGACTTCAATGCAAAAGTGGGGGAAAAGCAGGTTGGTGAGCAAGCAATTGGCAACTACGGCATCGATTCTAGGAATGCAAGAGGAGAGATGTTAGTAGAATTCGCGGAAAGGAATAGGCTCCGAATAATGAATACCTTCTTCAGGAAACGCAGCAACAGGAAGTGGACCTGGAAAAGCCCTAATGGAGAAACAAGGAATGAAATAGATTTCATACTCTCTGCCGATCCAAGCATAGTGCAGGATGTAGAAGTGTTAGGTAAGGTTAAGTGCAGTGACCATAGGTTAGTGAGGTCTAGGATTTCTCTCGATTTGAAGAGAGAGAGAGTGAAATTAGTCAAGAGGAAACAGGCCAACCTAGAGGCAGTAAGGGTAAAAGCAGACCAATTCAGGCTGGTGCTTGCAAACAAATATGCAGCTTTAGAAAAGGAAGATAAAGACACCATAGAGGTAATGAATGAAACCGTAACTAGGTTGATCTCAGAAGCAGCAGTTGAAGTGGGAGGTAGAGCACCAAGGCAACCAGCAGGTAAGGTCTCCCAAGAAACAAAGGACCTAATAAAGAAACGACAGAAGATGAAAATGTCCAACTCAAGAGATCAGATAGAATTCGCTGAACTGTCAAAACTAATCAACAAGAAAAAAGTAAGGGATATTCGAAATTATAACGTGGGAAAGATTGAGGAAGCCGTAAAATATGTACGCAGCATTAAATCAGTAAGAAGAAAGCTTGGCATAGGACAAGGCAAGATGTATGCACTGAAATATAAGCACGGTAATATCATCAGCAATTTCGATGACATAGTAAAAGCAGCGGAAGAATTCTATACTGACCTGTACAGTGCCCAAAACAGCCAAGCTACTTTCATTCAAAATAATGATGAACCGGATACAGAGGCTCCTTCTATAACTAGCGCTGAAGTTAGAAGGGCCTTGAAAGACATGACCAGGGGAAAAGCTGCTGGAGAAGATGGAATAACAGTAGATTTAATCAAAGATGGAGGAGATATCATGCTTGAAAAGCTTGCGGCCCTTTATACGCAATGCCTCACAACTTCATGTGTACCAGAGAGCTGGAAGAACGCAAACATTATACTAATCCATAAGAAGGGAGACGTTAAAGAACTGAAGAATTATAGACCCATTAGCTTGCTTTCAGTAATGTATAAAATATTCACCAAGATAATTTCCAATAGAATCAGGGCAACACTTGACTTCAGCCAACCAAGAGAACAGGCTGGCTTCAGGAAGGGATATTCTACGATGGATCATATCCATGTCATCAATCAGGTAATCGAGAAATCTGCGGAGTACAATCAACCTCTCTACATGGCTTTCATAGATTATGAAAAGGCATTTGATTCAGTAGAGATACCAGCAGTCATAGAGGCATTGCGTAATCAAGGAGTACAGGAGGCATACGTGAATATCTTAGCAAAGATCTACAAGGATTCCACAGCTACCTTGGTTCTCCACAAGAAAAGTAGAAAGTTACCTATCAAGAAAGGGGTCAGGCAAGGAGACACAATCTCTCCAATGCTATTCACTGCATGCTTAGAAGAAGTATTCAAGCTCTTAGACTGGGAAGGCTTAGGAGTGAGGATCAACGGCGAATATCTCATCAACCTTCGGTTTGCAGATGACATTATCCTATTCAGCAACAATGGAGACGAATTACAACAAATGATTGAGGACCTTAACCGAGAAAGTGTAAGAATTGGGTTGAAGATGAATATGCAGAAGACAAAAATAATGTTCAGTAGCCTGGCAAGGGAACAAGAATTCAGGATCGCCAGTCAGCCTCTAGAGTCTGTAAAGGAGTACGTTTATCTAGGTCAATTACTCACAGAGGACCCTGATCACGAGAAAGAAATTTACAGAAGAATAAAATTGGGTTGGAGTGCATACGGCAGGCATTACCAAATCCTGACTGGGAGCTTACCACTGTCGTTGAAGAGAAAAGTGTACAATCATTGCATTCTACCGGTGCTAACATATGGGACAGAAACTTGGAGGTTAACAAAGAAGCTCGAGAACAAGTTAAGGACCGCACAAAGAGCGATGGAACGAAAAATCTTAGGACTAACGTTAAGAGACGGGAAGAGAGCGGTGTGGATCAGAGAACAAACGGGGATAGCCGATATTCTAGTTGACATTAAGGGGAAGAAATGGAGCTGGGCAGGTCATGTAATGCGTAGGATGGATAACCGGTGGACCATTAGGGTTACAGAATGGATACCAAGAGAAGGGAAGCGCAGTCGATGTCGGCAGAAACCCAGATGGGATGATGAAGTTAGGAAATTTGCAGGCACAAGTTGGAATACGCTAGCGCAAGACAGGGGTAATTGGAGATCCTGCAGTGGTCCTGCAGTGGACATAAAATATAGGCTGATGATGATGATGATGAAAGAAGTGAAAAGCGCGCGCTATCATCGTCCAATCGGAGATACAGGAGAGAGAGAAGCGGCGTTTGTCAAAGGATGGCGGTACTTTTCTTATATAGGGACTTTAGCCGCATGGACACACTGGCTCTCCTGGCGGCCCACCAAAAAACATGGCGGCCGCGTGCTTCCCGCATTGTATGACGCGCGCATGCGCAGAGACTTCCCATGAGAAAGGTCCATTAGTCTAGTCATGTAAATGTCGCCCATTGCATCCACTTCTTTGCATTTTCTGAGCGTCTATCATTAGCACGTCAATAACCGAACGAGGCCAATGATCTGTTGTGTTGTAATAGAACTTCACTTCTTTTTTTCTTCTTTTTTTTTTGTCCTGGCGCATGATGGCATGATCGCCAGTATCGCGCGTGCGCTCAAGCGAAAAAAAAAACGAAAGGTGCGTGCCGCGGTTTTGTGGATCTTTAGTATGATTTTTGTATTGTACTTCAAGAAATGATTTCCACATTCATTTTGCATGGCGTTACAGCTCACTCATATTATAGTGAGCGTGCGTATGTGAATAAATTAATAAAGTTGAAAGATAATTTAGAATAATTTTGTGTTCTTATTATCACCAAAGTTGATTTTAAAGGACCGCAAAAACAGGAAAGCTCCTGTAATGAGATGAAGTTATATATTTTGTTTTCTGAAAAAAGTACGTCGCATTCTGCCTGTTATAATATTATAAGCATTTTATCTTCAATATCAGAAAAGAAAGTTTCATTACAACTAAAAAGTAACGCTTTTAAATTATGCAAAAATATTTTCTAAACATAGCAAAAATACCAATAACACGGTTATTCATTATGCATATATCGTTTTCTTTTCAAAGCCAAATAACTATAGAATAGTCAAAACACAGGTGACACATTTAAATGAACCGGTGAACCGTTCAAATGAACCGGTTCATTTCAGTGAGCTGAGCCGTTCCGAGCCGCTCACTGAAGTGAGCCGTTTTGCCCATTTCTAGCTAGGAGGCCTTAGGAGGCCTTTGCTCTCGGATAGGAAAAGGAAAGGATAAAGAAAGAGGCTGCGGAACTGAGCATGGAAGACCGTTCATGAGATGTGCGGAAAGAGTAGTTTATGAAATTCCCCTCTCCTGCGGTCGTTGCTATATAGGACAATCCATGCGCTGTGTAAGTGAGTGGATCACGAAACATGAACGAAACGTTGAGCAAAATAAAGGGTGCCCAAATTTACCTAAGCATATTAGAAACTGCCCATCGCGTTTTTGTGGGCCATGCTTTTCTGATGCGCGAATTCTTGCCAGAAGATACGAAAGCCAGGGAAATGATGTAAGGGTTCTATATCAGCAAGAAAGGTAGCTGTTACGTTAATGAAACTTCCATATCCTTGTACGTGGCCGCGAAAAAAATTTGAGCGTTCCTTATCATACCGCACTTGATGCTTGAATGAATGTGTTTGGTGCGCAGGGGGCGCTTACTGAAGGTATATATGTACACCCGTGAGCAAAAGTATACGGACCATGGGGTCGCCGAAAAAACAGAATTTCTTCGTAATTAACAGGCATAAACTGGAATTAATGGGTACACTGAAAAGTTCGCAATTCTAAGTTTGTACTGCAGTCCTCAATTTCAAGTTGCGTTCACAGGCAGAAGAAGGAATCGGCTTTATCGCACAACCCTGGTCCGTATACTTTTGCTCGTGGGTGTACGTGTTTTCCGTAAAATAAAGCAGTTGTGAGTGGCGCTCTGTCCCGTTGTCTTCTCTTGTGTGCTGTGTTTTTTCGGCACCTTAAGATAGTTATAACGAAGCCAATGAGTTTGCCATTTATCGGACACACAAGCCACCAGGAAGCTCCTGAGGATGATTTTACTGATTTGCAGGAATAATGGGAACGTTCGATGACGGTACTGGGCCCTCGTAAGGTGTAAAATTGCTTGCGCTGTAGATCATTCAAGTACCAGCCAATCGACTTATATAGTACGGCCTCTTAACCCGAAAAGTAGTGGCAGTGAAGGTGCCCCTGTCCTTCGAAGTCAAGCAATAAATTACGACCTAATGCCTGTATATCTAGAGTCCCCTTAAAATATATTTCTGGCTCCTAGACCTTCTAATAGAAGAGCGCATGATATCGAGCGGCTTCGTTTCCAAGAATTGAGACACGGCGTAATTTGTAAGTATGCATGTCGGCCTTAACAGGACAAGAAAGGCGACGACACAATTCGTTTTCTTTTGTGCCGTCGTGTTCTTCGCGCTATTGAGAAAAAACTGTTTGTTTGTGTTAGCAAATGGCGTGCTACACTCGAACGTCAACAAACTCCGCAGAGGATAGCCAAACGATATTTCCTGTGTGCTTAAAACAAGGCAGTGCGCATGACTGCCACTGTGATTCCAATTTTTATCCCATAAGGACCTTTGGACATTCTAAGCAATGCGCTATCGGGCAACATTCACCTTGGTAACGAGTGAAAGATTTTGCGCTCAACACAGATGTTTAGAATGGAGAACGAATCTCGTAGGCCACACAGACGAAGACGTCGTTGTGTGCATCGAGGAGATGTTCCTAAGATGGATGTGTCCGTTGTGAGAGCCTGCAACTGTCTCAATAAATGAGTTTTACGATAGAGGAATTGCTCGTACCTGTGTATATTTTGGAAGACACAGGACTTTTCAACCAATGTAGCTATTCAGATGGCAGCATTTCGTTGAAACTATGCAGATATCAGAAGTGGGAAAAGAATGGAAAAAAACGCTGTACTAAGGGATAGCAATCGCAAGTGGAGGACTTACCGCTGTCATAGATCACTGAAAGTAAGATAAAGTTGATCGTGCGGTTAATAAAACTGACACTCCTGCAATTCATGAACCTCATTTACTACTGAAAAAGCCTAAGCATGAATATACTGCACTAAGCATCAATATACTGGCGCTATTGCATGAATATTACTGCAGGATCCGGTGCTCATAGCCCATACATGTGGGATAATGACGTCTTTTCTGAACAGTTTTCGCAGCCTGGAGCGGAAATCAACTGCAGCGACAACTAGGCGTTATCACGTGTTCTGTGAAAAAAAAACTAAGTTCAAGAACCTGTTGATGTTACACGTGTAGACCAGAATTTCAAAGGTAACGGGCTTGTATTGTACCGCATAGGCACTGTAGCCGCCATTCTCCTTTTGTTTGATTATCTTTTACTCAAATTACTAGTCAAAGCGACAAGATTCAAACCCAGCTTTTTTTATCTTCTGTTCATATCCTGCAATGTGGGTACTGTAGATAAGTGAATTGTTAAAAACGCCTCTTGCCTGATTCCCGTCTTCCTTTTTTGCTAATGAACAGTGCCTTCAGGACCAGTAGTTGTACAGCAGTTGTAACAGTGGGGTATATAGCTTCATTAAGGATAAGACGCTACGCTACGGCTGTCCGTTTCTTCCACAATGGATTTATTTTGGCAAGATGTTAAATATTGGGCACCGTATTCAGAACACGCTGTCTTCTAGTAGAACGACGCGCCTTCAACAAGTCCACTTTCGATTAGTGCGAAATAGCAATGCAGCCATTGTTATGCTACAAGCCCTTCTAACAAAAAAGGCAAATTTAGTTCTTGAATACGCAGCCTCTAATAAAATACAAAGAGAATTTAAGCCAACTTCTATTTGTACGTAGGTTTATTTTCTACCCTTTCAGGTACGTTAAATGGTTTCGGTTTAAACCTAGAGTTAATTCAAACAGCACACATGTACCGCACAAGTTCTTAGTGTTATTGAAAAGCCTACATTTTTTAAAATAAGTAAAAGTGAATGAATGAGAACACCACATTACGGGGGGTATGTGCTCTCTTTAAAGACGAGGTTGCAAGGTTAGACAATCTATCCTTGTTTCCCATGAAGCATCCACCCTTGCCAACATTACCACAGATTTGATGTCAATGCTTTGCTCGGAAACGAATTGTACAGTTAGAACTAAGTTGAAATACAACATTCAAGAGATACCGTCCCACACATCGACTCTTTTTATGGCACTTAGTGCCTTCCTAGTTTAAGGAAACCACAGTGAGCAGCCACTTACCGGCACTGGCTTGGCGCTGGCCAGCTAAAGTAAATATAGAGACTGATATTAACTACGCGTACAATGAAACGGCGAAACAACAAACACAATTTTCCATATCTAAAAAGCAAACGCCTAATAATGAAGTAAAATACAAGTAATAAATTTTGCCTTGATACGACAAAAATGATGGGCAAAGGCCTTAGTCCCGATAATAACGTCCTCCGCTTGCTTTGCTTTACGGCCACACTTTGTAATTGTCGAAATAAAAGGAAATGAAATCTAAACGCCGCAAAACGCACTTCGAAGCTGGAAGAAAACGTGTCATAAATGCGATAGCATTATGCCGATAAAAGTGGACCGTTGGTGTTCTACCCGGGTCGGTGACTCGAGCTCATCATGGATGTAGTGTAGACAGCGTGCGTGAACCGAACCGCTTGCTGTCGTACTGCGCAGCTGCCTCGCGATAGCGCATGCTCGGCGAAGGGTGCCGGTGCGAACCCCATCAGCTGCTTGCCAAGTAATTTAACCATAGCTTTTATATGAATCTACTGCTCTTTACCGAGAATCCATGCGCGAACACCGGGGAATTGCGTAAACACGATCCGGTATTCAAACTGACAGTCACTTGCATCACGGTTATTGTTCCTGTCGCGCAGACAGAGACAATTTTCATTGTTCATGTTTCACAAAAGCCACAGCGCTTCTGGTTGTTAGACTTGCAGAACAATTCGCGTCAGCGCCACGGACAATCCAATAAAAGAGCCTGGCCTGCTCCTTCCCTTTCCGGTCTGTGCACCATGGTATTTAGAACGATGAAAGCGAACCAGTAACGATAATTTTTGCTGGTGTTTTACTTAAGTGAACGCACGCCTAAGATCGCTATTGCGGCTATGGTAACTGACAAGGCAAAAAGCGAAATCACTATACGCCAGAGCGATAGCTATACTTTGGAGGTCATTACTCTCGCATCTACTTTGTACGCCACGTCCTTGGTATATTCAGCAGCGAGCATAACGTATGCTGCCAGTAGGCACAGACTTACGGCTGAGTGTATTCTCCATAGTCAACGTATACACGGCAGGAGAAGTTCAGCGGCTAGGGCACTCCTTGTTCTTCTTCTTCTTCTTCTTGACACGTTATGGCACACACCCACATCGGGCGATTGCGCAAAATAAAGGAGATCTTTTGTAACAACCAAATTATAAACATCTGACGCATATCTTGAAAACAACGGGAATATAAACGCAAAATTAGACGAGGAATTCACGGAGGCAGAAATCCGCGCGGCCCTACAAACGTTGAACACCAAATCAGCCCCAGGTCCAGATGGTATAACAAACAAGACTCTCAGGAACCTCGATGATGGATCGATCACCAACCTAACGGAATATATAAACGAGTGCTGGATAAAGGGAGAAGTACCAGCTCAATGGAAGAAAGCGACGATAACGCTTATTCCAAAACCTGGTAAAAAGCTTGAGATCGACAACCTCAGACCTATCTCCCTGACATCCTGCGTCGGAAAATTAATGGAACATGTGATTTTAAACAGAGTAGATAACTTCTTAGAGGATAATAACATATACCCAGATACAATGATAGGATTTCGCAAAAACCTTTCGACACAAGATGCAATGCTTCAACTTAAGCATCAGATAATCGGCTATAAAACGCGCTCTACAAGGGCCATCTTGGGCCTTGACCTTAAAAAGACTTTTGATAATGCAAACCACGCAACCATATTGGAAAACATCGAGCGATTAGGACTAGGGCTACGGACGTATAACTATATCAAGAGCTTCCTATCAGATAGGAAAGCAGTCTTCTCCGTCGGAGGACTCACGTCACACGAGATCGACATCGGGGGAGCCGGCACGCCGCAAGGCTCTGTCATCTCCCTAATCCAGTTCAATCTCGTCTTGATGGGACTCCCCGAAAAACTAAATCACATAGAGTCCCTCAATCACACAATATACACGGACGATATTACCACAGAACACCCATACAAACTTAGAGAAGGGAAACTGTACCTTCCACAGTGCAACGGAAATAAGCGTAGCGGTGGCCTTGTGAACTAAAGTATGCGACCGAGAGATGGCGGTGGCAGAATCGAAACTAACATCATCATCATTACGTAGTGAGCAATATGGCCGCTACGGTAGCGGTTCGTAGGGCTGGTCGCGCTGCTCGCTCGCTGGTTTTGGACGTTTTGTTACCGCTTTCGGAGCGGTATTCGTATGTACTGTACTATAACATGACTACAGATATCTGTTTATGTCGCCAGGTGACCGAGAGGCCTCAACTGGCAATAAAACACTTCAAACAAGTAAGCTTAGATTGTTTATTGTCAATGGTGAATGAGGCAGTACATGCTCACAATTTTCGTACAGCTCAGGTGGACTTAATGTTGTCCGTCACCGAGTTTACAACATACAGAAACACAAATAACCATCTATTTAATGGAACGCAAAGCTGAAATCGAGCGAAGTTTTCTCATCGTGTTCGGCGTGCCGTAAAGCAGGGCGAACGAAGGTTCAGACAGTGATATGTATGCTGAGCTGCCCTCGTACTTGTATTGCGTACAGTGCTGCTTGACGTTTTACATTCTCTGCGTTCGACGATTTCAGCTAGAGTAAAGAAAGGAACATAAAAAAATGCTCGGCAAAAATGTACTGTCAGCAAGATGAGCTCGAGCTGCAATGTCCCATTGCCCTCGTAGCACGAAGTGTAGGGGGGGGGGGGGGGGCGTTATGCTAAATTTTACACCACATATTTTGTGCTCTGGATATTCTTCTGCTGCACATTTAGTGCTCAGGTGAGGTTTCCCGTGCTCGTCCACTGTTGATTAGCTGAATGTTAAGCTGAACTTATTCTGCAAGTACATTTCAAAATCTTTTTGGGAGCACACGGCGCTCAGGTTTGTCATCTGCTGTTTGAAGTGATTTCTCAAGTTTGTGAAGTGTGAAATAGGCTGGCCGGTTGTGTGAGCTTGCCTTTTCTAGATATCTCTTATGGTGCAGTACTAGCCTAGTTATTGATTTCATGCAAACTGTATATGAGCCTCTTGTAGTAAACAAATGCAAAATAATGCGTATTTCGAGATCTAATTCTAATCCTAGCACTTGCCATGTTAACGTTCCCTTAGATTTTGTCATGCCATATAAATATATCGGTGTAAACATTACAAATAACTTAAATTGGACCATTAATATAGAGTGCATCATTAGCAATGCTAATAACATGCTCGGGTACTTATGGCACAACTTTTCCAAAGCACTGTCTACTTTAGAACTACAGCTTTACAAGACTAATTCGCTCGAAACTTGAATATGCATCTGCAATACGGGATGCCAGTCGCGTTAATCTTATTACTTCACTTGAACTAGTACACAGTAACTCTACTCGTTTCATTATTTCTAATTATAACCGTACCGCAAGTATAACTTCAATGTAAACTAGTCTAGCACTCATTCCACTAGCTAATCGCCGCAGAGTCGGCCATCTTTTGCTATTTCATAAAATTTTTATCGCACCACACTTCATGACGACTTCATACTGCGGCCTCAGTGCATTTCAAATTGCGTCGATCATCGCAGTAAGGTAGGGATTGATTCATGTAACACGAAGTCTTTCTTTCATGCCCCGTACATCTCAGAAATGTAACCACCAAGTATCGTAGCCATCACAGATAACAAACTTTTTGCAAAACATTAGCTAACATTGTATAATCAGGAGAATCATTATGTTACAAGAACTCACTGCACTTGTTTGTTTTACTCTACTACTTTGTAACCACTCCCCTCTTTAATGCGAGGTGGCCCTGAGGGTACTTTAAACAAAAAATAAAATGAAGAGTGACTGCCAGAGTTTCAGTCAACATGAAGTGTCATTTCCTTAAAATTGCATTAGGCGCTTTTGATCATTTTAAAATTCTTTGCATTTTCATGTAACAAAGTATCGTTGTGAGGGAGCATGTGATACTTCATGGTACTAATGCCCGTCAAATTGATTTGCACAGAGCAGATGACAGAGTTTGTGCATTAGCAAGTAGGAGCTTGCTACATTGTTTCTGTTCTGGTCGTCACGGCTATAATGACTGGAAAAGAAACAAGTTGGGACTCAACATGTTACTTCCCCGATTGTCATAAAACGCCCTTAAAAGCAACTAAGCTTGTATGTCAAATTTCTCATTCCCGCTCGGTACGATACAGAACTGTAGACTGCTGCTTTCCTAACAGGGCTCACACCTCTCTATCTGGTAAACTTCCAAACATTTCATAGTGAGGCACGTAGTTCAAGAGGACCTGTTGTCATTATGGTGACAGTTGAGCATCTTGTGGCTTAGCGTGGGCAGCTTGCAGACCAATAATCTCTCTTTTGTCCGTCTTCCTGAAAAGAGAAATGACAAAGCCATGACACACATGCAAGCAAAAAATGGTGAAACAAAAGTTTGTCCCATAATGAATAAATCACGGTTCTAGTTGAAGTGTTCAAATACATACCCTGTGATGATGCTGGCCCTTGATGTTACTTCCAGTGGTGACACATTCACGGTTGACTTGTACGTTCAGAGACAATAGAGTCCAAAGGGATGAGTCCAAATATGAGCAGCGTCTTGGAGGCTGGAATCGAAAGAAAAAAGAGCCTCAATTACTATGGTGGAAGTGTGCCTGAGTTTGTGATTCATGTATGTCAGAGAACAATGCACGAAACGCTCCATGACAGAAAAACACACACACACCAACACTGTTTTGAGTGTGCATTTCTTTCAGTGGTGTCCTTGTGTGGGCTGTGCTTAGTCAAGCCTCGATTAGATGACAATTGTTTCTGCCAGATACTAGTAATAAACACAGTCATTTTATTATGTCTCAAATGCAGTTAATCTAACTGTATCACCGGAAGTACACTTGTCACTAATGTGCAGTGAACTTATCGCGGTGTATCATTTATGCAGAAACAGCCAAAACTTATTATCTATGCCGTACTCATGTTAGCAATTTTAGCAACTTGGCAAAATAGCAAGAGCCTCGTTTGAATTGCTTTGGAAGGGCAATAACTTTATAATTATTACTATTTTCTACTTTTAAGAAATGACGACAGGAATCTGCTTTATCCGCCTCACACGCAAAGAAATTCAAAGTTGAAAATGCGAAGCACTGCTTTTTTACTCACCGGCGCACAAGCCCAGGGGCTGCAAGGTTAATCCGCTTTCGTGGGTAGTCTTCAAACAGACTGTGCTCGGTTCCAGCGATGAATTTTCGTGCTGGCCAGCACTTTCTTTTTCGAGCAACACGTCGATTACGCGGCCAGACGCGGCAGATCACAAATGGCGGAAGCCGTGCATGCAGCCGTTATGCTAGTGAAACGCCGCCAGCTGATAAAGTTTACCGTCTTTAAACATCTTCGCTTGGTGGCAGCTATCGAATTTTATACGCATAAACTGGCTGAGATATTACTGATAACTAATTAAAACGAACCTGCGTGATGCTGCTCAACATAAACGACCACCCCGCTCGCACAATTTGAATCCGCCGTACAATTTGAACCGCCGTACAATTTGAATCGATAAACGGCACGGACTGCAATCGATACCAGTGGGCTGCTGCTGATCACACGTGAGTGAGGCCTCAAAACCTTTATTCAAGTAACAAAGCAAGGAATTTAATAACAGAAGTCAAATAAAAACAATACACTACTTATTTTGTAAACAAATGACACCATAACTGTGTTTTTTGGTTATTATATGTACATTAATAGATCAAATACTGAGCCCCGTTGAGCGCCCCTAGCAGAAAAAACACAAACTAAAGTATGCGACCAAATTACAGTAGCTCCACTTGCGCGCTTATGCTGGAACGCGCCGCGGTTGATTTTTCGCCCTCTGTGGCCATTTGGTGAACTCGAGAGTTTCCGGGGCCTGATATTACTACCTGGGTCTGTGATGGTAGCGACGGATCGATAGAACAACGACTCGAGACAGCAATAAACACAGTAGAGGAACACCTCGTAGGAACAGGCCTCACATGCTCTGCAGAGAAGTCCGAACTTCTCTTATACCGCCCCACACTTAAGGGCAGGCCTCCCAAAGGATACGACGGAAACGAGGCTCATGAGGAAATCAAGTTACACACCAAGAACGGGCGGAATATCCCAATAGTCAATCAGCTCAAGGTACTGGGTCTAATAACCGAGAACAAAGGTACAAACGGGGAAACCATAAGGAAGTTAGACACAAAGGTAACGAACACCATGCGATTAATCAAACGAATTACTAACAAGTACCAGGGTATGAAGGAAGAAAGTATCATACGGCTCATACAATCATTCATAATCAGTCAGATCACATACATAGCAGCCTTCCACAATTGGTTTGCAGCTGAAAAGACCAAAATTAACAACCTCATAAAAAAGGCATACAAACTAGCACTAGGGATTCCAATCAGTACGAGCACAGATCTCTTCCTAAAGTTAGGACTCCACAACACACTGGACGAACTCATAGAAGCGCAACAAACATCCCAGGTGGAACGACTAACCAAAACCCAAACAGGACGGCATATACTACGCAAGCTAGGAATGAATTACCACAATCAGTACGGGGAAAAGGGGACGATAACGAGAGAAATTCGCGACAAACTCCTAGTAACAAATATACCCAAGAACATGCATCCCGTTGGATCCATGGATGCCGTGCGGGAGAAACAGCTCCCAGTGGCCATCTAGGCGGCCCCAGGCCCGGGCCTCCCAATCGCCGGATTTCAAATAAAGTTATGTCACTCACTCATATCTTGAAATCTGCATGAAGCGGATTTTTCATGATGAGATACATTAAATGCTATCAAAAAGTTGATGTTATGCAACGCGTGTTTCAGCATAGGGACCACGTGCCAGTCCTTCGAATCAGTAGCACGCGAGGATCCAAACTGGGCAACCCGCGTCTTCTATGCGATCCTGGATTACACAGCTCTGCAGGTTCGGCCTGACTAATAAATCCTTCACGCGGAGCAGTTTGCTCTAGAAGAACAAGATGGCGCTTTCAGCGGCATGCAGCCCGCTGCCTCAGCGAAAGCGCACAAATACGAAACATTACCGCTTCTGCACTGCTACTGTGCGTCAGCTGTTGGATACGCAACTAACGCAGTGTGCTCGATTGATCCTGCTAGATGTGGAAAGGCAAAGGAAAGACTTGTGCAGCAATTGGCTGCAAAGGTTGACATATTAAGGAATAGAAGGAATCTGTGTGGCCAAGTTCACGGACTGCAGCTGCATAACGACTGCCTGTGTTTCTAGTCTTTCGCGATGCCCGGCTTTCCTCGAGGATAAAAAATTCACTCATCCGCCAGTGTTGTATCACTAACCTCCAAAGAAGGAACTTCAACCACGGAACATCGGAACGAGTAAGAACCACTCTTTAAACAGAGACATAGGTAGTAGTGCCGCTTCCTGGTATATGGTAAGTTTCTCGTAAGTTATTTAGACACATTCACCCTAACTCATACGCAAACTTACACTCACTCTACCGCCAACGTGTCAAGAATAAGTGAATGGGCGCACTCTTGAATCAATGCAACAAATCATGGTGACCAGCAGGGCACGATTGTTCAAAGCTGGACGTTTCGTGAAGGTCCACAGCGTGAGAGAGTGACTAGCGATAATACGTCTTTGCTAGGAGTTATTACAAAGTACAGAAGATCCGCGCTCAAAGCCTTGTGTGCATCGAGAACAAATCTATCGCGACTAAGCACACTCTCAAGGCGTATAGGCAGAAAATAGCGAATCAGATAGTCACTGCAGAGAGCACGTTACTGGTTAGAAACATGACAAGCAGATTCTTTAAAATATTTTATAGCAATTATATGAACACTCCAAGCGCATTTCTGCCGTTGGCGTCGCCACGATGTTCCGTATCAAGTCCAAACACGATAATATCGTCGCCGCGCGCCGTTAGCTGTTGTGCGAGCGAAAGCTTGCGAGGGTCAACGGAGGATCGCGGCTCATTCTCGCGCGCACTAGGGAGGAAGGCGGGGCGAAGCGCGCCGTCATCTGTCGTGCACGAGCCTCATAAAGATACGGACAGCGGAGGCGCAGAAAAAGCTGTCAGACAAAGCCGCAGCCCCATTTCGCTTGGCAGTGGCTTCACAGCAAGGCTTTTAAAACAAAGGTAATTGCACTGTATTAACAGTTATACATTATTGAACAAGCACAAAATAAAACATAACATTATACAATATTTAGACAATATTCACAAAAAATGAAAGCAGAACCTACATGGTGACATACATAGCACGCAAAGCACTTTTTGACGCACTGAAGAGATCAAAATAATTATATACATAGGCATTTAAGAGGGAAGGAAGAGTGAATTGCGGGCCATCTCTACCTGAATTTATTCGAGGGGTCGGCACTACCCAATTCTCCACATACCTTGTCTTGCAGGTTGCTTCTCGGGCACCCAAATCGGCAAGGTAACGTATTTGATTTACGTTTCTCCGTATTTCAAGTTTAAACAGGACACTCAAGCGGTATTCATACAAGTTGTGGATCTTCAGCACACTACATTGCAGAAAGAGATGCGCGCTCGGTCAGTCCCAGGGGACATTGTGAACATGACGAAGGAACTTCTGCAAAATGTAGATATGCTGAAGACACATAAGTGTGGCTGTGCCCCACATTAAATGACAATAGTTTAAATAGGAGTAGCCGATGTAATTATAGAGGAGTAGTTTTACCAGCCTTAGAAGAACGTATCTGAGCCGACCTACGACTCCAGTTATTTGAGCCAATTTTGTTGTGATATGGTCCACGTGATGTTCCCAAGACATACAGGAGGAAACAACTACTCCGGGAAATTTACTTTGCTCAGCCACATCTATACGTCGTGAGCTTAGCGTAATCTCGAGGGAGGAGGGAACTAGTTTATTTTAGGGCAGAATATGACAGCTTGACAGGATAATATGACCGGGTAATATCATAACAATTTTGATGGTATAATAAAATCTGCGGAAGAATTCTATACTGACCTGTACAGTGACCAGAGCAGCCAAGCTACTTTTATTCGAAGTAGTGATGAACAAGATAGAGAGGCTTCTCTGTAGCTAGCGATGAATTTAAAAGTTCCTTGCAAGACATGACCAGGGGGAAAGCTGCTGAATAAGATGGAATAACAGTCGATTTAATCAAAGATGGAGGATATATCATGCTTGAAACGTTTGCGGCCCTCTCAACCAAGAGAACAGGCTGGCTTCAGGAAGAGATATTCTACGATAGACCATATCCATGTCATCAATCAGGTAGTCGAGAAATCTGTGGAGTACAATCAACCTCTCTATATGGCTTTCATAGATTATGAAAAGGCATTTGATTCAGTAGAGATACCAGGAGTCATAAAGGCATTGCGTAATCAAGGAGTCCAGGAGACATACGTGAATATCTTGGGAAATATCTACGAAGATTCCACAGCTACCTTGACTCTCCACAAGAAAAGTAGAAAGTTACCCATCAAGAAAGGGGTCAGACAAAGAGAAACAATTTCTCCAATGCTATTCACCGCATGCTTAGAATTAGTCAAGCTCTTCAACTGGGAAGGCTTAGGAGTGACGATCAACGGCGGATATCTCAGCAACCTCCGGTTTGCAGATGACATTGTCCTATTCAGTAAGAATGAGGACGAATTACCACAAAAAAATGTATGATGACAGCTTGAATCCGGCGTTTACCTTCACAAATTAAGGTAACTCCAGCAATGTTCAAAAGATCCCCGGTCACATGATTTTCCTAGCACTAAGACACACTTGGTCCACGTCATGTCTCCAAATTTTCTGGTTTTCGGCGCTGCTAATGCAGAATTAAATTTTACGACATGGTCTTGGTCATGTCGCTTATGCAGAAATTATAACTACGTGACTTTTGTACACGTCAAATACTACGTTACGACCCCTTGATCCACCTGAAAGCTCCGTTTACTATTTATATCTCCGAAAGTCGTAAAATACAAAAGTGGTACATTAAGAATCTCGTGAAGAAGCGCGACCGGTCCTTTACGTGGGCATCTCTACAGTTTATCTATCACATTATTCACCTGCTACGTTATAATCCTAACCATAAAAAAATGGGGTTGATCCCTCTTATATAGGAATCGGTATAGAACACGAAAGTGAAACGTGTCTTCACAGAAGTAGTGTAATGTTTATTGCACATTGATATATAATGTCTATTGGTGTTTTGTGGCTAAAGCGCCCTTAGGCGTTGATGCACCCACGCTGACGCCTGGTGGCACGTCTCCTCCATCACGACTACCAACGTCGATGACCATGAGCAACCGTCGTGCATATGGAAGCTGCACTACGCTGCACACGCTAGCACAACGCGAAAGACGAAGCACGTAACTGACACACTAATACAACGCGCAAGACAAAGCACGTAACTGAATCGTCACCGAGTCAAATCAGCGCGTACAGCGCGTCGTAATTGCAGCCTCCGCGATCAACTTCAGAAACATTTTCAGAGCTAATTGCGGAGGCCACGCTCCGCTGTGCTGAGTACGGTGAACGCCACCTAAGTGGCGTTGGTAGTGCTTCTTGATGCCAGCGTCCCTTCGAATGCTGGCATCGAGGCGTCGTCGTGCTGAGACCACCGAAGCGTTCACTGTCGGTGCGCGTTAGTGTCATAATGCAGTACTTCTCTTTTCTGCTCGTAGGCGGCGGCACCGCCCCGAGCAAGAGCGCGGGTACACGGAGGAGTGTTAGATATATAAGGCGCGTCTGTGTAGCTCTCTGCAAATGCGTTTGTGGCGCAATGGGTTAAACGCTCGGCGATCTATCGTCGCGGACCGAGAGGTCGTGGGTTCGATTTCCAAATTTTGCATGTTTGTGGAACTTTTTCTTCTGGTTTCTTTCTTTGTATTATGTTCGTGTATGTTCGTGTGACGTATTTCCGTGACGGAAATACGTCAGTGAAGTCTTGGTGGACCCCGGCATAAAACACTTTCGTGTTAAAAATTGAGGACCTTAACAAAGAAAGTTTAACAGTGGGGTTGAAGATTAATATGCAGAAAACAAAGATAATGTTCCACAGCCTGGCAAGAGAACAAGAATTCAGGATCGCCAATCAGCCTCTAGAGTCTGTAAAGGAGTACGTTTATCTAGGTCAGTTACCCACAGTTTTACCCACCCTGATCATCAGAAAGAAATTTACAGAAGAATAAAATTGGGTTGGAGTGCATACGGCAGGCATTGCCAAACACTGGCTGGGAGCTTGCCACTGTCGTTGAAACGAAAAGTGTACAATCAGTGCATTCTACCGGTGCTAACATATGGGGAAGAAACTTGGAGGGTAACAAAAAGCTCGAGGACAAGTTAAGGACCGCACAAAGAGCGATGGAACGAAAAATGTTAGGCCTAACATTAAGAGACAGGAAGAGAGCGGTGTGGATCAGAGAACAAACGGGGATAGCCGATATTCTAGTTGACATTTAGCGGAAAAAGTGGAGCTGGGCATGCCATGTAATGCGGAGGATGGATAACCGGTGTACCATTAGAGTTACAGAATGGATACCAAGAGAAGGGAAGCGCAGTCGAGGACGGCAGAAAACCAGGTGGGGTGATGAAGTCAGGAAATTCGGAGGCGCAAGTTGGAATCAGCTAGCGCAATACAGGGGTAATCGGAGATCGCAGGGAGAGGCCTTCGTCCTGCAGTGGACATAAATATAGGCTGATGATGATGATGACAGCTTGTGTTTTCTTTTCATTTATACGCACGCACTTGGATTCGGACCATTTTTGTAACTCGTTCATAGTGTCATTGTATTCCCGAACAAGGAGATCAAGATCACTTCGAGCAAAGCAAATGCTGGTATCATAACCGTAGATAATAAATTTAGCAGTGGAGTTAATGTTGGCGATATCATTAAGGTGCATATTAAATAGTAATTGTCCCATTATACTGCCCTGTGGAACGCCAGAAATAACAGATTTTAGTTCAGATTTTATATTGTCTATGCAGACAGCTTGTTTTCTGTGCGATAGATATGATTTAAGAAGCATTTGAGCCTGTTCACGAGAACCATAACACGGTAACTTTGTTAGGAATATAGTGTGGTAGAATGCCTTCTAGAAGTCCACGAACACACCAATAACGACACCATCTTTTCAAACTGTATTAGTATGTATTCCTTTTGTTCGAGTAGTGCTAACTTGGCAGATTTATTTTTACAAAACCCAAATGATTCGGGGACAGACGATCACGCTTATTATTAAAATCAGACAACCTAGTATACAGAACTTTCTCAAAAGCTTTCGAGAGGATTGGGAGTATAGATACTGGTCCATAATTTCCTAAATCATTGCGGTCTCCGTTCTTATACAGAACCGTTACTTTGGCTATTTGAATTTTATTAGAAAATGTGCTGGTAGCTAAGCATAAGTTAAATATATCTGCAAGAACAGGCGCAATGACTCCTGCAACATGCTTCACGGGCCTTACTTCAATACCGTCAATGTCATAGCTATGGCTGTCATTAAAGTTTTGTATTACTGATATAACTTCTGATCTAACCGGTTTCAGAAATATCGTGTCATTATTGTAAGAATTAATGTATTTATTAGAATCACATGGCGGGTGGGTATGAGCTAGGGTTGTAAAGAAGTTGTTAAAGGCATCTGCTAGCTCTACTTCAGATATGAGTTAATTATCTAGCTTTAGCTTGTCGTTCACGCCTCATCAGGAAATTTAATCTTGACCACAGCAAATCATGTCGACCATTTTTAACTTCAAGTAATGTAGAGTAGTATTCCGCGCGTGCCTGGCGTAGTTCATTTTTTTTTTTGTTAACCTATTCCTGTATACTCTAAACATACTCAGGTCATCTGCTGAACGCGCATTTTAAAAATTTTGTAAAGCTTGTTTTTCATTTTAATTTCTTGCCGTAACTCAGAAGTTACAGAAGGTTTGCGAACTTTAAGTTTTGATCCACGCACGTTTAATGGGAAGCAGGAATGGTATATCTGTTTGAATACTTGGAGAAACTCATTGTAAGCCTCGTTTGCGTCACTCGCAATGCCAATGCTATCCCACTGAACTTGTGCCAGTGAGTTGTGTAATGAATTCAGAGTATCATTTCACTGGTACTTAGCTTTTCCCTGTCGGCACTTTACCGCTCCAGTCTTATTGATGCTTATGAACACTGGAAGGTGGTCGCTGATTGCGTATGATATTACGCCTGTTTCAGCTATTGGTTGGGAGGAGTTCGTAATCAGCAGATCGAGAAGAGACGCACTTTCTGGTGTGAACCTTGTTGGTACTTTATCAAGGTTAACAAATCCGTTAGAAGCCAAAACCGCGTTAAAGTCTCTAGTAGAAACACTATCCTTCAACAAGTCAATATTAAAATCCCCTCCAGCTATTAGTGTGTCTTTGCTATCTGTTATAAACGAAAGAAAATCATCATAAAATTCCAAGGACCTAACCATATTTCCCTTGAGAGGACGATAGCAAACTGAAAACACGAATCTGCCAGTACAGACTGATACGATTTCAACATCATCAGTAATTAGACAGCATGAGTCCAACTTGTCGCACTCAATGTGACTAGACAATAGTAAAGCAACGCCACCCCCGCGGAGGCTGGAGCGGTTCAAGTAATAAGTTTTGTAGTTGGTCATCGTAAAAATGTCGGAATCATTGGTGCTCAAAGTTTCACTGAGCATGATCAAAGAAAACGTAAATGAAAATTCACCAAAGAATTCTTCTAAACACACTGCCTTCTTCTTTACAGATCGTGCATTTAGTTTAACAGCGTTAAGCAATGTCTGCGCGATACACGAAGTAGTGTGGTTCATGTCATTCAGCAGATAATAAAACATCTGCGGCATTTTGATTATTTTTCAAAGGGAACTGAAAAATACTAAGAACAGTGCTACAATCGATCCAAGTCGTTCTTTCCCATCAGATGGATGGCACTCATTCGCTCACTTTTCCGAACGAAAACCTTTCCGTTGACATACTAGTAAACTTGTATCCTTTATCTTTGGCGCGTCCTTTCGTTGCTTGGAGCAGGGGTGCTATTATGTAGAAATGACTCATTATGCCAATGCCTTTTCGCGTGACGTCATCGCTTTTGGAAATGGTGCATACGTTTGCAGGACGTTTTTTTTTAATAGTCTAATCAAAAGCGAACCACATGGTGTCAGAAGTGGTCGGACTGTGGCCGATGTACGCAGCCGGCGGAAAGAAGATCCAACGGGTAGCCAGTCAGCGAGAGCGGCTCCCAGGTGCCAACGAGCCCCCAGCATGCAGAACGCTGAACAGCAACGACGCCAACTGATCAGTGCCCTAGGGCGCGATCTTGTACGCGTTCCAAAATGGAACGGAGGCGTTCAGTTCCATCGAGCCGCACACGATTGGTCAATTTCAACCGCGACGTTCAAAATGACCAATCGTGTGCGGCTCGATGGAACGGAACGCCTCCGTTCCATTTTGGAACGCGTACAAGATCGCGCCCCAAGTCGCCACGCTACGGCCACCGCCGAGAGCCCTGGACAGCACAGGAGACGCCTGGCACAGTTCGAAGACGTGGCGGCAGGAGTTCGAGCTCTTCGCAACGGCAACGTACCTAAACCAGCAACCCAAGGAGGTACCGACAGCCACTTTCCTCGTGATTATTTGAGAGGACGCGCTCAAGGCATAAAGCATTTGCGTCGTCGCAACGGACAAATAAAAGCCGGACATAGAAGTCCAGAAAACTTAAGTTTAAGCCGTTCTACAAACCAGTACTAAACCTAGCTTACCAGGAGTTTCGTTTTGGAAGGCGTGACCAAAACGACGGCGACAATTTCAACGATTGCTTAACCGACCTACAAGTGCAAGCGAAAAGTTGCGAGTTTGGGGAGCTCGAAGAACGCATGCTAAAAGCCGAATTATTCTCAAAATTGGAGACAAGAAGCTGCAGGAAAAATTTTAACACGAAAGTGTTTTATTCCGGGGTCCACCAAGACTTCAGTGACGTATTTCCGTCACGGAAATACGTCAGCTTACAATGTACACGAACATAATACAAAGAAAGAAACCAGAAGAAAAAGTTCCACAAACATGCAAAATTTGGAAATCGAACCCACGACCTCTCGGTCCGCGACGATAGATCGCCGAGCGTTTAACCCATTGCGCCACAAACGCAATTGCAGAGAGCTACACAGACGCGCCTTATATATCTAACACTCCTCCGTGTACCCGCGCTCTTGCTCGGGGCGGTGCCGCCGCCTACGAGCAGAAAAGAGAAGTACTGCATTATGACACTAACGCACACCGACAGTGAACGCTTCGGTGGTCTCAGCAGTGCGACTATAGTGCCTAGAATATACTTACTAGTGTGCCGACCGCCGGGCGTTTCTAATGGGAGACGCTGGCACCGCCGGTGATGCCTTCCGCCGGAGGCCACCAGACGGCGACACTGTTTGGGACCGTGCTAACCGAGCGGCGCATCGCGCGTCGCTTGCGCTTCGGATGCACTTTGGATGCGCGTTCGTAAGCGCAGTCGGTTGCGGCGCGTTGTAGCTTTCGAGCAAGTAGCATGTGGTGCCTCCGCATGTCATTGAAGACACGTTTCACTTTCGTGTTCTATACCGATTCCTATATAAGAGGGATCAACCACATTTTTTTTCTCTGAAAATGCCTAATTCGCCAAGACTAGAAATGGTTTTAGGCGCAATAAATAAGACACGGACGAGTCACGCTAAGACTGCATAAATATACCGCTGACGAGAACATGGCAAAGAGCAGTTCGATGAAATAATCACGCCCAAAACGCCACGCCGAAGTGTATGCGCTTCCTGAAGCAAAAGGTCGGCGTTCGACGAAGTGCGCGAAGGTTCATCAGTCGAACCATGCATACCAGTAGCACACCCAGGATCTCAGCCGAGGGGGGGGGGGGTAAAGTTTTGTGCGGTGGGGGGAGCAAGCACTTTGCATAATATGCAATTTCCTTGCTTTAGCCAGAGGAATTCAACAGCAAATAAAATGCCTAATTTTATAATAATAACACCAAGGATGATGATGTTTATTTCCTCAGCGTTTTACTCACAGTAGTTTAAGAGTGAATGAATAAATACAAGACAGTGATAGAGTGTTTTTGTTAATCAGGAAAATTCGACCGCAAGTCACCTCTTGAATTGTAATGACAATGTGAACAGAGCGCTGACGGCACACGTTGGACTGGTGGGGGTGGGCGCGTGGGGGGGAGGGGGGTTAACTGGACCTTAGGGGGGGGGTTAAGACATCCGCCCCCCCCCCCCCCCCCCCCCCGTCGGTGCGCCACTGATGCATACCCTGCAAAAATACGTACAGGCGCTCCCAGAATAATTCGGAACAACGAGCACGCAGCCGCTCGCCGGCGGAGCGCACCGGCGGATAAATGCACGCAAGGTGTGCGCATGCGCGGCCTCCCTAGCGAGCTAGTTTCGCTCCCTAGTGCATCTCGATTGGCGTTGTCTTGCACCAAATGGGTAGCGCTAGGTGCCCTTTAGCATTATGACAAGATGGGCTGGACGGACCAGGCCCTGTACCGTACTGCGCACCTCAATTCGATTCCTTGCGGCGTGTTCTCGTCATTATCTGCATTCATTCTGGGATACTACTTGACGTTGAAGCGGCAAGGGCACAAGGTCATCCCTGCCTTCTTTTCAACCATGTCTGTCTGTTCTACGAAGTATTAGTTCCTACTTAGTTATCTTTCAATCCATGGTACTACTAGCTCGGTAATAAGAGTTCAATTTGGACTATTACACGACCGCTCCCTTACAGGTGTGTCGGTGATCGCGGTAATAAAACAGTTCACGAAATTAAATAACGCGCCATGTTCGTCAAGTCCAATTTCATGCAGACGAAGTGACTGCATGAGTACTATAATCGTAATTGTTCGTGATTAACGCCCCAAAACCACGAAATTGAGAGATGCCGTAGTGAAGGGCTACGGAAATTTCGACCACCTAGCTGGGCTCATTGACGTGCACCTAAATCTAAGCACACGGCCCTCGGGCATTTTCGCCTCCATCGAAAAGATGCTATCTTAAGCTCTGCACGACACCACAATCTTTGATTTGCGCATCACATTAGGACGTCTGCGCATATTTGTGCACCAATCAATTACGGAATCTGGCTGTTTGGTAGCGAGTATTCTTACATTTTGATCCCATGTGTTTATTTGTTGGTGCAGACAGCTATTTTCTATTGCTCGGCGGTAGACTACAATTTGCTCGGCGGTAGACTACAACGCTAAGAAAGAGAGGCTGTGCGAGTGGAATGTAAAATAAACAGAATTAAATATCAGGAAGAACATTGGGTTTATTTTCCCATAAAAAACAAAAGAATCGAAAGAATCGATTGTTATTCTCAGATTTAATATCGCGTGAATGCGCCATCCACGCGAACTGCAGCTTGTAGCCGGCGTGGCATAGACTCGTAGAGCGCTTCTACGAAGTCCTTCTTCTCACTAAGGCGCTTCCACTCTCGGGTTATGGCGAGCCAGAGCTCGTCAGCACTGGCACTTCCCAGATTCATGTGGGACAAACTTTCCTTCATTGCGCCCCACACATTCTCTATCGGATTCAAGTCTGCACCTTTCGGAGGCCAGTCAAGGACACAAACGGCACGCTCTTGAAGCAGATTTTGCACAGCTCTGGCGGTGTGCACCGGGCTCCGGTCATGCTGGAAGAAGTAGCAGCCATCTTTAAATGGCCCGTCCAGAGCGTATGGCACCAGGTGGTAGTCCAGAATTTCACAGTAGGCGTCAGCTGTGAACGATGGGGACAGCGGACCGAGGCCCTCTTTGCTGATAGCTCCCCACACGTTGACAGCACAGCGGCCGCTACTGTAGGTCTCAGAAACATACCCGGGTTCGTACCTACACGATGAGAAAAAATAAATATTGGTCTTTCTAGATGAAACCCTTTTGCGCGCCGGAAGATTTGGTGTGGCAAAGATCAAAAAGAAAATAAAATACCTGCAGTTGTATGGTCTCCATACGCGGCGCTCTTGATCCCACCGCGACGTAAATGTCGATTCATCCGAGAATATCACTTGCGTCGATTCTTCTCTAGTCCAGTCTCTAGTCTAGTCTCTAGTCATATATGTCCTGGAAAATTGGAGGCGTTGGTCTATTTGTCGATCTGTCAGGTGTGGCTTTTGCGCCGCGACAAATCCACGAAGGCCAGCTTCTCGCATGCGCCTTCTGATTGTCTCCTCACTGGCTTGCAGGTTCAGTGCTGCCTTAATCTGGCCGGCGCTCTGAAAAGGATCGGCGACTGCTGCAGCAACAATGAGAAGGTCGCATTCTTCCGACGTGCAGCTGTGTCTTCCGGATCGTGGTGCATCTGATAGTCGGCCGTCTTCATCCCTGTATGCCTGGATAATGCGGTTGACCGCGCTTAAAGACTTCCCTGTGAGGTGGCATATCTCGCGCTGAGATTTCTCTTGTAACCAGAGCTCACTTATTCTTCTCTGCACATCGATCGGTACTCTTTTCGGCATGCTGCCTCGATAGGAAAAAGGTGAACTTCGTGTCACTGGCATGGTTCAAATATATTCGTATCTCTTTATCAATCTGGCCACCGATATGCTCACGGTTTCGTCAGATGAAACCACCGTCCTTTGCGAGCGTTAGTCACAGTAGCCTACCGGAAATAATCTGATCATATGATAAATAGGAAGCAAAGTAGCAAAAGAATAAAGTCATCCAAGCACACGAACACGCACGCACGACGGTTTCTGCTCCAACGCGCGTGCATCCGCACACGCGGCTGGTCACAGACACCACCCACCCAGCGCCCCTTATCAAAACGCTAAGGGACACATAGGGCACCATTTTGTAGCAACACAACGCGAATCTAGGTGCAATACGGAGCAACGTTTGTGTGCTAGGGAGACCGCGCACGCGCAGACCATGGTACTACTTTTCTGCGCGCATACTCCGCCGGCACGCTGCTGCGCGTCCGGCGTTCCGAATTATTCTGAGAGCGCCTGTACATGCAGAGAATTCGGCGGAAGAAATCGCTTTGCCGTAGCCTGCAAGAAGATGCTCCAGAATTTTCACTCAGAAGGAGCGAATGTTTGCATCTGTCGAAATTCAGGAGGGCGATTTCAGGTTGGAAACGTTGCCACACGGCAGTGGGAAAGGCCATATCTGCACGGCTACTCTTCAGATAGAAGGGAAAGCAGTTTTCTGCCAGCTGCACACATGCGCAACATGTTCAGTTATCGCGTGCAATCAGCTGTAGAAGATAACAAACAAGCAGCCGCACGACGGCGTGTAGTTTTGAACAAGTTCTTTGACTTCCAAAAAAAAGCGACGAAAGGAGGTCGTCTCGAAGTTGCAAAGAGACAGTGCAAGATTCCGACTTTTTTTTTTTTGGTGCCAATGAAGTTTCCGTGACCTTGAGCGGCTCAGTTGCATAAATGCTAGGCTTAGTTCAATGAATCGCTTCCGTCAAATAACCAGAGCTTTATGACGCTGCCAAACCTTACGAAGAGGTGTTCACAGGCCCAGGACACTTGAAAGGTATTGTTTACCACCTTAGCTCAAGCCTGGTTCCCAGGGCGCCCTCAAACTAGCACGGCGGCTTCCAACTGCAGTGGAAATCAAGGTTAAAGTATGACTGGACCGTGTGGAGACAGCGGGCCTTGTCGTACAAGTGACGGAGCGGACGTTGTGGGCCATCAACATGGTCGTCGTCATTAAAGGAGAGAAGGTACGAATTTGTCTTGACCCTTGAGACCTGACCTAAGCACTGCTTCGTGAGCACTACCCAATGGCGACAGTGGAAAACATAGCACCTTCTGTCAGTTGCACACAGTACTTTACGACTATTGCGCAGCCTCAGGCTTCTGGCAAATTAAGCTAGATGAAGAAAGCTCCAAAATCTGCACAATGAGCACGCCGTATCGCCGCTACATGTTTTCAGCCATTTGTAATCTCGTCAGCCCCTGAAATATTTCAGCACCTACGGCTGTGACTTGAGTGCCTTTCAGGCAGAACGCCGAGTCTTCGAGCTCTACTTCTTTTGTGAATTTTCTTGGACTTTGCCGGTGAACTGCTGTTTCCTGCTTAGTTGCGGTGGAGATGGACTCTCACGCGCGTCCGCCGGACTCGGTAGTGCCCGCGGCGGCTGCCTCCAGGAAGCGCAACGGCACCGAGAGCGACACTGACAGCGACGACACCATGCAGTACTATGTCAGCAGTGAAGAATCTGGTGACGACACCTTCGAGCTGGTGCGGAGCCGTAAAGCAAAGAGAAGGTTTGTCAGCACATCATCGAATTCGAGTGCGTCCACCATGAGGTCATCACGGATTACCGAGGTACTCACCATCCTTTTCACGCCATTTCTCGCCACGGATAACCTGAGATGCCTCAACAGGCAAGCCGTGTCTACACATCTAGAGGCACTGGTCCCGAATGAAATCAAGGACATCAGAGTGAACACCCGTAAGAACGTCGTAGCGATCGACGTAGAACATGCGGCTGCGTTAGATTCTTTGCGCAAGGTCACGGAACTTGACGGGATTAAAGTCCACCCTCATATTCCGCTGGGAAAAGAAAGCAGTACTGGCGTAATTTATGATGTCGACGAAACCATTGCCGACACCGATTTGTCGATCTTAATCAAGCCGGCTACAGAAAACACCGTCATCGCAAACGTTTTTCGTCTCGGCACGTCACGGTGTGTGAAGATCATATTTAAGGGCGAATCCCTACCAACACACGTAAAAGTGGGCCACTTCCGACACGCAGTTCGGCCTTTTGTACCAAAACCACTACAGTGCTGGAAGTGCATGAAGTTAGGCCATGTGAGTAGTGTGTGCAAAAACACTTCGGTGTGTTCTCGATGCACGGGGCCGCACACCACTGACACGTGCGAGGCCAGTGTGCTGAAGTGCACAAACTGCAGCGGCCCTCATGATGCATCCTCAAAGGAGTGCCCCTTAATTCGAAAGGAAATGGCAATTTTAAAGAAAATGGTTAGAGACAACTCGTCTCACCGAGAAGCGGCAGCATCTATTAAGCGACGAAGATCACGTCGCCGACGCCGTTCAAGAACCTCCAAAGCCTCTGTACCGCGCGAGCCACGTACATCACCACCCCCTCTCCCGCCCAGGCCAAACGCCGTCAGCTCTAAGGACAAAGGAGCTTCGAACAACACGGCAGCTGACGCTTGGCCTGAACTCCCGAGGCTACATGCACCTACGGAGCGGGAACAGACATCTACAGCAAGGGACACCTCGTCTGTTCCTGATAAATTGACAGACCAGGATCAACAAATTGTTGTTATGCTCAGCTCTCTGGTGAGTGCTCTTCGTGTTCTTCTGGACAAGCTGCAGACGCCAACAGCTAGAAGTGCATTGCAAGTGCTGGATGCCATCAATCCGGTTCTCGCAAGCCTTCAGAAGTCCAGTGCTTGAAAACTTATATAGCGGAACCATGGCTCGTCGACAGCAGCAGCGATCGTTCCGGGATGATGTCAGAAGCGCCTCCATATTTCAGTGGAATGCGAGAGGCCTGAGGTCACGTATTTCGGATTTCCGGCAGTTCGTGTTTGAAAACCGCTTTCCTGTGCTGGTCATCTGTGAACCGAATTTATCAACTACCTTGAGACTATCAGGATATGAACCTTTCGTTTCAACCACTTGTGCCCGAAGTAGTAAGGTTCTGGTTTACATTCGCAAGGACCTTTCGTATTTCGCCCAGCCCGTACCTCCACACGACGATAACCAATATGTCTGTGTTACTGTGAAAAAGAA
This sequence comes from Dermacentor silvarum, assembly GCF_013339745.2. Lineage (NCBI taxonomy): Eukaryota > Metazoa > Arthropoda > Arachnida > Ixodida > Ixodidae > Dermacentor > Dermacentor silvarum. The sequence continues at coordinate 198,720,217 of NC_051157.2, read as the reverse complement.
GAGGCTGTCTTTTACACTTATTGGCGTTTACCTTTCCCCAACAAGTCAATTCGATAGCAAAAGACTAAACGATCTTATGGCTGCGACTCACGGTCCTTGGATAATAACAGGAGACTTCAACGCTCACCACCAGATATGGGGAAGCTCCAGGATAAATTCAAGAGGCAGGTCACTCATATCCTTTGCATCAGGCCACAATCTGCGTCTTCTAAATGACGGAAGCCCGACATTTCTGCGAGGAACAACGTACAGCAGCTGCCTAGACTTAACACTGGTGTCACGTTCCCTAACTTCGAGAGTGCAGTGGTTCACTGATATCGAAACCCATGGAAGTGATCATATTCCGACCTATGTGAGAATCGATGGACTAGAAGCTACATTACCCAATATATCTCGCCAAATTGACTGGTCAGTGTTTGAAGATCTTGTGGAAGACGCATGCAAGAAACCAATCGCACGCAGGCTCGAAGACATCATTGCAGACGCAATGCACGATTGTACGCGTAGCTTCACACATTCATCAAAGCGTACAGAGTATGACATTGAATTGGAAAGACTTCGTGCACTACGTCGTCGAGCTGAAAGGAGGTACAGGCGCACGAAGTCAATTCTTGACCTCAGAGTAGCTCGGCGAATGCAAAAGAAGATACAGCGCCGGATGGATAAACTAGAAGATCAAAGATGGAAATGCTTTTGTGAGTCACTGGACCCCAGAAAGCCACTGTCCCGTGTGTGGCGTACCCTAAGGGGTCTTCGCTCATGTCCCCAGCAACGACACCCATTTAACGCCCTTGCTCTCCATCAAAACCGCCGTGAGATAGACGTTGCAGAAGAGTTTTGTGCGAAAGTCGCCGGCGGAACAGTTCTACTCCCTGACATGGTTTTAGGCGACATTCCTGGTCCACGAGATACAAGTATGGATGCTCCTTTTTCTATGGAAGAGTTAGAGGCTGCTATGGCGCTATGTCGGTGTTCGTCTTCGCCAGGGCCCGACGGAATCACATATAATGCTATGCGCCACCTACGTCGAGAAGCGCGACGAGAACTGCTCAACCTTTTTAATAGGTCATGGCATGATGGCGTCGTTCCACAGGAATGGAAACGCAGCCGCTTGGTACCGTTGCTAAAAGCAGGAAAGTCACCGCTAGAACTGTCATCATATCGGCCTATAGCACTCGCCAGCTGCGTCGGAAAACTCATGGAGCGCATGATCCTCATGCGTCTCGAATGGTATCTTGAACACCACAATATTTACCCCGACTCTATGGCGGGATTTCGACGAGGCCGTTCATCGATTGACAATGTCATCGATCTAGTGTCATCTGTTGAGCAGCAAAAGTCTTGGAAACGCTTATCAGTAGCACTCTTTCTTGACGTGAAAGGCGCCTACGACAACGTTTCCCATCAAGCCATCCTAGACGCACTTTTGACATTGGAACTAGGAGGGCGAGTATTTCGATGGATCCAAAGCTACTTGACACAAAGGTCCTTGTATGTACGCACAGAAGATGGTCCGACTACTGACCACTACACATGCCGTGGCGTTCCTCAAGGCGGTGTTCTAAGCCCTATTCTTTTTAACCTCACACTTCTTGGGCTGGCCGATTCCCTACCGGAAACAGTGAGTGTTTCGATCTACGCCGACGACATCTGCATCTGGGCATCAGCGGTGACTCGCCCGCAGGTTCGGGCAAGGTTACAGAAGGCAGCAACGCAGGCAACTGGCTATCTTTGCACACAAGGCCTAACCATCTCGACAGAAAAATGTGCGTTAGTCGCTTTTACGCGAAAAGCGATGTCCGGTTATCCAGTGTGCATCAATGGCCAGCGTATCTCCTACAAGAGAAATCATCGGTTTTTGGGTGTCTTTGTTGACCGAGACCTCTCCTGGAGCCCTCAGGTTGCCCACTTGAAGAAGAAGCTCACATCTATGGTTCACGTTTTCAAATTCATCGCCGGTAAAGCGTGGGGATCATCAGTGAGCTCTATGCTACAGTTGTACCGAGCGCTTTTTATCGGCTTCCTACGCTATAGCTCTCCCGTGCTTGCTAAAACATGCAGATCAAATCTTCGAGCCCTTCAGAGCGTGCAAGCACAGGCATTACGTGTTTGCCTCGGCCTTCCGCGGAGCGCCTCAACAGCAGGAACAGTTATCACGGCTCAAGACCATCCGATCACGACTTACATGACCATCGACACGCTTAGGGCCCATATTCGCCACGTTTCACGGGTGCAATCAAGCTCTCTTGCCTCCCTGCCAGAACGACGACCACAGGCGTCATTTTCCAACGTGGTCAACATTCATAGTGCCTCCCTACCATCGGGGTTCACACCCTCGACACGTTCACCATCAGCGTTGTGGTGTTTAAAACAACCTGAAGTGCGCCTTTACGTTCCAGGAATAAGAAAAAAGACGGACATGCCCACTTTGGCCTTGAAGCAAGCAGCTCTCGATTGCTTGCACTCTTTCTACTCTGACCGAATCCACATATATACGGATGGCTCTTCCACTCAGACCAGCTCCACCGGCGCAGTGGTTATACCATCACGATCAATGAGCATCACATACAAGACTTCTCACGTGACATCATCGACCGCTTCGGAGCTTGTTGCCCTCCGAGGTGCCATTGATTATATTAACAACCAACCGGCTAATCGGTGGGTAATATTATGCGATTCAAAGGCGGCCCTACAATGTCTTTTGTCAGCTCTCCGTCGCGGGTCCTGCGAACAACTCGTCTCGGAGATACGAGAAATGCACCACCATACGATCGCAAAAGGACACGACGTCGTGTTTCAGTGGCTGCCGAGTCATTGCGGTATCACCGGCAACGACATCGCCGACGAAGCTGCTAGGAAAGCACACGAAGGAGCAAATATTGTTTCTGTACCTTTGTCGAGGACTGACGCAGCCCAACATCTAAGCAAGCTAGCGCAAACTATGACATTGGAGAAGTGGCATACAACTGAATTCGCCCAACATTGGTTGCATTCTCTCGACCCATCTATGCAGCTGCGGCTGTTGCCTGGATTTCCGCGAAATGAGGAGACAATGCTGTGCCGCTTACGCTTGGGTGTTGCATTCACCAATGCTTACACGTGTTTGATTGGAATGGCTGATAGCGCCGAGTGTAATGCCTGTGGTGTCGATGAGACTATAGAACACCTACTATGCTACTGTCCATCTTTTCAAAGCGAAAGACATAACCTCTGCAACGTTCTCAATAGGCTAGATAGAAGACCGTTCACTTTGAGCAAGATCTTGGGACCATGGCCTCGAATATCACAGCTGCAAAAGGCCACAAAAGCGCTGCTGCGATTTTTAAAAACGACAGGACTGAGTGACCGTCTATGACCCGGACTGATTGATAATCAGTGATAGAACAGAGATCTGTTGCTACGTCGGCGATATCAAGAGTGAACTTTCTATTCTTCTCTTAATCTCTCTCTCCCCTTTTTTCCTTCCCCCAGTGTAGGGTAGCCAACCGGGCTCAGTCCTGGTTAACCTCCCTGCCTTTCATTAAATCATTTTCTCTCTCTCTCTCTCTACGGCTGTGACTTAGCAGTTATGGTGTTGCGCTAAGCAAGAGGTCGCTGGATCAAATCCTCGCCGCGGTGGTTGCACTTCAATGAGGGCGAAATGTAAAAACGCCCGTGTCCCATGCATTGGGGGCACGTTAAAGATCCCCTAGTGGACAAAATTATTCAGCAGTCCTTCACTATGGCATGCCTCATAATCAAATCGTGGTTTTGGCATGTAAAACCGCATATTTCAATTCGAAATATTTCAGCGTGCCATGAAGTGGTTACTAGAAGGCCTCAAAGCCGTAGTGGTCGTAATGTACGATATTCTAGTGTGGGGCTGAAAGAAAACGGAGCATGACAACTACCTCATAAACTCTCTGCGACGATTTCAAAAGTACAACCAGAAACTTAACCGTAAGAAGTGCCGTTTTTTATAGGAATCTGTCTGGTACCTCCGACACGTTTTCACACGTGACGGGCAGAGTTTGGATCCATATCGGCTGGAAGACATCTCAAAAGTCCAAACGCCAAGCAACCAGAAAGAGCTGCAGACGTTCTTGGGCATCATAAACTTTGTCTCCTGCTGTATCCCGCATATGTCAAACCTAACAGCGCCACTCCGAGAACCTTTAAAGAAGGATATCACGTGGGTTCTGGAAGACCGTCATGAAGCAAGTTTCAAAGCTCCACAGGAAGCGCTTGCTACAGCTCCTCTATTAAACAACTGCCAGAAGGGTGAACCGACTACGTTATCGGTACATGCCAACCAGAACGATTTTGGCACAGTAATAATCCAGGATGGGCATCCGGTAGCATACTCGTCGCCCTCGCTGACACAAACGCAGCAGTGGTATGCCCAGATTAAAGACATTCTGGCAATTGTACAGGCTTGTGAAATACTTCGAGACTACGTTTTCAGACAACCCCAAGTTGTAGAATCAGATCACAAGCCACAAGAAATGATATTCAAGAAGGCCTTGTTCAAATGCCCTTTCCGAATTCAGCGCATGCGCCTCAACCTACAAAGCTGCCCAATACTCGTCAAATACATGCCCGGAAAGCAGCTGTTTGTCGCCAACGGGCTTTATCGCGTTCCCCGAACAAATAGCTACTGGAAGAACAGTGTAATAATTATCAATACCATCGCTTATCTTCAGGTTTCAGACAACGGCTGGGCCAACTTCTGCAAGAGACCGAGAATGACCCAGTGATGGTGCATCTTCGACAGTATGCAAGCACGCGGTGGCCCGAGAGCCAAGCTGACGTCAGTGCGCAGCTACGTTGCTACTGGAGCTTCCGAGGCTAGCTGCATACGCAAGACAGCCTCGTGTTCGGTAGCAACCGCCTTATCACTCGTACGAAGACGTGCAGCGATGTGCTTTCCTGTCTTGAAGCCGCGCATGGAGGAGCAGAAAAAATGAAGGCATGTGCTCGAACTGTGCTTTTCTGTCCTGCTATAAACAGCGATATAGAAGAAATTGCTCGGCGCTGCGAGGCATACCAGAGGCACAAGCTAATAAACCTGCGCTTGTCAATGATTAATCATGAAATTCCAAGTCCGCCTTGGAAATTGTGGGAGCCTACATTTGCTATCACAATGGCACCGAGTGCTTCGTGGTTGTCGACTTTTTACAGCGAAGCTGTATGTGGCTAGGTTCTGACCAAAAGTGCGTGCGTTGACAGGGTGTGTACAAAAAGTCGCGTCGACAAAAATTGGAGGACGCTAAGTTTCACCTTTAGGAGTGGAACGCGACAGCGGTATGGGGCCCCGTTCGCATCGCATTTTTCTTTCAATGGGCTTTACTGCAACACAGAACGTGGGAAAGCCAGCTTACAAAGACCAAGGTTATACCCCTGACACACGGGCACTCTAAAGTCCTTTAGGTAAGGGCACATCTACTGGAAAGGCGTTCAAGCGCAGTGACACACGACAAAGAAGTACTTCCCTCTCGACAACGTTCTTTTGCGGGAAAGAAGATCGGGCATCTACTTTTCAAGCGGAAAGGTGTACTCTCGCATACAGCGTCCACAACTCATCAATAGAAGAAAACCTGCTACATAACTAAGGTTCCCTGTAAGTATTTGTTTTACCTGGGAAAATGTTTTAAATTTTAGCGGTAATGCGATTTGTCGAACAGTGAACATTTACTCTAGCTATACTCTCAAACGCCCACACCATGGCACTAGCGCCGCCATGTTAAATTCCAAATATACGCCATTATAAGCCATCAAAAATGGGAAAAAATGTTTTTAGGTTCTACAATCACTAAATGCAATCTACATGCCCAGCTTCTTGTAAATGTTTCCTCTCTTGTTGCTTTAATTAACAAGCAGCGCTTTTTTTTTAATTTTTTTGCGGCGTTCAGTTGAGGAACCACGTAAAGAAGTTAGTGCGCTGCCGTGTGTCATCGGCGCAACTCCTTTCTGCAAAGGGTCCTTCAGAGTAACAAAAGGGGTTTCTTGCAAAGGACTTTACTTTTGCCCGTGTGTCAGGGGTGTTACACCGATCCCCTAAAGTCGGCTTCACTTTTAAACAGAAATGCATTGCTGGGTAGACGTTTTTCCATGGGCAATATAAGTCGTGTTATACTAAAATGTGAAGGTCCTAGCACCTTTTATTATTATTTTATTAATTGTTTGCTATTGCCCCGACGAGCGCGCCTGTCCAAAACGCATTAGGCCGGCGAAGTCCCAATTTCACCTTCCGAGGATGCGAGTGCCATCTGGATAGATTTTCGCAAGTACCATACCTGAGCGCGCCGATGTTGGCATCGTAGAAATGCTGGAAAAGGGGTTTGTGTTAGAGTTTCCTCGTAACAGAATTAGGTTCTCTCGTACATTCAAATTACAATCCGACGCCACCATGTCTGTAGGTTGTGGTTAAGTTGTACTTTGTCGTTTTCTGGCGGATTTCACTATGATAAATTCAATTTTGTTCACCAAAACCATGCACCACGTGGAGGGCCTGCGCGGTCGGGGTAGTTGGGGATGATTTTCTCCGTCGCAGACGCCGGCATCCACGCCGATGCCAGATTTTCGCGTTAAAATTGAATCCACAGTAGTCTGCTGGGCGCCGGCGGTGCTCCGTGGCTCCGGAGTGGATGGCGGAATAATAAAACGTCATTGTGTACCCACCAATTCATGTGCCTCATTTTCTTGTGATGTTGACATCGCTCTAGCGACGTTATCAAAAGTTGTACAGAGGTCAACACACATCTCTAGAACACGCGAACCACGTTCGCAGGACTGCACTGGCGAATCTGATGACGACATGTGGTCTAAAATCGTCCGTATGTGAGCTTGCGTGACTAAATTTACGGTTTTAATTGATTTCTCTCGACCTTATTGTCGCCTTAAGCTTTCGTGGCTGTTTTGGTCCTCGCGAGTATGTTCTAGACATGAGTGTTGACCTCTGTACTTTGATCTTGCTATAGCCAGGACGCGCGTAGAAAGAGCGACAGCGTGAATGAGCGCGAAGGCGATGGGAAGCCGCTATAGTCAAACGCGTGTCGTCCGAAGGATCCGTAACGTCGGATAGCCGCTCTGTGACCGATGAACAACAGCGTGCCCGTGAGAATCGCCTTCGCGAACAGAAGCTGGAGTGGGCGCGAAAGCATCGGCAACCAATTGCAGTATATCACAGTGACCACAAAGCAATGTTTACCATAGCGACAAAGTACAGAGAAAGTAAAAGATAACAAAAACGAAGTTATGTGTATGTGTCTTTATTCAATCCATACAGCAATTAACCATACATAACTCAATATAGTTATCAACAAGTACAGCTTCGCTGGTCTTCTATCTTCTCATATTGGAGGGGTCCTGAATTTGATTCTTCCTTCTTCAAACTCAGGGTAGTGCAGACATCAGCTAACAAAGTGATTGCTGCTTGCGCAGATATCTTCGACACGCATGGCTTTCCGCAACAACTATGTACTGGCAACGGGCCGCCATTCAGCAGCCAGAAATTTTGTTACATTGTCGGTACAATTGGCTTGCTCCACGTCCAATCCAGTCCTTATTATCTTGGTTCAAATCGAATGGCTGAACGTGCAATGCAAGAAGCTAAAAAAATGGGGGGCAGCTTCACACTAGTGGTGTGAAGTCTGAGCAAGCGAAGCTGGCGGCCATTCCCTACTTTAACTTGGCTTTTCATTAGCGTTAACTTTGTTCTCTCTGAGCTTTAACTTGGCTCTCTCGAGCGTCGTCGTCTTCTTCCACAGCTGGCACGTTGGCGCACCTCGGCGCAATCGCGCGAACACGCTCGTGGCCTTTCTCCCGCGTTCTTCGTCGTCGTCTTCTTCCACATTGGCTCCGTTGCCGCTCATCATTCCAGCGTAGAATTTCACTTCTCTTAAAGGGATACGGACACAAAATCTGAAAATTTTACGAAAATGCTGGAAATGAATCCTCAGTGTGCGATTACACCGAAAAGACGTAGTCACTTAGCTCATTTTTCGGCCGATGGCTTTATTTTTGGCGTTTTCGTGAGCACGCGCCATGCCGCCCGACCCGCGCAAGTTGGAAGGCGTCACGACACCCTCGTTTGACAGCCAGCCGGCCGGCCGCGGTCATTCGAAGCGCGCCGCCGACGCCGCCATCGCGAGCATGGATTGGAGTTCTGGTGCCTATACCAGCGATCAGTACACGTCTGAAGACGAGGACCATTCTAACTTGGCAAGAAATATAACCGCTTACGGTTACGAGCCTTCCGCGTCTAGCGACGAAAGAAGGGCAGGCGGCCGTGGACGTGCAGTCAGGTTCTCGCGAACTGTAGCGCGAAGATTTCGCTCTGCACCAGACACTTGTGCAAGAATTATTTGTCATTTCTGTAGCATAGCCAAGAAAAGCCAACCTACAAGCAGCGCCCCCTACGCGCATTACGAAAGAATCCGTGGTGCGACAACTGGGCTGGGACAGAGAGGGCCACGGCAAGCGCGGCATTCGCACAGAGTGGAATAAACGTTCATGTCGGTTTTATCCGAGTCCAGTCTATTATCTTGAACAGAGATAACTCCCGTTCCGGGAGCAGACATTACAAAGTGGCGCCGAGGATCGTCCAACTTTGAAGAGGCCACACGACACCAGAAGAAGCCAAGAAACTGAAATCAGCGGAAGCCAAGTCACGCAAGATGGAAGCCATGCTGCCCGCATTCCCGCCGTTCGACCCCTACTCGGACCCGACGTCGCTCGCCCAGCGGTGCACGAAATGGCAAGCCCGTTTTGACAACTTTCTACTAGCAGCAAACATAGAGAATGCGGCCCGCAAACGCGCTATGCTGCTACACTACGCAGGAGATGCGGTGCTCGACAATTTTCTGACGCTTCCGGACCGAGGCACGGACTATGAAACGGCAGTCGCGAAGCTGAACGCACAATTCGCGCCAAGAAAGAATGCGGTCTACGAGAGGCATGTTTTTCGTAAAGCAAAGCAAAGCTCCAAAAACAGTGGGCCAATTTCAACTCACACTCATAAAATTGGCTGCGACATGCGAGTTTGCGAACGAAGAACAAGAAATTATATCGTAAATGATAGAAGGCACCAATTCAGCTAAGCTGCGCCGCTGTGCACTACGAGAGCGCGATGTAACGCTGGAGAAACTCGTGGAAATAGGCCACAGCCTCGAGACAGCAGAACTTCAAGCAACCAGCATGGACCGCCGCGAGCACGTCGAACTCGTGCAGAAAGTCACAAAGCAGAAGCATTGGCGTCGCAATGCGCCTTCGAGCAACCAGTCAGAACACAAGCTTTCTTGCAATCGTCCAGAGAACAAGCAAGCTGAGAAGTGCAGCTGTTTTGGAGGAGCATGGCCTCACAAAGGAGGGAAATTGAGCTGTCCAGCATGGGGAGCTACTTGCCACAAGTGTCAAAAGAAAAACCACTTCGCCAAATTCTGCAAACAAAGGCCTACTGTACACTCCACTGACGTCATGGGCACCCCCGCAAGCACACAACAGGCCACAAGCGTAGAGGATTACGTTTTTCACGTGCAGAGTCTGTGGGGCTTCGGGCTACCGTGCCCTCAGTCCCGGCTTGCTAAGGTCTAAAAAGGAGACACGTAGCTCGTCCCCACTCCGCAGCGCACACAAAAGGGCGCCGCGGCGGGTTCGCTGACTCACCTGCAAGACGTAGAGACGACTCCAGCCGTGGCACAAACGAATGGGGGTTTATTCCCTGTAAGGTACAGAATGAGCGTACAGGACAGGGGTAGAGTGACCTAGAATATGGGAGAGTGTCCAAAGCGCCGCGCGAATGCATGGGAGGAGCGAGGACCTTTTTGTGTGAACTCCCGTGCCGCGGCGCTGCTGTGCCGGACCCGTGGGCTTTCTCCGCTGCGGAAGCCGCGCCAAGGCGGCGGGCGTCTGCTGCGAGCCTGATATTTTGGTTGCTATTAGCCAACATCGCAATTATTTGGGATGTATTAAATACCACGTCACCCCAAGGTAATACCGCAGTGACTCACCGCACAGAGAACGCGTTTGCCGGCTGTGAATACGGGTATTTTGTCTATTTCCTTCTAGCTCGCTTGGTCCGCGTTTACGCGGCTGTTTGAGTAACGCATTCCGCGCGCTTACTTCATTTAGTTATACGTGGAATGAGTAACGTGAACGTGCTGCAAAAGAAAATAAGCTGGAGATCACGATGAGAACTTGGAGAACGTGGAAGATATGGCTAGCTCATGCTAACGCTTTTACACCCTATTGTTCCTTTTCTTTTATTTCATGCATTCGATTTGTTTTATAAGACTGCCTCCCGCGCTCTGCTGTTTCTTTATTAAGGCGAAATCCTTAACAGGCTCTTGGGAAGCGTAATGTGTCCGTCGGTGGGGCCGCGGTACCAAAAATAAATACAAACCGCGTAACTCTCGCGTCTCGTTCACTTGGTATATATTCCAAAGTATAGCGTGGAAAGGCACTAATGTGTGACTAAGATGACTGATGGGTCATGACATTAGGAACTTGACATACTTGCATTCACGTCGCGATTAACGACATTAATATCACGTGTGGTGCAAACCCGCATTTTTCGCCCAGAAATCGCTCTGATGGTGTGGTTGGGACGATAAGAATGTGTTGAATGCCAATCTCGATGTCAACGTGTCGAACATACCCATATATCATGAAGAACTGAGAGCACAGGTAAAGGGTAATAATAGTAATGATAATTTTTGGGGTTTTACATCCAAAATTCACAATATGGCTATGAGAGACGCCGTTTTAGAGGGCTCCGGTAATCTCGACCGCCTGGGGTTCTTTACAGTGCACCTATATCTATGTACACGGGTGTTTTATGCATCTCGCCTCCATCGAAATGTAAGCCGCCGTGGCCGGGAATTGAACCCGCGTCCTCGAGTTTAGCAGTACAACCTACCAAAGCCACTAAGCTATAGCACGGCGTGTATATGTAAAAGGTACGCGAGAAATATACGTGGCAAAAACAAGACAAACCGAAATAAAAGAAATGCTAACAGTGCAACATTGTGTACGTATGTCTCATTTCATAATTACGAGCGAACGTCAGAAAACGGAAACGTGATGCTTTACGGATGTGCAACTCGTCCTTCGCCTTCTTCTATTGCAAGAGCGCAAACACTAAGCGACTTTTAACGTGAAAGTAACTTTAGGAATATTTATTGCGTAAGCTCGTTCGTACACAGCAAATATATTTACTGATAAATAATTACGTACTTGTAGTTACGTAATGAAAGAGGCAACTAATCACCAGAACATAAACATCTCATGTTTTACTGATTGAAGGTAACTATTTTAGGGATATGTAGAATCAATAGCGATATTTGTAGTGCATCAAGATTGTAGTTTTCAAGACGATTTTCCACTCAATATAATTCAAGCACAAACATCATCACGTGCCATGAATGCTTGTTAGTTTATCTAAAAAATCACACGTTAAGCAATAACTATTATATCATGAGAAGTTATATGTTGGTAATTTCAGTGAGTATTCACGAATTAATAAAACAAGGCTATTGCTGCAATAACATTTGCATAAGAAATGAGTAAATAGCTAGGCCAGTAGTAGCTATCTATTCATTTCAATGTAGAAAAATATATCTTTGTTCACCTTTGTTTATCTTTGTTTACCTATTGGCTGGAATGGCTTTTCTTTCGAATGTCTGAATTTGAAACCAGGCTCGCTCACGGTGAACCTTAAGGTACATCGTGCGCGAAGTTTGTATTGAAGACATAGCGTACAGCAAGAATCTTCATGTAGGCTATCTCTGAAGCGAAAGTGGCCAACAATATTGCGGCGTTAAGACCGTCTCTACTCCTTGTCTTGTTTCCCTTACACCTTCTCACTGCGCTCTGTTCATGATAAAGTATTGTCGAGGCTAAAAAATTCATGAATAAATACATATGCATATGGCTCTAAACTACTACCGACCGTGAGTGAAAAGCGCGTAGTGGTGAGCGAAGCGGTCACTGCACGCACGTAAGTATTTCACTTGACTTCGGGAGTAATTTACTTTTTTCGTTACTCTTATTCTTGCAAGCATGGTGCTATTGCCCACGTGCCCATCTTTTTTTACGTTCTTTCCTTGGGCGGACTCATTTAGCTCGCTTCTACGCACGCACAGTTACCGTAATACCGTTCCCGAACTCTAGCACCGGAGCTAGGCCGCGCTGATCAGTTTGATACGTTAGTTTTTGCATTATCTTGCTGCCCAAGCACAAGGAAACGCTCAAAGATGGATAATCTCCATGCAGCGCCACACTGTTGAAGTTAAATAAAGTTTAAGTGCTTTGCGTGGAAAATGAACGCAAAAAACTACAGCGCGTAGCAGACGACCCTCGCTTCCCGCGCGCTTCGCGAGCGCGAAAAGCCCACGGGTCCGGAGCAGCAGCGGCGCGATGCGGCAGTTCACAGAAAAAGGCCCGCGCCGGAGCCGGCGCTTTGGACACTCTCCCATATTCTAGGTCACTCTAACAGGGGTTACGGTACTACGGTGGCCGCCGCAGACTACGGGTGACCGCTCCCGGGAAGTCTGCTCCGCCACACAGGCTCTTCAAGCCAAGGCTCGC